>NW_027361762.1:1635000-2242500 GCF_039654945.1 Dendrobates tinctorius
ACTTGATGGCCGAGAGCTGGACTCAAGCATGCTTAGAATTTTGGCAGAGGCTGACTCATCCTTGGGACTCTGTTATTGGACTGCTGCAACTGGAGATGGACTCTGCTCCAAGGCTGCACTATGGTGTAGGATCCAGGATGGTGATGGATCCGGGTGGAGGAGAAGACACACGCAGGTGGTGGGGCTCTGTTGCAGGAGCATAAGCACAGAGCCTAAAGCTAAGTGGTGTTTCCCCTGTATTGTCTTCTTTCCTCATGTGTGTTGTTAGTGCAGTTGTGGGATTAGTCTCCGCACCTACCAATTCCCTAGTGAGGGTTTAGGGTCAGAGCGAGCAAGGGTTTAAGGTTTGCGTGTGGCGACAGGTGCGGAGCCTGTATAGGGAACGTAAGGAGTGCAGGGACACTGGCTCAGGGGAGCTTAGGAGGTCTCCACTCCCCTATTCCCTATCGCAGGGCCCACCATTGTTAATGTTTCCCAGGTTCCCCCTTATTATTTAAATTCGCCACAGGAGGCGCTGTATCCAGGGTCACGTGTGTTATGGGTTCGCCTTGCGGTAACACCTGCGTCCAGACACGTGTGACCATGACAGGAGGATAGCATAGAAACAATAATGCCCTTGGGAAATATGGAGGATGGAGGTTCTGGAGTTGAAACTAAATCAAGACTGCATGACAGTGCGTCACAGTATAATCAGGCCATAGACCCCGCTGGTACCACCGCCTCCATCCAAAAGGAACTGGTGTTCCTACGGGAGAGTCAGACCAGGATTATGGCCTTTTTGAAATCCATGGAGTCCCGTTTGTCGGCCATGTAGTCCTCTGACCCTGGGAATGCTTCCCAGCTGGCCAGCCTCCAGCAAGAACTCACACAGCAACGCGACACCCAGGCCCATATCCTCAACTATATGGCGTCGGTAGACAGTCGGCCTCTTTCCATACAATCCGTTTCTGCCCAGTCCTCGGCTCTGCACTCGATGCCGCGCCTCGGCAAGCCACCCCGATATAGCGGGGACCCTAAGTTTTGTCGAGGATTTCTGAACCAATGCCGGTTACATTTTGAGCTTTTGCCGCAGCACTATCCCACTGAACGCGCACAAATTGCCTTTATTGTTTCACACTTAGAGGGGGAGGCGTTAGCATGGGTGAACCCCCTCTGGGAGCGCAATGACCCACTCGTCTCTCAGCTTTCCACCTTTTTGGACACCTTCCGCAAGGTGTTCGACGAGCCGGGTCGTCTGGCTTCTACCACCGAGTCCCTCTTTAACCTCCATCAGGGTACGCTACCGGTGGGACAGTATGCCATCCGCTTTCGTACCTTGTCCTCCGTACTCGGTTGGAACAACAAGGCTCTCGTAGGGATCTTTTGGCGTGGCCTGTCCGGTCGGATCAAAGACGAACTGGCAGGTCGGGATACTCCCACCTCTTTAGAGGATCTGATCTCTCTGGCGACACGCATTGACCTGCGGTTTTAGGAACGTGCCCGTGAATTAGCCAGAGAGAGGAGCTCCTCTCACCTCCTCCGTTCCTGCTCCAAGAAGCCGGGAAACTTCTCCGCCTAGGGTTGATAGGAGAGGCCTCCCTAGGTGTACGTGATTCCTCTCCTCCCCTGCTCGTGCCCGTATTATTGAATCTCGGTGCCAAGCGTTATTCGTTGGAGGCTTTTCTGGATTCTGGCACAGAGGGGAATTTTATCACACTCGAGGCGGTTAAAAAATACCGGATTCCTGTCAGATCCCTGGAGACTCCTCGGTCGATTGTTTCGGTCAATGGTACGTCCGTGCAGGAGACCGTTACCCAAGCCACCAAAGAGATCGAGCTACAGATCGAAGCCCTGCACCTGGAGAAGAACTCCTTCCTTGTCTTGTCTACCATGTCTTACACACTTCTTCTAGGCCTCCCTTGGCTACAGACTCATGAGCCAACCCTGGACTGGCAGTCGGGAGAGATACTCCGGTGGGGACCGTTCTGTCAGGAGAAGTGCCTGTTGCCCGTCCGTCCGATGAACTCTGCCGGTCCATCCCTGGCACCTACAGGTCTGCCGTCGGCTTACTGGTCCTTTGCAGATGTCTTGGACAAGAAGGAGGCCGAGACTCTACCCTTCCATCGGCCATATAACTGTCCGATTGACCTCATTCCTAGTTCTACGCCACCCAGGGGTAGGATATACCCGCTATCCCCTGCTGAGACCCAAGCTATGTCTGAGTATATCCAGGAGAACCTTGCGAGAGGTTTTATCCGTAAGTCCTCCTCGCCCGCGGGAGCGGGATTTTTCTTTGTAAAAAAGGACGGCTCCCTCCGTCCTTGCATAGACTACCGAGGCCTGAACGATATCACGTCAAAAACAAGCACCCATTGCCATTGATCCTGGAGCTCTTTGACCGACTTAGAGGAGCTCGAATTTTCACCAAACTGGATCTTCGTGGGGCCTACAACTTGATCCGCATTCGTTCCGGGGATGAGTGGAAGACTGCCTTTAACACCAGAGACGGTCACTACGAGTACTTGGTCATGCCCTTCGGCCTCTGCAATGCTCCAGCGGTGTTCCAGGAGTTCGTGAATGACGTCTTCCGGGATATGCTGTACTCCTGCGTGGTAGTCTATCTGGATGACATCCTCGTTTTTTCTCCAGACCTCTCCGCCCACAGAAAGAACGTGCGTCAAGTCCTCCAGCGCCTGAGGGAGAACCGCCTTTATGCCAAGCTCGAGAAATGTGCCTTCGAGCAAACGTCCCTGCCATTCTTGGGGTACATTATCTCAGATTCAGGTCTACGCATGGATCCGGCAAAGGTGTCCACCGTCCTCGATTGGCCACAGCCCCATGGGGTGAAGGCAATCCAACGCTTCCTTGGTTTTGCGAACTACTACCGACAGTTCATTCCTCATTTCTCCTCGTTGGTTCGCCCCATCTCGTCCCTTATCTGCAAGGGAGCTAACCCAAAGGCTTGGCCCTCTGAGGCTGAAGAGGCCTTCCAGTCGTTGAAACAAGCCTTCGCAGATGCTCCGGTGCTTCACCGACCTGAGGTTAGTAGACCTTTCACTCTCGAGGTGGACGCATCGTCTACCGGGGCTGGTGCAGTCCTTCTGCAGAAATCCTCTTCAGGATGTTTTGTCACCTGTGGCTTCTTTTCTACAGTATTTTCCTCCACTGAGCAGAACTACTCCATTGGCGACAAAGAGCTATTGGCCATTAAGTTGGCCTTGGAGGTGCTATACATCCATTCAAGATCTTCACGGACCATAAGAACCTGGCATACATCCAGTCCGCACAGAGGCTCAATCCTCGGCAAGCCAGGTGGTTCCAATTCTTCGCCCGCTTTGACTTTGAGCTACATTTTCGGCCTGGCGATAAAAACGTTAGAGCGGATGCGTTGTCAAGATCATTCCTGTCGTCTGATGCAGAGGAAGAACCCTCTCATATCATTGATATATCCAAAGTAATTACTGTGGCTCCTGTCAAGTTAACCACGTTACCTCCGGGAAGAACCTTTGTGGCTGAGAATAACCGAAAACGAGTGCTAAATTGGGGACATTCGTCCAAGATTGCCAGCCACGTTGGTGTCAAAAAGACTTTGGACTTAATCTCTCGCCATTATTGGTGGCCTTCACTCTCCCAGGATGTTAAAGACTTTATAGCATCTTGCCCGTCCTGTGCCCAGAACAAGATACCCAGACAACCACCCTCCGGTCTTCTGTTCCCGCTTCCCGTTCCGTCGGCTCCATGGCAGCACATAGCCATGGATTTCATTACTGATCTGCCTTGTTCTTCCAGTTGTACTGTGGTCTTGGTGGTTGTAGACCGATTTTCAAAGATGGCCCACTTCATTCCTCTTCCCGGACTACCCTCTGCTCCCGACTTGGCGAAGATCTTCATTTCCCATATCTTCAGGATTCACGGCTTCCCCCAGCACATCGTGTCAGACAGAGGGGTCCAATTCACCTCCCGGTTCTGGAGAGCTCTATGCGGACTTATGAAAGTGTCATTGGATTTCTCTTCCGCCTATCACCCCCAAACCAATGGGCAGGTGGAGCGTACCAACCAGATCCTTACATCCTACCTCCGGCATTTTTCTAATGCTCATCAGAATGACTGGGTCGGTCTACTTCCTTGTGCTGAGTTTGCCTACAATAATCACTCCAGTGAATCGTCTACCAAGTCTCCTTTCTTCATCGTCTTTGGACAGCATCCCAATGTGCCTCTACCGGTACTTCCTGACTCGGGGGTACCTGCTGCCGATTCTCTGTCTGTGGAGTTCTCCAGGGTATGGCAGGAGACCAAAACCGCTCTTGAGAAAGCACGGGACAGAATGAAATTACACGCTGACAAGAGGCGCTTGGACGTTCCTCCATTTCTCCCTGGTGACAAGGTGTTGCTCTCCACCAAATACGTCCGACTTAAGATACCATCTTACAAACTGGGTCCCCGTTACATTGGTCCTTTTGAGGTCCTCAGGTGGATTAATGATGTTGCTTACAAATTGAAGCTGCCTCCTTCACTCCGTATTCCCAATTCCTTCCATGTGTCTCTCCTTAAACCTGTGGTTCTTAACCGATTTCATCCTTCTCCAGGCCACACACCCCAGCCTGTTGGCTTGGGGGATGAGTTTGAGGTGAATGACATTTTGTCCATGAAGAAGGTAAGAGGGAGAACCATGTTCTTGGTCAATTGGAAGGGTTTTGGCCCCGAGGAGAGGTCATGGGAACCCAGGGAGAATATCCACGCACCCCAGATTTTGTCCAAGTCTCCAGTTTTAGAAAGAGGGGGAGAGGGGGCGTAAAGGGGGGGTACTGTTACGCCGCGCTCACCTGGGGGCGGGACCTCGGTCCCGACGTCATCTCTTCCGGAGCCGCGGTCACTCCGGGGGTCCCGTCGAGTGCGCACGCGCAGCTCTCGTCCCCGGGTCTCCTCCTCCATGCCACGTTTGCGCGCTCCTGTCAGTGCTGTATAGGGCTCAGTCCTCTCTATGGTAATGGAGGACCTGACCCGGAACCTGTAGTGGTCATGTGCTTTCTGGCTAGGTCCTGACCCGGAACCAGTAGTAGTCATGTGCTATATCAGACGACCTCCCCCTAGGGGAGGTGCCTGATTATTGTTGCGCTTCCTGGCGGTCTGCCGTGTCCCTGCCTGGCTGTGCGCTGTATTCAGGTCCTCTGCCTTGCACTCTGTTTTGCCTCCTGGCACACACTCTGATTCTGTGCTCTGTCTTATACTCAGTTGTGCCTCCTGGCACACACTTGGACCCTGTGCTTTGTCTCATACTCAGTTGTGCCTCCTGGCACATGCTCTGATCCTGTACTCAGTCTCTTACTCTGTTGTGCCTCCTGGCACACGTACCAATCCTGTGCACTGTCTTATTCTCAGTTGTGCCCTCAGGCACACACCCTGCTCCTGTACTCTGTTACACCTCCTGGCACACCTGCTGCCAGACTCAGTGCTCTGACGTGCTCCTTGCACGCATCCTGCTTCACTCACACCCGGACGAACGTAGTCTCTGTATACCACGTGTTCCCATGTCCACGCTTTACACGTTCCTGCAGACACACTCACCCACTCGTGTCTCCTGTGAGCCGGCCGCCTGGTGCCAGCAGTCGTGGTGCCTCACCCCCTGGGGCTTGCCCCTGACACTCCCTGTATAGGGGGTGGTCTTCACTAGGTCAGCTCGCCCTGGGAGGGTTGGTGTCACGACCCAGAGGGTCCACTCCAGGAGTCGTCACACTAATTCTTGCCCTCAGCCGACAGGAGATAGAGGCCATCTTCCCCCTCCCCTGATCTAGACCAGGTTGCAGAGAATGTGCTATATCAAAATCAGACAATGACTCTGAGGGTACCGTCACACTTGGCGACGCACCAGCGATCCCGACAACGATATGACCTAGTAGGGATCGCTGGTGCGTCGCTACGTGGTCGCTGGTGAGATGTCAGTCAGATCTCACCAGCGTCGCAGCAACAATACTGAACGATACGAAGGTCTTTGGGACCCTGTCTCTCAGACCTGTAGTACTGACGTCGTTCTTCTTTGTCCCTGTCGAACACAGCGATGCATGCTGGCCAGCGGGACACCAGCAGTCCAAAAATCGCAGCAGGGGCCCGATCGCCGCTGTGTCACACGTAGCGAGATCGCAGGTGAGATCGCTGTTGCGTCACAAAATCGGTGATGCAACAGAGATCTCGCTAGCGATCTCGCTATGTGAGATGGGGGCTTTATATAGAGGAAAAGTGGATGGGAGAAAAAAGGGGTACTAAATTACCATAAAGACCCCCCAGATTAACCCCTAGTATCTCCCATGAGGAAAATGAGAATGATTACTTATAGGGGTCCTCTGAAGAGGAAGGAGAGCATTGGGATGAGCACTTCCTTCTGCAATGGTTGAATGCTCTCATTTTCCCTCAAAAGAACACTTCAAAGCACTAATAACGGAATAAAGACACATGCAGGTCAGAAATTGCATGTGTACGGCAGGATTTGCAGCTTCTGACAGGCAGAATTGACTCCCTGGAAGGGGAACATGATGTTGCCCGGTCTCACATATCTGAGCTGCACCAGTCATCTAATACGCAGCAGAAAATGCACCTGTCACCTGTTTTGGCCGCTATAAGATGCGGCTACTGCCTTTCAGGGCTTATCTACAGCATTCTATAATGGCCTGAAAGATAACAAAAATAAGTTTTATTATACTCACCCGGGGGGTGCTCCGATGCTGTCCGGTCCGATAGGTGTCACAGGTCTGGCGCCTCTCATCTTCTTGTGATGCCATCCTCCTGCTTGCTTCATTGCTCCCGGCTTGGCATTTCTGCGCAGGTGATCTTCTCTGCACTGTTGAGGGCAGAACAAAGCACTGCAGTGCACAGGCTCCGGGAAAGGTCAGAGAGGTCCACTGCGCACTGCAATACTTTGCTCTTCCCTCAACAGGGCAGAGAAGTGCGCCTGCGCAGAAGTTCAATGCCGGGAGCAATGATACAAGCAGGAGGACGGCATCACAAGAAGATGGGGGGTGCCGGACCCAGACCTGCAACACCCATCGGACTGGACTGCATCGGACCGCTCCCCCGGGTGAGTATAATAAAACTTATTTTTCTTATCTTGCAAGTCAGACCGGGGGGCTTATCTACAGCATTATAGAATGCCGTAGATAAGCCCTGAAAGGTAGCGGCCGCATCTTATAGCAGCCAAAACAGGTGACAAGTGCACTTTAAAGATCTTCAGGTTCAGCTAGAGGACTTGGACTATACAGGCAGGAGATGTAACTTTAGAGTGAGAGGAGTCCTGGAATCAAAAGAACAGGAAAACACTAAACTAATTCTGCAGGAAATTTTCACCTCCATACTAGGGGATCCAGTCTCTACGCCCCTTAAGTTTGATCGAGCACACAGAGCCCTGCAGCCTAAGGGAACTACACCATTTCCAAGAGACATTATTTGCTACTTACATGACTTTTAAACCAAATAAAGAATTATGGTGAAGTCCAGGTCCTTGGTGGAGATGAGATTTCAGGATGCTACCATTCAGTTATTCCCGAACTTGTCCCGTATAACTGTTGTGAGCTCATTTTCTCGTTCACCTTTGATGTCCGATGAACTCCCTCTGCTGGTGAAAGGAGGTGGTGAAACTGATTTGGATGGGAGAAACCTGTCACCTGAACAGGTGGATTGCGATTGGACATCCGGAATCTCTGAGTGGATATAAGGCAGCCGACGCCCTGTAGGGTTGCTGGTGAGTTCTCTGCTCTGAGCTCTGGCCTCCAGTTCAGTTCCTGTCTTCTAAAGCTAAGTTTTGCTCTGTTATTGTTCCATGAGATTTTGTCTGATTTGCTTAGTTTTGTGTTCTGCCAGCCCCGGCTGGGGCTCTGCTGAATTTCCATTTTTGTCCCTGATCGGTTAAATCTCTTTTGCTCTGTCTTCAGAATATATCGGAGTGCTGATATAGGGATTTTGAAGTCTAGTGACTTCAGGGCCATTTTTCCTATCAGACGTGTTGGGACATTTTTGGTAGGGTTTTTGCGGATTGCAGCCAGCATCTTTTCTGTCCTTTCCTATCTAGTTAGTTGGGCCACATTGTTTGCTCTGCCTGTCTTTCTGTCTGTGTTTGTATTTTCAACTGTTTTCACCGACAATACATGTTGGGGGCTGTCTATTGCTTTGGGGTCTGCTCTGGGGCAGTTTAGATTTCCCCTTTCTTTCTTTAGGCTTGTTTAGTTCTCCGGCTGTGAAGAGGCGTCTAGGACCACCGTAGGAACGCTCCATGGCTACTGCTAGTTGTTGTGAATGGGATCAGGGGTCTGCAATGCACTAGCTACCAACCTCTCCGGTTTTCTGGACTTAGCTTGCATTTTTGTTTTTTCCTCCTCCGGTGACTTATTCATAACATATAACCTTGCAAAAAAGGAGGATCCTCAGGCCCTTGTTGCCTGTCCTGAAGGACCTCAAAATCTCTTATAGGTGGGGGTTCCCCTTTCCTTTGACGGCCCGGAGAGATGGTGTTTCGGCAACCCTGTACTCCATTGAGGATCTTCCAGCGTTTTTTGAAAAATTGGAGCTTCAGGTCCTTAAGATAACAGATTGGAATATCCCTATCATGGATCCACCACTACCCCCGGCTTGGACCCAGAAACAACGAAAAGAACATTTGCGTGGCAAGGGCGGAAAGAGGAGAACAATGGGCCTTCGCTGACATCCCAGATTGAACCCAATGTAATGTTGCCCCATTTCTCTCTATTTCATATTGCAAGACTTAATTTTTGAAAAGTTGTATTAGTGTACTATTAAGTATTAGCCGGTGCAGGCTCATCTTTGTAAAACTTCTGTTACGGTTAGAGGAAAAATAAAGATGTACCTGAAAGTGGACCCTCTGGGTCACGGCTCCAGAGCCCCCGGGGGCGAGTGCCCAGGTGAGGACCACCCCCTATACAGGGAGTGTTAGGGACAGGCCACCAGGGGATAGAGCCGCAACAGCCGGAACCAAAGGGACGACTGAGGCAAATAGAAGGAAGGACAATAAGCGAGGCACCGGGCAATGCAGGGACCCAATGGGGTACAGGACTGGAGAGCGAGGGGAGCACAGGACCGGAGGCAGAAAGGTAAGGAGCACAGATGAATAAGGAGAAGGACGGCAGGTAACCGAAACGGGAAGGAGAAGGCAGGCAGCGAACAGCACTAACATACACAGACAGAGAACGAGGGGGGGCCTGAGACAGTGAGCACCGCAGCAGACAGCATCACTGCATATGATAATCAGGCATCTTACCTGAGCCAGCGCCGGGCATATGTAGCGGTGGGCGCCGCCATCTTGGGGGCGGAGCTAGCGCGTCACATGATTCAGGAGGCCGCGCGCTGTGTGCTGCTACCCGTCGCCGAGGGAGCCGGAGGCCAGGTGCGAGGGCGCGCTGAAGAGCAGGAGCGCGCCGGACCGAGCGCGCAGCAAGGTAAGTAGGAGCAGGGACTAGCGCCGTGACAGTACCCCCCTCTTTACGCCCCCTCCCCCTAATGTTGGAGAGGAACCGTTTCATGATGCAGGGAGCATCAATATTCTCTTGAGGTTCCCATGATCTCTCCTCGGGACCGAAGCCCTTCCAATCAACCAAAAACAGAGTCTTTCCTCTCACAGTCTTCCTAGCCAGAATATCTCACACCTCAAAGGTGTTATCCGAACTACATGGTTGGGAAGTTTGAGATGGTGCAGAATGAAAGTGGTTAAATACGGCTGGTTTAAGGAGAGACACATGGAAGGTGTTGGGAATCTTTAACGAGGCGGGTAACCTCAACTTGTAAGCCACATTGTTGACCGGACAAGACCTCAAAGGGACCAATGAAACGTGGACCCAACTTGTAGGAAGGGATCTTCAACCTGATATATCGGGAAGCTAATGAAACCTTATCACCAGGACGATACGGGGAAACGTCTAGCCGTCTCTTGTCGGCATACCGTTTCATTCTGAGGCTGGCACTTTCAAGAGCCACTTTGGTCTCCCTCCAAATCTGAGAGAAGTCTAAGGACAAGGAATCTGCTGCCGGCACACCCGAGGTGGGGGACACAGGAAGAGGAATGCCGGGGTGTTGACCAAAAACCACAAAAAAGGGAGATTTGGAGGAGGCTTCACTAGGATGATTGTTGTAGGCGAATTCCGCCCAAGGAAGGAGAGAGACCCAGTCGTCCTGATGAGCATTGGAAAAATGTCGAAGGTAAGATGTTAAGGCTTGATTGACTCGCTCCTCTTGACCATTCGACTGAGGGTGATAGGCTGAGGAGAAATCCAATGTTATTTTCAGCAATCCACAGAGAGCTTGCCAAAAACGGGAGGTAAGCTGGACTCCTCGATCCGAGACAATATGTTGAGGAAAACCATGAAGGCGAAAAATGTGAAGCAAAAAGATCTTTGCCAACTCGGGAGCAGTAGGTAGACCTGGCAGGGTGATGAAGTGGGCCATTTTGGAAAAACCAATCCACGACCACCAATATCACCGTACATCTAGACGAAGGAGGCAAGTCAGTGACGAAATCCATGGCTATATGAGTCCATGGGTTTGCAGGTACTGGTAACGGATGCAAGAGGCCCGCAGGAGCATGCCGGGGAACCTTGTTCCGGGCACAAGAAGGACAGGAAGCAATGAAGTCTTGAACATCCTTGCGAAGCGAAGGCCACCAGTAATGGCGGGAGACAAGAGAGAGAGTCTTGTTAATTCCGGCATGTCCAGAGAATCTTGAAGAGTGACTCCAACGCAGAACCTTTAATCTATCCTCACTCCGAACAAAGGTCTTACCAGCTGGTGGGGAAGCCAGGCCTACTGGAGCCACGGTAAGGATCTTGGCAGGGTCAATGAGATGATTTGGACCCTCCTCTTTGTCCACAGACATGAAGGACCGTGAAAGGGCGTCCGCCTTGACGTTCTTCTCCCCGGGTCAGAAGTGGAGTTCAAAGTCAAATCTTTCAAAAAACAGTGACCATCTGGCCTGTCGAGGGTTGAGCCTCTGGGCGGACTGAAGATAGGCCAAATTTTTGTGATCCGTAAAAATGATGAACGGATGGAGAGCACCCTCGAGAAGATGGCGCCATTCTTCAAGGGCCATCTTTATGGCCAAGAGTTCCCTATCTCCCACAGCATAGTTACGTTTGAGAGCGGAGAACGCCTTAGAAAAGAATCCGCAGGTAAGAGTGCGGCCCGAGGAGGACTTTTGCAGGAGAACTGCTCCAGCTCCCACCGAGGATGCGTCCACCTCGAGGATAAATGGCCTGCTGGCTTCCGGGCGATGAAGTACTGGAGACTTAGCAAATTCTTGTTTCAGGGCAGTAAAAGCAGCCTCTGCTTCAGAGGGCCAACGATTGGGGTCGGCGCCTTTGCGGACCAGAGCTGAGATGGGTTTCGACAAAGACGAGAAATGAGGGATAAATTGCCTATAATAATTGGCAAAGCCCAAAAACTGCTGGATTGCCTTGACTCCGGAGGGACGTGGCCAATTGAGGACTGCCGAGACTTTCTCCGGATCCATCTCTAGTCCCGAGTTCGAAACGATGAAACCGAGAAAAGGTAATGACGTTTGCTCAAAGAGACATTTCTCCAATTTGGCAAAGAGATGGTTCTCTCTGAGCCGTAGAAGGACTTGGCGAACATCTCGGCGCTGTGTGGCCAGATCAGGAGAGAACACCAGGATGTCGTCTAGGTAGACTACGACACAGGAGTAGAGGAGATCCCTAAAGACATCATTGATGAGTTCTTGGAATACGGCTGGTGCGTTGCAAAGCCCAAAGGGCATAACCAAATACTCGTAGTGTCCATCCTGCGTGTTAAACGCAGTCTTCCACTCGTCCCCGGAATGTATGCGAACCAAGTTATAGGCCCCTCGAAGATCAAGCTTGGTGAATACACGTGCCCCCTTCAAGCGATCAAAAAGTTCAGAGATAAGTGGCAATGGATACTTATTCTTCACCGTGATCCGATTCAAGCCACGATAATCGATGCACGGACGCAGGGACCCATCTTTCTTCTTTACAAAAAAGAAGCCTGCTCCTGCAGTGGATGAAGACTTCCGAATAAAGCCTCTATCCAAGTTGTCCTGGATGTATTCAGACAAGGCTTGGGTCTCTGCCGGAGAGAGGGGGTAAATCCTGCCACGAGGTGGAATGGTACCAGGAACGAGCTCGATGGGGCAGTCGTAGGGACGGTGTGGAGGAAGAGTCTCAGCCTCTTTCTTGTCAAAAACATCCAAAAAATCATGGTACACCGGCGGCAATCCATGGGGAACAAGGGAAGGATGGGGATCACCAATGGGACGCACCGACAGCAGACACCGAGCCCGACAAGACTCCCCCCAGCGCAGAACGTTGCCATGATGCCAATCTAAGGTGGGCTCATGGAGCCGCAGCCAAGGAAGACCAAGCAGAGTAGGGTGAGAAATACCTGCTAGAACGTAAAACGTAATCCTCTCTTTGTGCAGCGCCCCTACCTGCAACTCTACTTCATGAGTAACTAGAGTAACCGTCTCCAGCAGGGGCCGACCGTCTATGGAGGCGAGAACTTGCGGTATTTCCAAGGCCCTCACGGGGACAGAAAGCTTATTAACCTCCTCTAGATTAATAAAATTCCCGGCGGCACCCGAGTCCACATAGGCCACCAGAGAAGCCCGCTTCCCACCAACATGCTAGAGGACAGACAGAGTGAGGGGAAGAGAGGTATCATCTACACCTAGGGAAGCCTCTCTTACCTGGCCTAGGCGGAGAAGTTTTCCGGACGTTCTGGACAAGTTCGGATGAGATGGGAACCACTACCACAGTAGAAACACTGACCGTGGAGGCTCCTCTCCCTACGACACTGGTCTGAGAGCTTCAGGCGATCAACCTGCATCGGTTCAGGCGTCGGGGGTGAAGGGAGACTCCTGGGTCGAGGACTGGGTGGCCTGCGGACAGAAGGAAAAGGACGAGAAACCCTTTTCTCCCTAGCGCGTTCTTGAAAGCGGAGGTCAATTCGCGTAGCTAAGGAGATCAAATCCTCCAGAGCTGTTGGGGTGTCACAACCTGCGAGCTCCTCCTTTATACGACTAGAGAGACCTCGCCAGAAAGCACCCACCAGGGCCTCATTATTCCAACTTAAGTCTGAGGAAAGAGTCCTAAACTGGATCGCATACTGGCCTACAGTTAAAGAACCTTGACATAGGTTAAATAGAGCCTCAGTAGTGGAGGCTAAACGGCCCGGTTCGTCAAAAACTCGACGAAACGTATCCAGAAAAACGGAAAGCTGCATAACTACTGGATCATCACATTCCCAGAGTGGATTGACCCAAGCCAAAGCGTCCCCCTCCAGATGAGAGATGATGAAGGCCACTTTGGCTCGGTCGGTGGGATACTGCTGGGGCAGTAATTCAAAATGGAGGCGGCACTGATTTAAAAACCCCGGTATAACTTGGCGTCTCCGCTATATCGAGGTGGTTTGGCCAACCGGGAACCAGGATGGGAACCCGCGGCTGGGGAAGCAGATGCGGCCGAGTGCAAAGCGAGCAACCGGCCGTCCACCGAAGCCATGTAGCTGAGGATATGCGACTGGGTGTCTCACTGCTGCGCCAATTCCTGTTGCAAGCCAGCCAACTGGGCGGCGTTGCCGGGGTCAGAGGACTGGAGGGCGGACAGAGGTGAGTCCATAGTTTTCATGAAGGACATCATGCGCGTCTGATTCTCCCGAAGGAAGACTAACTCCTTCTGAGCGGCCGTGGCTCCAGCGGGGTCCATGGCCTGATTATGCTGTTATGGTTAGAGGAAAAATAAAGATGTACCTGAAATTGGACCCTCTGGGTCACGGCTCCAGAGCCCCCGGGGGCGAGTGGCCAGGTGAGGACCACCCCCTATACAGGGAGTGTTAGGGACAGGCCACCAGGGGATAGAGCCGCAACAGCCGGAACCAAAGGGACGACTGAGGCAAATAGAAGGAAGGTACTGACGTGGACAATAAGCGAGGCACCGGGCAATGCAGGGACCCAGTGGGGTACAGGACTGAAGAGCCAGGGGAGCACAGGACCGGAGGCTGAAAGGTAAGGAGCACAGATGAATAAGGAGAAGGACGGCAGGTTAACTGAAACGGGAAGGAGAAGGCAGGCAGCGAACAGCACTAACATACGCAGACAGAGAACGAGGGGGGCCTGAGACAGTGAGCACCGCAGCAGACAGCGTCACCGCATATCATAATCAGGCATCTTACCTGAGCCGGCGCCGGGCATATGTAGCGGTGGGTGCCGCTATCTTGGGGGCGGAGCTAGCGTGTCACATGATTCAGGAGGCCGCGCGCTGTGTGCTGGTACCCGTCGCCGAGGGAGCCGGAGGCCAGGCGCAGGGGCGCGCTGAAGAGCAGGAGCGCGCCGAACCGAGCGCGCAGCAAGGTAAGTAGGAGCAGGGACTAGCGCCATGACAACTACATAATTGTTTAGAAACTGGGTTTTTTCCTTGTATGTAGACAGGAAATTCCGCAAAACATTAATGGTATGTGCCTGGGGGAGCCCTGGCTTGTTTTGTGACTGGGGATACTTTTTCTGTTGTTTTTTCTCTGTACGGACTGGGGACTGGAGTTCGTCCCCCTGAAAATCTATGTGACTGTGGTTATTTTTTCTTTTTTTTGGTCTTTTTCCTGGTGGGCTTGATATATCCCACAGGTTTTTGCCACAGAACAGGCTCTCTATTCCTGGGAATTATGGTGCTTCATTTCTTGAAGTTATGCTTTTTCTCTTTATGTTATTTGTCGTCCTTGTATTTCCCTCTTCCTAATGTTTCTTTCACTTCTTTTATCCGGTTGAGTCAACAAGATCCACAAATACAGATTATCCCAGAAGAGATGGCCCATTGCTCTATCCTAGAAGAACTGAAAAGGGTGATAGCCTCTGGGGGTCATATGTGTGAGTTAACTAAATAATGCAAAATGACGGGCATAACATCTTTGAATGTTAAGGGGCTTAACTCCCCTAGAAAAAGGAGGCTTGCACTCCAGAAGCTGAAGTTCCAGGGGGCCAACATTGCCTTCCTTCAGGAGACACATTACGATGGGACAGGTACTTTCAGGTTCACCCTGAACTCTTTCCCTGTCTCTTATTCTGCTTTTACCAATCATAAAAGAGGGGGAATGGCCATCTTTATTGCAACAGGTTGCCCTTTACAAGTAAATAAATCATACATTGATCATTGAGGTAGATATGTCATTTTGGAGGCTTCTTTGAGGGGCAGAGCTATCATCCTATGCAATTTATATGCCCCAAACTCTGATCAGATCAAGTTTTTGAGAAAGGTTTTTTTCCCTGATTCATAAATTTCCTCCGGCAGCTTTACTGGTGGGTGGCGATTTTAACATTCTCTTTTCAGAAATATCTGATAGACACTCTATTAATAACAAACCCCCAATCACAAAATCTGATTAGATTAGCAAGGGATTTTAGAAAATTAATTTAGGCTAACTCCTTATTGGATTTGTGAAGAATAGATCACCCCGGGCACAGAACCTTCTCATTCCATTTGTTCTGCCCTCTAATAGTGCAAATATGTATATATTATGTGCTGGTTATGTGCTGGGTTTAGTTATAGCACCATCTAGTGGTGTTTGAATTTATAGCATTTACAGCCTGTGTCTTTAACAGAAGTGTTGCACATGGGATTGAAGCAATGCATTGTGGGAATGGAGCAATGTATTCTGGAATGAGGGAGATGCCATTTTCTTCTGTGTATATCATAGGACACACGTTGTTTACTTGTCCTCCTGTAACTTCCCTACTTGAATTCGTTATCCTGGTAAAGCATATCTGGTAAGGATAATATCTTTCTTGCAATGCAGTGTTACAGAGATGTTATTAACTGTATGGCAGCCAGTGCACAGCAGATGTAATTAGACACCTGTGTATTTCTATGTAAAGTTTGCATCACACTGAATACTTCCTGTAATTGTGTTAGCTGTGTGATCATCTGCCCAATACTTACCCATGTTGTTTGTATTCTTTATTGTTTTACCTCATGTTCTATACTCTT
Source organism: Dendrobates tinctorius (assembly GCF_039654945.1). NCBI lineage: Eukaryota > Metazoa > Chordata > Amphibia > Anura > Dendrobatidae > Dendrobates > Dendrobates tinctorius. The sequence continues at coordinate 1,650,981 of NW_027361762.1, forward strand.
CACCAATAAACAAGTTAGACTACAGAGAACGGTCTGCTTATGTTGGAAGATAGAAGGTGGTTTATGCTGTATGCTAGAGTGCACACCGTGTCAACGTGTATGAAGGCAGAACACTATTCCCCCACTCATCATACTTATTCTAGGATTGATTACTTCTTTTCAAATATAGTGAAGGCTGATATGGGTCACATTTCCAGGTCTGACCACACCCCGGTGGTGTTGGACCATAAATCCACCCAGCCATTTACCAGGAAGTGCCACTGGCCGGTGGAATGAGTTCCTAATTAAGGAACCAACTATCTGGAAGACTCTATTGAACTATCTCACCGACTTCTTCCATTTGAATGAGGGCTCAGTTTCTTCCCCTGCAGTTCTGTGGGAAGCCCGTAAGGCCGTCATGAGGGCACTGTATCAAAGAAGGTTTCAGATGAAAAAAATGCTAAATTTGAATTTCATAAACTACCTTCTCAACTAGCTAGGGAGGAAAGTAGATTGACAGCCTCGCCCTCTGTAAGGATTCTAAATAAAGTTGTGGCAATCTAATATATAAAGCTCAATGTGTGTGTGTGAGTATGTTTGTATGTATGTATGTGTGTATGTCCAAGATTGTCATCTGCACCGTTGCAGCTACAGCCACAAATTTTGCACAGTCACACGTCTGGACCCCGAGAGCATCATAGGCTATGTTGTGAGGTGAAATTTTAACCCAGCGCATTCCCATTCACCAAACAATTTTGCCCCTAGGTACATAATGGGGAAAAAGTGTATGTATGTATGTGTGTATGTCCGGGATTGGCATCTGCACCGTCGTAGCTACAGCCACAAAATTTTGCACAGTCACACGTCTGGACCCCGAGAGCGTCATAGGCTATGTTGTGAGGCGAAATTTTAACCCCACACATTCCAATTCACCAAACAATTTTGCCCCTATCTACATAATGGTGTCAGGACTCTGAACATTTTTACCTTTTTGCATTACTGCCCTTTTCCAAGATGGTGTCCTTGGTCTCATGTGCATTGTGTCCTCCTGCTATAAAACTCCACCCCAGCCTTCAGTCTGTGCTTGAGTATTCTGCCTTGCATCCAGCTCCTGACCACTGATTGCTCCCTGGCTATATACCGTCTCCTGTGAACCTGTGTGGTGATCCTGCTGCTCTGCTCTGAGCTCCTGCTGCATACTCCAGTTTCCAGAACTCTTCTTCCTCTGCTGCTCGTGTTTCACTTCCATCTGCATTTGCTGGACATGTAAGCTGTTCCTGCTCTGCAAGAGCCTGAGACTATTTTCCTGGTCAAGCTAAGATAAGATTTGAACTGCCTTTTAAGCTTACCTATCTGTATCTGGACTAAGACAAGGATTTATTCATGCCAAGTATCCTCAAGAAATAACTGTGCTTCATAGACTTTTTGCTTGATTGCATCTTCCTCTGAAGTTCCTATAGACTGCTAAGCTGCTTCTTATATTTTCTCCAAGTGTTGTGGACTTGAGTTTCTTTCTGCATCTGTTGTATCACCGTGTGTTAATATAGACTTTACCACTTATAAAGCTGTGTCCTGTAGTCATCTTGTTCCATGCACAGAGTCTCCTGAGTTATCCCCTATAATTATTACAAATGGTTAAAAAGTGAAAGAAAAAGTGTTGGAGGCAAATTGACAGCTGCCAGATGTGAACAAGGAGGACTTAAAGAATGAGAGCGATGGCACCAAAGAATATATACCGTACAGTTGCTAAGGTGGGGCCCTGACATGGGATACTCACCACACACGGGGATATAAACACACACACAAAATGTGCCACACACTACCACGTGCTTCAACACATATACCACCCTCAGCACACATTTCACCACACATACACCAACCTCACCACATAAGTCGAAACATAAAAGTCGCCACTCAAAACTCGCCACGCTGTCCAGAGCTGTTTAAAAGATGAAAAATGAGCTGTGATTGGTTGCTATCAGCAACAGTTTTCTTTGTAGACAGTTATGGTAACTGAGGCCTATTATTCTTATCATTTCTATGGTGCTATCGTCCTTCTGTAAAGCTGGAAATAACACAATTTATTACCATGCCAACACAGACCACACTCTGACACAGACTGCAGAGGGAGCCCAGTATCACACAGGATAGGATTAGATACATGGTTCAACAGTCAGTATCACACAGGATAGGATTAGATACACAGCTCAGCAGTCAGTATCACACAGTAGAGGATTAGACACATGGCTCAGCAGTCAGTATCACACAGGACAGGATTAGAAACACAGCTCAGCAGTCAGTATTACACAGGGTAGGATTAGATACACAGCTCAGCAGTCAGTATCACACAGGATAGGAATAGATACACGGCTCACAGACAGTATCACACAGGATAGGATTAGATACACAGCTCAGCACACAGTATCACACAGAATAGTATTAGATACAAGGGTCAGCAGACAGTATCACACAGAATAGGATTAGATACACGGCTCAGCACAGGATAGGGTTACATACACGGCTCAGCAGACGGTATCACACAGGATAGGATTAGATACACTGCTCAGCAGTCAGTATCACACAGGATAGGGTTAGATACACAGCTCAGAAACAGGATGTGCCAAAGGAGAGGACATTTTCATTCCAAGAATTCCACTCATTCCATCTGATTTGTTTTTTGATTTTAAACGCCTCCAGTTTACAGTTCAACTGCTATTTGCAATATCCATTAACAATGCTCAGGGACAGTCCTTGAAAGTAGTAGGGATCGATTTAAGTAGTAGGGATCGATTTGCAATCTCCATGCTTTTCTCATGGTCAACTTTACGTGATCTGTTCAAGAGTTGGAACTGCCAAAAATCTATTCATCTTTGCACCGAAAGGAAAAACCAAAAATGTTGTTTATCAAAAGGCTCTTGAATGAGTTGAAAATAAAATGCTATCAATACTTGGGTAGTCATTTAGTTAATTTGTGTTGCAAATCTGTAGTGTTGAATATATGATGTGAAATGTTTTTATGTGCAATATAATCATTATAATTTGTTATAACTAACCACAGTTGATTACTATGTCCAGGCAACGCCGGGCTCTTCAGCTAGTTAGGAATAAACTAAAAGACCTCTCAATGCGTAAAGTGGAAAAGCTCCTTCTTTATACTAAACAAAAATATTATGAACAGGGCAATAAAGCTCATACACTCTTGGCTAGACTATTGAGAGATAGAACCCTAAGCGCCCATTCCCAGGCTCTGAGAGGATCCGTCGGCACTATCCACTATAACCCAACGGTAATTTGGAAATATTTTATAATTTCTAGGGCAAATTGTATAATTTACAAGATTCATCCCCTATAAATAAGGCTGATAGGAATGAGACAATTAAATACTTCTTATCAAAATTGAAACTCCCAGTTCTTCCTTCTGAGGCCTTGCCGTTCCGTAAACAACAGGTGACACAGGAGGAAGTGGTGGACATTTTGAGGGACCTTCCCTTGGGTAAATCCCTGGTCCTGATGGGTTGACGAATTTATATTATAAATCCTATGCAGAGGAGCTTTCTCCCATATGGTAAAACTATTTAACTCATTTCTGGAGGGCTCTTCCATGCCAGATATGCTAACTCATTCTTACCTAACTCTCATCCCAAAACTGGGGAACGATCCATTGGATTGCTCAAACTATCGTCCAATTGCGTTATTAAATTCTGATTTAAAAATATTCAATCGTATATTGGCTAATAGATTAACCCCTTAACGACCAGGGGTATTTTTGTTTTTGCATTTAAATTTTTTGCTCCCCTTCTTCCCGGAGCCATAACTGTTTTATTTTTTGGTTAAAATAGCCATGTGAGGGCTTGTTTTTTGTAGGACGAGTTGTACTTTTGAATGACATCATTGGTTTTACTATGTTGTGTAGTAGAAAACAGGAAAAAATGCTAAGACTGACCTGCCATTACGATTCTCCAGGACATTATGAGTTCACTGACACCAAACATGTCTAGGTTCTTTTTTATCTAAATGGTGAAAAAAAATTCCAAAGGTTGAAAAGAAAAAAAAAAGTTGCCATTTTCCGAGACCCATATGGTCTCCATTTTTCGGGATCTGGGGCAGGGTGAGGGCTTATTTTTCACACGCCGATCTGACATTTTTATTGATACCATATTGGTGCAGATATGATCTTTTGATCGCCTGTTATTGCATTTTATTGCAATGTTGCAGCGACCAAAAAAATGTAATTATGTTGTTTTGATTTTTTTTCCTCGCTACGCCGTTTACCGATTTGATTAATTCTTTTTATATCCTGATAGATCGGGCTATCTAAATGAGGAGATACCAAATATGTATATATTTGATTTTTTTATAGTTTTATTTTGAATGGAGCAAAAGGGGGGTGATTTGAACTTTTATATTTTTTATTTTTTTAATATGTTTAAAAAAAAATTTTTTACTTTTTATTTGCTTCAATAGTCTCCATGGGAGACTATAAGTTGCAGTTGTCCAATCACCTCTGCTACATAGAGCAGGGCTGCAGTCCTGCTCTATGTAGCAGATATGCTCACTTGCTATGAGCTCCAACAACCAGGCGGCACTCATAGCGAACCAGCAATGGCAACCACAGGGGTCTCCTGCTGACCCCAGGTTGTCATGCCAACCCATTGGCGACCCACGGTCATGTGACACGGGTGCCGATGGGAGGAGGCAATAGCGCGCTTCCTGCACGTGCATGTTAAATGCCGCTTTCAGCGTTTGACAGCGGCATTTAACATGATAACTGTCGTAGGTGAATTGTGATTCCACCCGCAGCTGTTCCGGGCACTTGTCAGCTGATCAGATCAGCTGTCATGGGCCGAAAAAGGTGCGGGCTTATCGCCAGAGCCCGCACCATACAGGGAGAGGCGTCCAATGACGGACCCTGTCCGTCATTGTACATCAAGAGTGTTAACCTACTGGCTCCCTCAACTTATCAATAAGGACCAAGCGGGATTTGTTCCTAATCATCGGGGGAGACAATACTAGAAGGGCAGTAGACTCAATCCCTTTGTGATACGTCTTTTTGCTAACCTCGCGCATCAGACCATACCATCCCCAAACTTGTGATAATGCAGCAGCTGTTTGCTGTACACTATAGCTGACACCTTGCTGTATCAGCATTGATTGAGGTTGGCACCAACCATGGCTTTTTAACCCCTTAGATGCTGCTGTCAATAGTGACTTGAGCATCTAAATGGTTAACAGTGTCGGCGCTCCCTCTTTAACCCCATCAGCACCCTGAGATCTTGATCGCGTGGTCCTGATGTTTGCCATGGCAATTCACGGCCATATAACAGCCTTTGAGTCGTCCGTCTATAGCAGCCTGTTCGGAAGTTAGCGACATTTAGATAGTGAAAATAATATTTTTCCTTCCTGTCATGCCACTTTCTATTAATTCCTGAAAAGCACCCGAATGGTCAATAATCTACCTGACATAAGTTTTGAATACCGTGAGTTTTTAAAATGGTCTCACTTTTGGGGGATTTTATGACATATGGATCTGGCAAAGTAACTTAAAAACGGAATTGGTCCCTAAAAATTAAGTTTTCTAAAATTTGCTTGAAAAAGTGAAAAATTGCTGCTACAGTTTTAAACCTTCTTACATCCTATCAAAATAAAAGGCTATTTTAAAAATGTTGCTGATGTAAAGCAGACATGAGGGAAATGTTATTTAATGACTATTTTATGTGGTATGACTGTCTGGATTAAAGGGAAAATAATTCAAAGTTTGAAAATTGCTAATTTTTAGAATTTTTTGACACATTTCTGATATTTCTATAACTAAACAGAAATTATCAACATAAATTAACTATTATTGTAAGAAGGTGAGACAAGACGGAGTCAGCGATGTGCGGTGCCCTTTAGGGCCGGAACTATCGGGGCTGTCACCACTGTTGGCGGGGGAGTTCTACTCTGAGGGGGAGGAACCTTTCTGTCAGATAGAAGGGGGCGTGTGGTACAAAAGGAGACCTGAGCGTGGGAACGAGACAGTCTTGGCGGGAAGGCGATAGGAGACGGTTGACTCCCTCTCAGCTGCCCTTACTGACGACTCCTCTGCTTCCAGACCTCCGTGTGCTGACTTTGCGATATAAGCGGAAAGCGGAAGGTGTAAACAGCAGGACATGCGATGCAGAATCTGCTTTACCGACACAAAGTCTAAATGATAACAGAAAGCACCTAAAAGAAACACGTGAATGTTTTGTTTGCAAGAAATCAGGACATTTGAAAGCCGACTGCAGAGTCTGGAATGCTAGAATGAATCAGCTGAAAAAGCAAAGCAGTCTTCAAAGGGTTAAAAGTGCTGTGTCTGCAGAAAATGATTCTGGGAATACTGAAACTGCATTTACTGTCAGTGTAAATACATCAAAGCATGCATGGTATATAAATTCTGGAGGAACTAGTCACATGACTAATAACAGGGACTTCTTTTCTAAGCTTAACCAAAGTAAGTCAGAGAAAGTGATTATGGCTAATGGTCAGTACATGACTTCACAAGGTATAGGAGATGGTTATATTGATTGTCAAATCTCACCAACACAAAGCAAGAAGATCCCAGTAAAAGATGTGCTCTATGTGCGTAGTCTTGAGAGTAATTTATTAACTGTGAAGAAACTCACAAAACAAGGAAATGAAGTTACATTTAAGCATGATAGCTGCATCATCTCAAAAGAGGGCCACACACTAGCAGAAGGAAAAATCACAAATGAACTTTACCAGCTTAAATGCAAAGAGTGTGTGTATACTGCTCAGGAAGAAAGGCACAATAACTGCATTCATGTATGGCATAGGCGCCTAGCACACAGAGACCCAGAAGCAATAAGGAAGTTAGTTCAAAAGCAACTAGCTGAGGACATTACAATTGATCTATGTAACCAGATAAAGAAATGTACTAGCTGCATCAAAGGGAAAATGTCTAGAAAAGCTTTTCCTAAGAGAAGTACTACAAGAACAGAACAGACACTAGATTTAATACATACAGATGTCTGTGGTCCAATGAGCACTCAGACACCGGGGAAGAAGAGATATTTTCTCACATTTATTGATGATCATTCAAGATATACAGTTGTCCATCTGCTTCACAGCAAGAAAGAAGTTCCAGAGAAACTTGAAGTATATCTAGCTGAGGTATATAATAAATTTTGGAGAATGCCAAAGATTCTACGTGCAGATAATGGGACTGAATACACAAGTAATGAGACACAGAGCATTTTAAAGAAAAATGGAATCCTATTTCACACCACTGTACCGTACAATCCTGAGCAAAATGGTGTCGCGGAAAGAAGGAACCGAACACTCTGTGAAAGTGGAAGAAGTATGTTGTTTGATGCAAATCTGCCCACAGCATATTGGGGTGAAGCAATCATGACAGCTTCCTATCTTCAGAACAGACTACCAGGTAAAGCTACAGAGAAAACTCCGTTTGAGCAATGGAACAGCAGAAAGCCAAAACTACATCATATAAGAATATTCTGAAGTAAAGCGCTTGTACATGTTCCCAAAGAAAGGCGAACTAAGTGGGAATCTCACGCTAAGGAAGGGATCCTGGTAGGCTACAGTGAAACCCAGAAAGGTTATAGGATTCTACACCCAGAAACAAACAAGGTCACAATAAGTAGAGATGTAGTGATTGATGAGAACTTTGTGTCCCCCAAGTTTTGTGACATCACGCCAGTAGTCCAGCTGAAGTCACAATTACAAGACAATAACAAGGAGGATGTAGAGGTCTGACTGGATTCTTCAACCACTGAAGGAACAACAGAAAAATCAGGTGAATCTGAAATCAGGAGATCTTCAAGATCAAACAGAGGCGTACCAGATAAACGTCTATCCTATATAGTCAAGACACTACCTGAATCATAGCCGCAGTCATGGGATGAAATGCAAGAACTACCTGTCCATGAAAGAACAAAGTGGATCAATGCTGCTAATGAGGAAATCAAAACGCTTCATCAACTTCAAACTTGGAAACTCACCAAGCTGCCACAGGGCAAAAAGGCAATCAAGTGGAAGTGGGTCTTCAAAACCAAATATGACTCTGAAGGTAAAGTCCACAGATTTAAAGCAAGGTTGGTGGCAAAAGGATATTCTCAACATTATGAGAAAGCCATTGCCACGAGCCAGGTTCCAAGAATTGAGGACCACACTGGGACTAAGAGGATAAGTAGTTGTTGAGTGGGGGTGTTGGAATAATGCATATTGATCTGTATGTATTGCAACAACTGCTACTGTACTGTTTTATATATTGTGAGATTGTTAACAAAGTTCAGTGACAAAAAAAAAATCAGACAGGATGCCTCCTCCTTCTCTTCCTTTCTTGTTGTTGTAATGCTCCCATGCTGCAAGCCACAGCTGATACCAGACTGATCACATTTCATGCTGTAAGCTGTTCAACCTGGATATGAATAAATCTACGTTCTGTGTTGCTGACTCTGGATGTTACGCTGATTAATCCGCTGCTAACAGTTGAATACTGTCAGGCCCCGTTTATATTACACCGCAATGTGACAGTCAGATTCTGGATGGTCTTAGAAAGGTGTATAGAAGACAGGTGAGAATAGGTATCTCTCTAGACTTCAGGACACAGTTGGATACTGTCAGGCCCTGTTTATATTACACCGCTATGTGACAGTCAGATTCTGGATGGTCTTTGAAAGGTGTATAGAGGACAGGTGAGAATTGGAATCTCTCTAGACTTCAGGACACAGTTGGATACTGTCAGGCCCTGTTTATATTACACCGCTATGTGACAGTCAGATTCTGGATGGTCTTTGAAAGGTGTATAGAGGACAGGTGAGAATTGGAATCTCTCTAGACTTCAGGACACAGTTGGATACTGTCAGGCCATGTTTATATTAAACCGCAATGTGACAGTCAGATTCTGGATGGTCTTTGAAAGGTGTATAGAGGACAGGTGAGAATTGGAATCTCTCTAGACTTCAGGACACAGTTGGATACTGTCAGGCCCTGTTTATATTACACCGCTATGTGACAGTCAGATTCTGGATGGTCTTTGAAAGGTGTATAGAGGACAGGTGAGAATTGGAATCTCTCTAGACTTCAGGACACAGTTGGATACTGTCAGACCCTGTTTATACTACACCGCAATGTGACAGTCAGATTCTGGATGGTCTTTGAAAGGTGTATAGAGGACAGGTGAGAATTGGAATCTCTCTAGACTTCAGGACACAGTTGGATACTGTCAGGCCATGTTTATATTAAACCGCAATGTGACAGTCAGATTCTGGATGGTCTTAGAAAGGTGTATAGAGGACTGTTGAGAACTGGAATCTCTCTAGACTTCAGGACACAGTTGGATACTGTCAGGCCCTGTTTATATTACACCGCTATGTGACAGTCAGATTCTGGATGGTCTTAGAAAGGGGTATAGAGGACAGGTGAGAATTGGAATCTCTCTAGACTTCAGGACACAGTTGGATACTGTCAGGCCCTGTTTATATTAAACCGCTATGTGACAGTCAGATTCTGGATGGCCTTAGAAAGGTGTATAGAGGACAGATGAGATTTGGAATCTCTCTAGACTTCAGGACACAGTTGGATACTGTCAGGCCCTGTTTATATTAAACCGCTATGTGACAGTCAGATTCTGGATGGTCTTAGAAAGGTGTATAGAGGACAGATGAGATTTGGAATCTCTCTAGACTTCAGGACACAGTTGGATACTGTCAGGCCCTGTTTCTATTACACCGCTATGTGACAGTCAGATTCTGGATGGTCTTTGAAAGGTGTATAGAGGACAGGTGAGAATTGGAATCTCTCTAGACTTCAGGACACAGTTGGATACTGTCAGACCCTGTTTATACTACACCGCAATGTGACAGTCAGATTCTGGATGGTCTTAGAAAGATGTATAGAGGACTGTTGAGAACTGGAATCTCTCTAGACTTCAGGACACAGTTGGATACTGTCAGGCCCTGTTTATATTACACCACTATGTGACAGTCAGATTCTGGATGGTCTTAGAAAGGTGTATAGAGGACAGGTGAGAATTGGAATCTCTCTAGACTTCAGGACACAGTTGGATACTGTCAGACCCTGTTTATACTACACCGCAATGTGACAGTCAGATTCTGGATGGTCTTAGAAAGGTGTATAGAGGACTGTTGAGAATTGGAATCTCTCTAGACTTCAGGACACAGTTGGATACTGTCAAGCCCTGTTTATATTACACTGCAATGTGACAGTCAGATTCTGGATTGTCTTAGAAAGGTGTATAGAGGACTGTTGAGAATTGGAATCTCTTTAGACTTAAGGATACAGTTGGATACTGTCAGGCCCTGTTTACAGTCATATGTTAAAGTTTGGGCACCCCTATTAATGTTAACCTTTTTTCTTTATAACAATTTTGGTTTTTGCAACAGCTATTTCAGTTTCATATATCTAATAACTGATGGACTCAGTTATATTTCTGGATTCAAATGAGGTTTATTGTACTAACAGAAAATGTGCAATCTGCATGTAAACAAAATTTGACCGGTGCAAAAGTATGGGCACCCTTAACATTTTCTTGATTTGAACACTCCTAACTACTTTTTACTGACTTCCTGAAGCACTAAATTGGTTTTGTAACCTCATTGAGCTTTGAACTTCATAGCCAGGTGTATCAAATCATGAGAAAAGGTATTTAAGGTGGCCACTTGCAAGTAGTTCTCCTATTTGATTCTCCTATGAAGAGTGGCATCATGGGCTCCTCAAAACAACTCTCAAATGATCTGAAAACAAAGATTATTCAACATAGCTTTTCAGGGGAAGGATACAAAAAGTTGTCTCAGAGATTTAACCTGTCAGTTTCCACTGTGAGGAACATAGTAAGGAAATGGAAGAACACAGGTACAGTTCTTGTTAAGCCCAGAAGTGGCAGGCCAAGAAAAATATCAGAAAGGCAGAGAAGAAGAATGGTGAGAACAGTCAAGGACAATCCACAGACCACCTCCAAAGACCTGCAGCATCATCTTGCTAAAGATGGTGTCACTGTGCATGAGTCAACAATACAGCGCACTTTGCACAAGGAGAAGCTGTATGGGAGAGTGATGTGAAAGAAGCCGTATCTGCAAGCACACCACAAACAGAGTCGCCTGAGGTATGCAAAAGCACATTTGGACAAGCCAGTTACATTTTGGAAGAAGGTCCTGTGGACTGATGAAACAAAGATTGAGTTGTTTGGTCATACAAAAAGGCGTTATGCATGGAGGCTAAAAAACACAGCATTCCAAGAAAAACACTTGCTACCCACAGTAAAATTTGGTGGAGGTTCCATCATGCTTTGGGGCTGTGTGGCCAATACCGGCACCGGGAATCTTGTTAAAGTTGAGGGTCGCATGGATTCAACTCAGTATCAGCAGATTCTTGACAATAATGTGCAAGAATCAGTGACGAAGTTGAAGTTACGCAGGGGATGGATATTTCAGCAAGACAATGATCCAAAACACCGCTCCAAATCTACTCAGGCATTCATGCAGAGGAACAATTACAATGTTCTGGAATGGCCATCCCAGTCCCCAGACCTGAATATCATTGAACATCTGTGGGATGATTTGAAGCGGGCTGTCCATGCTCGGCGACCATCAAACTTAAATGAACTGGAATTGTTTTGTAAACAGGAATGGTCACAAATACCTTCATCCAGGATCCAGGAACTCATTAATAGCTACAGGAAGTGACTAGAGGCTGTTATTTTTGCAAAAGGAGGATCTACTAAATATTAATGTCTCTTTAATGTTGAGGTGCCCATACTTTTGCACCAGTCAAATTTTGTTTAAATGCAGATTGCACATTGTCACGTCGGCGGCGGTAGCCGCCGCCGTCCCAGCAACAGCGGGGCCCGCCGCCACCTTTACTTACCTGCGCTCGTCGTGCCGATCTGTGCCCGCCTCCTCTTCCTTCTCCTCCGTCCAGCGTGTGCCGGCTTCCTGCGGGCGCCTTAGGCTGCGGGCACGCGCTCTGCAGATCCTTTAACCCTGCAGCGCCGCCCAGCGGTCTGAGCGCCCAATCAGCCGACTTCTGCAGGGTATATCAGGCGTCTCCAACATGGTGGAGACGCCTGATTATCATGTGGACTTCCGTGCGGTATCCTGGCCTGGGTGTTTAGGGGTTTCTCCCCTTCTCACTCCTTACACTCCTCTGCCCAGTCCTGTACTCCGTGCCTCTGCTCCGTCCTGTACTCCGTGCCTCTGCCCAGTCCTGTACTCCGTGCCTCTGCTCCGTCCTGTACTCCGTTCCACTGCTCCGTCCTGTACTCCGTGCCTCTGCTCCGTCCTGTACTCCGTGCCTCTGCTCCGTCCTGTACTCCGTGCCTCTGCCCAGTCCTGTACTCCGTGTCTCCCTCCTGTACTCCGTGCCTCCGTCCTGTACTCCGTGCCTCCGTCCTGTGCTCCAGTGCCCAGTCCTACACTCCACTGCCCAGTCCTGTGCTTCGTGTCTCCGTCCCGCACTCCATGTCTCCATCCTGTACTCCAGTGCCCAGTCCTATACTCCAGTTCTCAGTCCGGCACCCTCTACTCAGTCCTTCGAGCCGCCTCTCTTGGTTCTAGCAGTCGCGGTATCTGTCTTCTGAGGGTCTGCCCCTAACGGCCCCTGTATAGGGGTCGGCACCACCTGGCGCGCTCACCCCTGGGAGCTCCAGTGCCGCGATCCAGAGGGTCCACTCTCGGACGTAACCTATTTTGTTATCACAGCATACGTCACAGCATAATCAGGCCATGGACCCTGCTAGCGCCTCAGCGGCCACCCAAAAAGAATTGCTCTTTTTGCGTGAAAATCAGACTAGAATAATGTCTTTTATGAAGTCCATGGACACCCGCCTTTCCGCCTTACAAACCACCGACCCGGGGAACGCCCCGTTGCTAGCAGGACTCCAGCAGGAGCTCGCGCAGCAGCGTGACGCCCAATCCCACATTCTCAGCTACATGGCGTCTGTGGACGACCGACTCCAATCGCTACAGTCCCCTGCTGCCGCTTCTGCCCTACCTCGGGATCCCCTATGCCATCCTCCACCACGCTTGGGGAAACCTCCCAGGTTTAGCGTTGACCCCAAGTTGTGTCAGGGGGTTTTGAACCAGTGCCGTTTGCACTTCGAGCTCCTGCCTCAGCAATACCCCTCGGATCGGGCCAAGGTAGCTTTCATTGTGTCCCATTTAGAGGGAGAGGCCTTAGCCTGGGTAAATCCCCTCTGGGAGAGAGATGACCCCGTGGTATCTAGCATCCACAACTTCCTGGATACTTTCCGTAGGGTATTTGATGAGCCTGGCCGTGTGGCCTCCACCACGGAGGCTCTTTTCAATCTTCGCCAAGGCTCCCTCACCGTCGGTCAATATGCTATCCGCTTCCGGACCCTGGCCTCTTAACTGGGGTGGAATAACGAGGCTTTGGTTGGGGCCTTTTGGAGGGGACTCTCGGGTAAAATAAAGGATGAGCTGGCTGGCCGGGACACCCCTACCACTCTGGAGGATCTCATGTCCCTAGCTACCCGTATTGATTTACGGTTCCAGGAACGCTCCCGGGAGTCAGTTAGGGAGAAGAGATCTTTTCGGTTATACCAGGCGCCCATTCCCCGCTCCCCAGCGTCTTCCAGTAATTCCACTCCTGAGCCCATGCAAGTAGACCATGTGAGGTTGTCAGAGCAGGAACGCCGGGAGAGAAGGACACAGGGCCTTTGCCTTTATTGTGGCGGGGCTAACCATTTTGTGCGCACGTGCCCAGTGCGGCCGGGAAACGCCTCCGCCTAGGCCAGGTAAGAGAGGCCTCCCTAGGTGACACCGATTCCTCTCTACCCCTAACTATTTCGGCTTTAATTGTTTCAGGTCGGGAGCGCAGATCTGTGGAGGCGTATGTGGACTTGGGTGCGGCTGGTAACTTCATCCGGCTCAAGGAAGTGGACCAGCTGCGAATTACGGTTGTGACGTTAGAGAGTCCGCGCTCCATCGCTTCCGTGGATGGCAAACCGCTACCTGAACCTATCACCATGGTCACTCTTGAGGTGGAGATACAAGTTGGAGCTCTTCACCGAGAAAAAAATCGCCTTTTATGTTTTGCCCAGTTTGTCTCATGCCGTGCTCCTCGGCTTACCCTGGCTTCGTCTACACGAGCCCGTTCTAGACTGGCATTCCGGGGAGATCCTCCGTTGGGGACACTTCTGCCATAAACGCTGTCTGTTACCGGTATCTCGCCCCAGTCCGCAGCAAGCTCCTATCGATCTTCCTGGGCTTCCTACGGCTTACCACTCGTTCGCCGACGTCTTCAGTAAGAAGGAGGCTGAGATTCTACCGCCGCATCGTGCCTATGACTGCCCTATTGAGCTGTTGCCAGGAGCAATCCCTCCCAGGGGAAGAATTTATCCCCTGTCGCCGGCAGAAACCGCGGCCATGTCTGAATATGTCCAAGAGAACTTGGCTCGGGGTTTTATTCGGAAGTCATCTTCTCCTGCTGGAGCAGGATTCTTTTTCGTCCGGAAGAAAGACGGATCCCTTCGGCCATGTATTGACTACCGGGGCCTGAACAGTATCACGGTCAAGAATAGGTATCCACTGCCGCTGATCCCAGAACTCTTTGACCGCTTGAGAGGGGCCCGGATCTTCACCAAATTGGATCTGCGGGGAGCCTATAACTTGATCCGAATCCGCTCCGGGGATGAATGGAAGACGGCCTTCAATACTCGGGACGGCCATTACGAGTATTTGGTTATGCCCTTTGGTCTCTGCAATGCCCCGGCAGTTTTTCAGGAGTTCGTTAATGAGATCTTCCGAGACCAACTCTACTCTTCTGTCGTGGTATACTTAGATGACATACTCATCTTTTCCCCCGACTTATCCACTCACAGAAAAAGTGTTCGGCTGATTCTGCAACGTCTACGGGAGAACAGACTCTACGCCAAACTAGAAAAGTGTCTGTTCGAGCAGTCCTCGTTGCCTTTCCTAGGGTATATCATCACGGACTCCGGAATAATGATGGATCCCGAAAAATTGGCTGCCGTGCTCAAGTGGCCACGTCCGGTTGGAGTTAAAGCGATCCAGCGGTTCCTGGGTTTTGCGAACTATTACAGACAGTTCGTTCCCTTCTTCTCCTCAGTAACCAAGCCCATCTCTGCTCTGACCAGGAAGGGGACCAAACCAAATGCCTGGACTCCAGAGGCTGAAGAGGCCTTTCTTGCTTTGAAGCAGTCCTTTGCTACCGCCCCGATTCTACATCGACCGTTGGTCAATAAGCCCTTCATCCTAGAAGTGGATGCCTCTTCTACTGGTGCGGGAGCGGTGCTTTCTCAGCGGACGACTTCTGGTCAAGTGGTACCGTGTGGATTCTTCTCTAGGTCGTTCTCTCCCGCAGAATGCAATTATGCCATTGGGGACCGGGAATTACTGGCCATTAAGATGGCCCTGGAGGAGTGGCGGTATCTTTTGGAAGGGGCAGTTCATCCATTCATAATCTTCACTGATCACAAGAATTTGGCATATCTTCAGTCCGCGCAAAGGCTCAACTCCAGGCAAGCCAGGTGGTCGCTATATTTCTCCCGGTTTGACTTCAAACTCCATTTTCGACCGGGGGACAGAAACATCAAGGCAGATGCTCTGTCCAGGTCCCTACAATCACCTGAGGTTGAGGAAGGTTCAGCTCACATCATTGAGCCTACCAAAATTGTCACCGTGGCGCCCGTGACGCTTTCTCCCATTCCGCCAGGCAAGACCTTCGTTCCACAGAATAAGAGGTCTGAGGTCCTGGATTGGGGCATTCTTCCAAGGTTGCGGGTCACGTCGGGGTCAAGAAAACCCTCAGCCTTCTTTCGCGCTACTACTGGTGGCCATCCCTTCGCCAAGATGTGACTGATTTTATAGCCTCCTGTACGGCTTGTGCTCTGAACAAGGTACCTAGAAGTCTGCCGTCCGGCCTGCTCAACCCTTTGCCTCCTCCTGAAGCCCCTTGGCGACAAATTGGTATGGATTTCATCACCGATCTTCCACGTTCTTCCGGATGTACTACCATCTTAGTAGTGGTCGATCGGTTCTCCAAAATGGCCCATTTCATCCCTCTGTCCGGATTACCCACGACATCTGAGCTGGCCAAGGTCTTCATACACCAGATCTTTAGTCTTCACGGACTCCCTCAACGAATTGTCTCCGATCGCGGAGTCCAATTTACCACCCGTTTCTGGAGGGCACTCAGCAAGCTCATGGGTATATCTCTGGACTTCTCCTCTGCTTATCACCCTCAGTCCAATGGGCAAGTTGAGCGAATCAATCAGGTATTAACAGCCTACCTGCGTCACTTCTCGAACGCCCATCAAGACAACTGGGTGTCTCTTCTGCCGTGGGCAGAGTTTGCCCACAACAACCACCCGAGTGAGTCCACCACCAAAACGCCGTTCTTCGTGGTTTCCGGCCAGAACCCTGGTGTTCCACTACCTCTCCCTACGCCTTCTGGTGTTCCTGCAGCAGATGCCCTCGCCACCGAATTTTCTCAAGTCTGGAAGGAGACCAGAGAAGCTCTTGAAAGATCCAGTATCCGGATTAAAAGACATGCAGATAAGAGGCGCAGGGACCTTCCACCTTACCAACCTGGCGACAAAGTTTGGCTGTCAACTAAGTATATCCGTTTGAAGTTGCCTTCTTACAAACTGGGTCCTCGGTACATCGGCCCGTTCCAGGTCTTGGGACGCATTAATAACGTGGCTTATAAATTGAAGTTGCCGGCTTCGCTTTGGGTCCCTAACGCCTTCCATGTCTCGCTCCTTAAACCTGTTGTGCTGAATCGGTACTGCTCACTTCCCCCTTCTTCTCCTCAGCCAGTAGGGGCTGATGATGTCTTTGAGGTGAAAGAGATTCTTGCCGTGAAAAAAGTTCGGGGGCGTACCCTCTACCTCGTTGATTGGAAGGGTTTTGGTCCCGAGGAGAGGTCCTGGGAGCCTAAAGAGAATATTAATGCTCCTCGTCTTTTAAAGAGGTTTTTGTCAAGAAGGGGAGACGTAAAGGGGGGGGTACTGTCACGTCGGCGGCGGTAGCCGCCGCCGTCCCAGCAACAGCGGGGCCCGCCGCCGCCTTTACTTACCTGCGCTCGCCGCGCCGCTCTGTGCCCGCCTCCTCTTCCTTCTCCACCGTCCAGAGTGTGCCGGCTTCCTGCGGGCGCCTTAGGCCGCGGGGGCGCGCTCTGCAGATCCTTTAACCCTGCAGCACCGCCCAGCGGTCTGAGCGCCCAATCAGCCGACTTCTGCAGGGTATATCAGGCGTCTCCAACATGGTGGAGACGCCTGATTATCGTGTGGACTTCCGTGCGGTATCCTGGCCTGGGTGTTTAGGGGTTTCTCCCCTTCTCACTCCTTACACTCCTCTGTCCAGTCCTGTACTCCGTGCCTCTGCTCCGTCCTGTACTCCGTGCCTCTGCCCAGTCCTGTACTCCGTGCCTCTGCTCTGTCCTGTACTGCGTGCCTCTGCTCCGTCCTGTACTCCGTGCCTCTGCTCCGTCCTGTACTCCGTGCCTCTGCTCCATCCTGTACTCCGTGCCTCTGCTCCGTCCTGTACTCCGTGCCTCTGCCCAGTCCTGTACTCCGTGTCTCCCTCCTATACTCCGTGCCTCCGTCCTGTACTCCGTGCCTCCGTCCTGTGCTCCAGTGCCCAGTCCTACACTCCACTGCCCAGTCCTGTGCTTTGTGGCTCCGTCCCGCACTCCATGTCTCCATCCTGTACTCCAGTGCCCAGTCCGATACTTCAGTTCTCAGTCCGGCACCCTCCACTCAGTCCTTCGAGCCGCCCCTCTTGGTTCTAGCAGTCGCGGTATCTGTCTTCTGAGGGTCTGCCCCTAACGGCCCCTGTATAGGGGTCGGCACCACCTGGCGCGCTCACCCCTGGGAGCTCCAGTGCCGCGATCCAGAGGGTCCATTCTCAGACGTAACCTATTTTGTTATCACAGCATACGTCACACACATTTTCTGTTAGTACAATAAACTTCATTTGAATCCAGAAATATAACTGAGTCCATCAGTTATTAGATATATGAAACTGAAATAGCTGTTGCAAAAACCAAAATTGCTATAAAAAAGGTTAACATTAATAGGGGTGCCCAAACTTTAACATATGACTGTATATTACACCGCAATGTGACAGTCAGATTCTGGATGGTCTTAGAAAGGTGTATAGAGGACAGGTGAGAATTGGAATCTCTCTAGACTTCAGGACACAGTTGGATACTGTCAGCCCCTGTTTATATTACACCGCTATGTGACAGTCAGATTCTGGATGGTCTTAGAATGGTGTATAGAGGACAGGTGAGAATTGGAATCTCTCTAGACATCAGGACACAGTTGGATACTGTCAGGCCCTGTTTATATTACACCACTATGTGACAGTCACATTCTGGATGGTCTTAGAAAGGTGTATAGAGGACTGTTGAGAATTGGAATCTCTCTAGACTTCAGGACACAGTTGGATACTGTCAGGCCCTGTGTATATTACACCGCAATGTGACAGGCAGAAATTGCCTGCTGTATGACAAACTACAAGGTGTATATAGAATTGGGCAGAATTGGAATCTCCCTAGAGTGTAGGTCTGTAAGAACGGACAAACTCCTTGGCTTTTCCTTACAGAGTCACACACGTAAATAGCTTCAATTTGGCCGTGATAACAGCCGTTACACGGTACTGAGAGAGGAGCGTACACGTACACCGCTGTACGGTGTATGTAAAAGTGTCAAGCTCCGTGTTTTTGTATACGGACTGACGCACGCTGTCTCTCTCTAGTTTTGAATGTAATCAAACAGCAAATATACTAAACTGTTTGAAAAACGGACAAAACTATAAGGTGTAGATCTGTAAGAACGGCAAACTCCTCGACTTTTCCTTACAGAGTCACACACGTATATAGCTTCAATTTGGCCATGATAACAGCCATTACACGGTACGGAGAGAGGAGCGTACACGTACACCGCTGTACAGTGTATGTAAAAGTGTCAAGCTCCGTGTTTTTGTATACGGACTGACGCACGCTGTCTCTCTCTAGTTTTGAATGTAATCAAACAGCAAATATACTAAACTGTTTGAAAAATGGACAAAACTATAAGGTGTAGGTCTGTAAGAACGGACAAACTCCTCGGCTTTTCCTTACAGAGTCACACACATATATAGCTTCAATTTGGCCGTGATAACAGCCGTTACACGGTACTGAGAGAGGAGCGTACACGTACACTGCTGTATGGTGTATGTAAAAGTGTCAAGCTCCGTGTTTTTGTATACGGACTGATGCACGCTGTCTCTCTCTAGTTTTGAATGTAATCAAAGAGCAATTATACTAATCTGTTTGAAAAACGGACAAAACTATAAGGTGTAGGTCTGTAAGAACGGACAAACTCCTCGACTTTTCCTTACAGAATCACACACGTATATAGCTTCAATTTGGCCGTGATAACAGCCGTTACACGGTACTGTGTGAGGAGCGTACACCGCTGTACGGTGTGTGAAAAAATGAACGCTCACTACCTCACCAGGACAAAACAATACAATTTGGATTGCTTTTAAAAAAGCAGTTTGAACAACAGTGTGCACACAGCAATGCAGCTAGCCATAAAAGGCAGGCTAATCACCACCAGCGCTGCTGCACAAAAGCAAAAATCTTCACCTTTCACTGCACAGTAACTACAGTGAAAAGCCCTATCAGCAGAAGCAGCTTTTTTTTCTTTTTGCCTCCCTAACGCTCTCCCTACAGAATCATCATCAGCAGCAGCAGCTCTCCCTATTCAGAGATCAGCATGAGTAACATGGCAGTCGGCGTGCACGCCCTTTTATACCTCCTGTGACGCCCCACAAAGCAAGCCAATCACTTGCATGCCCTTCTCCAAGATGGTGGTGACCGCTACCTATGTCATCACGTTGCACACAGTGTTCGTTCTTCCTGATTGGCTGCAAAAGGGTGCTAAAGCATCTTTTGAAACGCGACTTTTGCTCTAAAGTTGCCGACCTCGTGGCCGACCTCACGCTAAGGTCGGGTTTCGTTTTATGAAACCCGACTTTGGCGAAAGTCGGCGAATTTTGAATTTGTTCGACCCGTTTCGCTCAACTCTAACGTTGACACTTCCCGGAAACAGCTGGCGTGCTGGAACCAGGCTGGGCAGGAGGGAGTACACGTGCCAAAGACACTGCCGTGAACCCGCTGACTGTGCTGGAACCAGGAGGGGCAGCAAAAGGAACAAGAGCCAATGGCACTACCGAAAACCAGCTGACGGTGCTGGAACCCGGTTATTAAGCAGGAGGTACCTGTGCTAGAAAGCACTACCAAGGACCAGCAGATGTTGCTGGAACTCGGATACCAAGAAGGAGGCACCTCAGCCAAAGGCACTGCCGAGAGCCAGCTGACGGTGCTGGGACCCGGATGGGTAGCAGAAGCTGCAAGAGCAAATGGAACTAGCGAGGACCAGCTGACGGTGCTGGAACCCGGAGGGGCAGCAGAAGGAACAAGAGCCAATGGCACTACCGAGGACCAGCTAACGGTGCTGGAACCCAGTTACTAAGCAGGAGGTACCTGTGCTAAAAAGCACTACCAAGGACCAGCAGACGTTGCTGGAACTCAGATACCGAGAAGGAGGCACCTCAGCCAAAGGCACTGCCGAGAACCAACTGATGGTACTGGAACCCGGATGGGTAGCAGAAGGTACCCATGAAAAACAAAGTTGCAAGGCCGCGAGCCGGCCGCAGTTACTGAAACCCACAGTCCTTACAGGGGGTGCTTGTCCTATTGGCACTACGAAACCAGCCTTTATTACCAGAACCCGCAGCCCACATAGGAAGCACCTAAACTGCAGGCACCATAAGGTACTGTCACACTAAGCGATATCGCTAGCAATATCGCTATAACTTGTGATGTTATAGCGATATTGCTAGCGATATTGCTGTGTCTGATACTTACCAACGACCGGCTCCCCCGCTGGTTATCGCTGATCGCGCGAGAACATCCAGGACTGTTTCTCGTCGTCAGCTTCCTGCGGCGTTTCCTGTGGAGAGACGAGCGACGAGCGTGGAGCCGGACTGGAGGACGCAGGATCGCCTAGTGTGACAGGTAAGTAGCGACCCCCATACCCAGCGATGTCGCTGTTGAGATCTGCCTGTGTGGCAGCTGACTAGCGAGCAGTTAGCGATGTACCAGTGATCCTGACCGCGTCATATCGCTGGTCGGGATCGCTGGTACATCGCTAAGTGTGACAGTACCTATAGACTCGGCTAAGCCGACCGCAACACGACAGGATAAAGTATTGGTGACAAAAGTGACGTTGACATTTCCCGGAAACAGCTGGCATACTGGAACCAGGCTGGGCAGTAGGGAGAACCCGTGCCAAAGACAATGCCGAGAACCCGCTGACGGTGCTGGAACCCGGAGGGGCAGCAGAAAGAACAAGAGCCAATGGCACAACCGTGGATCAGCTGACGGTGCTGGAACACGGTTACTAAGCAGGAGGTACCTGTGCTAGAAAGCACTACCAAGGACCAGCAGACGTTGCTGGAACTCGGATACCAAGAAGGAGGCACCTAAGCCAAAGGCACTGCCGAGAACCAGCTGACGGTGCTGGAACCTGGATGGGTAGCAGAAGGTACGCATGAAAAACAAAGTTGCAAGGATGCAAGCCGGCCGCAGTTATCGAAACCCACAGTCCTTACAAGGGGTGCTTGTCCTATTGGCACTACGGAATCAGCCTTTATTACCAGAACCCACAGCCTACATAGGAAGCACCTAAACTGCAGGCACCATAGACTCGGCTAACCCGACCGCAACACGACAGGACAACGAATTGGTGACAAAGTGATGTTGACACTTCCCGGAAACAGCTGGCGTGCTGGAACCAGGCTGGGCAGGAGGGAGTACCCTGCCAAAGACACTGCCGAGAACCAGCTGATGGTGCTGGAACCCGGATGGGTAGCAGAAGCTGCAAAAGCTAATGGAACTAGCGAGGACCAGCTGACGGTGCGGAACCCGGAGGGGCAGCAGAAGGAACAAGTGCCAATGGCACAACCGTGGACCAGCTGACGGTGCTGGAACACGGTTACTAAGCAGGAGGTACCTGTGCTAGAAAGCACTACCAAGGACCAGCAGACATTGCTGGAACTCGGATACCGAGAAGGAGGCACCTTAGCCAAAGGCACTGCCGAGAACCAGCTGACGGTGCTGGAACCTGGATGGGTAGCAGAAGGTACCCATGAAAAACAAAGTTGCAAGGCCGCGTGCCGGCCGCAGTTACCGAAACCCACAGTCCTTACAGGGGGTGCTTGTCCTATTGGCACTACGGAACCAGCCTTTATTACCAGAACCCGCAGCCCACATAGGAAGCACCTAAACTGCAGGCACCATAAACTCGGCTAACCCGACCGCAACACGACAGGACAACGTATTGGTGGCAAAGTGACGTTGACACTACTCGGAAACAGCAGGCGTGCTGGAACCAGGCTGGGCAGGAGGGAGTACCCGTGCCGAAGACACTTCTGAGCAGCAACTGGCGATGTTGGAGCCCAGGGTCAATCTGGGCGTAGGCTGAGGCCTAATTTCATCAAGTTTTATATCTGTTGTAGACTACTACTGATTTTACTGGTGTATCCAGTCTAGGGCTAATTGTAAATCTCTGTCTATATTTCCGGTGTCAGACACAGACACTCACAGGCTCAGTATGGATTACAACAGAATATAAAAAAGAAGAAAAAGGGAAATGTATTTGAAGCGTACACCAGTATACAGTGTTGGGGTACTTTTAAATGTTCGTATATATTTCAGTATCAGTAAGCCAGTCCAGACTCTCCGCTACAGGAAACTAGATGGTTACAAGTACAGACGTAAAGTCGAGTGATTGCTGAAATTTGGAAATTACTAATCACGGGAAAACCTCCCTGGAGATTTCACAGAGGCGATGCTGACCCGCAATTACTTTGTCTGTGGAGACAGTGAAAACGGTTCTTTGTGAAGAAAGGTTTGCTGTATCGCAGTAGCGTGGTTCCCATCACCATAACTCGTCTCCTTCAAATTGTGATCACAGGGAGAGATATAGACATGTTCCTCACTGCCTATCATGATCTGTCTGGCCACTTTGGAGTGCAAAAGGCAGAAGCCACAGGCCGTTGGCGATTCTATTGGATTGGCATGAGAGGAGCCATTGTAAAATAGTGGTAGGAATGTCACACGTCTGTGACTAGGAGAACTGTCAAAGCTGATCATAAAGCACCACTGCATCCGATTGTGAGTCGACGTCCATTACGAATGGTAGCCATTGATCATCTGAAGGTAGAGGCCAGCAGGACAGGCCATAGCTATGTATTAACCATCATCGATTAGTTCACTAAATTTGTAGTGGCCGTCCCTGTAAAGGATTTCACTGCCCAGACTACACAGCGTTGGAGCAGGGAGAGGTAAGTATTGCAAGTGCTATGGCTGCCAGAATATTCCATCTGTTATCACTGGCTACCTTGCCTGGCTCAAGAGGTAGACTGCCCAGCCATGACTCAGTTTGTCGCTGCAAGTAGTCGGCCAGTACCTCCGCGGTGTGTCTGTTGTCGCCCAAAGACATCATCTTTACACCAGACTGCTGGCGCTTACCACTAGCTGTTCGATAGTGGGACACCTCGTGTGCAATACTGGCAGCTGAGGATGGAGTGCTCGTGCGACTGCGCTCTGTCGACGAGCTTTCGCTTCTGGAGGAGGTGCGCTCTGTCGGCGAGCTTTCGCTTCTGGAGGAGGAGAAGGAGGAGGGTTGAACGCCTACAGCCAACTGTTTCCTAGACCATGGGCTAGGCAGCACTGTTCCACCACCGCCCCTGTCCCCTGTGGAGCCTGCATCTACCACAATAACCCAGTGCGCAGTGATCGACACGTAATGGCCCTGGCCGTGCCTACTGGACCATGCATCTGTTGTAAGGTGCACCTTTCCATTCACTGATTGTTTGGGTGCATGGAAAATGCAGTCTTTGGGGGCGTGGCCTGCATGCAGACTGTGATGGCTGCTTAGAGCCAGAGCTCCAGCATCTACCGACCGAAAGCAGCACATATCAGCTCTCCACGGTGCACCCAATCTTCAAAAAAGTAACTGCCGGCTGCCTCACATATCTGGGCTCATGATGACACGCGGTAGGACGCAGAAAAGAAGCTACCCGCCGCGGCTGCCAGATTTCTTTCCTAAGGGACAGACTGCACATGCTTCAGGGAAGATGGCGGCTGCATCCCCCTCCGGGTCCTCCATGTCCTCACAAGGCTCTGGAAGAGGTATGAACGCAGAGTGGGACAGGCATAGCAGCTCTACCCCAATGACTAAAGGGGATATGAGGGAATTCTTAGCCTCCCTAAAAGAGGACATGCACTCCATGTTAAAAGAAATAAGAGGGGACATACGCTCCCTGGGAGAGCGTACTTCACATGTTGAAAACAAAATGGTGGGATATGCTACTTCCATTAATGCCCTGGTGGATGAAAATGGGGTACTTAAGGGGGAACTAGTTCATGTGCTTGACAAATTGCATGACCTGGAAGACAGATCCAAGAGAAATAACGTTTGTATACAGGGTATACCAGAAGAGGTAGCTGATAAAGATCTAGCCCCCTTCATGCATAAGTTTATACAAGCTGTACTTCCCACACTGTCTCCAAGGGATCTCCTGATTGACAGGATTCATAGAATTCCAAAACCCAGGCACATAGATCATGCTCTGCCTAGAGACACCTTAGCCCATATCCATTTCTTCTCTACTAAGGATGCATTTATACAGCAGATGAGGAAACCTCCTGAATTACCTACTGAACTAAACAATCTGCAGGTATTCCCAGATCTATCAGCAGCAACCTTGGCTAAAAGACGGGAATACGCTCATATATGCAAGTGTGGCGCCCCTGAGGCTCAGTCGCCACAGCGGTACTGCACCTTCTCATAAGGTGTGGTGCCCCACCATCCAGGTAGGGTGGGAACTCCTTTCCACATTCCAACACTCGCACCCCACACACAACAGGGTAGTTCTGCACAACCACATTGCGCTCAGTGCTTAGAGAGTAGCAGAGTACCTTTGGTGGTTCCCTGCTTGGAACACTGGACGTGCTGGGAGGTGGGTGGAGTTAAGATACATAAAAGAGTGGGAAAGTGTAGGATGACAGGTCAGTCTGACAGAAGGTCAGTCGGGTAGGAAGTCACTCAGACAGGAGTGAGGATCCCTGGAAGAAGGGATGGAGGAAGGAGTGCTGCAGCTGCCTCAGTGATCTGAGCCAGCTGGCACAGGAAAGGAAAAGAAGGAGAAAGACATAGAACTGAAACCTAAGCTTCCATAAGAAAGACAAGTATGGAACGAAGGAGTGGAGAGAACAGAGAGGACGTGGGTTGGAAGAGGAACCCTGCCTATATGTTCTCAGCGCAAGGCCGGGGCCCAGTCCCCGAGGTTGTATGGACACTTATGGTTCTGCAGCAGACACTGGTGGAGTAGTTTACTGTAAATGCACTACTCCCATCTAAGACTTG
The DNA here is from genome assembly GCF_039654945.1 of Dendrobates tinctorius. Classification (NCBI taxonomy): domain Eukaryota; kingdom Metazoa; phylum Chordata; class Amphibia; order Anura; family Dendrobatidae; genus Dendrobates; species Dendrobates tinctorius. The sequence continues at coordinate 1,676,449 of NW_027361762.1, forward strand.
GGGCACAACAGCAATTGGATAGAGAGCCGGGACTCAGGAGAAGGGAGTCCCCGAAGCAGGCTACAGCTGTCTGCCGTACAAGTAGAGTTCTTGGGAACACCTGTCAGGAGGAACTCCAGCGTACCACGGTACTGGAGATCTTCACACTTAAAGGCGCTATAGAGGAGACGTTCAGGAAAGGCACATCAGATGGCGGAGTGTGGAGGGGAGCTTTCCATTTTGCCTGGGAGTTGGCTGGGTCCTTGACCCGGAGGACACAGCACAGAAGCAGGCACTACTGACTGTGAGTAAAGCTTTGGAACTACATGCCCTGGTGTCCTCCATTCCTTCCTGCGTCCGTCTGCCTGACACTGCTACATCCCCCTGCGCCGGACACTATGTAAAATAATGTGTATTCTTGTAAATACTCAGGACTAGTTACCAGATAAAAATGTAGTGGTTTATTTGGATTCTTCCATCAAAGAAAAGATTATTACAGAAAAATATAAAAATAGGTGAAAGAGAGATTGTCCATTAGTTCATTGCAAAAGCTTGTCACCTTCTTTCTCTGAGATCCCACATGGCAAATGGCCTCTGTCTCTCTTAGGCTTCTTCGTAGTAAAGTTACATACCAGTTGTTCAGTTATGTCCGAGCAGAGATGTCTGTGTCTCATGATGGTGAGGGAAGGAACGAGCGACCTCTACAGTTAGCCATGAATTATATACGTCTCTTAAAGCACGTGATCTCGGTATATATGGAGTTTGACATTTACCATGAGCCAAGCTTACAAAAATAGCCTATGTTATGTCAGCTAAAGCAATGTACAGAACTGAGTGTGATAAGAATACAACTCCATAACTAATATATATAAATCCATAACTAATATAAATCCATAACTAATAAGATTTAACAATTCCCCCTTTTGAGGGAGACAGACATTAATTGGAACCCTCAAAATATAATGAGATTTTTTCTTCTTTTCTTCTTCTTTGACAAAATAATTTAATATCAATAACATCAGATTACCGTTATAAGTACTCAATGACATAATTGATGTGAATTCATGTTATGGTAAGCCGTGAACAATATTCATATACAATATGTATAATTATACTTCCCTAAATCTAAATTGAAGCAACTCAGGTCCAGTCATCATCATCTGATGTCATCTGGTCTTCATTTTGATGTCTTCTGTCTTCTTCTTGATTCTTTTAAAAACACAGTTTTTCTATAGCATATAGATGTTGTAGAAATTGTGTTGTGTATAAAATCAAAGTCCTTAAATTCAAATGTTGATGAGGAAACAAAGTCTATAGATGAAATGCAGCTTTAATATCTGTGCAGTGTCACCTTTAAAAACCTGGGCTTACATTGGCTCGCCTTGGATATTCTGGAATCCTTCATCGGCACTGGTCTTTGAACAGGTGTGACGTCTTTGGTCAGCAAAGCAAGGGTTAAAATGACTCTTCCTTGCTAAACATAGCACCATAACCAGTCCTTGTCCTAATGCACAGGACATATGTCAGGGTTGTAGCTTCCTGACAATTACCTTATTGTTCACCAGCTTTTCAGGTGATTGGAAACCTCCGGAACTTGGTAAGAGCGTGATAACACCGTTCATCTCAGCATCATAGGATCATCGTCCTCTGGTTGTCAGGTTAGACACTTTAATTGTGACTGTCAGTGGTGGATACTGCACTTGTGGCTGTCAGTGATGGATACTGCATTTGTAATTAACACAGTCTATTACTCAGAAATCATAGCTTTGTTACCTTCTGGGACTTCTGGATAGCGGCATTCTTCTTCTTGCAACTGATAAGAATTCAATCAAGTTTAGAAATATGAAAAGTCTTTATTAACGTAATTTCAGTATCTTGCTTGAAGTCTTCATTCCCTATTCTATACCAAATCTGGTAATTTTCGTAACCTATATTACAGCGTACCATAGCAATCAGTAATATCTATATAATTATTATCAGAATTTGTACCATATATGGATTTCAATGTTTGAAATAATAAACCAATAATAAGTGATAATACATTATTATCCATATTTTTTCATGTGATAGAACATTTTTTTATGTCATAGGTGTAATTACCTTTTTCAACCCATAGGTGTCAGTGTGTTTTATGTAACTAGTGTTTTCATCTTTATTAATAAGGAATATATTTATTATACTAATAATATGTAGGAATGTATAGCCATGAACCAAAATAAGAATATATGAGTGAGCAAATGAATGAATAAAAGAATTGTTGCATATAACTCAGAAGTGAAACATTTTCCTTTGTAATAGAACCATATCATCATGATGAAAGAAAAAATAAAAATTTAAGAATTAAAATAAAAATAGATTAAAAAATTGAAAATTAAAAATAAGAATAAGAATAAAAATAAAAATAAGAATAAGAATAAGGCCTTTATGTTGATGCAGAGTAGTTATGTCTTCAGTAACATATACCCTTAATATTTCCATGATCTGGATTATTTCATAATTGTCATAAACTTGAGTTACCAAAATATTCAAATTATGCAACTTTGCATATAATTCTTCTCAATGTTAAGAAATTACTCTTTATAATACCTAATGTTATTATACCCAATATTATACCATTGTACCTTATTAATATTTGTTCTTTAGTAAAATGTGTGAAGAAGAGGTATTAATCAAATGTGATGATGTAGTCAGGATCAAAAACACATTTTCCCCCTTAATACCAAAAAATATTGTTTTATGAAATAATTCATTTATCAAAACCAAAATTAAAAATAATTAATTTATAAATGATGTGAATTTATACTTGCTTATATCATTATTTGTCTAAAGATGTGTAACCATTAAAATTAATTTGAATATCATAAAATTATCCTTTGGAAAAATTAATTCAAATGTAGATTTTCTTCATAAACCATTTTGATGTGCGATTGCACTTATCCACAATTAACTAAATCAAGAAATAATAATTACTATAGAAATATAGAAATATATGTTGTGTAGATAATATTTCATTATATATCCTAATATTCTAATAATTTAACTGATCTGCATATTTCTTCTAAAGATAAGCTTTTGGGTTTTTTTCTTTCTCTCTTGCATTCAGATTCCTGAGGCCTCACATACAAACGTATCACATTACTCGCTCAGCAGCTGCTCATACACTCAGTCACTGTCACTCAGACTGTGTCACATATTATCCCACATACGAATGTGTGATGAATACACGTATTTTAACCCAAATTATCAATGCATTGTAAACTATTTAAAATTAGTCTTAATATTTCTTTGAGTATTCCCCAAATACACATGACATAAATATATGTTGTATAGCTATACTTGACATTTAGGCCTGGAAAAAAATTCCATTGGTTTGCAAAAGTTGAGACCCCCTAAAAATTATTTTCCTAAAGAACAGGGACATGGTATACTGGTATACCTATTATTAGAACAAAGTTCAAATTTCACATGCTGTGGTACTCAGTCAAGCCATGCAGTAAAGGCACACACAGAACACATTTTAAAATGCAGTTAGTTATTTTCTTTTAAGTGTTAAATATAAAATCATGCAATTATTGCAACTTCCTGTGTAAATAAAGGCATAAATCCTTGTAAGAGAATTTTTCCCGATTAAGTCCTGCTTTGAAATGAAAATTCTAAGGAAAAATAAAAGATAAGGTTAATATCATATTCATAATTCTAAATATTATTACTGAAGTAGATTACTTCTATAAACACTATATACTGTATATACTGTATGAATATGTATCTTATCCACAAACCATAGAACTACAGGATTATACTCTATAAAATAATTACATATAACTAATACATTGTATAACACTTTTACACAACATATAATTACTTTTTTAGCCAATTCCTACACCCACTCTTTCCCTGTAAAAGATGTCTTTAAATATTCTTGCTACTTTGAAGTTACCGGATTTTCTGAGCTGCTCAGATGAACCCTTCAGCGCAAAGTCAATGATGTCACTCACCACATGCTTCTCACCACATGCTTCTGTCTGTCAAATTCGGCCATCTTTTTTACAGAAAGAAGATCAGAACTCATCATTTTTCTTAACTCAGTCTGTGTCTTTTCGGTGATCCTTTGCATCATTCCATATGGCTTATAACATGTGATTTTGTTCGTTCTTCATAGATTTGATTTTGGGGAAAATTCATTTTAGAAGGCTTTGCTAATACAGGCTTCTGATAAGATTTTACTCTGCCTGTCTTCACAAAAATAGCACAATTTACTTTCCTTTCACGATTCTCGTGTTTTCTGGCAAAATCAAGGGATTGCGCACATTCCAATAAAGAATCTTTTTGTGACGCAATAACACGAGATGCAGGATTTAAAAACCAAAATTTGCTTACAAAACTCCTTATGAGGGACTGTGTTTTGACATTCTCACTCAGCATTTTGTACAGACGTTCATATATGGACATAAACGTAAAAGTACATTCCTTCCGACCAATCCTTAATTTTTGAAGAATATCAATATCTGGATGATTTTCATTTGAACAAAAAATGAGAATTTGTAATCTATCCTTATCAGATAAATTATCATGTTTTTCACCAGATAACTTTAACCCCTTCCTGACATGAGACGTACTATCCCGTCCACGGTACCCGGGCCCGTATGACCGGGGACGGGATAGTACGTCTACCGCGATCAGCGGCGCCCACGTGGTGAGCGCCGCTGATCGCGGCCGGGTGTCAGCTGATTATCACAGCTGACACCCGGCACAATGTGTCAGGGGCGCTCACGGACCGCCCCCGACACATTAACCCCTTGCACACCGCGATCAAACGCGATCGCGGTGTACCGGGAGTTAAAGGGAAGCATCGGCAGGGAGGGGGCTCCCTCCGTGCTTCCCTGAGCCCCCCACGGCAGCGCAATGTGCAGCGCTGCTGCGGGGGACTCCTATCCTCCAGGCCCCCGAATCCAAGATGGCGACGGGGGCCTTCGGGGGCCTGGGGAAGCTGGCTTCCTCAGTGCCTGCAAAGCGCAGGCATGAGGAAGCCTTGTGCACTGCCTGTGACAGATTGCTGATCTGTCACAGTGATCTGTGATGTGACAGATCAGCGATCTGTCACAGGACAGTGATGTCCCACCTGGGACTATGTAATAAAGTAAAAAAAAATTTAAAAAAAAGTGTAAAAATAAATTTAAAAAAATCGCCAAATAAATTAGTAAAAAAAAAAAAAAAATATTCCCCAATAAATTCATTTTTTTAAAATAATAAAAAAAAAAAACAATAAATGTACACATATTAGGTATCGCCGCGTCCGTAACGACCTGCCCTATAAAACTGTCCCATTAGTTAACCCCTTTAGCGAACCCCTTAAAAAATAAAAATAAAAAACGAAGCAAAAAATAATGATTTATTATCATACCGCCAAACAAAAAGTGCAATAACGCGAGATCAAAAAGACGCATATAAATATCCATGGTACCGCTGAAAACGTCATCTTGTCCCGCAAAAAACAAGCCGCCACACAGCATCATCAGCAAAAAAATAAAAAAGTTATAACTCGCAGAATAAAGCGATGCAAAAATAATTATTTTTTATATAAAATAGTTTTCATTGCATAAAACCGACAAAAACATAAAAAAACGACCTAAATGAGGTATCGCTGTAACCGTACTGACCCGAAGAATAAAAGCGCTTTATCAATTTTACCGCACGCGGAACGGTGTAAACGCACCCCCCCAAAAGAAATTCATGAAACGCTGGTTTTTGTTCATTCTGCGTCCCAAAAATCGGAATAAAAAGCGATCAAAAAATTTCACGTGCCCGAAAATGGTACCAATAAAAACGTCAACTCGTCCCGCAAAAAATAAGACCTCACATGACTCGGTGGGTCAAAATACGGAAAAATTATAGCTCTCAATATGTGGTGATGCAAAAACTATTTTTACAATAAAAAGCGTCTTTTAGCGTGCGACAGCCGCCAAACATAAAAACCGCCATAAATAGTAAATCAAACCCCCCGTTATCACCCCTTTAGTTAGGGAAAAATAATAAAATAAAAAAAATGTATTTATTTCCATTTTTCCAGGGCTAGGGCTAGGGTTAGGGCTAGGGGTGTGTTGGGGTAGGGTTAGGTTAGGGTTAGGGCTAGGGTTAGGGTTAGGGCTAGGGTTAGGGTTAGGGCTAGGGCTAGGGCTAGGGTTAGGGCTAGGGTTAGGGCTAGGGTTAGGGCTAGGGTTAGGGGCGTGTTGGGGTTCGGGTTGGAGTTAGAATTGGGGGTTTCCACTGTTTGGGCACATCAGGGGCTCTCCAAATGCAACATGGCGTCTGATCTCAATTCCAGCCAATTCTGAGTTGAAAAAGTCAAATGGTGCTCCTTCCCTTCCAAGCTCTGCTATGCGCCCAAACAGTGTTTTACCCCCTCATGTAGGGTATCAGCCTACTCAGGACAAATTGCAAAACAATTTTTGGGGTCCAATTTCTCCTGTTACCCTTAGGAAAATAAAAAATTGGGGGCAAAAATATCATTTTTGTGGAAAAAAAATGATTTTTTTATTTTCACGTCCGAGTGTTATAAACTTCTGTGAAGCACTTGGGGGTTCAAAGTGCTCACCACACATCTAGATAAGTTCCGTGGGGGGTCTAGTGTCCAAAATGGGGTCACTTGTGGGGAGTTTCAATAGTTTAGGTACATCAGGGGCTCTCCAAACGCACATGACACCCGCAGACCATTCCATCAAAGTCTGCGTTCCAAAACGTCACTGCTTCCCTTCCGAGCCCCGACGTGTGTCCATACAGTAGTTTTCTCCCACATATGGGGTGTCAGCGTACTCAGGACAAATTGGACAACAACTTTTGGGGTCCAATTTCTCCTGGTACCCTTGGGAAAATAAAAAAAATGGTGACTAAAAGATCATGTTTGTGGAAAAAATACGAATTTTTTATTTTCACGCCCGGGCGTTGTAAACTTCTGTGAAGCACTGGGGGGGTTAAAGTGCTCACCACACATCTAGATAAGTTCCTTGGGGGGTCTAGTTTACAAAATGGTGTCATTTGTGGGGGGTTTCCACTGTTTAGGTACATTAGGGGCTCTCCAAAGGCAACATGACACCCGCAGACCATTCCATCAAAGTCTGCATTCCAAAACGTCACTACTTCCCTTCCGAGCCCTGACGTGTGCCCATACAGTAGTTTTCTCCCACATATGGGGTAGCAGCGTACTCAGGACAAATTGGAAAACAACTTTTGGGGTCCAATTTCTCCTGGTACCCTTGGGAAAATAAAAAAATGGTGACTAAAAGATCATGTTTGTGGAAAAAATACGAATTTTTTATTTTCACGCCCGGGCGTTGTAAACTTCTGTGAAGCACTGGGGGGGTCAAAGTGCTCACCACACATCTAGATAAGTTCCTTGGGGGGTCTAGTTTACAAAATGGTGTCATTTGTGGGGGGTTTCCACTGTTTAGGTACATTAGGGGCTCTCCAAAGGCAATATCACACCCGCAGACCATTCCATCAAAGTCTGCATTCCAAAACGTCACTACTTCCCTTCCGAGCCCCGACGTGTGCCCATACAGTAGTTTTCTCCCACATATGGGGTATCAGCATACTCAGGACAAATTGGACAACAACTTTTGGGGTCCAATTTCTCCTGGTACCCTTGGGAAAATAAAAAAATGGTGACTAAAAGATCATGTTTGTGGAAAAAATACGAATTTTTTATTTTCACGCCCGGGCGTTGTAAACTTCTGTGAAGCACTGGGGGGGTCAAAGTGCTCACCACACATCTAGATAAGTTCCTTAGGGGGTCTAGTTTCCAAAATGGTGTCATTTGTGGGGGGTTCCACTGTTTTGGTACATCAGGAGTTTTCCAAACGCGACATGGTTTCCGATCTCAATTCCAGCCAAAAACGTCAAATGGCGCTGCTTCCCTTCCGAGCTCTGCCATGCCCCCAAATAGTGGTTTACCCCCACATGTGGGGTATCAGCGTACTCAGGACAAATTGCACAATAACTTTTAGGGTCCTGTTACCCTTGGAAAAATAAGAATTGAGGGTGAAAAGATCATTTTTGTGGAAAAAATATGATTTTTTAATTGTATGGCTTTATGTTATAAACTTCTGTGAAGCCCATGGGGGTTCAAAGTTCTCACCACACATCTAGATAAGTTCCTTAGGGTGTCTAGTTTCCAAAATGGTGTCATTTGTGGGGGGTTTCCACTGTTTTGGTACATCAGGGGTTTTCCAAACGCGACATGGTGTCCGATCTCAATTCCAGCCAAAAACGTCAAATGGCGCTGCTTCCCTTCCGAGCTCTGCCATGCGCCCAAATAGTGATTTACCCCCACATGTGGGGTATCAGCGTACTCAGGACAAATTGCACAATAACTTTTAGGGTCCTGTTACCCTTGGGAAAATAAAAATTGGGGTGAAAAGATCATTTTTGTGGAAAAAATATGATTTTTTAATTGTACCGCTGTACGTTATAAACTTCTGTAAAGCCCTTGTGGGTTCAAAGTTCTCACCACATATCTAGATAAGTTCCTTGGGGGGTCTAGTTTCCAAAATGGGGTCACTTGTAGGGGGTTTCCACTGTTTAGGTACATCAGGGACTCTCCAAACGTGACATGGCGTCCAATCTGAATTCCAGCCAATTTTGCATTGAAAAAGTCAAACGGCGCACCTTCCATTCTGAGCTCTGCCATGCGCCGAAACAGTCGTTCCCCCCCACATATCAGGTATCTGCGTACTCAGGACAAATTGAACAATAACTTTTGCAGTTCAATTTCTCCTGTTACCCTTGGTAAAATAAAAAAAATTGAACCTGAAGTATTTTTTTTATGAAAAAAAGTTAGATGTTCATTTTTTTTTAAATATTCAAAAAAATTCCTGTGACGCACCTAAAGGGTTAATAAACTTCTTGAATGTGGTTTTGAGCACCTTAAGGGGTGCAGTTTTTAGAATGGTGTCACTTTTGTGTATTTTCTATCATATAGACCCCTCAAAGTGGCTTCAAATGTGATGTGGTCCTAAAAATAAAATGGTGTTGTAAAAATGAGAAATCGCTGGTCAACTTTTAACCCTTATAACTTCCTAACAAAAAAAAATTTTGGTTCCAAAATTGTGCTGATGTAAAGTAAACATGTGGGAAATGTTAGTTATCAAGTTTTTTGTGTGCCTTATCTCTGTGATTTAAGGGCATAAAAATTCAAAGTTGGAAAATTGCGAAATTTTCAAAATTTTCGCCAAATTTCCGTTTTTCTCACAAATAAACGCAAGTTATTTGAATGAAATTTTACCACTAACATGAAGTACAATATGTCACGAGAAAACAATGTCAGAATCACCGGGATCCATGGAAGCGTTCGAGAGTTATGACCTCATAAAGGTACAGTGGTCAGAATTGTAAAAATTGGCCCGGTCATGAACGTGCAAACCACCCTTGGGGGTGAAGGGGTTAAAGTCAATCTCCTAGCAAAATTTACAGGGATCCACATTTTGAACAACTGATTCTTCTCCTCGTTAGATAAATCAAATTTGTCAACACAGCTTTCAAAAACCTCTGAGTTTCTACAAACATGGATTTTGTTATCATATGCAGGAATGATTTTGCATATTTTTAGCAAACTTTTTCTTACGTTACTTCGGAGTTGGGCCTGTGAGTCGTCTATTTTTAATGGTACGTCTTTCCCTTGTACGTCATCTATGTCAGTTCTGAAGTCTCCTCCTACTTCTCCAACTTGTTCCACGTCTGCAAGGTCACCTTGAATGGCAGCTGCTACTATTTGCCTTTCATCTTGTAACTGCTTTTCTACATTACAATGTATCTCGGGAACATCACTATTTTCCTTCACACAATCATTTTTGGATTTCTCTGACACAGATCTATGAAATATATCTACCATCTGTAGAATATTTTTTAATTTATCTCTTTCTCTGTTGAAAAACTTAGAATCTAACTTCTGATTCTCTTTTTCACACTCGGCATATAAGCTGAGCCATAAAACGTCTACATTAGACTCATCTACAGACTTAAATTTCAATTTACTCTGCTTAGCATAAGAATTAATGACATCCATTTTATTTCTTTTACCTTGAAATGTCTCAGCTTGTTCCTTTGATGGACAATGCTGGGCTCCGGTCTTCACACGTCTGGCTTCAGCACGTCTGGCACTTTGGCACTTGTAGTACTTCTCAATCTATCTGGCAATTCTTAGTCCCCACTTCTAGGTTCTGTCTGATTTTTGTGAGTAGTGGAGTTCCTGATAACTTGCACATATGACTGACGTTAGCAAAGTTCAATCCCCCTTTTGGGCAAGTTGAGGGAAATCCACAAAAAAAATACAAAAATGCAGATCTGCCTGGCTCTCCAATGTAAAATAATGTGTATTCTTGTAAATACTCAGGACTAGTTACCAGATAAAAATGTAGTGGTTTATTTGGATTCTTCCATCAAAGAAAAGATTATTACAGAAAAATATAAAAATAGGTGAAAGAGAGATTGTCCGTTAGTTCATTGCAAAAGCTTGTCACCTTCTTTCTCTGAGATCCCACATGGCAAATGGCCTCTGTCTCTCTTAGGCTTCTTCGTAGTAAAGTTACATACCAGTTGTTCAGTTATGTCCGAGCAGAGATGTCTGTGTCTCATGATGGTGAGGGAAGGAACGAGCGACCTCTACAGTTAGCCATGAATTATATACGTCTCTTAAAGCACGTGATCTCGGTATATATGGAGTTTGACATTTACCATGAGCCAAGCTTACAAAAATAGCCTATGTCATGTCAGCTAAAGCAATGTACAGAACTGAGTGTGATAAGAATACAACTCCATAACTAATATATATAAATCCATAACTAATATAAATCCATAACTAATAAGATTTAACACACTACACTACCTAAGTGTCCCCACATCTACACTGCCCTGGGACAACAGCCCTGCCTGTGGAGGGCTATACCATCATTGCTGCACCACACCATCTGTCCCGGAGGGTTCTGCATGCAGAGTCGTCTTAACACCTCCCTTGCTGAGCACCACAGGTGGCGTCACGAATTATTCCATTCCATTAACTACATTCCCCCATTACTTGGGCGCCCAGGGCCACGGACCGGGTCACCGCTGCTGTGACACATTCCCCTGACACCGGCCCGGTACAGAGTACCCCACGGCCCTGGGTGGGCGACCCACAAGACCCTCAGAGATGGCAACATTAAGTATAAATGGGGATTTAATCCTGTATAATTGATCATCATGTATGGAGTCACACGGTGACATGTTCATTTCCTAAACAAGCAGAAGATAAGCTGACAAGTTGGAAGATTCCACTGCCACCTAGACATCAGTCTGCAGGGGAGAAAAGAATTGTTCCAGACTGGATTCCGGCTTCAAATGAGGGAAGGGCCGTGGTCGGGATGACCGGAGCTCGCTGACGGGTCCTTTCTCTGTTTGGACTCCTGGACTGTGACTGTTTCACCTTGCCCTTTGCAGATTTTGATTCTGCACCACATCCGACCTATGTTGATCAGTACCTGGTGTCCGCCAGGATTCCGGTTCATGGTTATGTGTTACAATTTTTTCCTTTTTTCTCTTTTTATTTGTCTATTTTTTTTGTTTTTTCAGGCGCGTCTACTTTGGTAGCTTAAGTGTGATGGAATATATGCTTATAGGATATAATTATGTGACAGCCAGTATACACCCCTCAGGCAAAATTAATATATACATTTATGCAAAAGTATTTCACCCACGTTTACAATCATGAGTGTGCAGCTCTTATCATTAACTGTGAAAGGGCTAAACGCCCCTGGTAAACGATCCATGTTGTGGAGGGAAGTAAGGAAATCTCGGGCTAACATCGTTTGTCTGCAGGAGACACATTTGCTAGAGAAGGATAATTGTAGGGTTCACCATCCTCATTTCCCACATATATTTTTCGCCAATAACTCTAATAAGAAGGCGGGGGGGTGTATTATGGTGAAGCATACAGTGGCCTTTAATTGCATGCAGAGATATGCAGACCCGGCGGGTAGATTTCTGATTCTTGTATGCACCCGTAATGGTGAACCCCACACTATAACGGCTGTTTATGCTCTTAAAGAGTCACAACATTCTTTTCTGAGGAAAGTTTTCAAAAAAATTTCCAAAATGGAACAAGTGGGAAAAATAGTATGTGGGGTTTTAATCTCCCTATGGATAGAAATTTGGATTGTTCACAAGGAAAAAGGCGAAGTTGGAGGGAGCTAAGATTGCTAGCACATGAATATCACTATCAAGATTTCTAAAGATACTCCCATGCGAGTGAAAGGGACTATATATTCTATTCCTTCCGACATCGTACATACAGCAGGATAGATCATTTCTTGATAGACAGTGCTGTCCTCTGGAGGTGTATATCTGCGGACATAGGCCTAATCACATGGTCTGACCACGCGCCTATTTCTCTACAACTAGCACTCTCTCATCAGGTTAGATCAGCCTTCAGGTGGCGATTGAATAAGTCGTTATTACTGAATGATGGAGTAGTTGCAAAGGTTAAATCTGAACTGAAGCACTATTTCCAGACAAATGACTCCAAAGTAGAGTTGAGCGAAACGGGTCGGTCATATTCAAAAGTCGGCGACTTTCGCTGAAGTCGGGTTTCATGAAACGAAACCCGACCATAGCGTGAGGTCGGCCACGAGGTCGGCGACCAAAGCGCCAAAGTCGCGTTTCAAATGATGCTTCCAGCGCCCTTTTTCAGACAATGATGGAGGACGCACACTGTGAGCAACACGATGACATAGGCATCGGTCATCACCATCTTTGAGAAAGGCATGCAAGTGATTGGCTGGCTTTGTGTGGCGTCACAGGGGCTATAAAAGGGCGTTCACGCCGACCGCCATCTTACTTCTGCCGATCTTAGCATTAGGGAGAGGTTGCTGCTGCTGATTCAGAATAAGGGAGAACGTTAGGCAGGGAAGAAGAACCAAAAAACTGCTTCTGCTGTTAGCGATTTCCACTTACAACACAACACTTTGTGTGCAGTGACAGGGGAGGCTCTATTTTTGTGCATCAGCTCTGTTGGTTATTAGGCTGCCTTATAAGGTTCCCTGATAGCTGCATTGCTGTTTGCACACTGCTGTGCAAACTGTTTTTTAAAAGCAAAAATACTTTTCTTACTCTTTTCTGCAGTTACCAAGCGTTCATTTTTCCACCCTTTTGTGTGTGCAGCAGTCCTGCTTATTAGGCTGCCTGCGTCCATACTTGGACTGAGCATCATTGTCAGCGTCTTCAAATCTCTAGTGAAATCCAAATTCTCACCAATCCTATAGACACCCTCCACCTTGTCATACACCATCCAATTTCAGCCTGTTACATTGAGGTGTAATCTCTACTGGGCCTGAGACAATAGTTCAGCGTCCATAAACCTCTAGTGAGATCCAAATTCTCACTAATCCTATAGACACCCTCCACCTTGTCATACACCATCCAATTTCAGCCTGTTACATTGAGGTGTAATCTCTCCTGGGCCTGAGACAATAGTTCTGCGTCCTCAAATCTATAGTGAGATTCAAATTCTCACCAATCCTATAGACACACTCCACCTTGTCATACACCATCCAATTTCAGCCTTTTACATTGAGGTGTAATCTCTCCTGGGCCTGAGACAATAGTTCAGCGTCCTCAAATCTATAGTGAGATTCAAATTCTCACCAATCGTATAGACACCCTCCACCTTGTCATACACCATCCAATTTCAGCCTGTTACATTGAGGTGTAATTTCTCCTGGGCCTGAGACAATAGCTCAGCATCCTCAAATCTATAGTGAGATTCAAATCCTCACCAATCCTATAGACACCCTCCACCTTGTCATACACCATCCAATTTCAGCCTGTTACATTGAGGTGTAATCTCTCCTGGGCCTGAGACAACAGTTCTGCGTCCTCAAATCTATAGTGAGATTCAAATTCTCACCAATCCTATAGACACCCTCCACCTTGTCATACACCATCCAATTTCAGCCTTTTACATTGAGGTGTAATCTCTCCTGGGCCTGAGACAATAGTTCAACGTCCTCAAATCTATAGTGAGATTCAAATTCTCACCAATCCTATAGACATCCTCCACCTTGTCATACACCATCCAATTTCAGCCTGTTACATTGAGGTTTAATCTCTCCTGGGCCTGAGACAATAGTTCAGCGTCCTCAAATCTATAGTGAGATTCAAATTCTCACCCATCCTATAGACACCCTCCACCTTGTCATACACCATCCAATTTCAGCCTGTTACATTGAGGTGTAATCTCTCCTGGGCCTCACACAATAGTTCTGCGTCCTCAAATCTATAGTGAGAGTCAAATTCTCACCAATCCTATAGACACCCTCCTGTTATGAGTTAATTTTCCCCTTCACCATTGAGGTCTGATGAACTCCCTCTTCTGGTGAAGGAAGGTAGTGAGGCTGATTACCAAGCACCTGAGCTGGTAGAGGATGACTGGGCGACGGGGATTTCTGACTGGATATAAGGCAGCCGACGCCCTTCTGCCTCGCTGGTGATTTCTCTGAGGGATTCTAAGAGACCAGTCTGATTCCTGCTCCTCAAAAGCTATGTTCTCTGCTTTGCCTTTTTGCATTTGTGTTTTGGTTTTATTTTGCCTTGCTTTTCTGGATTCTGCCATTCCCTGCTGGGGTGAGCTGAATTCCTTTTTGTCTGTTTGCTCTGTCTTCAGAAAATACCTGAGTACTGACATAGCCTTTTTGAAGCCTAGCGTCTTCAGGGCTTTTTTCCCCGTCAGTCTGTTGGCTCTTATTTTGATAGGGTTTCTCGCGGATTGCAGACAGCAGCTTTCCTATCCTGTCCTATCTAGTTAGCTTGGGCCTTATCATTTGCTCAGCCTATCTTTCTATCTGTGTTAGTGTTTTTTCTTCTTGCTTCACCATCATTATATGTTGGGGGCTGCCTATTGCTTTGGGGTCTGCTCTGGGGCAGTTTAGATTTCCCTTTCTGTCTTTAGGCTAGGCAGTTCTCCGGCTGTGATCGAGGGGTCTAGGGCATCGTAGGAACCCCCCACGGCTACTGCTAGTTGTTGTTGATAGGTTCAGGGGTCTGCAATCCGATAGCTGCCAACTTCTCTGGTTTTCTGGACTTAGCTAGCATTTCTGTTTTTGCCTCCTACGGTGACTCATTCATAACAGAAAAAAAAACTGTTATGAGTTCATTTTCCCCTTCACCATTGAGGTCTGATGAACTCCCTCTTCTGTTGAAGGAAGGTAGTGAGGCTGATTACCAAGCACCTGAGCTGGTAGAGGATGACTGGGCGATGGGGATTTCTGACTGGATATAAGGCAGCCGATGCCCTTCTGCCCTGCTGGTGATTCTGTTATGAATGAGTCACCGTAGGAGGCAAAAACAGAAATGCTAGCTAAGTCCAGAAAACCAGAGAAGTTGGCAGCTATCGGATTGCAGACCCCTGAACCTATCAACAACAACTAGCAGTAGCCGTGGGGGGCTCCTACGATGCCCTAGACCCCTCGATCACAGCCGGAGAACTGCCTAGCCTAAAGACAGAAAGGGAAATCTAAACTGCCCCAGAGCAGACCCCAAAGCAATAGGCAGCCCCAACATATAATGACGGTGAAGCAAGAAGAAAAAACACTAACACAGATAGAAAGATAGGTTGAGCAAATGATGAGGCCCAAGCTAACTAGATAGGACAGGATAGGAATGCTGCTGTCTGCAATCCGCGAAAAACCCTATCAAAATAAGAGCCAACAGACTGACGGGGAAAAAACCCCTGAAGATGCTAGGCTTCAAAAAGACTATGTCAGTACTCAGGTATTTTCTGAAGACAGAGCAAACAGACGAAAAGGAATTCAGCTCACCCCAGCAGGGAATGGCAGAATCCAGAAAAACAAGGCAAAATAAAACCAAAACACAAATGCAAAACGGCAAAGCAGAGAACTTAGCTTTTGAGGAGCAGGAATCAGACTGGTCTCCTAGAATCCCTCAGAGAAATCACCAGCGAGGCAGAAGGGCGTCGGCTGCCTTATATCCAGTCAGAAATCCCCGTCGCCCAGTCATCCTCTACCAGCTCAGGTGCTTGGTAATCAGCCTCACTACCTTACTTCACCAGAAGAGGGAGTTCATCAGACCTCAATGGTGAAGGGGAAAATGAACTCATAACACCCTCCACTTTGTCATACACCATCCAATTTCAGCCTGTTACATTGAGGTGTAATCTCTCCTGGGCCTGAGACAATAGTTCTGCATCTTCAAATCTATAGTGAGATTCAAATTATCACCAATAGTAGATTAAGTTGTTAAAAAAAGTGTCCGAATTTTTTTTATATTTTTTCCTCTTTTTTTCTCTGGGGCCGTAGGAGGATTTTTTTTTTCTTTTTCCTAATGGAGATTAAGCAATTGTCTGATCGTGTGGAGCAGCTGGCTGCTGAAGTGCAGGGAATTTCCACCTACCTCATTCAGTCACATGCTGCTGAACCTAAGATCCCTACTCCTGATGTGTTTTCTGGGGATAGGTCTAAATTTCTGAATTTTAAGAATAAGTGGAAATTATTTCTGGCCTTGAAGCCTAACTCATCGGGGAGCTCTGTGCAGCAGGTTAAAATTGTCATCTCCTTGCTGCGCGGCGATCCCCAGGATTGGGCTTTTTCTCTGACACCTGAAAATCCTATTCTGACTAATGTGGATGCGTTTTTTCAAGCCTTGGGGTTGTTGTATGATGAACCTAATGCTGTTGATCAAGCTGAGAGAACCCTGTTGGCATTAAACCAGGGTAAGGATTCTGCAGAGTTATACTGTCAAAAATTCCGAAAGTGGGTGGTCCTTACTACATGGAATGATAGTGCATTGGCAGCTCTCTTTCGGAAGGGTTTATCAGAGATCGTAAAAGATGTTATGGTGGGATTTCCTGTTCCCTCTGGTCTGGATGATTCTATGTCATTAGCCATTCAAGTTGATCGGCGTTTACGTGAGCATAAAACTACATGGGAGTCGCTGCCACCTTTTGAACAAACGTCTGAACCTATGCAATGTGATGGCGTTTTGTCTAGGGCGCAATGTCAGGAGTTTAGAAGGCGTAATAAGCTGTGTTTTTTCTGTGGAGACGCCTCTCATATTATTTCTGTCTGCCCAAAACGAGAGAAACGTTTTGCACACACATTTGCTGTGGGCAGTATACAACCTAAGTTTCTTTTGGCAATTACTCTGATCTGCTCCTTATCCACGTTTTCCACGAAGGCTTTTGTGGATTCAGGAGCAGCGTTGAATCTGATGGATTTGGACTTTGCTAACCGTTGTGGTTTTTCCATGACGTCTCTGTGGACGCCTATTCCTTTGAGGGATATTGATGCTACTCCTTTGGCGGAGAATAAACCTCAGTTTTGGACCCAGGTGACAATGCGAGTTGCCCCAGACCACCAAGAAAATTGTAAATTTTTGGTGCTGTATAATTTGCATGATACTATTGTTCTGGGTTTTCCTTGGTTGCAAACTCATAATCCAGTTTTGGATTGGAAATCTGGGTCTGTGGTGAGTTGGGGTTGTCAGTGTGTTCTTAGGGATGCTCCTGTTTTCTCCACCTCTCCTCAGTCTCATGATATTCCTGATTATCTAGCTGATTTTTCTGATGTATTTAGTGAGAGCAAGTCTGCGTCTTTGCCTCCTCATAGGAGTTATGACTGTGCAATTGAGTTGATGCCTGGGTGTAAATTTCCCAAGGGTCGGCTTTTCAACTTATCAGTACCCGAACATGATGCTATGCGATCCGATATTAAGGAGTCATTGGAGAAGGGTCATATTAGACCATCCTCGTCACCTTTAGGTGCTGGGGGTTTTTTTGTGGCCAAGAAAGATGGTTCATTAAGACCGTGTATTGCGTTTCCTAAACAAGATGACGGTTAAATATCAGTACCCGTTACCTCTGATGTCTGATTTATTCTCAAGAGTTAAGAGTGCCTGCTGGTTTACTAAGCTTGACCTCAGGGGGGGCGTATAATCTTATTCGCATCAAGCATTGGGATGAATGGAAGACGGCGTTTAATACTCCGGAGGGACATTTTGAGTACCTGTTGATGCCTTTTGGGCTCACTAATGCCCCTTCTGTCTTCCAGTGCTTCATGAATGATATTTTCCGTGACTTTGGGGATAAGTTTTTGATCATCTATCTGGATGATATTTTGATCTTTTCTAGTGATTGGGATTCTCATGTGGAACACGTCCGGACTGTGTTCCGGATTTTGAGGGAGAATTCCCTGTTTATTAAGGGATCGAAATGCCTCTTTGGTGTACAGAGGATTTCATTTTTGGGATTTATCTTATCTCCATCGACTATTGAAATGGACCCGGCCAAGGTACAGGCCATTTATGATTGGGTTCAGCCTACTTCTTTGATGGCCCTCCAGAAGTTTTTGGGTTTTGCTAATTTCTATCGCAAATTTATAGGTAATTTTTCTGGTATTGTCAAACCACTGACTGATCTGACCAAGAAGGGCGCTGATGTGCTGAATTGGTCTCCTGAGGCTATCTCAGAATTTCAGGAGCTTAAGCGGAGATTTACTTCAGCTCCAGTTTTACGGCAACCTGATGTCTCACTTCCATTTCAGTTGGAGGTAGATGCTTCTGAGATTGGCGCAGGAGCTGTTTTGTCCCAAAAAGACCCTGTGACTTCTAAGATGAATCCCTGTGCCTTCTTTTCTCGAAAGTTCTCCCCATCTGAACGCAACTATGACGTGGGGAATCGGGAATTGTTGGCCATGAAGTGGGCATTTGAGGAGTGGAGACATTGGTTGGAGGGAGCTAGACATCAAGTTGTGGTCCTCACCGATCACAAGAATTTGATTTATCTGGAGTCGGCCAAACGCTTGAATCCTAGACAGGCTAGATGGGCCTTGTTTTTCACGCGTTTTAATTTTATGGTCTCTTTTCTTCCGGGCACTAAGAATGTTAAGGCAGACGCCCTTTCTAGGAGTTTCTTTGCCGATTCTCTTAGTGTGACCGAGCCTACTACCATCCTTGGTGAGGGGGTAGTTCTTTCTGCCATTTCGCCTGATTTGAGACGCGCCCTAGAGGAATTTCAGGAGGATAAACCTGAGCGTTGCCCTATGGGAAAATTGTATGTTCCTGACCAGTGGAGAAAGAGAGTGATGTCTGAAATTCATTGCTCCGCATTGGCTGGTCATCCAGGTATTTTTGGTACCAGAGATTTGGTGAGTCGGTCCTTTTGGTGGCCTGCCTTATCTCGTGACGTCAGGAATTTTGTACAGTCCTGTGGGACTTGTTCTCGGTCTAAACCCTGTTCTCGTTCTAGTGGGTTGCTGATGCCCTTGCCGGTGCCCAAGAGGCCATGGACCCATATTTTAATGGATTTTATTTCTGATCTTCCTGTCTCTCAGAGAATGACTGTTATCTGGGTGATTTGTGATAGATTTTCGAAGATGGTCCATCTTGTACCACTCCCAAAGTTGCCATCTTCTGCTGAGTTGGTGCCCTTGTTTTTACAACAGGTGGTTCGGTTACATGGTTTACCTGAGAACATTGTGTTCGACAGAGGAGTCCAGTTTATTTCCAGATTCTGGAAAGCCTTTTGTTCCAATCTGGGAATTCAGTTATCCTTCTCCTCCGCGTTTCATCCCCAGACCAATGGACAGACTGTGACAGACTTATTTGAGATGTTTTATATCTGCTGATCAGGATGATTGGGTCTCATTTTTGCCCTTGGCCGAATTCGAACTGAACAATAGAGCTAGTTCTGCCACTTTGATGTCACCCTTTTTCTATAATTTTGGGTTTCATCCTCGATTCTCTTCAGGGCAAGTGGAATCTTCGTCCTGCCCAGGTGTGGACACTGTGGTTAAGAGAATGCAGCAGATATGGGACCAAGTGGTGGATAAGTTGTCACTCTCTCAGGAAAAGGCCCAGCGATTTTCCAACCGGCCTAGGACCATTGGTCCCTGGTTTAAAGTGGGTGATATGGTTTGGTTGTCGTCTAAGAATATTCCTATGAAGGTTGCATCTCCTAAATTTAAGACAAAATTTATTGGTCCTTATAAGATTTTGGAAATTCTTAATCCTGCTTCGTTTTGATTGGCTCTTCCAGTTACGTTCAAGATCCATAACGTATTTCACAAATCTCTGTTAACCCTGTGTTGGTTGAAGTCAATGTGGAATATGAGGTAGAGAAAATATTGCATTCTCGTTTGATTAGATGGAGACTCCAGTATTTGGTCAAATGGAAGGGTTCTGGTCAGGAGGATAATTCTTGGGTCTCTGCCTCCGATATTCATGCCAATAGATTGGTTCGTGCTTTTCACCGGGCCCATCCTGATCGGCCTGGTGGCGTGGATGAGGGTTCGGTGACCCCTGCTCAAAGGGGGGGTACTGTTGTGAGTTCATTCTCTGGTTCACCAGTTGTGAGTTCTCCTTCCAGACTCCCTCTGGTGGTAACGGGAGGTAGTGAGGCTGCTTTGATCGGTGGAGATCTACCACCTGAGAATGAGGATGACGATTGGATCTCAGGAGTCTCAGATTGGATTTAAGACAGCCGACGCCTTATTCAGTTGCTGGTGATTCCTTCTGGCTTGTCAGCTCTTGGTTTTCAGCTCTGTTCCTGTCATCTAAAGCTAAGTTTTTCTGCTAATGTTCACACTTGAACATTAGCAGAAAACATTATTCAGTTTTTTGTGTGATCAGCCAGCCCCGGCTGCTGGCTGTGCTGAATTTCCACTCTTATTTATCAGTATTTTGCCAATTGGCTTTTTGTCCCTTACTAGTTCGGTCTCTTTTTGCTCTGTCTCAGAATATTTCAGAGAGCTGATATAGTGGAAGAAGTCTAGTGACTTCAGGGTTAATTTTGCTATCAGAAGTGTTGGACATTATTTTTGTAGGGTTTTTTGCAGGTTGTAGACAGTGCCTTTCCTTTCCTTTCCTGTCTAGTTAGTTTGGGCCACATCATTTGCTCAGCCTATTTTCCTGCCTGTCTTTGTGCCTTCATCTTGTTTCACCATCAATACATGTGTGGGGGCTATCTATTCCTTTGGGGTCTGCTCTGAGGCAGTTAGTTTTCCATTTTCTTGCTTTAGGCTTATTTAGTCCTCCGGCCGTGACGAGGCGTCTAGGAACATCGTAGGCACGCTCCACGGCTACTGCTACTTGTGTGGTAAGATCAGGGATCTGCAATCTGCATAGTTACCAACCTCTCGGGTTTTCTGTGACTTAGCTTGTTTTGCTTTTTTCTCGTCGGTGACCCATTCATAACAGGGAGGACCATCACCCGACCCCCCCTGTTATGATGTCATGACCCAGAACTATAGAGCACGCTCACTGAGTTGGGAGGGCACTCTTGCTGGAGATTCCGTGCTGCTAGGATCCCAGATACAGGGAGACGTCTGGCCCCGCTCCCCACATGGTTAGCCTAAGTCCATCTAAGCAAATGTAAGTGTTAATCTCTCCTTTTTTTAATCCCGATTATTTTATATTTGCATTGTACATATCGAATGTCTCAACTTTGTAAAACCTTTTTATCTTTGTAACACTGCCTGCCTTTGGGAATAAAATATAAAACTTATTAGCTCTGTCTCCATGCTCTAAAAATGAATTTACGTGCCTTTAAGATAATTATGCTACTGAATTGGGTTGGCTTCAAACCCCTCTATTAAGTTTAAATCTTAATCAGAGAAATCCGGAGCTGGTGGCGGCGAAGTGTGGTCTGGGTACCGGGTACTGCTGACTGTGACAGAAAGGGATTTTATAAGCTAATTGGGTGGCTGTGGCCAGAGCATTTTAATTCCCTCACTGTAGCATGCCGGGTGGCCAGACCTCATTGGAGCAGCCGGCCGGCAACCAATTATCCCAGGTGTAGTTCCCTGACTGACCTGAGGGTAAGGGGGGAGCCGGAGAGCTGCGAGTTCCAAAGTGGAGCTGAAAAGTGGGATATACATAAATCCCCGCAGTTCGTGGAATATTGTTAGCAGTGGTGGGACATCCAAAATAACCCCCCCTGCGATAAATTGTTAGGGCAAGACTAGCTTCCTGTTTTATCACATGGTGCAAGCGGTGGGATAACTAAGATAAGCCCACCTGTGCCTGTGATAGCCATGTGTCGGCAATGCGTCGCATCCCTCCGTCCGTGACATATCGGTGTCAGCGGGTGGGATGGTGACATATTGGTGGCAGCAGTGGGATGATCATAGAGCATTAGTGATCTGGTTTGAGCAAATATTCCTCTCACTAAAAACCTGCATGGTTTCTGCGGGAATCCTGCGTCACAGGTTTTGGAGAACAATTGTGTGTACTTGCAAGTATCCCCTCCCCCCTCGTTATTCTATCCTATCTTTTATTTGGCAACCATGGCTACGCGGGGAGCAGCCTATTATAAGCGGCTGAGCAAGGATGCCCAGATGGCCCTGTACACGGCAAACCAGATTGATGCCGCCGACAAAACCAGAGACCAGTTGATCACTGAGCTGGTGCGATGGGAGGCGAGCCTGGGCCCAGCGAATACAGAATGCAGCACCAGTGCCGATGGTGCAGCCGCAGAGGTGCAGCTGGTGCAGGCCGGCACAACCGGCAGCCAGGAAGTTATGGACCGCTATCTGCAAATGGCCCTACAGCAACTCCCAGCCAAAGACCATGTGGGACGTCTGCAGCTTATCCAGCAAGCTCGAGAAGAGCAGAGAGCCGAGCGAGAGGCCCGGGCCCAGAGAGGCGAGTGGGAGGCCGAAAGAGCCGAGCGCCAAGCCCAGCGAGAGGCTCAGCAGCGGGAGGCCCAAGCTCAGAGAGACCATGAACTGGAGATGGCCCCCCCAGCCCAGAGCAGTGAGCCCAGCAGCAATCAGACTCCTAGACCAGACCCCGGCCAGAGCATTTTCCCATGATGGAAAAGGATGGAGACTTGGACACGTTTCTGCGGGAATTTGAGAAAGCCTGCAGACAGTAACAGCTGCGTAAGGACCAGTGGGCCATGGAATTTGACCCCAGGGCTAAAAGGAAAAGCCCTGGAGGCGTTTGTTTCTCTCTGGGTAGAAGATGATGACGACTATGATGCCATCAAGCAGGCCCTGATTGCCAAATACCGGCTGACACCTGAGGTATACCGAAAGAAGTTCCGGAACCTCCAACCTAGCCCACACGATAGTTATAGCGATGTGGTGCAAGGACTCAGGACACACTTTGACCAGTGGATGCATGGACTGTCAGTTGATATGTTTGACCTGCTGAAGGACCTGATGATCAAAGACCAGTTCCTGCATCTTTGCCCAGCTGAGGTCCGACAGTTCATCCTGAACCGAGAACCGATGAATGAGGACAAAGCTGCGCAGATCGCCAACAACTATGAGGCCAACCGGATGCCAGAGACACGGAGGCCAGTCACCGCCAACTGGAGAGGGGGTAAGCCTGCAACCAACCCCAGTGCCCATGCCAGCCATCCTTCCGGAGGCCCTGTTCCTGTTGCCAACGCCAGGCCTGCATCAGACCCTCGCAGGTGTTTTTCCTGCAATCGGACTGGTCATCTCACTGCCACCTGTCCACAGACGCAGAAGAACCCCCCAGCCAAGGCCTCTGGGTCCAATGACTCTGTTCTTTTGGTGGGAGGTGTGGTTGGGAGGATTGATGACAACGTTCAACAAGTCCAGGAGGGGGCCCATCTTGCTACAAGTCTCAAGGACACCGGAGCTGAACGAACCCTCATCCGTCCTGGACTGGCGGCCCCTGAAGAGTTCATTGAGGGGAAAACCCTGAGCGTCACCAGGATTGGGGGCACCTGCGGTCCCTTGCCAGTGGCCCAGGTTTTTCTTGATTGGTGTGCTGGGAGCGGGGTGAGGGAAGTGGGAGTGTCCGAAAACCTGCCCACTGATGTTTTATTGGGGACTGATTCGGGGAGGATGGTTGCATTCTATGTCCCTGACACCCCTCCCCAATTTGATAATAAGGGTGACGATAACCCTGATGATGATGATAATGATGATGGGAAACTGAATGTGTTACCTGTCAATGCCTTGATGAGTAATGATGCAACTAATAACCATTCTTTCCCCAGGAATGATGCTAATGGTGATGTAAATGTACCAAACAAAACTGATAACCATTCTTTTCCTAGGAATGATGCTGATTAGAGTTGAGCGAAACGGGTCGAAAAATTTCAAAAGTCGCCGACTTTTGGCAAAGTCGGGTTTCATGAAACGAAACCCGACCCTAGGATGAGGTCGGCCACGAGGTCAGCGACTTACGCGCCAAAGTCGTGTTTCAAAAGTTTGTTTTGCGCTCTTTTTCAGCCAATCAGGATCCACGGACACTGTGGGCAATGTGATGACATAGGCAGGGGTCACCACCATGTTTCAGAAGGACATGCAAGTGATTGGCTTGCTTTGGTGGGCGTCACAGGGGTTATAAAAAGGCGTGCACGCCGACCGCCATCTTACTTCTGCCGATCTTAGCATAGGGAGAGGTTGCTGATTCTGTAGGGAGAGCGTTAGGCAGGGAAGAAGAAAAAAAAACTGCTTCTGCTGCTAGTGATTTTGCCTGTACAACACACCAGTCACTGTGTGTGCAGTGCAAGGGGAGGCTATATTGTGGTGGATCAGCGGTGTTGGTTGTTAGGCTGCCTTCTAAGGCTTCCTGACAGCTGCATTGCTGTTTACCCACTGCTCTGCAAACTGCTTTTTTAAAAGCAATCCCAATTTTTTTTTTTGTCCTGCTGAGGTACTGAGCGTGCATTTTTTCACACCATACAGCGGTGTACGCTCCTCACACAGTACCGTGTAACGGCTGTTATCACAGCCACAGTGAAGCTATCTGTGTGTCACTGTGGAAGGATAAGTGGAGGACTTGTACCGTTCTTACAGACCTACACTCTAGGGAGATTCCTATTCTGCCCAATTCTACATACACCTTGTAGTTTGTGATACACTAGCCAATTTCTGCCTGTGACATAGCGCTCTGATATTCAGTGGGCCTCACACAATCCAAAAGTGTCCAGTGTCCACTAGTGTGTGCAGAAATTCAAAATCTCCCTTATCCTGTAGTCACTTTTTTCACACCTGTCCCATCGAGCCTGTGACATAGCGCTCTGATATTCAGTGGGCCTCACACAATCCAAAAGTGTCCAGTGTCCACTAGTGTGTGCAGAAATTCAAAATCTCCCTTATCCTGTAGTCACTTTTTTCACACCTGTGCCATCGAGCCTGCGACATAGCGCTCTGATATTCAGTGGGCCTCACACAATCCAAAAGTGTCCAGTGTCCACTAGTGTGTGCAGAAATTCAAAATCTCCCTTATCCTGTAGTCACTTTTTTCACACCTGTGCCATCGAGCCTGCGACATAGCGCTCTGATATTCAGTGGGCCTCACACAATCCAAAAGTGTCCAGTGTCCACTAGTGTGTGCAGAAATTCAAAATCTCCCTTATCCTGTAGTCACTTTTTTCACACCTGTGCCATCGAGCCTGTGACATAGCGCTCTGATATTCAGTGGGCCTCACACAATCCAAAAGTGTCCAGTGTCCACTAGTGTGTGCAGAAATTCAAAATCTCCCTTATCCTGTAGTCACTTTTTTCACACCTGTGCCATCGAGCCTGTGACATAGCGCTCTGATATTCAGTGGGCCTCACACAATCCAAAAGTGTCCAGTGTCCACTAGTGTGTGCAGAAATTCAAAATCTCTGTGATCCTGTAGTCACTTTTTTCACACCTGTGCCATCGAGCCTGTGACATAGCACTCTGATATTCAGTGGGCCTCACACAATCCAAAAGTGTCCAGTGTCCACTAGTGTGTGCAGAAATTCAAAATCTCCCTTATCCTGTAGTCACTTTTTTCACACCTGTTCCATCGAGCCTGTGACATAGCGCTCTGATATTCAGTGGGCCTCACACAATCCAAAAGTGTCCAGTGTCCACTAGTGTGTGTAGAAATTCAAAATCTCCCTTATCCTGTAGTCACTTTTTTCACACCTGTGCCATCGAGCCTGTGACATAGCGCTCTGATATTCAGTGGGCCTCACACAATCCAAAAGTGTCCAGTGTCCACTAGTGTGTGCAGAAATTCAAAATCTCCCTTATCCTGTAGTCACTTTTTTCACACCTGTGCCATCGAGCCTGTGACATAGCGCTCTGATATTCAGTGGGCCTCACACAATCCAAAAGTGTCCAGTGTCCACTAGTGTGTGCAGAAATTCAAAATCTCCCTTATCCTGTAGTCACTATTTTCACACCTGTGCCATCGAGCCTGTGACATAGCGCTCTGATATTCAGTGGGCCTCACACAATCCAAAAGTGTCCAGTGTCCACTAGTGTGTGCAGAAATTCAAAATCTCCCTTATCCTGTAGTCACTATTTTCACACCTGTGCCATCGAGCCTGTGACATAGCGCTCTGATATTCAGTGGGCCTCACACAATCCAAAAGTGTCCAGTGTCCACTAGTGTGTGCAGAAATTCAAAATCTCCCTTATCCTGTTGTCACTTTTTTCACACCTGTGCCATCGAGCCTGTGACATAGCGCACTGATATTCAGTGGGCCTCACACAATCCAAAAGTGTCCAGTGTCCACTAGTGTGTGCAGAAATTCAAAATCTCCCTTATCCTGTAGTCACTTTTTTCACACCTGTGCCATCGAGCCTGTGACATAGCGCTCTGATATTCAGTGGGCCTCACACAATCCAAAAGTGTCCAGTGTCCACTAGTGTGTGCAGAAATTCAAAATCTCCCTTATCCTGTAGTCACTTTTTTCACACCTGTGCCATCGAGCCTGTGACATAGCGCTCTGATATTCAGTGGGCCTCACACAATCCAAAAGTGTCCAGTGTCCACTAGTGTGTGCAGAAATTCAAAATCTCTGTGATCCTGTAGTCACTTTTTTCACACCTGTGCCATCGAGCCTGCGACATAGCGCTCTGATATTCAGTGGGCCTCACACAATCCAAAAGTGTCCAGTGTCCACTAGTATGTGCAGAAATTCAAAATCTCCCTTATCGTCTAGTGACATTTTTCACACCTGCGACATCGAGCCAGTGACATAGCGCTGTGATATTCAGTGGGCCTCACACAATCCAAAAGTGTCCAGTGTCCACAAGTGTCTGCAGAAATTCAAAATCTCCCCTGTCCTATAGACAACTTGTACCTTGTTTTACATTACTATATAGTTTGTTGGATTTTGTCTACATTTCTACCAAAAATGAGGAAGGCTGGTGGAAGAGGCTGTGGAATTGGGCGGGGGTTGGCAGCTGGTAATGATGGTGTTGGTGGTGGATCTGATGGTAGTGGCAAAAGCAAAATAGGACCGAATGCAGGAGGTGTTGAGCCTGCGTTATCGTCTGGCTCCACAAGGCCTCGAAGGCTTAGTTTTCTAGGAGTTGGCAAACCGCTTTTAAAGCCAGAGCTTCAGGAAAAAGTTTTGTCTTACATTGCTGACTCAGCCTCCAGCTCTATCGCCTCCTCTTCTGAAGTTGTAAAAAATAAAAGCACTGAGTCGTCATTGGAGGCTCATGTTCATGAACCACACCTTTCCTTGTGTCCTTCACCCCAACCAAGATTGAAGGATGACGCAGGCCATACTACTGATTACTCCATGGAGCTGTTTTCACATACCATGCCTGGATTATCAAGTGAAATGGTGAATTACCCAGGCCAAGATGAATCTGACATGGAGTGCACTGATGCACAGCCGCTGATAGATGATTCTGCTGGTACATTCACTCAGAGCACTACATTGTCCTCGCAGTGTACAGAGCCAGATTCTGACTCTGATGAGACTCAGGTGCCCCTTCCCGCACACTATACCACCATACACGGTGACACAGAGGAAGGTGCACATGACATTGAAGAGGAGGTGATGGATGACCCAGTTGTTGACCCAGATTGGCATCCCTTGGGGGAAGAGGGTGCTGCTTCCTATTGGAAGCTCAGATGAGGAGGCGCATCCACAGCAGACATCGACATCGCAACAGCTGTTATCTGGCAGGCCCGGAGCACTCCAAAGACAGGTTCCAAAAATCAAAAGAGTTGCTGGATAGCTTGTCCAGAGGGTCAAAAGATCACAGCGTGCTAGGCCGCAAAATGTCGGCCAAAGTAGGAAGAGTGCAGTGCGGCACTTTTTTTAACAAAATCCTCATGATCAGGCCAAGGTTATCTGTAAGAAGTGCGCAAAGACCTTTAGCCGAGGGAAAAATCTGAAAAATTTGAATACCAGTTGCATGCTTAGACATTTAACCAGCATGCACTTGCAAGCGTGGACACAACACCAAACCTCAAGTGCCACATGTGCAACTGATCACAAAGAAGGTAGTCAACAACGCTACATTGTTTCCCCCACTGTAAGCCCACCGGTTAGCACAGCAGCAAATGTTGAGGTGTCGTTGCAAGGCCACAGAAGTCAGGGAATCCCACTGTTATATCAACGAAATACTGAATCTAGGCCATCAGAAAGAACACCAACTCCATCACCATCATCAACCCTCTCTCAGTCCGCCCTGTCCACCGCTACTTCCACCATATGCAGCTCTCAAGTCCAGCTCACCCTCCCAGACACTATGAGTAGGTCAAGAAAGTACTCAGTCTCTCATCCGCGTACACTGGGTTTGAACGCCCACATTGCCAAACTAATCTCGTTTGAGATGATGCCCTATCGGTTGGTGGAAAGCGCAGCTTTCCGCGAACTCATGGCCTATGCAGTACCACGCTATGACCTACCCAGTCACCACTTCTTCTCTCGCAAAGCCATCCCAGCCCTCCACCATCATGTAAAAGATCGCATTGTCCATGCACTCAAGCAGTCAGTGAGTGGAAAGGTGCACCTCACAACTGATGCATGGTCCAGTCGGCATGGCCAGGGCCGTTACGTGTCCATCACTGCGCACTGGGTTAATGTGGTGGATGCAGGGTCCACAGGGGACAGCGGTGGTGGGACAGTGCTGCCTAGCCCACGGTAGAGGAAACAGTTGGCTGTAGGCGTTCGACCCTCCTCCTCCTCCTCCTCCAGAAGCGAAAGCTCGTCCACAGAGCGCAGTCGTACGAGCACTCCATCTGCAGCTGCCACTGTTGCACACGAGGTGTCCCCCTATCGAGCAGCTAGTGGAAAGCGTCAGCAGGCTGTGTTGCAGATGATGTGTTTGGGCGACAGACACACCGCCGAGGTGCTGGCCGAGTACTTGAAGCGACAAACTGAGTCATGGCTGGGCAGTGTACATCTTGAGGCAGGCAAGGTAGTTAGTGATAACGGCCGTAATTTTGTGGCAGCCATAGCCCTTTCAAAACTCAGCCACATACCTTGCTTGGCTCACACCTTGAACCTGGTGGTGCAGTGCTTCCTCAAAAATTATCCGGAGTTAACAGCCCTGCTCCAGAAGGTGCGAAGACTGTGCGAGCACATCCGCCGGTCACCTGTACACACCGTTCGTATGCAGAAGCTGCAGCGATTGCTCCACCTTCCCAACCACCGCCTCATTATCGACATTGCAACAAGGTGGAACTCTACCCTGCACATGGTGGAGCGGCTGTGCGAGCAGAGGCAGGCTGTAATGCATTTGTGGGAGGATACACGGCCAGGCACTTTGAGAGCAGACATGGAGTTGACAGGTGTGCAGTGGTCGAAGCTGAAAGACCTCTGTAAAGTCCTTCAGTGTTTTGAGGAATGACACGGCTGGTAAGCGCAGACGACGCCATCCTAAGCATGAGCATCCCACTTATGCGTCTGCTCATGCAAACTTTGACGCACCTTAAGGAGCAGGCGTCTGCAGCCAATGTTGATGAGGAGGAAGAGGAGGAGGGAATCCTTGATGACATTCAGCCATTGTCTGCTCAGGGACCTCTCCTGGACGAGGTGGAGGAAGAAGAGGAGGAGGAGGATGATGATGGGGATGATTACTTAGGGGAGGAGGATGCATCTCATGGGGCAAGTGAAAATGCTGGCGTGGCAAGGTCTGGTACAGGGTTTGTGCGTGACTGGAGGGATGTGGATTTGCCAGAAAGTGCTCCTCCACCCAGCACTTGCAGTGCATCATTGACACCGGGAACATTGGCCCACATGTCAGATTATGCCTTGCAGATCCTAAAAAGGGACCCCCGCATTGCCAAAATGATGAACGATGACGACTACTGGTTGGCCAGCATCCTGGATCCACGCTATAAGGGCAAATTACAAAACATCATGCCACAGGAGAACCTTGACCTAATATTGGCTAATAAACAAGCAACTCTGGTAAATCGGTTGCTTGAGGCATTCCCAGCACACAGCAGCGGTGATGGTTCTCACACGAGCCGTACGGGCCGGGGGCAGCTTGGCAGAGGTGTTCATGGTGCACACAGCAGAAGTGGCGTTGGAGACAGGGGTTTCATGACAATGTTGTGGACTGATTTTTCAAGTACCGCTCACACAACTGGTAATACTGCATCAATGGAAAGTGACAGGAGACAGCAGTTGTCAACTATGGTTACAAACTACTTTTCCTCCCATATCGATGTTCTCCCACACAGGTCATTCCCCTTTGACTATTGGGCCGCTAAACTGGACACCTGGCCTGAATTGGCACAATATGCCTTACAGGAGCTCGCTTGCCCAGCTGCAAGTGTGCTATCGGAAAGAGTCTTCAGTGCAGCTGGATCAATCCTGACAGAAAAAAGGACCCGTCTGTCAACCCAAAATGTGGATGATCTAACCTTCATTAAAATCAACCATGCATGAGTTTCCAAGGATTTTGTCCCACCTTCCCCTGATGACACATAGGGTGACAGAAAAATGCCTTGCTTTGGTCCACCTCTTCCTGGGACTTGACCTATTTCGCCTTTTGCATCAGCTGAATGTCCAACATCAACATATGCCACTTTCTAAAATGCCCTAACTGTGCTGCCTCCCCCACCCATGGCCGGGGTCACCACCTAATGCACGACACCGTGCGAGTGCCATTGCCCTGGACAGGTGGGTAGGCCGACTCTTGGGCACGGGCACTGGCACAGGGTCCCTCATAGTGCAATCAAGTGTCTCTGACGGTGGTGGTGCACACCCGCCGTCAGACACACCACCGTACTATGAGGGGCCCAGTGCCAGTACCGACGCCCACGAGTGGGCCCCCCTTGCTTGGGCAGGGCCCCATCATTTGCAATCTTTACCTCTCCCTGCTCCTCTGCTGTGTAGTCTGCGCCGTCAAATCCATACTGTGCCTGACACCGTCTGAGCCTGCCTCCTGATGTATAGACATATATTTTGAATGTGTACGCTATCCATACATGTTATCCGGGGATACGGTACCCTTTCTCACCTTTGTGCAATCACGTGCAATCCATACTGGGCCTAACACCGTCTGAGCCTGCCTCCTGATGTATAGACATATATTTTTAATGTGTACGCTATCCATACATGTTATCCGGGGATACGGTACCCTTTCTCACCTTTGTGCAATCACGTGCAAGCCATACTGGGCCTAACACCGTCTGAGCCTGCCTCCTGATGTATAGACATATATTTTGAATGTGTACGCTATCCATACATGTTATCCTGGGATACGGTACCCTTTCTCACCTTTGTGCAATCACGTGCAATCCATACTGGGCCTAACACCGTCTGAGCCTGCCTCCTGATGTATAGACATATATTTTGAATGTGTACGCTATCCATACATGTTATCCGGGGATACGGTACCCTTTCTCACCTTTGTGCAATCACGTGCAAGCCATACTGGGCCTAACACCGTCTGAGCCTGCCTCCTGATGTATAGACATATATTTTGAATGTGTACGCTATCCATACATGTTATCCGGGGATACGGTACCCTTTCTCACCTTTGTGCAATCACGTGTAATCCATACTGGGCCTAACACCGTCTGAGCCTGCCTCCTGATGTATAGACATATATTTTGAATGTGTACGCTATCCATACATGTTATCCAGGGATACGGTACCCTTTCTCACCTTTGTGCAAACACGTGCAAGCCATACTGGGCCTAACACCGTCTGAGCCTGCCTCCTGATGTATAGACATATATTTTGAATGTGTACGCTATCCATACATGTTATCCGGGGATACGGTACCCTTTCTCACCTTTGTGCAATCACGTGTAATCCATACTGGGCGTGAGAACGGCTGGCGAGCTGTTAAGCAAGCTACAGCACCTGTGGTTTGCACACGTAAGTTTTTCATTTTTTCAGGAATGACGGTTAGGCCTAATTCCGGAACTGCAGTTGACCTGCACTTACTGGGAAATCATTGTTCGCGGGTAATAATTGTAATCAGTGATCCCCATCACTAACGTTGTTCAGCGGGTTATCTGCACCTGTAAGCGACAAACGCTGGCCTTTTCAGTGTAGCGCACATGCAGCCACGGACATGTAAGGGCATGACACACCAGTTATTGGCCAATCTCATGTGCCAGAGCCTCACGTGTCCCTCTAGTAAGCCGGACTCGGACCGCGGGGCATGACGGAGTCTCGTTCGTTAACGGAATTAAGCTTGCAATGTGTGCATCTGTTCTGTAGCTGGCATGGTTGAGGTTTCCCAGGTGGAGTCGAATTTAACAGTAGGCTCCACTCCTGGTGGTGCCCTTCTGGACATTCCTTTAAGGTTCAGCTTTGCAACCATACTGCCCACGTAAAACAAACACTTTGCCTTCATGAACGCTGTTTGGAGGGTCATGACTCGTGGGAATAACGCCGCCCAATCAGTTAACCTGCTATAGAGATCCTTCGTTGCTCCCAAGCATGACATCACACTCCCTAGGAGGAAGGTAATGCCACTGTGGCGACCGTACTCCTGGGGGTGACACAAGTGCACTGATGCCCAGCCACTTCTCGATGAATCTGCTGGTACATTGACCCAGACCACTACATTCCCCTCGCACGCTACACGGCCTGAATCTGACCCTGATGAAACTCAGGTTACCCTTCCCATATACAGTTCCATCTTACACGGTGACAAAGAGGAAGCTGCAGATGAAAGTGCAGGTTCGGCCCACCCGCCATCAGACACACCACCGTACTATCAGGGGCCCTGTGCCAGTGCCGTCGCCAACGAGTGGGCCCCCCCTGCTTGCTCAGGATCACAGCACTTGCAAGGTTGAAATACTGTGCAGTGAGATGGAAGATGGGGACGACGAGGAGTCCAGACTAGTACAGGGACTCCCTAGCGAGGAGACTTATTTGATTGTTTTCAATGTTGGGACAGCAATTTTTGGGGAGCACTATACTCTGGAGAATGATAGATGGGGCCCACCATACACTGGAACATTCCAAAGGTGGACATCAGACACTGGAGCAGCATTTACAGGGCCCATTATACACTAGAGCATTAGAAATGGGGCCCATTATGTTTGGATCATTATTTGGGCCCATAAGACAGTGGAGCTTCATCCATGGGGACCAACATATACTGTAGCATTATGTGGAGCTCATCATATACTGTTTCAAACATTATATGGGACCAATGATTCTGTATGGAGAAATAGATGGGCCTCGTCATGAGATGTAAAAAGTGAAGTATTTTTCATTGTACTATACCGCTATTTCTCTGCCGTATCGGAGCATGATGAGTTGTGGTATGTGTTAAAGGGGCGCTCTTTCGCCCAGGGCACATGAAAACCTGGAGCCAGCCCTACCCCCCCACAACTTTAGCCAAATAACCCCCATTTTTCAGTGCGTAACTTGTATTATGAAGTTAATTAAGGTTGACAAGCTTAAGTAAGAAGAATTGATGCTTTTGGCATTCAAATGAGCACTGTAGGTGTGTTTCCTGTCCTCCTCTCACTGCCGACTTTTATTCCCCATTGACTTACATTGGGTTTCGTGTTTCGGGACGACCCCGACTTTTCCCTATAATCGGCCGATCTTGCTCGACCCGACTTTTGGAAAAGTCGGGTTTCACGAAACGAAACTCGACCCTAAAAAACCAAAAGTCGCTCAACTCTAATGTTGATGATGATGTATCTGTGCCAACTAAACCTGCTAACCATTTCTATGAAATGGTAGATGTGTCCACAGGTACTGAAGGGCTCAGCCATATCGCTCTGCGAAGTGAGATGGCTGAGGGACCCCTGGCAGGAGCAAGCAACGGTGCTCAAGGAAATGGGGAGGTGCATGGGAACCGTGAGGAAGGTGATGCCACGCAACTGACCAGTGCCACCGAGGAAGGTAACTGGTACATACTGTAGGTAGCACTGCTCCTGAAGCGTTGGGGGTGGACAGGGAGGTAGAGCCCATAGCAGCGCCGGCTGGTGGGTCTGTAGAAATCCCCGGGGAGACAGCATACATAGCCGCTGTCACACGCAGTCAGAGTGCCCGGAACGCAGGTAGCGCCC
Source organism: Dendrobates tinctorius (assembly GCF_039654945.1). Classification (NCBI taxonomy): domain Eukaryota; kingdom Metazoa; phylum Chordata; class Amphibia; order Anura; family Dendrobatidae; genus Dendrobates; species Dendrobates tinctorius. The sequence goes on from NW_027361762.1 coordinate 1,710,674, forward strand.
TGCCTTCCAGACCCTCTTCCACTACAGGAGAGACTGAACCAGAGGTGAACCCAGAGCAGGTTCCAGAGGGTCCCAGTGAGGAAGGAACCCTGACATCACTTCTGGCTGCCTCCAGCCAGGAGTTCCAGGCCGCTCTGCACTCAGATGCGAGCCTGGAGAAATTGAGAGACCTCGCCAAGACGACCACCTCCATGCCTGATAAGGAGAGGGTGTTCTGGGAACGAGGAAGGTTGTACCGGAAGACAGTACCCGGAGAATCCCAAAAGGAGTGGTTGAGGGAAAGACAGCTGGTCGTCCCATATCAGTTCAGAACTGAGTTGTTGCGGATTGCCCATGAGATTCCACTTGCTGGACACTTGGAGGTCAGCAAAACTAAGGCACGGCTGTCTCAACACTTCTATTGGCCCAAGATGGGGACAGACGTAACAAACTACTGCCGCTCCTGTGCCACCTGTCAAAGAGTGGATAAGGTGGGGTGTGCTCTTAAGGCTCCCCTTATCCCTTTGCCAGTGATAGAGGACCCTTTCCAGAGAATCGCGGTGGACATTGTGGGCCTGCTGGCCGTCCCCAGCAGCTCTGGAAAGCAATACATCTCACCGTGGTAGACTACGCTACCCAGTACCCAGAGGCAGTAGCTCTGTCTTCAACCAGGGCAGATAATGTGGCTGATGCACTGGTTACCATCTTTTCAAGGGTAGGATTTCCCAAGGAGATGCTTACCGATCAAGGGACCCAATTCATGTCTCACTTAATGGAGGCTCTCTGTGAGAAAATGCAGGTGAGGCACCTGGTATCGAGTGCTTATCACCCACAGATCAATGGTTTGTGTGAACGCTTCAACGGTACCCTCAAACAGATGCTCCGCATGCTGGTTGAGACCCAAGGGCGCAACCGGGAGCGGTACCTCCCACACCTGCTATTCGCTTACAGAGAAGTTCCGCAGGCCTCGACGGGGTTCTCCCCCTTCAAGCTCCTGTATGACAGGCGAGTCCGGGGACCCCTTGGGTTGATAAGAGAATCCTGGGAAGATGAGCCGAACCCCTCTGAAGTGTCCATCTTGGATTATGTCATGCGCTTCCGTGACAAGATGCAGACTTTGACGCAGTTGGGGCATGACAACATGACGCAGGCTCAGGCTGACCAGAAGCACTGGTACGACCAGAACGCCCAGGAGCGGACCGACCAGGTGGGTCAAAAGGTGTGGATGCTGGTCCCTGTACCAGCGGATAAGCTTCAGGCAGCCTGGGAAGGCCCATACTTCGTCCACCAACAGCTCAACCCGGTTACCTACGTGGTCACGCTTGACCATGCTTGGGGTAGGTGCAAGGCCTTTCACGTCAACATGCTGAAGGCTCACCACGAACGTGAAGCCTACGTCCTACCGGTCTGCAACCTGCCCGAGGATGGGGAGGAAGATTCCCTCCTGGATATGCTGGCCCAAGCCAAGGCCAATGGGTCCATTGAGGACATGGAGGTTAGTGTTAGGGACGGCGGAATGCACTAAATCTATTATATAAAGCTCAAGTGTGTGTATGTATGTATGTGTGTGTGTGTGTGTGTGTGTGTGTGTGTGTGTGTGTGTGTGTGTGTGTGTGTGTGTGTGTGTGTATGTCCAGGATTGGCATCCGCACTGTCGCAGCTACAGCCACAAAACTTGGCACAGTCACACGTCTGGACCCCGAGAGCGTCCTAGGCTATGTTGTGAGGCGAAATTTTAACCCCGCACGTTCCAATTCACCAAACAATTTTGCCCGTATCTACATAATGGGGAAAAAGTATGTGTGTGTATCACGCCCCGCCCGTCATTATGATGTCATAATGGTTGCCATGGTGACGTTGATGTCATCATAGGTTGCAAGCCCCGCCGCTCATTATGATGCCATAATGGTTGACTATGGGATGGAGGATGTGTGATCGGTATATGGGCACTGGACTATGGGATGGAGGATATGTATGACGGGTATATGGGCACGGGACTATGGGATGGCGGATATGTATGATGGGTATATGGGCATGGGACTATGAGATGAAGGATGTGTGATTGTGTATATGGGCACTCGACTATGGGATGGCGAATATGTATGATGGGTATATGGACATGGGACTATGGGATGGAGGATGTGTGATGGGTATATGGGCATGGGACTATGGGATGGAGGTTGTGTGATGGGTATATGGGCACTCGAATATGGGATGGTGGATATGTATGATGGGTATGTTGGCACGGGCCTATGGGATGGTGGATATGTATGATGGGTATATGGGACTATGAGATGAAGGATGTGTGATGGGTATATGGGCACTCGACTATGGGATGGCGAATATGTATGATGGGTATATGGGCATGGGACTATGGGATGGAGAATATGTATGATGGGTATATGGGCATGGAACTATGGGATGGAGGATGTGTGATGGGTATATGGGCACTCAACTATGGGATGGAGGATAGGTATGTTGGCTATATAGGCACGGGACTATGGGATGGAGGATAATTATAATTTGTTATAACTATCCACAGTTAGTTACTATGCCCGGGCAGCGCCGGGCTCTTCAGCTAGTATAAAATAACGTAAAGTGCGTTCGCCGCCCGGGGTCCACCGTGCAGAAGGTGTAAACACTGCTGCTAGCTAATGGCAGACACTGAATATGGTGGTATATCGCACACGGGTTGAACGTCACCCAGTGTGCACAGGGCGTACTCTGTTAAACCTCACAGAGACGCTAAAGCGTTAACTTAAATACTGAGCCTGTTGGGCTGACAGATCTCAGAGAAGTGCATGCATGGTATATGGTCACAGGAGCTGGGCTCAAGGCAGAGGGTTAGAGTCCGTCTAGACCTACCGTGCATGCAGCATCGCTACTACAGATGCCAAGTGGAGCTGCAGACTGCAGAGCGGCGACTGACACAGCCGCTATGCGACAATGCCCGGTAGCAGGCGCACTGTCGGACGCTAGCACTGTTGATGATGGTGCTGTGGCTTGTAGCTTGCCACTGGCTGGCGCTGACTCTAAGTCTAAGTCCCTGTACACATTCGTAATATCAGAGGGAGGGGATCTCAATGAGTCATTCGCAGGTTCATGCATCTATCACCATTCACAGTTAGCAACTAGAGACTACACTAGCGCATGGCCGAGAGGCCATGGGAACATTTTATAGCCGGGACCTTCCGGAAGCTTCCAGATCCCTGTGATGGACCAATCAGATCACGAGAAGGACCTGGGCACGTGACTCCCGATCTCCAATGGGAGATCGTCTGATGAGCATGCTCAGTAGAGCGGCGGAGGGACTTAGCCTCTGGAGCGATTTGCTACTGAGCAGCCTGCATTGCCATTGCTGACCCAAAGGTGGCAGCAATAGCCAGACCCACATAGCAGGTCTGGGACATAGTCTGTCTGGGACGCAGGGATTGCTGAGCAATCTCCTCTGCGGTCGAGAGACAATGGGAGACCGCAGAATGTGAGGCTCTGAATTCCTGCTGAAGTGTCGCAGGAACCCAACACCTAACACCAACCCCCTCCTAGGGCCCCTCCCCTTCTGAGCCTTCCAATCCACCAAATAAAGCTTTTGCCATGTACCACCTTGTGTCCCACAGAGGCATAGGCCTCAGGCTCGTCCGAAGACAAGTCTGATGTCCCGGCAGATGACTCGGAAAACTGGGACATGTGAACAGGTTTGAGAAGGGACACGTGGAAGGCGTCAGGGATAGCTAAGTCGCCAGGAGCAGAAGTTGGAGCGGGGCGCCGATGTGTGTCGGCAGGCGTTTTTTTGGCGCCCCCAGGAGTATGGCCGCCACAGTGGCTTTGCCTTCCTCCAGGGGAGGGTAATGCCAGGCTTGGAGGCAATGATGGGTCTCTCTCGCAGTCAATCCATACATGCAACACGGTTCCACTCCAGGCCAGCAGGGGGAGCTCTGAACTGGAATTAAGGGGAGGAGTGCTCTCTGAGGGCCAAGAGGAAGGAGTGGTCAGTGTGAGTCTGCGGAGGGTGAAGTGTGCAGACGTGGAGAGAGAAGCTGGAGGTTGAGCTAGGAAAAGAGAGCTCCCTCACAGTGAGCGCATGAACTGGAGCATGGTCTCCATGGTTGTACAGATACTAATGGTCCTACAACAGATACCAGAGGAGTAGGAGGCTGTAAATGCCCTACTCCCATCTAAGACTTGAGGGCACAACAGCAGCTTGGATAGAGAGCTGGGACTCAGGAGAAAGGATCCCCCGAGATAGGCTACAGCTGTCTGCCATGCAAGTAAGGTTCTTGAGAACATCTGACAGGAGGAACTTCAGTGTAATTCAGTACTAGGAGTACTTCATTCAACCAAGCGCTAGGAAGGAGACTGCACAGCCCATCTGCTAAGAGAGAATCCCTGAATTGCTTCCAGGCTAGCCTGCTCCAATACCATCTGTAATCAGGACCCTGGACTGCAGTTATCAAGTAAAGGTACAGAAATTGCACCTCGCTGTGTCTTGTCTGCTTCCTACCCTTACGGCACTGCTACATCCCTGTGCCAACCACCTCTACACTGCCCTGGGACTATAGCTTCACCTGTGGGGAGCTTTTACATCCTTGCTGCACCCTACCATCAGTCCCAGCGGATCTGCATGCAGCGTCGGCTTAACACCTCCCTTGCCGAGCACCACAGGTGGAGTCACGAACTATTCCATTCCATTAACTACATTTCCCCATTACTTGGGCGCCCAGGGCCACGGACCGGGTCACCGCTGCTGTGACACATTCCCCCGACATCGGCCCGGTACCGAGTACCCCACAGCCCTGGGAGGGTGACCCAACTTGGCGTCACAAACAGGATTACGGAGCCCGGTACCCCCCTGGTCCTGTGTGCCATAGACTGTGTTTGTGCAAAAAGACTGTGTGTGAAATTGGCACCAATTGCCGCCATTGCCGTGCTGCTTGGCGTGCGCGGGGTGAAGAAGGGGCAGGCATTCGTGGGCGGAGCCTGCCACAGAGCGCGAAGAAGTGAAGTGCCGCGTGGGAAGAGAGGACAGCGCGCGAGAAGAGGAGGAGCTGAGGCCTACAGCCGGAGCGTCGGGCATGTGAAGCGGCCGCCGGTGAGCTCCCATAACCCCCGGCCCTGGCTAACGTTAACTAGGGGGGGAGAGGATGTCTGCGCCAAACGGCGATGCAGCGGCAGGCGCCGTTGCCAACCCTGCAGCACCACCAGAAGGAGCGCCCGCCGCAGCGGTCTCCATAATGCTGCTGTCTATGCAATACATACCAGGAGCGGCCTGGCTACCGCAGTACTCGGGTGAGTCGCATGCCCTGAGTGAATTTAAAGAGAGACTGTGCAGTTTGTTTAAAGCATACCGTCTGTCTGAAAGCCAGAAAGTGAATATCCTGATTGGACAGCTAACGGGTGCAGCACAGAGAGAGGTGAAAGCCTGGCAGGACACTGATAAAGAGACTGTTGCAAAGATCCTGGCCAAGCTGAGAAGCACCTTTGACACCCACACTGCAGCTGAAATCAAGATGAGGTTCTTTGGCTGTAAACAGAAGGTGCAGGACAGTATCAGGGATTATGCTCTCAACCTGCAGGAGGCGCTGCGAGCCGTTAAGCAAGTTGATCCTGACAGTGTGAAGGAGGAAGATAAACTGTTAAAGGAGCAGTTCATTGAAGGACTCCTATCCAGTACCCACAGAGGACAGTTGCGTATTATAACCCTGCAAAACCCTGATCTGGACTTTGCTGATTTTAAGGACAGGGCTATTTGGGTACTGCAGGAGTCCACTGACAGCCGTCCAGCGCCCCCTAGGCGCCCAGCGATCACCTACCATCAGGAAGCAACATCTTTTCCTTCCATCCCTGTGGAGGCTGATGCACAGACTCTGGATAAAGATCCAACTGAGGAGCTGCGTCTTCAGGTCCAGGAGCTGACCAAAGGGATGGCTGCACTTACGAAAACCGTGCAGTCCCTACAAGTGTCCTCCAAAGAAAAAAATCCACCTTGCTTCCAGTCCAGAGGATGTCCCGTGGCTCCGGCGGAGGAGAGCACCGCTACTTCGAGGGAGGAACAACAATCGCTATGACCAGGACGGACATCCCATCTGTCGTTGTTGCTACAAGGCCGGTCATCTTGCAAGATATTGTCCTTTAAACGAGCAACCCCTGGGGCAGAGGGCCAACCCCCAGGAATAGGATCCCCAGGCCCAAGGAACTGGAGAGCCAAGTATGTGGGAGGGAGACCGATCCTTCCTGTGGTGATTGACGGCATCCCCATGAACGCTTTGCTGGACACTGGCTCCCAGGTGACCACTATGCCATACATTCTGTACAAGAGGTATTGGGCTGATTCAGAACTTACCAGTGGCCCCACTGATGAACTGACAGTAGTTGCCAGTAATGGTCAGTCTTTGCCGCAGATTGGATGTAAAGAGATTACTGTTAAAGTGGGTCGGGTAGAGCTAAAGTCTCAAGGTTTAATAGTTGTTGATATTGATCGACGTGAATGTAATCCCATTATGACTCTTGGTACAAATGTAATTGAAAACTGTCTATCCGAGGTTATTGTCTTGTTGCAACAGGTGGCTGAGACTGCTGGTTCCAGTGAACGAGTCCTGCAGAAGGAGATCAGAGCCCTGATGCAAAGACAAAAGGGAGAACTCTCTGGCGGAGAAATTGGCAGTGTCAAAGTGAGTGACCCCTTCCCCATTGAAATACCCCCCAGATGTGAAATGTTGGTTTGGTGTCAGGCAGCTATAGGTCTTAGAGGGAGAGATTACCAGGCGTTGGTAGAACCAGTATACTCCGAGAGCAGGCCCACTGTCCTGACAGCCAGAGGGGTGGTTGACATACGAAAGGGGAGAGTACCTGTACGCCTTTTGAATTGTGGGGAAGAGGAAGCCACAATACCTCGGTACGCCACAGTTGCTAAGCTGCTCACCGTTAATAACAACTCTTTGCAGGCAGTAGAACCCTTGGTCTCATCCGATCAGGTGGAGGACAATGGCTCTGTGAAGCAGCCAGAGGAGTGGTGTCGGCAACTGCAGGTGGGAACTGACTCTACACCTTCATACCAGAAAAATGGGGTTTACAGAGTGACACAAGAGTATGAGCGGGTATTCAGCAAACACCCACTAGATTTTGGGCAGGCAAAAGGGGTTCAACATCATATCCCCACTGGAGACCATCCACCCATAAAGGAGAGGTACAAACATATACCCACAACACAATACCAGCGTGCTAAGAGTATGTTGAGGGAGATGAAGGAGGCAGGGGTCATCAGAGACAGTTGTAGCCCCTGGGCAGCTCCAATAGTGTTTGTAAACAAAAAGGATGGTACCATGAGAATGTGTGTTGATTACAGGAAAATTAACAGCATTACACATACAGTTGTGGACAAAAGTATTGACACCCCTGCAATTCTGTCAGATAATACTCGGTTTCTTCCTGAAAATGATTGCAAACACAAATTCTTTGGTATTATTATCTTCATTTAAGTTGTCTTAAATGAAAAAACACAAAAGAGAATGAAGCAAAAAGCAAAACACTGATCATTTCACACAAAACTCCAAAAATAGGCCAGACAAAAGTATTGGCACCCTCAGCCTAATACTTGGTTGCACAACCTTTAGCCAAAATAACTGCGACCAACCGCTTCCGGTAACCATCAATGAGTTTCTTACAATCATCTGCTGGAATTTTAGACCATTCTTCGTTGCCAAACTGCTCCAGGTCCCTGATATTTGAAGGGTGCCTTCTCCAAACTGCCATTTTTAGATCTCTCCACAGGTGTTCTATGGGATTCAGGTCTGGACTCATTGCTGGCCACCTTAGAAGTCTCCAGTGCTTTCTCTCAAACCATTTTCTAGTGCTTTTTGAAGTGTGTTTTGGGGCATTGTCCTGCTGGAAGACCCATGACCTCTGAGGGAGACCCAGCTTTCTCACACTGGGCCCTACATTATGCTGCAAAATTTGTTGGTAGTCTTCAGACTTCATAACGCCATGCACACGGTCAAGCAGTCCAGTGCCAGAGGCAGCAAAGCAACCCCAAAACATCAGGGAACCTCCGCCATGTTTGACTGTAGGGACCGTGTTCTTTTCTTTGAATGCCTCTTTTTTGCTCCTGTAAACTCTATGTTGATGCCTTTGCCCAAAAAGCTCTACTTTTGCCTCATCTGACCAGAGAACATTCTTCCAAAACGTTTTAGGCTTTTTCAGGTAAGTTTTGGCAAACTCCAGCCTGGCTTTTTTATGTCTCGGGGTAAGAAGTGGGGTCTTCCTGGGTCTCCTACTATACAGTCCCTTTTCATTCAGACGCTGACGGAGAGTACGGGTTGACACTGTTGTACCCTCGAACTGCAGGGCAGCTTGAACTTGTTTGGATGTTAGTCGAGGTTCTTTATCCAACATCCGCACAATCTTGCATTGAAATCTCTTGTCAATTTTTCCTTTACATCCACATCTAGGGAGGTTAGCCACAGTGCCATGGGCTTTAAACTTCTTGATGACACTGCGCACGGTAGACACAGGAACATTCAGGTCTTTGGCGATGGATTTGTAGCCTTGAGATTGCTCATGCTTCCTCACAATTTGGTTTCTCGAGTCCTCAGACAGTTCTTTGGTCTTCTTTCATTTCTCCATGCTCAATGTGGTACACACAAGGACACAGGACAGAGGTTGAGTCAACTTTAATCCATATCAACTGGATGCAAATGTGATTTAGTTATTGCCAACACCTGGTAGGTGCCACAGGTAAGTTACAGGTGCTGTTAATTACACAAATTAGAGAAGCATCACATGATTTTTCGAACAGTGCCAATACATTTGTCCACCCTCTTTTTTATGTTTGGTGTGGAATTATATCCAATTTGGCTTTAGGACAATTATTTTTGTGTTTTTTTCATTTAAGACAAATTAAATGAAGATAATAATATCAAAGAATTTGTGTTTGCAATCATTTTCAGGAAGAAACTGAGTATTATCTGACAGAATTGCAGGGGTGTCAATACTTTTGGCCACAACTCTAAAGAATTGAGGAATCATTAGCTGCACTTAAAACTGCTAATTACTGTTCCACCTTGGATCTCACCAGTCTTGGATCTCATCTTGGCAGGTTCCCTTGGCAGAGGCAGACAAGGAGAAAACAGCATTTACCACTCCAATGGGTCTCTGTGATTTCAATTATATGCCATTTGGGCTCTGCACTGCTCCAGGAACATTTCAACGGCTGATGGAGTGCTGCCTGGGACACATGAACTTTGAGACGGTCCTGTTGTATCTGGATGATGTCATTGTTTTCTCCAAAACCTATGAAGATCATCTGGAACACCTGGCTGAAGTGTTTGAAGCTTTGTCCAATTTTGTCCTGAAGGTGAAGCCCTCCAAGTGCCACCTCCTGAAGCCCAAGGTGCAGTACCTCGGTCATGTGGTCAGTGCAGAAGGTGTGGCACCAGATCCTGACAAGGTCACAGTCATCCGGGACTGGCCGAAGCCCAGCAACCTTCCTGAAGTACGCCAATTCCTTGGACTGGTAGGCTACTACCGAAGATTTATCAAAGGCTTTACCGAAATAGCCACCCCTATGCAAAACCTTCTGGTGGGACAGTCCAAGAAGACCAAACAGAAAAATTCCACCTTTGAATGGACTGAAGAGTTGGAGAGATCCTTCACTCTGCTGAAGATGGCTCTCACAGGTGACGAGGTTCTGGCCTACACAGATTATGACAAACCCTTTGTGCTGTACACAGATGCTAGCAATGTGGGACTAGGCGCAGTACTGTCGCAGGTACAGAATGGGAAAGAAAGAGTGATCTCCTACGCCAGCAGGAAGCTGCGCCCCACTGAAAGGAACCCTGATAACTACAGTTCTTCCAAGCTGGAGTTCCTTGCCATAGTCTGGGCTGTCACCGAAAGGTTCAAACATTACCTAGCCTCCGCCAAGTATACTATCTTCATGGACAACAATCCGTTGACTCACTTGGACACTTCAAGACTAGGTGCACTGGAACAGCGATGGATGGCTCGGCTATCTAACTATGAGTTTACCATCAAGTACCGGGCAGGGCACAAGAATGCCAATGCTGATGCGCTGTCCAGAATGCCTAACCTACCAGATGCAGAAGACCCTGAGGCTCTTGAAGAGATAGAGCTACCTCCCTTCCACAGGCCACTTGCGGCCCAAAATGCTCAAGGAGTGAGGAACCAATGGTCTGGCTTGAAGGAGGTCACCCTCAATCCATTACCCCATCATGACTGGGCAGAAACGCAAGATAGTGACCCTGCAGTCCGCCTGGTGAAGGAGCTGCTGACGAGCTGACTCACGTCCAGAGTCGGATGCTCCTGAAGAAACTCAGCAGTTGTGGAAGGAGAGAGGCCGGCTGTTCATTTATGAAGGGAAGCTGTGTCGGAGGAGTATCAATGCCCGCACTCATGAGCTGGTTTGGCAGGTGATAGTCCCAAAGAGAGAGGCATCAATGGTCCTGGAAGCATACCACAATGGAGCTGGACACTTCGGATGGAAGAAGTTGGAAGCATTGCTCCGAGAGAGGTTCTACTGGGCTGGTATGAGGAGAGCCATTGAGAGGTGGTGCCGGGAGTGTGGACAATGTAACCTGCGCAGAAAGGATCGGGACAGCCAGAGAGCTCCTCTACAGGCAATCATCACCAGACAGCCCCTTGAGTTGGTAGCCCTGGACCATGTGAAGCTGGTTCCAAGCCGGTCAGGCTATATCTATGCTCTTACCATTGTGGACCACTACTGAAGATTCCTGGTAGTTGTGCCTGTCAAAGATCAGATGGCCAGGACGGCAGCCCGAGCATTCCAACAGCACTTCTGTAGACCACATGGGTATCCTGAAAGAGTGCTTACGGATCAAGGTCCAGCTTTCGAGGCGGAAGTGTTCCAAGAATTCTGTAACCTGTATGGTTGTAAGAAGATCCGGACAACACCGTACCACCCACAGACCAATGGCATGTGCGAGAAGATGAACCAGGTAGTGATTGACCTCCTGAAGACTTTGCCCTTGGAGGAGAGGAATCTGTGGCCAGAGAAGTTGCCCGATCTGGTAGACCTCTACAACCATATTCCCGTGAACTCTACCAACTGTACCTCAGCCTACTTAATGAGAGCAAGACCTGGTAAGCTGCCTATTGACTTAGACATGGGAGTCCTGACACCTGAAGTAGTGTCACCAGATGCTGATTGGGACACGGAGAGGCAGCAACAGTACAGGAGAGTTCAAGAATGCGTGGAAAGGAGTCTGGCTCAGGCAAGACAAAAGCAGGAGAAGCTTTACAATCGAAATGCACCTGCCGTTCCTTTGTCACCGGGAGAGCAAGTCTTGAAAAGAAAGAGAAGATTGCACAAATTGGATGATCAGTGGGAAGCTGAACCTTATACCATTCTGCCCTCAAATTTTGATAATACTAAGGTATGCCTTGTTAGTAAAGATGGAGGAGAGACCTCAGCAGCGGTATCGAGAGATCATTTGAAGTTATGCCCTGACCAGTTAAAAGAAAGAAAAGAAGAACCAGATAACATCCAACCCATAGTGGAAGAAGAGAAGGTCAGCACCGTGCTTGGGAAAATTCCCAGCGAATTGGACTAAAGTAAACGATGCTATAGTGGTGCCCGTGTTGATATTTCCCCAAGTGGTAGCCCGGGAAGAAGTGACTCCAGAGAATCCTGAAAATCAGGAAAATCCGGTAGCAGATGCCACACCAGCAGTGGAGCCAGAGAACCCTCGCCCTGCTAGTGGTGAATCTGTCATGCCCCTGGTGAGTCCAAGAGTCGGTAGGAGAATACTACCCAGTAGTGTATCCAGTACATTACCCACTACACCAGTCTTACGCAGGTCTACCCGCACTACACAAGGTATACCGCCCATCAGATATCGCTTATAGCAAAATAAATGTAAGTGTTGAAATTGTGTATGTGTAAATATGTAACTGTTTTTTTTAAGTTTTGTGCCTACAGGTAACCTGTAAGAGTTTCCTTTGGAACTTTCCAGTTTTGTTTTATGGACACTGAACCACAGGACTTGTGTGTGGTCAAAAACTTTCCTTGTAAATATTCCACCATTTGCCCAGGAATGGTCCATGGACATTGATGCTTGGACTTATCATCATAGGACCATTTTTGAAGCACTTGGTTTTTGTAACTTTTCCATTTTTAAATCTTGTACAATTATTATTGTAACTGTTTATATGTTCATGTTTTTGTTCAGCCAAGGAGTGCTGACTTGCACTAGGGGGGAATGTGGCGCCCCCCAGGAGTATGGCCGCCACAGTGGCTTTGCCTTCCTCCAAGGGAGGGTAATGCCAGGCTTGGAGGCAATGATGGGTCTCTCTAACAGTCAATCCACGACTGCCTGGGCAGCAGCCTCAGTAAACTTCGCAGCTGAGGTGGCACTCTCGAGAGTAGCCAACCTGCCCTCCAGCTGCCGAATGTACTGCAGAAGCTGCTGCTGGTCCGCCATTACTAGCCAGACACTGGAGCAAGTGTAATGTTAGGGATGGCGGAACGCACTAAATATAAAATAACGAAAAGTGCGTTGGCCGCCCGGGGTTCACCGTGCAGAAGGTGTAAATGAAGCGCCCCACGGTGCCTGGGGGTACTCGGTACCGGGCCTGTTGACTTCAAAGGGGGACGGTGTCACGGCGGCGACCCGGTCCGTGGCCCTGGGGCATCCAGTAAATAAAATAGGGAAAAGATGTGTGATATTGAAGGGTGGTAAAAAATGAAGATAAAGTTTATAGATGGTGAAATACGTGACGCCACCTGTGGTATTCTGGTCAGAGGTGACCAGCGCTGCGGTGTTGTTCCCTTGAGACTGTTGGTGTGTCGCAGCTGAGGTGAAAATAGCTCTCCACAGGTAGAGCAATAGTCCCAGGGCATAGATGATAAATTAATAGTCAAAATGGCTGTGAATGTTGGGGTGCAGAGAAATGAGAGACACAGAGAGTTGCAGTTTCTTTACCTTTTACTTGAAAGTGGTTGTAATCCGGAGTACCATATACAGGTGATGGAATGGGTCCGGCTCGCCTGGAGGCATTCAGGGGATCCACCTTGCCAGGTGGGGATTTAGGACCTTCCTTCTGCGCTTTGTGTGTGGGTCTCCGCTGTTTATAACTATGCTGCGACCCTCAATTGCGTGATGATTTCACTAACCTGTACGGCTGTCAGCATGAGCCTATTCCACGGGTACCGTCCTTTTCACCGTCGGCGCCGTCGGCCCCGGGCTCCTTATCCGCTGCCGTGCCCTCAGGTGTTCAATGTCGCACAGGAATTTACAATTCCCTGTACTTTCAGATTCGGTGGCAGGACATACAGCTCCTGTCCACCCAGGACTCTGACGTTCCTTTTCTTCCTATTAGCGCTTCGCTCAGGGGTCTGTATATGCAGTTTTAGCTTTCCCAGAGCCTCTCCATCTCTGCTCGTGTCCTTTCCCTCTTGTCAGCTCAGCTCCCTCTCCTGAACTGACTGGACTTTCCAGAAAGATCTTTTTACCTCACATTTTAGCTGCCTTGTCATTTCTCCTCACAGCTGCTCTCGTTTCCATGACAACTCCCTCAGCTCACTTCTAGCTGACTCACCAACTCCCTCTGCTGTCCAGAATTTATAAGGCATCACCCTTTTCTGACCTGCAGCAGGAATTTGTGATTTAATCTATTACCTGGCATGGGGGCCCCTTTCTGCCTCCAAGCATGACTTCACATCTTAGATTTAACTGTGACAACCGGACTCTGGGGTGTCACATAAACACTGCTGTTAGCTAATGGCAGACACTGAATATGGCGGTATATCGCACTCGGGTTGAACGTCACCCAGTGTGCACAAGGCATACTCTGTTAAACCTCACAGAGATGCTAAAGCGTTAACTTAAATACTGAGCCTGTTGGACTGACAGATCTCAGAGAAGTGCACGCATGGTATATGGTCACAGGAGCTGGGCTCAAGGCAGAGGGTCAGAGTCCGTCTAGACCTACCGTGCGTGCGGAGTCGCTACTGCGGATGTCATGGGGAGCTGCAGACTGCAGTGCAGCGACTGACACAGCCGCTATGCGACAATGCCCGGTAGCAGGCGCACTGTCGGATGCTAGCACTGTTGATGATGGTACTGTGGCTTGTAGCTAGCCACTGGCTGGCACTGACTCTAAGTCCCTGTACACATTCGTAATATCAGAGGGAGGGGATCTTAATGAGTCATTCGCAGGTTCATGCATCCATCACCATTCACACAGTTAGCAACTAGAGACTACACTAGCGCATGGCAGAGCGGCCATGTGAACCTTTTATAGCCAGGATCTTCCGGAAGCTTTCAGATCCCTGTGATGGACCGATCAGCTCACGAGAAGGACCTGGGCATGTGACTCCCGATCTCCAATGGGAGATCGTCTTGTGAGCATGCTCAGTAGAGCGGCGGAGGGACAGCCTCTGGAGCGATTTGCTACTGAGCAGCCTGCATTGCCATTGCTGACCCAAAAGTAGCAGCAATAGCCAGACCCACATAGCAGGTCTGGGCAGGGTGTCTGGGACGCAGTGATTGCTGAGCAATATCCTCTGCGGTCGAGAGACAATGGGAGACCGCAGAATGTGAGGATTTGGATTCCGGCTGAAGCGCCGCAGGAACCTGACGCCTAACAGTAAGTGCCTCCTTAACCGTACCCCAGTGGTCGCAGCTGTTGGACACCCTGGAACCCTTCTGGGCCGTGTTCTCCAACCGACCTGGGAGGACGGAGTTAGCGGTTCATGAGGTGGACACCGGGAATCATGCCCCACTACGACAACCACCTTATCAGATCTATGAGGAGGTGCCACAGGTCATGTGCCAAGAGATCAATGAGATGTTACAGCTGGGGGTGATTCGACAGTCCAAGCGCGTGTGGGCCTCACCTGTAGTTCTCGTGCCTAAAAAGGATCAGATAACCTGGTTCTGCGTGGACTACAGGGGGCTCAACGCCATCACAACCTCTGATGCACACCCGATGCCGCGTATCGAGGATCTGCTTGAGTGGTTGGCAAATGCAAAATACATATCCATCTTGGATTTGAGTAGGGGATACTGGCAGATTGCCCTGAGGCGCAGGAGAAATCTGCCTTTATCACCCCTTTTGGACTGTACGAGTCCATGGTCATGCCCTTCGGCATGAAAAATGCCCGTCGCTTTCCAGCGGATGGTCAACCACCTGCTTCAGGGACTGGAGGAGTACGCAGTGGCGTACCTGGATGACATTGCCGTCTTTAGTTACACCTGGGAGGAACACCTTCAGCACCTCCAGGAGGTGCTCAAGCGTCTTCACCAGGCAGGTCTGACCATCAAGCCCGGAAAGTGCCAAATTGGCATGAGCGAGGTCCACTACCTGGGGCACCGAGTAGGCGGGGGTTCCATGAGTCCAGAACCAGAGAAAGTGGACGCAATCGTGTCCTGGCCCACCCCCAGGAGCAAGAAACAGTTGAAGTCCTTCTTGGGCACTGCAGCATACTATAGGCGGTTCGTATAGGATTATAGCGCCCTTGCAAAACCCTTGACGGATCTCACCAAGCAGAGGCTACCCCAAACAGTTAACTGGACGGCTGGCTGCGAGGTGGCCTTCCAAGCTTTGAAAACAGCCCTGTGCAACTCTCCAGTGTTGAAAACAGTCGACAGCAGTCACCATTCCTGGTACAGACCGACGCCAGCGAGTTTGGCCTCGGTGCTGTGCTCAGCCAGGTCGACTCAGGGAACCAAGAGCACCCCGTGTTGTACCTGAGCCGGAAACTTTTGCAGAGGGAAGTGGCATACTCCACCATCGAGGAGTGCCTGGCCATAGTCTGGGCCCTGTACGGACCGCGACGTCATCAAAGGTCATTGCCGCAATGCATCACTGGGAACGGGACCTGCCGGAGCATCGCAGAGGCCTGGGGACTCTGCACGGGGGGCCGAAAGGTGAATATAACCCGATTTTTTTTAATTTTTTTTTACATTCTATCTTTTACTACTCATGCCGCATAGGCGGCCTCAATAGTAAAAAGTTGGTCATACTCGTCAAACACTATGTTTGACGAGTGTGACCAACCTGTCAATCAGTTTTCCAAGCGATGCTACAGATCGCTTGGATAACGCTAGCAATTCTGCAAGCTAATTGCGCTTGCAAACCGCTAGTTTTTCCGCGGGAAAATCGCTGGAATTTAAAATGCAATCTTCCCCCGGAATGGAATTCCGGAATTCTTGCGGTAACTTCCGTGGGAGTTCCGCAACGTGTGAACTTTGCCTTAATTTTTGCCAGAGCTGTAGGGTGGGACCCTAGAGTCCATTCCCTTGGTGGGCTCCAGACACCCCAGTCCAACCCTGCTGCGGGAATGGTACTGGGGAAAGTATAGGCATTTTGGGTTGTCCTAGTAATGAGTTTGATAATGATGCTTAGGGTTGCCTCTTCCAATAGGTGGCGCTAGAGTTCTAGCTCCCTCCCTCTCTGAGGAGGCACTGTGCATGTGTATAATGTTTACAAGGCTCTAGTGCACAGCACTGCAGGACACTGTGTAGCACTGACCATAGCGCACAGCGCCGTCCTCCGGCCGGCAGCGTACACCGCACACACAGGCCCTAATGGCGCCTCAAGGGTAGACACGTCTCATCATAGCAAAATAATACCGAAACGACAAGCCACGCCCCCTCTACGGACACGTGACTGAACACGTGATTATGACGTCATCAGGTCATTTCGCTTACTGGGATCAGGCATCGACACTACTGCCCTGGTAACAAGCAGCATGACAGCCCGCAGGGAGTGAGGAGTCATCGCTACCTCCGCGCACACGGCTCCGGATGCTGGAAGGTCAGTGCCCAGCGGGGAGCGAGTGGCCGACACATGTCCTGAGACCGGGCGCTGGGGCAGACACTGCTCACAGCCGGGGTAACCAGGCGGATCTCTGCCCTGAGCTGCTGACAGTGCGGGGCTGTGTACTGAGTGACCCCGGAGCTGTGCACATCTGTGTACTGAGTGACCCCGGAGCTGTGCACATCTGTGTACTGAGTGACCCCGGCGCTGTGCACATCTGTGTACTGAGTGACCCCGGAGCTGTGCACATCTGTGTACTGAGTGACCCCGGCGCTGTGCACATCCGTGTACTGAGTGACCCCGGCGCTGTGCACATCCGTGTACTGAGTGACCCCGGCGCTGTGCACATCTGTGTACTGAGTGACCCCGGAGCTGTGCACATCTGTGTACTGAGTGACCCCGGAGCTGTGCACATCTGTGTACTGAGTGACGCCGGCGCTGTGCACATCTGTGTACTGAGTGACGCCGGCGCTGTGCACATCTGTGTACTGAGTGACGCCGGCGCTGTGCACATCTGTGTACTGAGTGACGCCGGCGCTGTGCACATCTGTGTACTGAGTGACCCCGGCGCTGTGCACATCTGTGTACTGAGTGACCCCGGCGCTGTGCACATCTGTGTACTGAGTGACCCCGGCGCTGTGCACATCTGTGTACTGAGTGACCCCGGCGCTGTGCACATCTGTGTACTGAGTGACCCCGGCGCTGTGCACATCTGTGTACTGAGTGACCCCGGCGCTGTGCACATCTGTGTACTGAGTATTCCCGGCGCTATACATGACACATCTGTGTACTGAGTGATACCAGCGCTGTGCACATCTGTGTACTGAGTGATCCCGGCGCTATACATGACACATCTGTGTACTGAGTGACCCCGGAGCTGTGCACATCTGTGTACTGAGTGACCCCGGCGCTGTGCACATCTGTGTACTGAGTGACCCCGGCGCTGTGCACATCTGTGTACTGAGTGACCCCGGCGCTGTGCACATCTGTGTACTGAGTGACCCCGGAGCTGTGCACATCTGTGTACTGAGTGATACCAGCGCTGTGCACATCTGTGTACTGAGTGATCCCGGCGCTATACATGACACATCTGTGTACTGAGTGACCCCGGAGCTGTGCACATCTGTGTACTGAGTGACCCCGGAGCTGTGCACATCTGTGTACTGAGTGACCCCGGCGCTGTGCACATCTGTGTACTGAGTGACCCCGGCGCTGTGCACATCTGTGTACTGAGTGACCCCGGCGCTGTGCACATCTGTGTACTGAGTGACCCCGGCGCTGTGCACATCTGTGTACTGAGTGACGCCGGCGCTGTGCACATCTGTGTACTGAGTGACGCCGGCGCTGTGCACATCTGTGTACTGAGTGACGCCGGCGCTGTGCACATCTGTGTACTGAGTGACGCCGGCGCTGTGCACATCTGTGTACTGAGTGACGCCGGCGCTGTGCACATCTGTGTACTGAGTGACGCCGGCGCTGTGCACATCTGTGTACTGAGTGACGCCGGCGCTGTGCACATCTGTGTACTGAGTGACGCCGGCGCTGTGCACATCTGTGTACTGAGTGACCCCGGCGCTGTGCACATCTGTGTACTGAGTGACCCCGGCGCTGTGCACATCTGTGTACTGAGTGACCCCGGCGCTGTGCACATCTGTGTACTGAGTATTCCCGGCGCTATACATGACACATCTGTGTACTGAGTGATACCAGCGCTGTGCACATCTGTGTACTGAGTGACCCCGGAGCTGTGCACATCTGTGTACTGAGTGACCCCGGAGCTGTGCACATCTGTGTACTGAGTGACCCCGGAGCTGTGCACATCTGTGTACTGAGTGACCCCGGAGCTGTGCACATCTGTGTACTGAGTGACCCCGGAGCTGTGCACATCTGTGTACTGAGTGACCCCGGCGCTGTGCACATCTGTGTACTGAGTGACCCCGGCGCTGTGCACATCTGTGTACTGAGTGACCCCGGCGCTGTGCACATCTGTGTACTGAGTGACCCCGGCGCTGTGCACATCTGTGTACTGAGTGACCCCGGCGCTGTGCACATCTGTGTACTGAGTGACCCCGGCGCTGTGCACATCTGTGTACTGAGTGACCCCGGCGCTGTGCACATCTGTGTACTGAGTGACCCCGGCGCTGTGCACATCTGTGTACTGAGTGATCCCGGCGCTATACATGACACATCTGTGTACTGAGTGATCCCGGCGCTGTGCACATCTGTGTACTGAGTGACCCCGGCGCTGTGCACATCTGTGTACTGAGTGATCCCGGAGCTGTGCACATCTGTGTACTGAGTGACCCCGGCGCTGTGAACATCTGTGTACTGAGTGATCCCGGCGCTATACATGACACATCTGTGTACTGAGTGACCCCGGAGCTGTGCACATCTGTGTACTGAGTGACCCTGAAGCTATGCACATCTGTGTACTGAGTGACCCCGGAGCTGTGCACATCTGTGTACTGAGTGATACCAGCGCTGTGCACATCTGTGTACTGAGTGATCCCGGCGCTATACATGACACATCTGTGTACTGAGTGACCCCGGCGCTGTGCACATCTGTGTACTGAGTGACCCCGGCGCTGTGCACATCTGTGTACTGAGTGACCCCGGAGCTGTGCACATGTGTGTACTGAGTGACCCCGGAGCTGTGCACATGTGTGTACTGAGTGACCCCGGAGCTGTGCACATGTGTGTACTGAGTGACCCCGGAGCTGTGCACATGTGTGTACTGAGTGACCCCGGAGCTGTGCACATGTGTGTACTGAGTGACCCCGGAGCTGTGCACATGTGTGTACTGAGTGACCCCGGAGCTGTGCACATGTGTGTACTGAGTGACCCCGGAGCTGTGCACATGTGTGTACTGAGTGACCCCGGAGCTGTGCACATGTGTGTACTGAGTGACCCCGGAGCTGTGCACATGTGTGTACTGAGTGACCCCGGAGCTGTGCACATGTGTGTACTGAGTGACCCCGGAGCTGTGCACATGTGTGTACTGAGTGACCCCGGCGCTGTGCACATGTGTGTACTGAGTGACCCCGGCGCTGTGCACATGTGTGTACTGAGTGACCCCGGCGCTGTGCACATGTGTGTACTGAGTGACCCCGGCGCTGTGCACATGTGTGTACTGAGTGACCCCGGCGCTGTGCACATGTGTGTACTGAGTGACCCCGGCGCTGTGCACATGTGTGTACTGAGTGACCCCGGCGCTGTGCACATGTGTGTACTGAGTGACCCCGGCGCTGTGCACATGTGTGTACTGAGTGACCCCGGCGCTGTGCACATGTGTGTACTGAGTGACCCCGGCGCTGTGCACATGTGTGTACTGAGTGACCCCGGCGCTGTGCACATGTGTGTACTGAGTGACCCCGGCGCTGTGCACATGTGTGTACTGAGTGACCCCGGCGCTGTGCACATGTGTGTACTGAGTGACCCCGGCGCTGTGCACATGTGTGTACTGAGTGACCCCGGCGCTGTGCACATGTGTGTACTGAGTGACCCCGGCGCTGTGCACATGTGTGTACTGAGTGACCCCGGCGCTGTGCACATGTGTGTACTGAGTGACCCCGGCGCTGTGCACATGTGTGTACTGAGTGACCCCGGCGCTGTGCACATGTGTGTACTGAGTGACCCCGGCGCTGTGCACATCTGTGTACTGAGTGACCCCGGCGCTGTGCACATCTGTGTACTGAGTGACCCCGGCGCTGTGCACATCTGTGTACTGAGTGACCCCGGCGCTGTGCACATCTGTGTACTGAGTGACTCCGGAGCTGTGCACATCTGTGTACTGAGTATTCCCGGCGCTATACATGACACATCTGTGTACTGAGTGATACCAGCGCTGTGCACATCTGTGTACTGAGTGATCCCGGCGCTATACATGACACATCTGTGTACTGAGTGACCCCGGAGCTGTGCACATCTGTGTACTGAGTGACCCCGGCGCTGTGCACATCTGTGTACTGAGTGACCCCGGCGCTGTGCACATCTGTGTACTGAGTGACCCCGGCGCTGTGCACATCTGTGTACTGAGTGACCCCGGCGCTGTGCACATCTGTGTACTGAGTGACCCCGGCGCTGTGCACATCTGTGTACTGAGTGACCCCGGCGCTGTGCACATCTGTGTACTGAGTGACCCCGGCGCTGTGCACATCTGTGTACTGAGTGACCCCGGCGCTGTGCACATCTGTGTACTGAGTGACCCCGGCGCTGTGCACATCTGTGTACTGAGTGACCCCGGCGCTGTGCACATCTGTGTACTGAGTGACCCCGGCGCTGTGCACATCTGTGTACTGAGTGACCCCGGCGCTGTGCACATCTGTGTACTGAGTGACCCCGGCGCTGTGCACATCTGTGTACTGAGTGACCCCGGAGCTGTGCACATCTGTGTACTGAGTGACCCCGGAGCTGTGCACATCTGTGAACTGAGTGACGCCGGAGCTGTGCACATCTGTGAACTGAGTGACGCCGGCGCTGTGCACATCTGTGTACTGAGTGACGCCGGCGCTGTGCACATCTGTGTACTGAGTGACGCCGGCGCTGTGCACATCTGTGTACTGAGTGACCCCGGCGCTGTGCACATCTGTGTACTGAGTGACCCCGGCGCTGTGCACATCTGTGTACTGAGTGACCCCGGCGCTGTGCACATCTGTGTACTGAGTGACCCCGGCGCTGTGCACATCTGTGTACTGAGTGACCCCGGCGCTGTGCACATCTGTGTACTGAGTGACCCCGGCGCTGTGCACATCTGTGTACTGAGTGACCCCGGCGCTGTGCACATCTGTGTACTGAGTGACCCCGGCGCTATACATGACACATCTGTGTACTGAGTGATACCAGCGCTGTGCACATCTGTGTACTGAGTGATCCCGGCGCTATACATGACACATCTGTGTACTGAGTGACCCCGGAGCTGTGTACTGAGTGACCCCGGAGCTGTGCACATCTGTGTACTGAGTGACCCCGGAGCTGTGCACATCTGTGTACTGAGTGACCCCGGAGCTGTGCACATCTGTGTACTGAGTGACCCCGGCGCTGTGCACATCTGTGTACTGAGTGACCCCGGCGCTGTGCACATCTGTGTACTGAGTGACCCCGGCGCTGTGCACATCTGTGTACTGAGTGACCCCGGCGCTGTGCACATCTGTGTACTGAGTGACCCCGGCGCTGTGCACATCTGTGTACTGAGTGACCCCGGCGCTGTGCACATCTGTGTACTGAGTGACCCCGGCGCTGTGCACATCTGTGTACTGAGTGACCCCGGCGCTGTGCACATCTGTGTACTGAGTGACCCCGGCGCTATACATGACACATCTGTGTACTGAGTGATCCCGGCGCTGTGCACATCTGTGTACTGAGTGATCCTGGCGCTGTGCACATCTGTGTACTGAGTGATCCCGGAGCTGTGCACATCTGTGTACTGAGTGACCCCGGAGCTGTGCACATCTGTGTACTGAGTGACCCCGGCGCTGTGAACATCTGTGTACTGAGTGATCCCGGCGCTATACATGACACATCTGTGTACTGAGTGACCCCGGAGCTGTGCACATCTGTGTACTGAGTGACCCTGAAGCTATGCACATCTGTGTACTGAGTGACCCCGGAGCTGTGCACATCTGTGTACTGAGTGATACCAGCGCTGTGCACATCTGTGTACTGAGTGATCCCGGCGCTATACATGACACATCTGTGTACTGAGTGACCCCGGAGCTGTGCACATCTGTGTACTGAGTGACCCCGGCGCTGTGCACATCTGTGTACTGAGTGACCCCGGCGCTGTGCACATCTGTGTACTGAGTGACCCCGGCGCTGTGCACATCTGTGTACTGAGTGACCCCGGCGCTGTGCACATCTGTGTACTGAGTGACCCCGGCGCTGTGCACATCTGTGTACTGAGTGACCCCGGCGCTGTGCACATCTGTGTACTGAGTGACCCCGGCGCTGTGCACATCTGTGTACTGAGTGACCCCGGCGCTGTGCACATCTGTGTACTGAGTGACCCCGGCGCTGTGCACATCTGTGTACTGAGTGACCCCGGCGCTGTGCACATCTGTGTACTGAGTGACCCCGGCGCTGTGCACATCTGTGTACTGAGTGACCCCGGCGCTGTGCACATCTGTGTACTGAGTGACCCCGGCGCTGTGCACATCTGTGTACTGAGTGACCCCGGCGCTGTGCACATCTGTGTACTGAGTGACCCCGGAGCTGTGCACATCTGTGTACTGAGTGACGCCGGCGCTGTGCACATCTGTGTACTGAGTGACGCCGGCGCTGTGCACATCTGTGTACTGAGTGACCCCGGCGCTGTGCACATCTGTGTACTGAGTGACCCCGGCGCTGTGCACATCTGTGTACTGAGTGACCCCGGCGCTGTGCACATCTGTGTACTGAGTGACCCCGGCGCTGTGCACATCTGTGTACTGAGTGACCCCGGCGCTGTGCACATCTGTGTACTGAGTATTCCCGGCGCTATACATGACACATCTGTGTACTGAGTGATACCAGCGCTGTGCACATCTGTGTACTGAGTGATCCCGGCGCTATACATGACACATCTGTGTACTGAGTGACCCCGGAGCTGTGCACATCTGTGTACTGAGTGACCCCGGCGCTGTGCACATCTGTGTACTGAGTGACCCCGGCGCTGTGCACATCTGTGTACTGAGTGACCCCGGCGCTGTGCACATCTGTGTACTGAGTGACCCCGGCGCTGTGCACATCTGTGTACTGAGTGACCCCGGAGCTGTGCACATCTGTGTACTGAGTGACCCCGGCGCTGTGCACATCTGTGTACTGAGTGATCCCGGCGCTATACATGACACATCTGTGTACTGAGTGATCCCGGCGCTGTGCACATCTGTGTACTGAGTGATCCCGGCGCTGTGCACATCTGTGTACTGAGTGATCCCGGAGCTGTGCACATCTGTGTACTGAGTGACCCCGGAGCTGTGCACATCTGTGTACTGAGTGACCCCGGCGCTGTGAACATCTGTGTACTGAGTGATCCCGGCGCTATACATGACACATCTGTGTACTGAGTGACCCCGGAGCTGTGCACATCTGTGTACTGAGTGACCCTGAAGCTATGCACATCTGTGTACTGAGTGACCCCGGAGCTGTGCACATCTGTGTACTGAGTGATACCAGCGCTGTGCACATCTGTGTACTGAGTGATCCCGGCGCTATACATGACACATCTGTGTACTGAGTGACCCCGGAGCTGTGCACATCTGTGTACTGAGTGACCCCGGAGCTGTGCACATCTGTGTACTGAGTGACCCCGGCGCTGTGCACATCTGTGTACTGAGTGACCCCGGCGCTGTGCACATCTGTGTACTGAGTGACCCCGGCGCTGTGCACATCTGTGTACTGAGTGACCCCGGCGCTGTGCACATCTGTGTACTGAGTGACGCCGGCGCTGTGCACATCTGTGTACTGAGTGACGCCGGCGCTGTGCACATCTGTGTACTGAGTGACGCCGGCGCTGTGCACATCTGTGTACTGAGTGACGCCGGCGCTGTGCACATCTGTGTACTGAGTGACGCCGGCGCTGTGCACATCTGTGTACTGAGTGACGCCGGCGCTGTGCACATCTGTGTACTGAGTGACCCCGGCGCTGTGCACATCTGTGTACTGAGTGACCCCGGCGCTGTGCACATCTGTGTACTGAGTGACCCCGGCGCTGTGCACATCTGTGTACTGAGTGACCCCGGCGCTGTGCACATCTGTGTACTGAATATTCCCGGCGCTATACATGACACATCTGTGTACTGAGTGATACCAGCGCTGTGTACTGAGTGATCCCGGCGCTATACATGACACATCTGTGTACTGAGTGACCCCGGAGCTGTGCACATCTGTGTACTGAGTGACCCCGGAGCTGTGCACATCTGTGTACTGAGTGACCCCGGCGCTGTGCACATCTGTGTACTGAGTGACCCCGGCGCTGTGCACATCTGTGTACTGAGTGACCCCGGCGCTGTGCACATCTGTGTACTGAGTGACCCCGGCGCTGTGCACATCTGTGTACTGAGTGACCCCGGCGCTGTGCACATCTGTGTACTGAGTGACCCCGGCGCTGTGCACATCTGTGTACTGAGTGACCCCGGCGCTGTGCACATCTGTGTACTGAGTGACCCCGGCGCTGTGCACATCTGTGTACTGAGTGACCCCGGCGCTGTGCACATCTGTGTACTGAGTGACCCCGGCGCTGTGCACATCTGTGTACTGAGTGACCCCGGCGCTGTGCACATCTGTGTACTGAGTGACCCCGGAGCTGTGCACATCTGTGTACTGAGTGACCCCGGAGCTGTGCACATCTGTGTACTGAGTGACCCCGGAGCTGTGCACATCTGTGTACTGAGTGACCCCGGAGCTGTGCACATCTGTGTACTGAGTGACCCCGGCGCTATACATGACACATCTGTGTACTGAGTGATCCCGGCGCTGTGCACATGTGTGTACTGAGTGACCCCGGCGCTGTGCACATGTGTGTACTGAGTGACCCCGGCGCTGTGCACATGTGTGTACTGAGTGACCCCGGCGCTGTGCACATGTGTGTACTGAGTGACCCCGGCGCTGTGCACATGTGTGTACTGAGTGACCCCGGCGCTGTGCACATGTGTGTACTGAGTGACCCCGGCGCTGTGCACATGTGTGTACTGAGTGACCCCGGCGCTGTGCACATGTGTGTACTGAGTGACCCCGGCGCTGTGCACATGTGTGTACTGAGTGACCCCGGCGCTGTGCACATGTGTGTACTGAGTGACCCCGGCGCTGTGCACATGTGTGTACTGAGTGACCCCGGCGCTGTGCACATGTGTGTACTGAGTGACCCCGGCGCTGTGCACATGTGTGTACTGAGTGACCCCGGCGCTGTGCACATGTGTGTACTGAGTGACCCCGGCGCTGTGCACATGTGTGTACTGAGTGACCCCGGCGCTGTGCACATGTGTGTACTGAGTGACCCCGGCGCTGTGCACATGTGTGTACTGAGTGACCCCGGCGCTGTGCACATGTGTGTACTGAGTGACCCCGGCGCTGTGCACATGTGTGTACTGAGTGACCCCGGCGCTGTGCACATGTGTGTACTGAGTGACCCCGGCGCTGTGCACATGTGTGTACTGAGTGACCCCGGCGCTGTGCACATGTGTGTACTGAGTGACCCCGGCGCTGTGCACATGTGTGTACTGAGTGACCCCGGCGCTGTGCACATGTGTGTACTGAGTGACCCCGGCGCTGTGCACATGTGTGTACTGAGTGACCCCGGCGCTGTGCACATGTGTGTACTGAGTGACCCCGGCGCTGTGCACATGTGTGTACTGAGTGACCCCGGCGCTGTGCACATGTGTGTACTGAGTGACCCCGGCGCTGTGCACATGTGTGTACTGAGTGACCCCGGCGCTGTGCACATGTGTGTACTGAGTGACCCCGGCGCTGTGCACATGTGTGTACTGAGTGACCCCGGCGCTGTGCACATGTGTGTACTGAGTGACCCCGGCGCTGTGCACATGTGTGTACTGAGTGACCCCGGCGCTGTGCACATGTGTGTACTGAGTGACCCCGGCGCTGTGCACATGTGTGTACTGAGTGACCCCGGCGCTGTGCACATGTGTGTACTGAGTGACCCCGGCGCTGTGCACATGTGTGTACTGAGTGACCCCGGCGCTGTGCACATGTGTGTACTGAGTGACCCCGGCGCTGTGCACATGTGTGTACTGAGTGACCCCGGCGCTGTGCACATGTGTGTACTGAGTGACCCCGGCGCTGTGCACATGTGTGTACTGAGTGACCCCGGCGCTGTGCACATGTGTGTACTGAGTGACCCCGGCGCTGTGCACATGTGTGTACTGAGTGACCCCGGCGCTGTGCACATGTGTGTACTGAGTGACCCCGGCGCTGTGCACATGTGTGTACTGAGTGACCCCGGCGCTGTGCACATGTGTGTACTGAGTGACCCCGGCGCTGTGCACATGTGTGTACTGAGTGACCCCGGCGCTGTGCACATGTGTGTACTGAGTGACCCCGGCGCTGTGCACATGTGTGTACTGAGTGACCCCGGCGCTGTGCACATGTGTGTACTGAGTGACCCCGGCGCTGTGCACATGTGTGTACTGAGTGACCCCGGCGCTGTGCACATGTGTGTACTGAGTGACCCCGGCGCTGTGCACATGTGTGTACTGAGTGACCCCGGCGCTGTGCACATGTGTGTACTGAGTGACCCCGGCGCTGTGCACATGTGTGTACTGAGTGACCCCGGCGCTGTGCACATGTGTGTACTGAGTGACCCCGGCGCTGTGCACATGTGTGTACTGAGTGACCCCGGCGCTGTGCACATGTGTGTACTGAGTGACCCCGGCGCTGTGCACATGTGTGTACTGAGTGACCCCGGCGCTGTGCACATGTGTGTACTGAGTGACCCCGGCGCTGTGCACATGTGTGTACTGAGTGACCCCGGCGCTGTGCACATGTGTGTACTGAGTGACCCCGGCGCTGTGCACATGTGTGTACTGAGTGACCCCGGCGCTGTGCACATGTGTGTACTGAGTGACCCCGGCGCTGTGCACATGTGTGTACTGAGTGACCCCGGCGCTGTGCACATGTGTGTACTGAGTGACCCCGGCGCTGTGCACATGTGTGTACTGAGTGACCCCGGCGCTGTGCACATGTGTGTACTGAGTGACCCCGGCGCTGTGCACATGTGTGTACTGAGTGACCCCGGCGCTGTGCACATGTGTGTACTGAGTGACCCCGGCGCTGTGCACATGTGTGTACTGAGTGACCCCGGCGCTGTGCACATGTGTGTACTGAGTGACCCCGGCGCTGTGCACATGTGTGTACTGAGTGACCCCGGCGCTGTGCACATGTGTGTACTGAGTGACCCCGGCGCTGTGCACATGTGTGTACTGAGTGACCCCGGCGCTGTGCACATGTGTGTACTGAGTGACCCCGGCGCTGTGCACATGTGTGTACTGAGTGACCCCGGCGCTGTGCACATGTGTGTACTGAGTGACCCCGGCGCTGTGCACATGTGTGTACTGAGTGACCCCGGCGCTGTGCACATGTGTGTACTGAGTGACCCCGGCGCTGTGCACATGTGTGTACTGAGTGACCCCGGCGCTGTGCACATGTGTGTACTGAGTGACCCCGGCGCTGTGCACATGTGTGTACTGAGTGACCCCGGCGCTGTGCACATGTGTGTACTGAGTGACCCCGGCGCTGTGCACATGTGTGTACTGAGTGACCCCGGCGCTGTGCACATGTGTGTACTGAGTGACCCCGGCGCTGTGCACATGTGTGTACTGAGTGACCCCGGCGCTGTGCACATGTGTGTACTGAGTGACCCCGGCGCTGTGCACATGTGTGTACTGAGTGACCCCGGCGCTGTGCACATGTGTGTACTGAGTGACCCCGGCGCTGTGCACATGTGTGTACTGAGTGACCCCGGCGCTGTGCACATGTGTGTACTGAGTGACCCCGGCGCTGTGCACATGTGTGTACTGAGTGACCCCGGCGCTGTGCACATGTGTGTACTGAGTGACCCCGGCGCTGTGCACATGTGTGTACTGAGTGACCCCGGCGCTGTGCACATGTGTGTACTGAGTGACCCCGGCGCTGTGCACATGTGTGTACTGAGTGACCCCGGCGCTGTGCACATCTGTGTACTGAGTGACTCCGGAGCTGTGCACATCTGTGTACTGAGTATTCCCGGCGCTATACATGACACATCTGTGTACTGAGTGATACCAGCGCTGTGCACATCTGTGTACTGAGTGATCCCGGCGCTATACATGACACATCTGTGTACTGAGTGACCCCGGAGCTGTGCACATCTGTGTACTGAGTGACCCCGGAGCTGTGCACATCTGTGTACTGAGTGACCCCGGAGCTGTGCACGTTTGTGTACTGAGTGACCCCGGCGCTGTGCACGTCTGTGTACTGAGTGACCCCGGCGCTGTGCACGTCTGTGTACTGAGTGACCCCGGCGCTGTGCACGTCTGTGTACTGAGTGACCCCGGCGCTGTGCACATCTGTGTACTGAGTGACCCCGGCGCTGTGCACATCTGTGTACTGAGTGACCCCGGCGCTGTGCACATCTGTGTACTGAGTGACCCCGGCGCTGTGCACATCTGTGTACTGAGTGACCCCGGAGCTGTGCACATGTGTGTACTGAGTGACCCCGGAGCTGTGCACATGTGTGTACTGAGTGACCCCGGAGCTGTGCACATGTGTGTACTGAGTGACCCCGGAGCTGTGCACATGTGTGTACTGAGTGACCCCGGAGCTGTGCACATGTGTGTACTGAGTGACCCCGGAGCTGTGCACATGTGTGTACTGAGTGACCCCGGAGCTGTGCACATGTGTGTACTGAGTGACCCCGGAGCTGTGCACATGTGTGTACTGAGTGACCCCGGAGCTGTGCACATGTGTGTACTGAGTGACCCCGGAGCTGTGCACATGTGTGTACTGAGTGACCCCGGAGCTGTGCACATGTGTGTACTGAGTGACCCCGGAGCTGTGCACATGTGTGTACTGAGTGACCCCGGCGCTGTGCACATGTGTGTACTGAGTGACCCCGGCGCTGTGCACATGTGTGTACTGAGTGACCCCGGCGCTGTGCACATGTGTGTACTGAGTGACCCCGGCGCTGTGCACATGTGTGTACTGAGTGACCCCGGCGCTGTGCACATGTGTGTACTGAGTGACCCCGGCGCTGTGCACATGTGTGTACTGAGTGACCCCGGCGCTGTGCACATGTGTGTACTGAGTGACCCCGGCGCTGTGCACATGTGTGTACTGAGTGACCCCGGCGCTGTGCACATGTGTGTACTGAGTGACCCCGGCGCTGTGCACATGTGTGTACTGAGTGACCCCGGCGCTGTGCACATGTGTGTACTGAGTGACCCCGGCGCTGTGCACATGTGTGTACTGAGTGACCCCGGCGCTGTGCACATGTGTGTACTGAGTGACCCCGGCGCTGTGCACATGTGTGTACTGAGTGACCCCGGCGCTGTGCACATGTGTGTACTGAGTGACCCCGGCGCTGTGCACATGTGTGTACTGAGTGACCCCGGCGCTGTGCACATGTGTGTACTGAGTGACCCCGGCGCTGTGCACATCTGTGTACTGAGTGACCCCGGCGCTGTGCACATCTGTGTACTGAGTGACCCCGGCGCTGTGCACATCTGTGTACTGAGTGACCCCGGCGCTGTGCACATCTGTGTACTGAGTGACTCCGGAGCTGTGCACATCTGTGTACTGAGTATTCCCGGCGCTATACATGACACATCTGTGTACTGAGTGATACCAGCGCTGTGCACATCTGTGTACTGAGTGATCCCGGCGCTATACATGACACATCTGTGTACTGAGTGACCCCGGAGCTGTGCACATCTGTGTACTGAGTGACCCCGGCGCTGTGCACATCTGTGTACTGAGTGACCCCGGCGCTGTGCACATCTGTGTACTGAGTGACCCCGGCGCTGTGCACATCTGTGTACTGAGTGACCCCGGCGCTGTGCACATCTGTGTACTGAGTGACCCCGGCGCTGTGCACATCTGTGTACTGAGTGACCCCGGCGCTGTGCACATCTGTGTACTGAGTGACCCCGGCGCTGTGCACATCTGTGTACTGAGTGACCCCGGCGCTGTGCACATCTGTGTACTGAGTGACCCCGGCGCTGTGCACATCTGTGTACTGAGTGACCCCGGCGCTGTGCACATCTGTGTACTGAGTGACCCCGGCGCTGTGCACATCTGTGTACTGAGTGACCCCGGCGCTGTGCACATCTGTGTACTGAGTGACCCCGGCGCTGTGCACATCTGTGTACTGAGTGACCCCGGAGCTGTGCACATCTGTGTACTGAGTGACCCCGGAGCTGTGCACATCTGTGAACTGAGTGACGCCGGAGCTGTGCACATCTGTGAACTGAGTGACGCCGGCGCTGTGCACATCTGTGTACTGAGTGACGCCGGCGCTGTGCACATCTGTGTACTGAGTGACGCCGGCGCTGTGCACATCTGTGTACTGAGTGACCCCGGCGCTGTGCACATCTGTGTACTGAGTGACCCCGGCGCTGTGCACATCTGTGTACTGAGTGACCCCGGCGCTGTGCACATCTGTGTACTGAGTGACCCCGGCGCTGTGCACATCTGTGTACTGAGTGACCCCGGCGCTGTGCACATCTGTGTACTGAGTGACCCCGGCGCTGTGCACATCTGTGTACTGAGTGACCCCGGCGCTGTGCACATCTGTGTACTGAGTGACCCCGGCGCTATACATGACACATCTGTGTACTGAGTGATACCAGCGCTGTGCACATCTGTGTACTGAGTGATCCCGGCGCTATACATGACACATCTGTGTACTGAGTGACCCCGGAGCTGTGTACTGAGTGACCCCGGAGCTGTGCACATCTGTGTACTGAGTGACCCCGGAGCTGTGCACATCTGTGTACTGAGTGACCCCGGAGCTGTGCACATCTGTGTACTGAGTGACCCCGGCGCTGTGCACATCTGTGTACTGAGTGACCCCGGCGCTGTGCACATCTGTGTACTGAGTGACCCCGGCGCTGTGCACATCTGTGTACTGAGTGACCCCGGCGCTGTGCACATCTGTGTACTGAGTGACCCCGGCGCTGTGCACATCTGTGTACTGAGTGACCCCGGCGCTGTGCACATCTGTGTACTGAGTGACCCCGGCGCTGTGCACATCTGTGTACTGAGTGACCCCGGCGCTGTGCACATCTGTGTACTGAGTGACCCCGGCGCTATACATGACACATCTGTGTACTGAGTGATCCCGGCGCTGTGCACATCTGTGTACTGAGTGATCCTGGCGCTGTGCACATCTGTGTACTGAGTGATCCCGGAGCTGTGCACATCTGTGTACTGAGTGACCCCGGAGCTGTGCACATCTGTGTACTGAGTGACCCCGGCGCTGTGAACATCTGTGTACTGAGTGATCCCGGCGCTATACATGACACATCTGTGTACTGAGTGACCCCGGAGCTGTGCACATCTGTGTACTGAGTGACCCTGAAGCTATGCACATCTGTGTACTGAGTGACCCCGGAGCTGTGCACATCTGTGTACTGAGTGATACCAGCGCTGTGCACATCTGTGTACTGAGTGATCCCGGCGCTATACATGACACATCTGTGTACTGAGTGACCCCGGAGCTGTGCACATCTGTGTACTGAGTGACCCCGGCGCTGTGCACATCTGTGTACTGAGTGACCCCGGCGCTGTGCACATCTGTGTACTGAGTGACCCCGGCGCTGTGCACATCTGTGTACTGAGTGACCCCGGCGCTGTGCACATCTGTGTACTGAGTGACCCCGGCGCTGTGCACATCTGTGTACTGAGTGACCCCGGCGCTGTGCACATCTGTGTACTGAGTGACCCCGGCGCTGTGCACATCTGTGTACTGAGTGACCCCGGCGCTGTGCACATCTGTGTACTGAGTGACCCCGGCGCTGTGCACATCTGTGTACTGAGTGACCCCGGCGCTGTGCACATCTGTGTACTGAGTGACCCCGGCACTGTGCACATCTGTGTACTGAGTGACCCCGGCGCTGTGCACATCTGTGTACTGAGTGACCCCGGCGCTGTGCACATCTGTGTACTGAGTGACCCCGGCGCTGTGCACATCTGTGTACTGAGTGACCCCGGAGCTGTGCACATCTGTGTACTGAGTGACGCCGGCGCTGTGCACATCTGTGTACTGAGTGACGCCGGCGCTGTGCACATCTGTGTACTGAGTGACCCCGGCGCTGTGCACATCTGTGTACTGAGTGACCCCGGCGCTGTGCACATCTGTGTACTGAGTGACCCCGGCGCTGTGCACATCTGTGTACTGAGTGACCCCGGCGCTGTGCACATCTGTGTACTGAGTGACCCCGGCGCTGTGCACATCTGTGTACTGAGTATTCCCGGCGCTATACATGACACATCTGTGTACTGAGTGATACCAGCGCTGTGCACATCTGTGTACTGAGTGATCCCGGCGCTATACATGACACATCTGTGTACTGAGTGACCCCGGAGCTGTGCACATCTGTGTACTGAGTGACCCCGGCGCTGTGCACATCTGTGTACTGAGTGACCCCGGCGCTGTGCACATCTGTGTACTGAGTGACCCCGGCGCTGTGCACATCTGTGTACTGAGTGACCCCGGCGCTGTGCACATCTGTGTACTGAGTGACCCCGGAGCTGTGCACATCTGTGTACTGAGTGACCCCGGCGCTGTGCACATCTGTGTACTGAGTGATCCCGGCGCTATACATGACACATCTGTGTACTGAGTGATCCCGGCGCTGTGCACATCTGTGTACTGAGTGATCCCGGCGCTGTGCACATCTGTGTACTGAGTGATCCCGGAGCTGTGCACATCTGTGTACTGAGTGACCCCGGAGCTGTGCACATCTGTGTACTGAGTGACCCCGGCGCTGTGAACATCTGTGTACTGAGTGATCCCGGCGCTATACATGACACATCTGTGTACTGAGTGACCCCGGAGCTGTGCACATCTGTGTACTGAGTGACCCTGAAGCTATGCACATCTGTGTACTGAGTGACCCCGGAGCTGTGCACATCTGTGTACTGAGTGATACCAGCGCTGTGCACATCTGTGTACTGAGTGATCCCGGCGCTATACATGACACATCTGTGTACTGAGTGACCCCGGAGCTGTGCACATCTGTGTACTGAGTGACCCCGGAGCTGTGCACATCTGTGTACTGAGTGACCCCGGCGCTGTGCACATCTGTGTACTGAGTGACCCCGGCGCTGTGCACATCTGTGTACTGAGTGACCCCGGCGCTGTGCACATCTGTGTACTGAGTGACCCCGGCGCTGTGCACATCTGTGTACTGAGTGACGCCGGCGCTGTGCACATCTGTGTACTGAGTGACGCCGGCGCTGTGCACATCTGTGTACTGAGTGACGCCGGCGCTGTGCACATCTGTGTACTGAGTGACGCCGGCGCTGTGCACATCTGTGTACTGAGTGACGCCGGCGCTGTGCACATCTGTGTACTGAGTGACGCCGGCGCTGTGCACATCTGTGTACTGAGTGACCCCGGCGCTGTGCACATCTGTGTACTGAGTGACCCCGGCGCTGTGCACATCTGTGTACTGAGTGACCCCGGCGCTGTGCACATCTGTGTACTGAGTGACCCCGGCGCTGTGCACATCTGTGTACTGAATATTCCCGGCGCTATACATGACACATCTGTGTACTGAGTGATACCAGCGCTGTGTACTGAGTGATCCCGGCGCTATACATGACACATCTGTGTACTGAGTGACCCCGGAGCTGTGCACATCTGTGTACTGAGTGACCCCGGAGCTGTGCACATCTGTGTACTGAGTGACCCCGGCGCTGTGCACATCTGTGTACTGAGTGACCCCGGCGCTGTGCACATCTGTGTACTGAGTGACCCCGGCGCTGTGCACATCTGTGTACTGAGTGACCCCGGCGCTGTGCACATCTGTGTACTGAGTGACCCCGGCGCTGTGCACATCTGTGTACTGAGTGACCCCGGCGCTGTGCACATCTGTGTACTGAGTGACCCCGGCGCTGTGCACATCTGTGTACTGAGTGACCCCGGCGCTGTGCACATCTGTGTACTGAGTGACCCCGGCGCTGTGCACATCTGTGTACTGAGTGACCCCGGCGCTGTGCACATCTGTGTACTGAGTGACCCCGGAGCTGTGCACATCTGTGTACTGAGTGACCCCGGAGCTGTGCACATCTGTGTACTGAGTGACCCCGGAGCTGTGCACATCTGTGTACTGAGTGACCCCGGAGCTGTGCACATCTGTGTACTGAGTGACCCCGGCGCTATACATGACACATCTGTGTACTGAGTGATCCCGGCGCTGTGCACATGTGTGTACTGAGTGACCCCGGCGCTGTGCACATGTGTGTACTGAGTGACCCCGGCGCTGTGCACATGTGTGTACTGAGTGACCCCGGCGCTGTGCACATGTGTGTACTGAGTGACCCCGGCGCTGTGCACATGTGTGTACTGAGTGACCCCGGCGCTGTGCACATGTGTGTACTGAGTGACCCCGGCGCTGTGCACATGTGTGTACTGAGTGACCCCGGCGCTGTGCACATGTGTGTACTGAGTGACCCCGGCGCTGTGCACATGTGTGTACTGAGTGACCCCGGCGCTGTGCACATGTGTGTACTGAGTGACCCCGGCGCTGT
Organism: Dendrobates tinctorius; assembly: GCF_039654945.1. Classification (NCBI taxonomy): domain Eukaryota; kingdom Metazoa; phylum Chordata; class Amphibia; order Anura; family Dendrobatidae; genus Dendrobates; species Dendrobates tinctorius. The sequence continues at coordinate 1,745,669 of NW_027361762.1, forward strand.
GCACATGTGTGTACTGAGTGACCCCGGCGCTGTGCACATGTGTGTACTGAGTGACCCCGGCGCTGTGCACATGTGTGTACTGAGTGACCCCGGCGCTGTGCACATGTGTGTACTGAGTGACCCCGGCGCTGTGCACATGTGTGTACTGAGTGACCCCGGCGCTGTGCACATGTGTGTACTGAGTGACCCCGGCGCTGTGCACATGTGTGTACTGAGTGACCCCGGCGCTGTGCACATGTGTGTACTGAGTGACCCCGGCGCTGTGCACATGTGTGTACTGAGTGACCCCGGCGCTGTGCACATGTGTGTACTGAGTGACCCCGGCGCTGTGCACATGTGTGTACTGAGTGACCCCGGCGCTGTGCACATGTGTGTACTGAGTGACCCCGGCGCTGTGCACATGTGTGTACTGAGTGACCCCGGCGCTGTGCACATGTGTGTACTGAGTGACCCCGGCGCTGTGCACATGTGTGTACTGAGTGACCCCGGCGCTGTGCACATGTGTGTACTGAGTGACCCCGGCGCTGTGCACATGTGTGTACTGAGTGACCCCGGCGCTGTGCACATGTGTGTACTGAGTGACCCCGGCGCTGTGCACATGTGTGTACTGAGTGACCCCGGCGCTGTGCACATGTGTGTACTGAGTGACCCCGGCGCTGTGCACATGTGTGTACTGAGTGACCCCGGCGCTGTGCACATGTGTGTACTGAGTGACCCCGGCGCTGTGCACATGTGTGTACTGAGTGACCCCGGCGCTGTGCACATGTGTGTACTGAGTGACCCCGGCGCTGTGCACATGTGTGTACTGAGTGACCCCGGCGCTGTGCACATGTGTGTACTGAGTGACCCCGGCGCTGTGCACATGTGTGTACTGAGTGACCCCGGCGCTGTGCACATGTGTGTACTGAGTGACCCCGGCGCTGTGCACATGTGTGTACTGAGTGACCCCGGCGCTGTGCACATGTGTGTACTGAGTGACCCCGGCGCTGTGCACATGTGTGTACTGAGTGACCCCGGCGCTGTGCACATGTGTGTACTGAGTGACCCCGGCGCTGTGCACATGTGTGTACTGAGTGACCCCGGCGCTGTGCACATGTGTGTACTGAGTGACCCCGGCGCTGTGCACATGTGTGTACTGAGTGACCCCGGCGCTGTGCACATGTGTGTACTGAGTGACCCCGGCGCTGTGCACATGTGTGTACTGAGTGACCCCGGCGCTGTGCACATGTGTGTACTGAGTGACCCCGGCGCTGTGCACATGTGTGTACTGAGTGACCCCGGCGCTGTGCACATGTGTGTACTGAGTGACCCCGGCGCTGTGCACATGTGTGTACTGAGTGACCCCGGCGCTGTGCACATGTGTGTACTGAGTGACCCCGGCGCTGTGCACATGTGTGTACTGAGTGACCCCGGCGCTGTGCACATGTGTGTACTGAGTGACCCCGGCGCTGTGCACATGTGTGTACTGAGTGACCCCGGCGCTGTGCACATGTGTGTACTGAGTGACCCCGGCGCTGTGCACATGTGTGTACTGAGTGACCCCGGCGCTGTGCACATGTGTGTACTGAGTGACCCCGGCGCTGTGCACATGTGTGTACTGAGTGACCCCGGCGCTGTGCACATGTGTGTACTGAGTGACCCCGGCGCTGTGCACATGTGTGTACTGAGTGACCCCGGCGCTGTGCACATGTGTGTACTGAGTGACCCCGGCGCTGTGCACATGTGTGTACTGAGTGACCCCGGCGCTGTGCACATGTGTGTACTGAGTGACCCCGGCGCTGTGCACATGTGTGTACTGAGTGACCCCGGCGCTGTGCACATGTGTGTACTGAGTGACCCCGGCGCTGTGCACATGTGTGTACTGAGTGACCCCGGCGCTGTGCACATGTGTGTACTGAGTGACCCCGGCGCTGTGCACATGTGTGTACTGAGTGACCCCGGCGCTGTGCACATGTGTGTACTGAGTGACCCCGGCGCTGTGCACATGTGTGTACTGAGTGACCCCGGCGCTGTGCACATGTGTGTACTGAGTGACCCCGGCGCTGTGCACATGTGTGTACTGAGTGACCCCGGCGCTGTGCACATGTGTGTACTGAGTGACCCCGGCGCTGTGCACATGTGTGTACTGAGTGACCCCGGCGCTGTGCACATGTGTGTACTGAGTGACCCCGGCGCTGTGCACATGTGTGTACTGAGTGACCCCGGCGCTGTGCACATGTGTGTACTGAGTGACCCCGGCGCTGTGCACATGTGTGTACTGAGTGACCCCGGCGCTGTGCACATGTGTGTACTGAGTGACCCCGGCGCTGTGCACATGTGTGTACTGAGTGACCCCGGCGCTGTGCACATGTGTGTACTGAGTGACCCCGGCGCTGTGCACATGTGTGTACTGAGTGACCCCGGCGCTGTGCACATGTGTGTACTGAGTGACCCCGGCGCTGTGCACATGTGTGTACTGAGTGACCCCGGCGCTGTGCACATGTGTGTACTGAGTGACCCCGGCGCTGTGCACATGTGTGTACTGAGTGACCCCGGCGCTGTGCACATGTGTGTACTGAGTGACCCCGGCGCTGTGCACATGTGTGTACTGAGTGACCCCGGCGCTGTGCACATGTGTGTACTGAGTGACCCCGGCGCTGTGCACATGTGTGTACTGAGTGACCCCGGCGCTGTGCACATGTGTGTACTGAGTGACCCCGGCGCTGTGCACATGTGTGTACTGAGTGACCCCGGCGCTGTGCACATGTGTGTACTGAGTGACCCCGGCGCTGTGCACATGTGTGTACTGAGTGACCCCGGCGCTGTGCACATGTGTGTACTGAGTGACCCCGGCGCTGTGCACATCTGTGTACTGAGTGACTCCGGAGCTGTGCACATCTGTGTACTGAGTATTCCCGGCGCTATACATGACACATCTGTGTACTGAGTGATACCAGCGCTGTGCACATCTGTGTACTGAGTGATCCCGGCGCTATACATGACACATCTGTGTACTGAGTGACCCCGGAGCTGTGCACATCTGTGTACTGAGTGACCCCGGAGCTGTGCACATCTGTGTACTGAGTGACCCCGGAGCTGTGCACGTTTGTGTACTGAGTGACCCCGGCGCTGTGCACGTCTGTGTACTGAGTGACCCCGGCGCTGTGCACGTCTGTGTACTGAGTGACCCCGGCGCTGTGCACATCTGTGTACTGAGTGACCCCGGCGCTGTGCACATCTGTGTACTGAGTGACCCCGGCGCTGTGCACATCTGTGTACTGAGTGACCCCGGCGCTGTGCACATCTGTGTACTGAGTGACCCCGGCGCTGTGCACATCTGTGTACTGAGTGACCCCGGCGCTGTGCACATCTGTGTACTGAGTGACCCCGGCGCTGTGCACATCTGTGTACTGAGTGACCCCGGCGCTGTGCACATCTGTGTACTGAGTGATCCCGGCGCTATACATGACACATCTGTGTACTGAGTGATCCCGGCGCTGTGCACATCTGTGTACTGAGTGATCCCGGCGCTGTGCACATCTGTGTACTGAGTGATCCCGGAGCTGTGCACATCTGTGTACTGAGTGACCCCGGAGCTGTGCACATCTGTGTACTGAGTGACCCCGGCGCTGTGAACATCTGTGTACTGAGTGATCCCGGCGCTATACATGACACATCTGTGTACTGAGTGACCCCGGAGCTGTGCACATCTGTGTACTGAGTGACCCTGAAGCTATGCACATCTGTGTACTGAGTGACCCCGGAGCTGTGCACATCTGTGTACTGAGTGATACCAGCGCTGTGCACATCTGTGTACTGAGTGATCCCGGCGCTATACATGACACATCTGTGTACTGAGTGACCCCGGAGCTGTGCACATCTGTGTACTGAGTGACCCCGGCGCTGTGCACATCTGTGTACTGAGTGACCCCGGCGCTGTGCACATCTGTGTACTGAGTGACCCTGGCGCTGTGCACATCTGTGTACTGAGTGACCCCGGCGCTGTGCACATGTGTGTACTGAGTGACCCCGGCGCTGTGCACATGTGTGTACTGAGTGACCCCGGCGCTGTGCACATGTGTGTACTGAGTGACCCCGGCGCTGTGCACATGTGTGTACTGAGTGACCCCGGCGCTGTGCACATGTGTGTACTGAGTGACCCCGGCGCTGTGCACATGTGTGTACTGAGTGACCCCGGCGCTGTGCACATGTGTGTACTGAGTGACCCCGGCGCTGTGCACATCTGTGTACTGAGTGACTCCGGAGCTGTGCACATCTGTGTACTGAGTATTCCCGGCGCTATACATGACACATCTGTGTACTGAGTGATACCAGCGCTGTGCACATCTGTGTACTGAGTGATCCCGGCGCTATACATGACACATCTGTGTACTGAGTGACCCCGGAGCTGTGCACATCTGTGTACTGAGTGACCCCGGAGCTGTGCACATCTGTGTACTGAGTGACCCCGGAGCTGTGCACGTTTGTGTACTGAGTGACCCCGGCGCTGTGCACGTCTGTGTACTGAGTGACCCCGGCGCTGTGCACGTCTGTGTACTGAGTGACCCCGGCGCTGTGCACATCTGTGTACTGAGTGACCCCGGCGCTGTGCACATCTGTGTACTGAGTGACCCCGGCGCTGTGCACATCTGTGTACTGAGTGACCCCGGCGCTGTGCACATCTGTGTACTGAGTGACCCCGGCGCTGTGCACATCTGTGTACTGAGTGACCCCGGCGCTGTGCACATCTGTGTACTGAGTGACCCCGGCGCTGTGCACATCTGTGTACTGAGTGACCCCGGCGCTGTGCACATCTGTGTACTGAGTGATCCCGGCGCTATACATGACACATCTGTGTACTGAGTGATCCCGGCGCTGTGCACATCTGTGTACTGAGTGATCCCGGCGCTGTGCACATCTGTGTACTGAGTGATCCCGGAGCTGTGCACATCTGTGTACTGAGTGACCCCGGAGCTGTGCACATCTGTGTACTGAGTGACCCCGGCGCTGTGAACATCTGTGTACTGAGTGATCCCGGCGCTATACATGACACATCTGTGTACTGAGTGACCCCGGAGCTGTGCACATCTGTGTACTGAGTGACCCTGAAGCTATGCACATCTGTGTACTGAGTGACCCCGGAGCTGTGCACATCTGTGTACTGAGTGATACCAGCGCTGTGCACATCTGTGTACTGAGTGATCCCGGCGCTATACATGACACATCTGTGTACTGAGTGACCCCGGAGCTGTGCACATCTGTGTACTGAGTGACCCCGGCGCTGTGCACATCTGTGTACTGAGTGACCCCGGCGCTGTGCACATCTGTGTACTGAGTGACCCTGGCGCTGTGCACATCTGTGTACTGAGTGACCCCGGAGCTGTGCACATCTGTGTACTGAGTGACGCCGGCGCTGTGCACATCTGTGTACTGAGTGACGCCGGCGCTGTGCACATCTGTGTACTGAGTGACCCCGGCGCTGTGCACATCTGTGTACTGAGTGACCCCGGCGCTGTGCACATCTGTGTACTGAGTGACCCCGGCGCTGTGCACATCTGTGTACTGAGTGACCCCGGCGCTGTGCACATCTGTGTACTGAGTGACCCCGGCGCTGTGCACATCTGTGTACTGAGTGACCCCGGCGCTGTGCACATCTGTGTACTGAGTGACCCCGGCGCTGTGCACATCTGTGTACTGAGTGACCCCGGCGCTGTGCACATCTGTGTACTGAGTGACCCCGGCGCTGTGCACATCTGTGTACTGAGTGACCCCGGCGCTGTGCACATCTGTGTACTGAGTGACCCCGGCGCTGTGCACATCTGTGTACTGAGTATTCCCGGCGCTATACATGACACATCTGTGTACTGAGTGATACCAGCGCTGTGCACATCTGTGTACTGAGTGATCCCGGCGCTATACATGACACATCTGTGTACTGAGTGACCCCGGAGCTGTGCACATCTGTGTACTGAGTGACCCCGGAGCTGTGCACATCTGTGTACTGAGTGACCCCGGAGCTGTGCACATCTGTGTACTGAGTGACCCCGGCGCTGTGCACATCTGTGTACTGAGTGACCCCGGCGCTGTGCACATCTGTGTACTGAGTGACCCCGGCGCTGTGCACATCTGTGTACTGAGTGACCCCGGCGCTGTGCACATCTGTGTACTGAGTGACCCCGGCGCTGTGCACATCTGTGTACTGAGTGACCCCGGCGCTGTGCACATCTGTGTACTGAGTGACCCCGGCGCTGTGCACATTTGTGTACTGAGTGACCCCGGCGCTGTGCACATTTGTGTACTGAGTGACCCCGGAGCTGTGCACATCTGTGTACTGAGTGACCCCGGAGCTGTGCACATCTGTGTACTGAGTGACCCCGGCGCTGTGCACATCTGTGTACTGAGTGATCCCGGCGCTATACATGACACATCTGTGTACTGAGTGATCCCGGCGCTGTGCACATCTGTGTACTGAGTGATCCCGGCGCTGTGCACATCTGTGTACTGAGTGACCCCGGCGCTGTGCACATCTGTGTACTGAGTGACCCCGGCGCTGTGCACATCTGTGTACTGAGTGACCCCGGCGCTGTGCACATCTGTGTACTGAGTGACCCCGGCGCTGTGAACATCTGTGTACTGAGTGATCCCGGCGCTATACATGACACATCTGTGTACTGAGTGACCCCGGAGCTGTGCACATCTGTGTACTGAGTGACCCTGAAGCTATGCACATCTGTGTACTGAGTGACCCCGGAGCTGTGCACATCTGTGTACTGAGTGATACCAGCGCTGTGCACATCTGTGTACTGAGTGATCCCGGCGCTATACATGACACATGTGTGTACTGAGTGACCCCGGCGCTGTGCACATGTGTGTACTGAGTGACCCCGGCGCTGTGCACATGTGTGTACTGAGTGACCCCGGCGCTGTGCACATGTGTGTACTGAGTGACCCCGGAGCTGTGCACATGTGTGTACTGAGTGACCCCGGAGCTGTGCACATGTGTGTACTGAGTGACCCCGGCGCTGTGCACATGTGTGTACTGAGTGATCCCGGAGCTGTGCACATCTGTGTACTGAGTGATCCCGGAGCTGTGCACATCTGTGGACTGAGTGATCCCGGCGCTGTGCACATCTGTGACCTGAGTGATCCCGGCGCTGTGCACATCTGTGACCTGAGTGACCCCGGAGCTGTGCACATCTGTGTACTGAGTGACCCCGGCGCTGTGCACATCTGTGTACTGAGTGACCCCGGCGCTGTGCACATCTGTGTACTGAGTGACCCCGGCGCTGTGCACATCTGTGTACTGAGTGACCCCGGCGCTGTGCACATCTGTGTACTGAGTGACCCCGGCGCTGTGCACATCTGTGTACTGAGTGACCCCGGAGCTGTGCACATCTGTGTACTGAGTGATCCGGGCGCTGTGCACATCTGTGTACTGAGTGATCCGGGCGCTGTGCACATCTGTGTACTGAGTGATCCGGGCGCTGTGCACATCTGTGTACTGAGTGATCCCGGCGCTGTGCACATCTGTGTACTGAGTGATCCCGGAGCTGTGCACATCTGTGTACTGAGTGATCCCGGCGCTGTACACATCTGTGTACTGAGTGATCCCGGGGCTATACATGACACATCTGTGTACTGAGTGATCCCGGCGCTGTGCACATCTGTGGACTGAGTGATCCCGGCGCTGTGCACATCTGTGGACTGAGTGATCCCGGCGCTGTGCACATCTGTGACCTGAGTGACCCCGGAGCTGTGCACATCTGTGTACTGAGTGACCCCGGCGCTGTGCACATCTGTGTACTGAGTGACCCCGGCGCTGTGCACATCTGTGTACTGAGTGACCCCGGCGCTGTGCACATCTGTGTACTGAGTGACCCCGGCGCTGTGCACATCTGTGTACTGAGTGACCCCGGCGCTGTGCACATCTGTGTACTGAGTGATCCGGGCGCTGTGCACATCTGTGTACTGAGTGATCCGGGCGCTGTGCACATCTGTGTACTGAGTGATCCCGGCGCTGTGCACATCTGTGTACTGAGTGATCCCGGCGCTGTGCACATCTGTGTACTGAGTGATCCCGGCGCTGTACACATCTGTGTACTGAGTGATCCCGGGGCTATACATGACACATCTGTGTACTGAGTGATCCCGGCGCTGTGCACATCTGTGTGCTGAGTGATCCCGGCGCTGTGCACATCTGTGTACTGAGTGACCCCGGAGCTGTGCACATCTCTGTACTGAGTGATCCCGGCGCAGTGCACATCTGTGTACTGAGTGATCCCGACGCTGTGCACATCTGTGTACTGAGTGACCCCAGAGCTGTGCACATCTGTGTACTGAGTGATCCCGACGCTATACATGACACATCTGTGTACTGAGTTGTGACGGGAGTATTCTCCAGAGCAAGGAGGGACAACAGGCCTGGGAATAATCCAACAGATTTATTGACCAAAAAACAGGAACAACACGAAGGTAATTTGCAGAGTCCCAAAATAAGTCCACAGGAAACTGATTCGGGGGCACCTCCCGACAATCCTTGTGCCAGATCACAAAACCATAGTCCTTTAAGAGTCCCAGAAATCCACCACGATCACACAGAGGCCGAAGCTTCCTCAGACAGCCTCATCCTTCTCTTTTAGCATCCAACTCACATCTGATCTTAAAGCAAGAATGTATTGTCAGGGCTCCTGGGATCAGTCCATCTGAAGGGGGGTAGGGGTCACACCTACTATTCAATGGTTTGGTCCATCAGAAGATTCTAGAAATGTAAGGGCTCCACTTAGTCTACAGGATGTGTATTGTAGGTTATCTTCTGCTTAGGAAAACAGTAGCCAAAGTTCCACTAGCTGTTGACACAAGCCTAAATTAGATTATGGTCCAGGTACATCACAAGACATTGCAAAGTATTGGGGGAAGGAGACATGGTTAATTTACAGCAAATGAATCAGAGGAAAGTTAAATGACCTATTATACAAAATACAGGACAGGGCAAGACTACAAATCATGACAATCCCTTCCCCTCCTAATTTGTGTACGTACTAGGGACCTCTACAGGTCACTGGTTAAGTACACACAGGCATGGCGTAACTTACATGTGGCTTCATGCAGCCACGAATTGGCATCGTAGCTTTCCCACATCATTGCCCAGGAGAACAGCTGCAGGCAGACCACCCATCACCCCAACCAAACATCGCCTGACCCCAAAACCAAAGTTCAGATCCACAGTGGCTGTGGGAATAGTCCTCCATTGTCCACCAGCCAGTTCAATGACAATTCCAGGTCCTCTATGGATTGCCTCAGGCCGAACCACTCGGGGATCAGCCAGCGTGAGGAAAGCTCCTGAGTCACAAAATCCAACAAGTCTTTGTCCATCCAGCACGACCTCCTGCAAGTGCTTACCTCGATGAGCTGAAGTCGTCATAGCTGCGGGTCGCACACCATAAACTCCTAGTGGTGCAACATGGGTGGGTGAGGCACTAGGCCAGTCCTCACTTAGTGGTGACACGTCTTCCTCCATGGCACTTGGCTGTACATAATTAATAATATGATTGGGTACAGGATCAATCCTCATTTGAACAGCTGGGCAGGAGGCTTGCAGATGCCCAGGCTGCCCACATCGATAGCATCTGTGCTGTGTCTCACTCCATCCAATGCGTCCTCTTGGGCGAGGAGTAAGGGAACCTGCCGGTCGGCTCCCACCTGAAGGTGCTGTAGGGGTTTGAGGACGATTCCTCCATGAGCTGGCTGGACATGAGGCCTGCAGATGCCCCGGATGCCCACAACCATAACACCTGCGCTCTGCTACTTCCTCTCCTCGTCGTATTCCAGAAAACGCAGTGGAAGCAACAGGAGGCACATTAACACAGGTATCAACACGAGGTGGTGGCTCAGAGGAATGGGGAACAATGGGGACAGAAGAACTGGGGGCCACCGGTGTTGTGGAGCTGGTAGGCCTCTCTCCATCCTCCAACAGAACTCTCCACCGAGGCTTGATGGTGAGAGCCTCATCAGCGAGAGATGCAGCTTCTTCCACTGTAGCAGGTTTCCTCTCACGCACCCATTCCCTGATCCCAGCGGGGCACTGGGCAAAAAATTGTTCTTTTAGGATAACCTGGAGACAGGTGTTCCAGGTTAAGGCCTCCTCTGCCTCCAGCCAGCGATTACATATTTGTTTGAGTCTGTGGGCATACATCTTGAAAGACACTTCCTCATTACAGGCTAAAGTACGAAACTGGGTCCTGTAAGTGTCTGGGGTCACAGCATAATGTTCTAGAACAGTCCGTTTAATCTCTGCATACTCACAGTTCCACCGAGGGTCCATAGCTCTATAGGCTGCGTCAGCTCCACCCTCTAAGAGCCCCACAAGATGTCGGACGCGCTCCCTTTCCGGGACTTCCATTAATCGACACTGATGCTCAAAGTCCAGGAAGAAGCCCTCAATGTCACCGGAAGCCTCATTAAACGGCTTGAAGTCTTTGCGGGACACTCTGGGGAGTTCCCTCATGGGGGATGCTGTGGGTACAGTCTGTCTGGAGCTTCTCGCTGCCTCCAAAGCGATCTCCCTCTCCAGCATTGCCCTCTCCTCCATCCTGCGCTGCCTCTCCTTGGCTGTGCGCATGACCTCCCTCTTATCTTCTATGGTAGCCTCTTCTCCCAGTAAGGCCATCTCCTCCTCGTACCACACAACCCACTGACTTTTTTGGGTATTTACCTCCGACTGCCGCCTTTCCTCTCTTTGCTGTGAGGATCCTTCCTCAGCATCATCTTGCAGGCGAACTGCTTCCAAAGCTTCAATCAGCTGCTCCTTGGAGAGTCCCTTGCAGCTGACTCCCAGTTCACGGGCCTTTGTTTGTAGGTTCTTTGCAGTCCAGTTCTTGTACTCTGAGGCTCTGGTTCCAGAAGTTGATGGGCCGTTGTCCTCCATTTCTTCTGCTCTGATCCCACCGCTGCCAACCAGTTTGTGACGGGAGTATTCTCCAGAGCAAGGAGGGACAACAGGCCTGGGAATAATCCAACAGATTTATTGACCAAAAAACAGGAACAACACGAAGGTAATTTGCAGAGTCCCAAAATAAGTCCACAGGAAACTGATTCGGGGGCACCTCCCGACAATCCTTGTGCCAGATCACAAAACCATAGTCCTTTAAGAGTCCCAGAAATCCACCACGATCACACAGAGGCCGAAGCTTCCTCAGACAGCCTCATCCTTCTCTTTTAGCATCCAACTCACATCTGATCTTAAAGCAAGAATGTATTGTCAGGGCTCCTGGGATCAGTCCATCTGAAGGGGGGTAGGGGTCACACCTACTATTCAATGGTTTGGTCCATCAGAAGATTCTAGAAATGTAAGGGCTCCACTTAGTCTACAGGATGTGTATTGTAGGTTATCTTCTGCTTAGGAAAACAATAGCCAAAGTTCCACTAGCTGTTGACACAAGCCTAAATTAGATTATGGTCCAGGTACATCACAAGACATTGCAAAGTATTGGGGGAAGGAGACATGGTTAATTTACAGCAAATGAATCAGAGGAAAGTTAAATGACCTATTATACAAAATACAGGACAGGGCAAGACTACAAATCATGACATGAGTGATCCCGGCGCTGTGCACATCTGTGTACTGAGTGATCCCGGAGCTGTGCACATCTGTGTACTGAGTGATCCCGGAGCTGTGCACATCTGTGTACTGAGTGATCCCGGCGCTGTGCACATCTGTGTACTGAGTGATACAGGCGCTGTACACATCTGTATACTGAGTGATCCCGCAGCTGTGCACATCTGTGTACTAAGTTACCCCGGAGCTCTGCACATCTGTACTGAGTGATCCCGGCGCTGTGCACATCTGTGTACTGAGTGATCCCAGCGCTATACATGACACATCTGTGTACTGAGTGATCCCGGAGCTGTGCACATCTGTGTACTGAGTGATCCCGGCGCTACACATGACACATCTGTCTACAGATTGACCCCGGAGCTGTGCACATCTGTGTACTAAGTGATCCCGGAGCTGTGCACATCTGTGAACTAAGTGATCCCGGAGCTGTGCGCATCTGTGTACTGAGTGATCCCGGCGCTGTGCACATCTGTGTACTGAGTGATTCCGGCGCTGTGCACATCTGTGTACTGAGTGATTCCGGCGCTGTGCACATCTGTGTACTGAGTGATTCCGGCGCTGTGCACATCTGTGTACTGAGTGATACAGGCGCTGTGCACATCTGTGTACTGAGTGACCCCGGAGCTCTGCACATCTGTGTACTGAGTGATCCCGGTGCTGTGCACATCTGTGTACTGAGTGATCCCGGCGCTATACATGACACATCTGTGTACTGAGTGATCCCGGAGCTGTGCACATCTGTGTACTGAGTGATCCCGGCGCTACATATGACACATCTGTGTACTGAGTGATCCCGGAGCTGTGCACATCTGTGTACTGAGTGATTCCGGCGCTGTGCACATCTGTGTACTGAGTGATTCCGGCGCTGTGCACATCTGTGTACTGAGTGATCCCGGCGCTGTGCACATCTGTGTACTGAGTGATCCCGGCGCTGTGCACATCTGTGTACTGAGTGATACCAGCGCTGTGCACATCTGTGTACTGAGTGATACCGGCGCTGTGCACATCTGTGTACTAAGTGATACCGGCGCTGTGCACATCTGTGTACTGAGTGATACCGGCGCTGTGCACATCTGTGTACTGAGTGATACCGGCGCTGTGCACATCTGTGTACTGAGTGATACCGGCGCTGTGCACATCTGTGTACTGAGTGATACCGGCGCTGTGCACATCTGTGTACTGAGTGATACCGGCGCTGTGCACATCTGTGTACTGAGTGATACCGGCGCTGTGCACATCTGTGTACTGAGTGATACCGGCGCTGTGCACATCTGTGTACTGAGTGATACCGGCGCTGTGCACATCTGTGTACTGAGTGATCTCGGCGCTGTACGCATCTCTGTACTGAGTTATGCCGACGCTGTAAGCATCTGTGTACTGAGTGATCCCGGCGCTGTGCACATCTGTGTACTGAGTGATCCCGGCGCTGTGCACATCTGTGTACTGAGTGATCCCGGCGCTGTGCACATCTGTGTATTGAGTGTTCCCGGCGCTGTGCACATCTGTGTACTGAGTGATCCCGGCGCTGTGCACATCTGTGTACTGAGTGACCCCGGAGCTGTGCACATCTGTGTACTGAGTGACCCCGGAGCTGTGCACATCTGTGTACTGAGTGACCCCGGAGCTGTGCACATCTGTGTACTGAGTGACCCCGGAGCTGTGCACATCTGTGTACTGAGTGACCCCGGAGCTGTGCACATCTGTGTACTGAGTGACCCCGGAGCTGTGCACATCTGTGTACTGAGTGACCCCGGAGCTGTGCACATCTGTGTACTGAGTGACCCCGGAGCTGTGCACATCTGTGTACTGAGTGACCCCGGAGCTGTGCACATCTGTGTACTGAGTGACCCCGGAGCTGTGCACATCTGTGTACTGAGTGACCCCGGAGCTGTGCACATCTGTGTACTGAGTGACCCCGGAGCTGTGCACATCTGTGTACTGAGTGACCCCGGAGCTGTGCACATCTGTGTACTGAGTGACCCCGGAGCTGTGCACATCTGTGTACTGAGTGACCCCGGAGCTGTGCACATCTGTGTACTGAGTGACCCCGGAGCTGTGCACATCTGTGTACTGAGTGACCCCGGAGCTGTGCACATCTGTGTACTGAGTGACCCCGGAGCTGTGCACATCTGTGTACTGAGTGACCCCGGAGCTGTGCACATCTGTGTACTGAGTGACCCCGGAGCTGTGCACATCTGTGTACTGAGTGACCCCGGAGCTGTGCACATCTGTGTACTGAGTGACCCCGGAGCTGTGCACATCTGTGTACTGAGTGACCCCGGAGCTGTGCACATCTGTGTACTGAGTGACCCCGGAGCTGTGCACATCTGTGTACTGAGTGACCCCGGAGCTGTGCACATCTGTGTACTGAGTGACCCCGGAGCTGTGCACATCTGTGTACTGAGTGACCCCGGAGCTGTGCACATCTGTGTACTGAGTGACCCCGGAGCTGTGCACATCTGTGTACTGAGTGACCCCGGAGCTGTGCACATCTGTGTACTGAGTGACCCCGGAGCTGTGCACATCTGTGTACTGAGTGACCCCGGAGCTGTGCACATCTGTGTACTGAGTGACCCCGGAGCTGTGCACATCTGTGTACTGAGTGACCCCGGAGCTGTGCACATCTGTGTACTGAGTGACCCCGGAGCTGTGCACATCTGTGTACTGAGTGACCCCGGAGCTGTGCACATCTGTGTACTGAGTGACCCCGGAGCTGTGCACATCTGTGTACTGAGTGATCTCGGCGCTGTGCACATCTGTGTACTGAGTGATCTCGGCGCTGTGCACATCTGTGTACTGAGTGATCTCGGCGCTGTACACATCTGTGTACTGAGTGATCTCGGCGCTGTACACATCTGTGTACTGAGTGATCTCGGCGCTGTACACATCTGTGTACTGAGTGATACCGGCGTTGTGCACATCTGTGTACTGATTGATCTCGGCGCTGTACACATCTGTGTACTGAGTGATCCCGGCGCTGTGCACATCTGTGTACTGAGTGATCCCGGCGCTGTAAGCATCTGTGTACTGAGTGATCCCGGAGCTGTGCACATCTGTGTACTGAGTGATCCCGGCGCTACATATGACACATCTGTGTACTGAGTGATCCCGGAGCTGTGCACATCTGTGTACTAAGTGATACCAGTGCTGTGCACATCTGTGTACTGAGTGATACCGGCGCTGTGCACATCTGTGTACTGAGTGATACCGGCGCTGTGCACATCTGTGTACTGAGTTATCTCGGCGCTGTACACATCTCTGTACTGAGTGATCCCGGCGCTGTGCACATCTGTGTACTGAGTGATCCCGGCGCTGTGCACATCTGTGTACTGAGTGATCCCGGCGCTGTGCACATCTGTGTACTGAGTGATCCCGGAGCTGTGCACATCTGTGTACTGAGTGACCCCGGAGCTGTGCACATCTGTGTACTGAGTGACCCCGGAGCTGTGCACATCTGTGTACTGAGTGACCCCGGAGCTGTGCACATCTGTGTACTGAGTGACCCCGGAGCTGTGCACATCTGTGTACTGAGTGACCCCGGAGCTGTGCACATCTGTGTACAGCGTGATCCCGGCGCTGTGCACATCTGTGTACTGAGTGATCTCGGCGCTGTGCACATCTGTGTACTGAGTGATCTCGGCGCTGTGCACATCTGTGTACTGAGTGATCTCGGCGCTGTACACATCTGTGTACTGAGTGATCTCGGCGCTGTACACATCTGTGTACTGAGTGATCTCGGCGCTGTACACATCTGTGTACTGAGTGATACCGGCGTTGTGCACATCTGTGTACTGATTGATCTCGGCGCTGTACACATCTGTGTACTGAGTGATCCCGGCGCTGTGCACATCTGTGTACTGAGTGATCCCGGCGCTGTAAGCATCTGTGTACTGAGTGATCCCGGAGCTGTGCACATCTGTGTACTGAGTGATCCCGGCGCTACATATGACACATCTGTGTACTGAGTGATCCCGGAGCTGTGCACATCTGTGTACTAAGTGATACCAGTGCTGTGCACATCTGTGTACTGAGTGATACCGGCGCTGTGCACATCTGTGTACTGAGTGATACCGGCGCTGTGCACATCTGTGTACTGAGTTATCTCGGCGCTGTACACATCTCTGTACTGAGTGATCCCGGCGCTGTGCACATCTGTGTACTGAGTGATCCCGGCGCTGTGCACATCTGTGTACTGAGTGATCCCGGCGCTGTGCACATCTGTGTACTGAGTGATCCCGGCGCTGTACACATCTGTGTACTGAGTGATACCGGCGCTGTGCACATCTGTGTACTGAGCGATACCGGCGCTGTGCACATCTGTGTACTGAGTGATCTCGGCGCTGTACACATCTGTGTACTGAGTGATCTCGGCGCTGTACACATCTGTGTACTGAGTGATACCGGCGTTGTGCACATCTGTGTACTTATTGATCTCGGCGCTGTACACATCTGTGTACTGAGTGATCCCGGCGCTGTGCACATCTGTATACTGAGTGATCCCGGCGCTGTAAGCATCTGTGTACTGAGTGATCCCGGAGCTGTGCACATCTGTGTACTAAGTGATACCAGTGCTGTGCACATCTGTGTACTGAGTGATACCGGCGCTGTGCACATCTGTGTACTGAGTGATACCGGCGCTGTGCACATCTGTGTACTGAGTGATCTCGGCGCTGTACACATCTCTGTACTGAGTTATCCCGGCGCTGTAAGCATCTGTGTACTGAGTGATCCCGGCGCTGTGCACATCTGTGTACTGAGTGATCCCGGCGCTGTGCACATCTGTGTACTGAGTGATCCCGGCGCTGTACACATCTGTGTACTGAGTGATACCGGCGCTGTGCACATCTGTGTACTGAGTGATACCGGCGCTGTGCACATCTGTGTACTGAGCGATACCGGCGCTGTGCACATCTGTGTACTGAGGGATCTCGGCGCTGTACACATCTGTGTACTGAGTGATCTCGGCGCTGTACACATCTGTGTACTGAGTGATCTCGGCGCTGTACACATCTGTGTACTGAGTGATACCGGCGTTGTGCACATCTGTGTACTGAGTGATCCCGGCGCTGTGCACATCTGTGTACTGAGTGATCCCGGCGCTGTGCACATCTGTGTACTGAGTGATCCCGGCGCTGTAAGCATCTGTGTACTGAGTGATCCCGGAGCTGTGCACATTGTGTACTGAGTGATCCCGGCGCTACATATGACACATCTGTGTACTGAGTGATCCCGGAGCTGTGCACATCTGTGTACTAAGTGATACCAGTGCTGTGCACATCTGTGTACTGAGTGATACCGGCGCTGTGCACATCTGTATACTGAGTGATACCGGCGCTGTGCACATCTGTGTACTGAGTGATCTCGGCGCTGTACACATCTCTGTACTGAGTTATCCCGGCGCTGTAAGCATCTGTGTACTGAGTGATCCCGGCGCTGTGCACATCTGTGTACTGAGTGATCCCAGCGCTATACATGACACATCTGTGTACTGAGTGATCCCGGAGCTGTGCACATCTGTGTACTGAGTGACCCCGGAGCTGTGCACACCTGTGTACTGAGTGATCCCGGCGCTGTACATGACACATATGTGTACTGAGTGATCCCGGCGCTGTGCACATCTGTGTACTGAGTGATCCCGGCGCTGTGCACATCTGTGTACTGAGTGATACCTGCGCTGTACACATCTGTGTACTGACTGATACCGGCGCTGTGCACATCTGTGTACTGAGTGATCCCGGCGCTGTAAGCATCTGTGTACTGAGTGATCCCGGAGCTGTGCACATCTGTCTACTGAGTGATCCCGGCGCTACATATGACACATCTGTGTACTGAGTGATCCCGGAGCTGTGCACATCTGTGTACTAAGTGATCCCGGCGCTGTGCACATCTGTGTACTGAGTGATCCCGGCGCTGTACACATCTGTGTACTGAGTGATCCCGGCGCTGTGCACATCTGTGTACTGAGTGATCACGGCGCTGTGCACATCTGTGTACTGAGTGATCCCGGCGCTGTGCACATCTGTGTACTGAGTGATACCAGTGCTGTGCACATCTGTGTACTGAGTGATCTGTGTACTGAGTGATACCGGCGCTGTGCACATCTGTGTACTGAGTGATACCGGCGCTGTGCACATCTGTGTACTGAGTGATCCCGGAGTTGTGAACATCTGTGTACTGAGTGATCCCGGAGTTGTGAACATCTGTGTACTGAGTGATCCCGGAGTTGTGAACATCTGTGTACTGAGTGATCCCGGTGCTGTGCACATCTGTGTACTGAGTGATCCCGGTGCTGTGCACATCTGTGTACTGAGTGATCCCGGTGCTGTGCACATTTGTGTACTGAGTGACCACGGCGCTGTGCACATCTGTGAACTGAGTGATCCCGGCGCTATACATGACACATCTGTGTACTGAGTGATCCTGGCGCTATACATGACACATCTTTGTACTGAGTGATCCCGGCTCTATACATGACACATCTGTTTACTGAGTGATCCCAGTGCTGTTCACATCTGTGTACTGAGTGACCCCGGAGCTGTGCACATTTGTGTACTGAGTGATCCCGGCGCTGTACACATCTGTGTACTGAGTGATACCGGTGCTGTGCACATCTGTGTACTTAGTGATACCGGAGCTGTACATGACACATCTGTGTACTGAGTGATCCCGGAGCTGTGCACATCTGTGTACTGAGTGATCCCGGCGCTATACATGACACATCTGTGTACTGAGTGATCCCGGAGCTGTGCACATCTGTGTACTGAGTGATCCCGGAGTTGTGAACATCTGTGTACTGAGTGATCCCGGAGCTGTGCACATCTGTGTACTGAGTGATCCCGGCGCTATACATGACACATCTGTGTACTGAGTGATCCCGCTGCTGTGCACATCTGTGTACTGCGTGATCCCGGTGCTGTGCACATTTGTGTACTGAGTGATCCCGGCGCTATACATGACACATCTGTGTACTGAGTGATCCCGGCGCTATACATGACACATCTTTGTACTGAGTGATCCCGGCGCTATACATGACACATCTGTGTACTGAGTGATCCCAGTGCTGTGCACATTTGTGTACTGAGTGACCCCGGAGCTGTGCACATTTGTGTACTGAGTGACCCCGGAGCTGTGCACATTTGTGTACTGAGTGATCCCGGCGCTGTACACATCTGTGTACTGAGTGACACCGGCGCTGTACACAACTGTGTACTGAGTGATCCCGGCGCTTTGCACATCTGTGTACTGAGTGATCCCGGCGCTTTGCACATCTGTGTACTGAGTGATACCGGCGCTGTACACATCTGTGTACTGAGTGATACCGGCGCTGTACACATCTGTGTACTGAGTGATCCCGGCGCTGTACACATCTGTGTACTGAGTGATCCCAGAGCTGTGCACATCTGTGTACTGAGTGATCCCGGCGCTATACATGACAAATCTGTGTACTGAGTGATCCCAGAGCTGTGCACATCTGTGTACTCAGTGATCCCGGCGCTATACATGACACATCTGTGTACTGAGTGATCCCGGAGCTGTGCACATCTGTGTACTGAGTGATCCCGGCGCTGTGCACATCTGTGTACTGAGTGATCCCGGCGCTGTGCACATCTGTGTGCTGAGTGATACCGACGCTGTACACATCTGTGTACTGAGTGATACCGGCGCTGTACACATCTGTGTACTGAGTGATACCGGCGCTGTACACATCTGTGTACTGAGTGATCCCGGCGCTGTGCACATCTGTGTACTGAGTGATCCCGGCGCTGTGCACATCTGTGTACTGAGTGATACAGGCGCTGTACACATCTGTTTACTGAGTGACCCCAGAGCTGTGCACATCTGTGTACTGAGTGATCCCGTCGCTATACATGACACATCTGTGTACTGAGTGATCCCGGCGCTGTGCACATCTGTGTGCTGAGTGATCCCGGCGCTGTGCACATCTGTTTACTGAGTGACCCCGGAGTTGTGCACATCTGTGTACTGAGTGATCCCGGCGCTGTGCACATCTGTGTACTGAGTGATCCCGGCGCTGTGCACATCTGTGTGCTGAGTGATACAGGCGCTGTACACATCTGTTTACTGAGTGACCCCGGAGTTGTGCACATCTGTGTACTGAGTGATCCCGGCGCTATACATGACACATCTGTGTACTGAGTGATCCCGGTGCTGTGCACATCTGTGTACTGAGTGATTTCGGCGCTGTGCACATCTGTGTACTGAGTGATCTCGGCGCTGTGCACATCTGTGTACTGAGTGATCTCGGCGCTGTGCACATCTGTGTACTGAGTGATCCCGGCGCTGTGCACATCTGTGTACTGAGTGATCCCGGCGCTGTGCACATCTGTGTACTGAGTGATCCCGGCGCTGTGCACATCTGTATACTGAGTGATCCCGGCGCTGTTCACATCTGTGTACTGAGTGATCCCGGCGCTGTAAGCATCTGTGTACTGAGTGACCCCGGAGCTGTGCACATCTGTGTACTGAGTGACCCCGGAGCTGTGCACATCTGTGTACTGAGTGACCCCGGAGCTGTGCACATCTGTGTACTGAGTGACCCCGGAGCTGTGCACATCTGTGTACTGAGTGACCCCGGAGCTGTGCACATCTGTGTACTGAGTGATCCCGGCGCTGTGCACATCTGTGTACTGAGTGATCCCGGCGCTATACATGACACATCTGTGTACTGAGTGATCCCGGTGCTGTGCACATCTGTGTACTGAGTGATCCCGGTGCTGTGCACATCTGTGTACTGAATGATCCCGGCGCTGTGCACATCTGTGTACTGAGTGATCCCGGCGCTGTGCACATTTGTGTACTGAGTGATACAGGCGCTGTACACATCTGTGTACTGAGTGACCCCGGAGCTGTGCACATCTGTGTACTGAGTGACCCCGGCGCTGTGCACATCTGTGTACTGAGTGATCCCGGAGCTGTGCACATCTGTGTACTGAGTGATCCCGGAGCTGTGCACATCTGTGTACTGAGTGATCCCGGAGCTGTGCACATCTGTGTACTGAGTTATCCCGGCGCTATACATGACACATCTGTATACTGAGTGATCCCGGCGCTATACATGACACATCTGTGTACTGAGTGATCCCGGAGCTGTGCACATCTGTGTACTGAGTGATACCGGCGCTATACATGACACATTTGTGTACTGAGTGATACCGGCGCTGTACACATCTGTGTATTGAGTGATACCGGCGCTGTACACATCTGTGTACTGAGTGATACCGGCGCTGTACACATCTGTGTACTGAGTGACCCCGGAGCTGTGCACACCTGTGTACTGAGTGATCCCGGCGCTATACATGACACATCTGTGTACTGAGTGATCCCGGCGCAGTGCAAGTCTGTGTACTGAGTGATACCGGCGCTATACATGACACATCTGTGTACTGAGTGATACCGGTGCTGTGCACATCTGTGTACTTAGTGATACCGGAGCTGTACATGACACATCTGTGTACTGAGTGATCCCGGAGCTGTGCACATCTGTGTACTGAGTGATCCCGGCGCTATACATGACACATCTGTGTACTGAGTGATCCCGGAGCTGTGCACATCTGTGTACTGAGTGATCCCGGAGTTGTGAACATCTGTGTACTGAGTGATCCCGGAGCTGTGCACATCTGTGTACTGAGTGATCCCAGCGCTATACATGACACATCTGTGTACTGAGTGGTCCCGCTGCTGTGCACATCTGTGTACTGCGTGATCCCGGTGCTGTGCACATTTGTGTACTGAGTGATCCCGGCGCTATACATGACACATCTGTGTACTGAGTGATCCCGGCGCTATACATGACACATCTTTTTACTGAGTGATCCCGACGCTATACATGACACATCTGTGTACTGAGTGATCCCAGTGCTGTGCACATTTGTGTACTGAGTGACCCCGGAGCTGTGCACATTTGTGTACTGAGTGACCCCGGAGCTGTGCACATTTGTGTACTGAGTGATCCCGGCGCTGTACACATCTGTGTACTGAGTGACACCGGCGCTGTACACAACTGTGTACTGAGTGATCCCGGCGCTTTGCACATCTGTGTACTGAGTGATCCCGGCGCTTTGCACATCTGTGTACTGAGTGATACCGGCGCTGTACACATCTGTGTACTGAGTGATCCCGGCGCTGTACACATCTGTGTACTGAGTAATCCCGGCGCTGTACACATCTGTGTACTGAGTGATCCCAGAGCTGTGCACATCTGTGTACTGAGTGATCCCGGCGCTATACATGACAAATCTGTGTACTGAGTGATCCCAGAGCTGTGCACATCTGTGTACTGAGTGATCCCGGCGCTATACATGACACATCTATGTACTGAGTGATCCCGGAGCTGTGCACATCTGTGTACTGAGTGATCCCGGCGCTGTGCACATCTGTGTACTGAGTGATCCCGGCGCTGTGCACATCTGTGTCCTGAGTGATTCCGACGCTGTACACATCTGTGTACTGAGTGATACCTGCGCTGTACACATCTGTGTACTGAGTGATACCGGCGCTGTACACATCTGTGTACTGAGTGATCCCGGCGCTGTGCACATCTGTGTACTGAGTGATCCCGGCGCTGTGCACATCTGTGTACTGAGTGATACAGGCGCTGTACACATCTGTTTACTGAGTGACCCCAGAGCTGTGCACATCTGTGTACTGAGTGATCCCGTCGCTATACATGACACATCTGTGTACTGAGTGATCCCGGCGCTGTGCACATCTGTGTGCTGAGTGATCCCGGCGCTGTGCACATCTGTTTACTGAGTGACCCCGGAGTTGTGCACATCTGTGTACTGAGTGATCCCGGCGCTGTGCACATCTGTGTACTGAGTGATCCCGGCGCTGTGCACATCTGTGTGCTGAGTGATACAGGCGCTGTACACATCTGTTTACTGAGTGACCCCGGAGTTGTGCACATCTGTGTACTGAGTGATCCTGGCGCTATACATGACACATCTGTGTACTGAGTGATCCCGGTGCTGTGCACATCTGTGTACTGAGTGATCTCGGCGCTGTGCACATCTGTGTACTGAGTGATCTCGGCGCTGTGCACATCTGTGTACTGAGTGATCTCGGCGCTGTGCACATCTGTGTACTGAGTGATCCCGGCGCTGTGCACATCTGTGTACTGAGTGATCCCGGCGCTGTGCACATCTGTGTACTGAGTGATCCCGGCGCTGTGCACATCTGTATACTGAGTGATCCCGGCGCTGTTAACATCTGTGTACTGAGTGATCCCGGCGCTGTAAGCATCTGTGTACTGAGTGACCCCGGAGCTGTGCACATCTGTGTACTGAGTGACCCCGGAGCTGTGCACATCTGTGTACTGAGTGATCCCGGCGCTGTGCACATCTGTGTACTGAGTGATCCCGGCGCTATACATGACACATCTGTGTACTGAGTGATCCCGGTGCTGTGCACATCTGTGTACTGAGTGATCCCGGTGCTGTGCACATCTGTGTACTGAATGATCCCGGCGCTGTGCACATCTGTGTACTGAGTGATCCCGGCGCTGTGTACATTTGTGTACTGAGTGATACAGGCGCTGTACACATCTGTGTACTGAGTGACCCCGGAGCTGTGCACATCTGTGTACTGAGTGACCCCGGCGCTGTGCACATCTGTGTACTGAGTGATCCCGGAGCTGTGCACATCTGTGTACTGAGTGATCCCGGAGCTGTGCACATCTGTGTACTGAGTGATCCCGGCACTGTGCACATCTGTGTACTGAGTGATCCCGGCGCTATACATGACACATCTGTATACTGAGTGATCCCGGCGCTATACATGACACATCTGTGTACTGAGTGATCCCGGAGCTGTGCACATCTGTGTACTGAGTGATACCGGCCTATACATGACACATTTGTGTACTGAGTGATACCGGCGCTGTACACATCTGTGTATTGAGTGATACCGGCGCTGTACACATCTGTGTACTGAGTGATACCGGCGCTGTACACATCTGTGTACTGAGTGACCCCGGAGCTGTGCACACCTGTGTACTGAGTGATCCCGGCGCTATACATGACACATCTGTGTACTGAGTGATCCCGGCGCAGTGCAAGTCTGTGTACTGAGTGATACCGGCGCTATACATGACACATCTGTGTACTGAGTGATAACGGCGCTGTACACATCTGTATACTGAGTGATCCCGGCGCTATACATGACACATCTGTGTACTGAGTGATGCCAGCGCTGTACACATCTGTGTACTGAGTGATGCCGGCGCTGTACACATCTGTGTCCTGAGTGATACCGGTGCTGTGCACATCTGTGTACTGAGTGATACTGGCGCTGTACATGATGCATCTGTGTACTGAGTGATACCGGCGCTGTGCACATCTGTGTACTGAGTGATACCGGCGCTGTACACATCTGTGTACTGAATGATACCGGCACTATACATGACACATCTGTGTACTGAGTGATCATGGCACTGTGCACATCTGTGTACTGAGTCATCCCGGCGCTGTGCACATCTGTGTACTGAGTCATCCTGGCGCTGTGCACATCTGTGTACTGAGTCATCCTAGCGCTATGCACATCTGTGTACTGAGTGATCCCAGCGCTCTGCACATCTGTGTACTTTGTCATCCTGGCGCTGTACACATCTGTGTACTGAGTGATCCCAGCGCTGTACACATCTGTGTACTGAGTGATACCGGCGCTGTACACATCTGTGTACTGAGTGATCCTGGCGCTATACATGACACATCTGTGTACTGAGTGATACTGGTGCTGTGCACATCTGTGTACTGAGTCAACCCGGCGCTGTGCACATCTGTGTGCTGAGTGATCCTGGCGCTGTACACATCTGTGTACTGAGTGACCCCAGAGCTGTGCACACCTGTGTACTGAGTGATCCCGGCGCTATACATGACACATCTGTGTACTGAGTGATCCCGGCGCTGTGCACGTCTGTGTACTGAGTGATACCGGCGCTGTACATGACACATCTGTGTACTGAGTGATACCGGCGCTGTTCACATCTGTGTACTGAGTGATCCCGGCGCTATACATGACACATCTGTGTACTGAGTGATCCCGGCGCTGTGCACATCTGTGTGCTGAGTGATCCCGGCGCTGTGCACATCTGTGTACTGAGTGACCCCGGCGCTGTGCACATCTGTGTACTGAGTGATCCCGGCGCTATACATGACACATCTGTGTACTGAGTGATCCCGGTGCTGTGCACATCTGTGTACTGAGTGATCTCGGCGCTGTGCACATCTGTGTACTGAGTGATCTCGGCGCTGTGCACATCTGTGTACTGAGTGATCCCGGCGCTGTGCACATCTGTGTACTGAGTGATCCCGGCGCTGTGCACATCTGTGTACTGAATGATCTCGGCGCTGTATACATCTCTGTACTGAGTGACCCCGGAGCTGTGCACATCTGTGTACTGAGTGACCCCGGAGCTGTGCACATCTGTGTACTGAGTGACCCCGGAGCTGTGCACATCTGTGTACTGAGTGATCCCGGCGCTGTGCACATCTGTGTACTGAGTGATCCCGGCGCTATACATGACACATCTGTGTACTGAGTGATCCCGGTGCTGTGCACATCTGTGTACTGAGTGATCCCGGTGCTGTGCACATCTGTGTACTGAATGATCCCGGCGCTGTGCACATCTGTGTACTGAGTGATCCCGGCGCTGTGCACATTTGTGTACTGAGTGATACAGGCGCTGTACACATCTGTGTACTGAGTGACCCCGGAGCTGTGCACATCTGTGTACTGAGTGACCCCGGCGCTGTGCACATCTGTGTACTGAGTGATCCCGGAGCTGTGCACATCTGTGTACTGAGTGTTCCCGGAGCTGTGCACATCTGTGTACTGAGTGATCCCGGAGCTGTGCACATCTGTGTACTGAGTGATCCCGGAGCTGTGCACATCTGTGTACTGAGTGATCCCGGCGCTATACATGACACATCTGTGTACTGAGTGATCCCGGCGCTATACATGACACATCTGTGTACTGAGTGATCCCGGCGCTATACATGACACATCTGTGTACTGAGTGATCCCGGAGCTGTGCACATCTGTGTACTGAGTGATACCGGCGCTATACATGACACATTTGTGTATTGAGTGATACCGGCGCTGTACACATCTGTGTATTGAGTGATACCGGCGCTGTACACATCTGTGTACTGAGTGATACCGGCGCTGTACACATCTGTGTACTGAGTGACCCCGGAGCTGTGCACACCTGTGTACTGAGTGATCCCGGCGCTATACATGACACATCTGTGTACTGAGTGATCCCGGCGCAGTGCAAGTCTGTGTACTGAGTGATACCGGCGCTGTACATGACACATCTGTGTACTGAGTGATAACGGCGCTGTACACATCTGTGTACTGAGTGATCCCGGCGCTATACATGACACATCTGTGTACTGAGTGATCCCGGCGGTGTGCACATCTGTGTACTGAGTGATGCCGGCGCTGTACACATCTGTGTACTGAGTGATGCCGGCGCTGTATACATCTGTGTACTGAGTGATGCCGGCGCTGTACACATCTGTGTCCTGAGTGATACCGGTGCTGTGCACATCTGTGTACTGAGTGATACTGGCGCTGTACATGATGCATCTGTGTACTGAGTGATACCGGCGCTGTGCACATCTGTCTACTGAGTGATACCGGCGCTGTACACATCTGTGTACTGAATGATACCGGCACTATACATGACACATCTGTGTACTGAGTGATCCCAGCGCTGTATACATCTGTGTACTGAGTGATACCGGCGCTGTACACATCTGTGTACTGAGTGATCCTGGCGCTATACATGACACATCTGTGTACTGAGTGATACTGGTGCTGTGCACATCTGTGTACTGAGTCAACCCGGTGCTGTGCACATCTGTGTGCGGAGTGATCCTGGCACTGTGCACATCTGTGTACTGAGTGACCCCAGAGCTGTGCACACCTGTGTACTGAGTGATCCCGGCGCTATACATGACACATCTGTGTACTGAGTGATCCCGGCGCTGTGCACGTCTGTGTACTGAGTGATACCGGCGCTGTACATGACACATCTGTGTACTGAGTGATACCGGCGCTGTTCACATCTGTGTACTGAGTGATCCCGGCGCTATACATGACACATCTGTGTACTGAGTGATGCCGGCGCTGTGCACATCTGTGTACTGAGTCATCCCGGCGCTGTGCACATCTGTGTACTGAGTCATCCCGGCACTGTGCACATCTGTGTACTGAGTGATCCCGGCGCTGTGCACATCTGTGTACTGAGTGATACCGGCGCTGTACACATCTGTGTACTGAGTGATACCGGCGCTGTACACATCTGTGTACCAAGTTATACTGGCGCTATACATGACACATCTGTGTACTGAGTGATCCAGGCGCTGTGCACGTCTGTGTACTGAGTGATACCGGCGCTGTACATGACACATCTGTGTACTGAGTGATACCGGCGCTGTACACATCTGTGTACTGAGTGATCCCGGCGCTATACATGACACATCTGTGTACTGAGTGATACCGGCGCTGTGCACATCTGTGTACTGAGTCATCCCGGCGCTGTGCACATCTGTGTCCTGAGTGATACCGGCGCTGTACACATCTGTGTACTGAGTGATAACGGCGCTGTGCACATCTGTGTTCTGAGTGATACCGGCGCTGTACACATCTGTGTACCAAGTTATACTGGCGCTATACATGACACATCTGTGTCCTGAGTCATCTCGGCGCTGTGCACATCTGTGTACTGTCATCCAGGCGCTGTGCACATCTGTGTACTGAGTGATCCCGGCGTTGTGCACATCTGTGTACTGAGTGATGCCGGCGCTGTACACATCTGTGTACTGAGTGATGCCGGCGCTGTACTCATCTGTGTACTGAGTGATGCCGGCGCTGTACACATCTGTGTACTGAGTGATGCCGGCGCTGTACACATCTGTGTACTGAGTGATGCCGGCGCTGTACACATCTGTGTACTGAGTGATGCCGGCGCTGTACACATCTGTGTCCTCAGTGATACCGGTGCTGTGCACATCTGTGTCCTGAGTGATACCGGCGCTGTACATGATGCATCTGTGTACTGAGTGATCCCGGCGCTGTGCACATCTGTGTACTGAGTGATCCCGGCGCTATACTTGACACATCTGTGTACTGTGTGATCCCGGCGCTATACATGACACATCTGTGGACAGAGTGATCCCGGCGCTATACATGACACATCTGTGGACAGAGTGATCCCGGCGCTATACATGACACATCTGTGTACTGAGTGATCCCAGAGCTGTGCACATTTGTGTACTGAGTGATCCCGGCGCTGTGCACATCTGTGTACTGAGTGATACTGGCGCTGTGCAATCTGTGTACTGAGTGATACCGGCGCTGTACACATTTGTGTACTGAATGATACCGGCGCTGTACACATCTGTGTACTGAGTGATCCCGACGCTGTGCACATCTGTGTACTGAGGGATACCGGCGCTGTACACATCTGTGTACTGAGTGTTACCGGCGCTGTACACATCTATGTACTGAGTGATCCCGGAGCTGTGCACATCTGTGCACTGAGTGATCCCGGTGCTATACATGACACATCTGTGTACTGAGTGATCCCGGAGCTGTGCACATCTGTGTACTGAGTGATCCCGGAGCTGTGCACATCTGTGTACTGAGTGATCCCGGAGCTGTGCACATCTGTGTACTGAGTGATCCCAGCGCTATACATGACACATCTGTGTACTGAGTGATCCCGGCGCTGTACACATCTGTGTACTGAGTGATACCAGCGCTGTACACATCTGTGTACTGAATTATACCGGAGCTGTACACATCTGTGTACCAAGTTATACTGGTGATATACATGACACATCTGTGTACTGAGTCATCTCGGCGCTGTGCACATCTGTGTACTGTCATCCAGGCGCTGTGCACATCTGTGTACTGAGTGATCCCAATGCTGTACACATCTGTGTACTGAGTGATACCGGTGCTGTGCACATCTGTGTACTGAGTGATACCGGCGCTGTACATGACACATCTGTGTACTGAGTGATCCCGGAGCTGTGCACATCTGTGTACTGAGTGATCCCGGCGCTATACATGACACATCTGTGTACTGAGTGATCCCGGAGCTGTGCACATCTGTGTACTGAGTGATCCCGGTGCTGTGCACATTTGTGTACTGAGTGACCCCGGCGCTGTGCACATCTGTGTACTGAGTGATCCCGGAGTTGTGAACATCTGTGTACTGAGTGATCCCGGAGCTGTGCACATCTGTGTACTGAGTGATCCCGGCGCTATACATGACACATCTGTGTACTGAGTGATCCCGGTGCTGTGCACATCTGTGTACTGAGTGATCCCGGTGCTGTGCACATTTGTGTACTGAGTGACCCCGGCGCTGTGCACATCTGTGTACTGAGTGATCCCGGAGCTATACATGACACATCTGTGTACTGAGTGATCCTGGCGCTATCCATGACACATCTTTGTACTGAGTGATCCCGGCGCTATACATGACACATCTGTGTACTGAGTGATCCCAGTGCTGTTCACATCTGTGTACTGAGTGACCCCGGAGCTGTGCACATTTGTGTACTGAGTGATCCCGGCGCTGTGCACATTTGTGTACTGAGTGATACCGGCGCTGTACACATCTGTGTACTGAGTGACACCGGCGCTGTACACAACTGTGCACATCTGTGTACTGAGTGATCACAGAGCTGTGCACATCTGTGTACTGAGTGACCCCGGCGCTATACATGACACATCTGTGTACTGAGTGATCCTGGAGCTGTGCACATCTGTGTACTGAGTGATCCCGTAGCTGTGCACATCTGTGTACTGACTGATCCCGGAGCTGTGCACATCTGTGTACTGAGTGATCCCGGCGCTATACATGACAAATCTGTGTACTGAGTGATCCCAGAGCTGTGCACATCTGTGTACTGAGTGATCCCGGCGCTATACATGACACATCTGTGTACTGAGTGATCCCGGAGCTGTGCACATCTGTGTACTGAGTGATCCCGGCGCTGTGCACATCTGTGTACTGAGTGATCCCGGCGCTGTGCACATCTGTGTGCTGAGTGATACCGACGCTGTACACATCTGTGTACTGAGTGATACCGACGCTGTACACATCTGTGTACTGAGTGATACCGGCGCTGTACACATCTGTGTACTGATTGATACCGGCGCTGTACACATCTGTGTACTGAGTGATTCCGGCGCTGTGCACATCTGTGTACTGAGTGATCCCGGCGCTGTGCACATCTGTGTACTGAGTGATACAGGCGCTGTACACATCTGTTTACTGAGTGACCCCGGAGCTGTGCACATCTGTGTACTGAGTGATCCCGTCGCTATACATGACACATCTGTGTACTGAGTGATCCCGGCGCTGTGCACATCTGTGTACTGAGTGATACAGGCGCTGTACACATCTGTTTACTGAGTGACCCCGGAGCTGTGCACATCTGTGTTCTGAGTGATCCCGGCGCTATATATGACACATCTGTGTACTGAGTGATCCCGGTGCTGTGCACATCTGTGTACTGAGTGATCCCGGAGCTGTGCACATCTGTGTACTGAGTGATCCCGGAGCTGTGCACATCTGTGTACTGAGTGATCTCGGCGCTGTGCACATCTGTGTACTGAGTGATCTCGGCGCTGTGCACATCTGTGTACTGAGTGATCCCGGCGCTGTGCACATCTGTGTACTGAGTGAACCCGGCGCTGTGCACATCTGTGTACTGAGTGATCCCGGCGCTGTGCACATCTGTGTACTGAGTGATCCCGGCGCTGTGCACATCTGTATACTGAGTGATCCCGGCGCTGTGCACATCTGTGTACTGAGTGATCCCGGCGCTGTGCACATCTGTGTACTGAGTGATCCCGGCGCTGTGCACATCTGTGTACTGAGTGATCCCGGCGCTGTGCACATCTGTGTACTGAGTGATACCGACGCTGTGCACATCTGTGTACTGAATGATCTCGGCGCTGTACACATCTCTGTACTGAGTGATCCTGGCGCTGTAAGCATCTGTGTACTGAGTGATACAGGCGCTGTACACATCTGTGTACTGAGTGATCCCGGAGCTGTGCACATCTGTGTACTAAGTGACCCCGGAGCTGTGCACATCTGTGTACTGAGTGATCCCGACGCTATACATGACACATCTGTGTACTGAGTGATCCCAGAGCTGTGCACATCTGTGTACTGAGTGATCCCGGCGCTACACATGACACATCTGTGTACTGATTGACCCCGGAGCTGTGCACATCTGTGTACTAAGTGATCCCGGCGCTGTGCACATCTGTGTACTGAGTGATTCCGGCGCTGTACACATCTGTGTACTGAGTGATCCCGGCGCTGTGCACATCTGTGTACTGAGTGATCCCGGCGCTGTGCACATCTGTGTACTGAGTGATACCGGCGCTGTGCACATCTGTGTGCTGAGTGATCCCGGCGCTGTGCACATCTGTGTACTGAGTGATCACGGCGCTGTGCACATCTGTGTACTGAGTGATCCCAGCGCTATACATGACACATCTGTGTACTGAGTGATCCCGGCGCTGTGCAGGTCTGTGTACTTAGTGATACCGTCGTTGTACATGACACATCTGTGTACTGATTGATACTGGCGCTGTACACATCTGTGTACTGAGTGACCCCGGAGCTCTGCACATCTGTGTACTGAGTGATCCCGGCGCTATACATGACACATCTGTGTACTGAGTGATCCCGGCGCTGTGCACGTCTGTGTACTGAATGATACCGGCGCTGTACATGACACATCTGTGTACTGAGTGATACTGGCGCTGTACACATCTGTGTACTGAGTGATCCCGGCGCTGTACACATCTGTGTACTGAGTGATCCCGGGGCTATACATGACACATCTGTGTACTGAGTGATCCCGGTGCTGTGCACATCTGTGTACTGAGTGATCCCGGTGCTGTGCACATCTGTGTACTGAATGATCCCAGCGCTGTGCACATCTGTGTACTGAGTGATCCCGGCGCTGTGCACATTTGTGTACTGAGTGATACAGGCGCTGTACACATCTGTGTACTGAGTGACCCCGGCGCTGTGCACATCTGTGTACTGAGTGACCCCGGCGCTGTGCACATCTGTGTACTGAGTGACCCCGGCGCTGTGCACATCTGTGTACTGAGTGATCCCGGAGCTGTGCACATCTGTGTACTGAGTGATCCCGGAGCTGTGCACATCTGTGTACTGAGTGATCCCGGAGCTGTGCACATCTGTGTACTGAGTGATCCCGGCGCTGTGCACATCTGTGTACTGAGTGATCCCGGCGCTATACATGACACATCTGTGTACTGAGTGATCCCGGCGCTATACATGACACATCTGTGTAATGAGTGATCCCGGAGCTGTGCACATCTGTGTACTGCGTGATACCGGAGCTATACATGACACATTTGTGTACTGAGTGATACCGGCGCTGTACACATCTGTGTATTGAGTGATACCGGCGCTGTACACATCTGTGTACTGAGTGATACCGGCACTGTACACATCTGTG
Organism: Dendrobates tinctorius; assembly: GCF_039654945.1. Taxonomy (NCBI): domain Eukaryota; kingdom Metazoa; phylum Chordata; class Amphibia; order Anura; family Dendrobatidae; genus Dendrobates; species Dendrobates tinctorius. Next base: position 1,777,814 of record NW_027361762.1, read on the forward strand.
TACTGAGTGATCCCGGCGCTGTGCACATCTGTGTACTGAGTGATACCGGCGCTGTGCACATCTGTGTACTGAGTGATCTCGGCACTGTACACATCTCTGTACTGAGTGATCCCGGCGCTATACATGACACATCTGTGTAATGAGTGATCCCGGAGCTGTGCACATCTGTGTACTGAGTGATACCGGCGCTATACATGACACATTTGTGTACTGAGTGATACCGGCGCTGTACACATCTGTGTATTGAGTGATACCGGCGCTGTACACATCTGTGTACTGAGTGATACCGGCACTGTACACATCTGTGTACTGAGTGATCCCGGCGCTGTGCACATCTGTGTACTGAGTGACACCGGCGCTGTACACATCTGTGTACTGAATGATACCGGCACTATACATGACACATCTGTGTACTGAGTGATCATGGCACTGTGCACATCTGTGTACTGAGTCATCCCGGCGCTGTGCACATCTGTGTACTGAGTCATCCTGGCGCTGTGCACATCTGTGTACTGAGTCATCCTAGCGCTATGCACATCTGTGTACTGAGTGATCCCAGCGCTGTACACATCTGTGTACTGAGTGATACCGGCGCAGTACACATCTGTGTACTGAGTCATCCTGGCGCTGTGCACATCTGTGTACTGAGTCATCCTGGCGCTGTACACATCTGTGTACTGAGTTATCCCAGCGCTGTACACATCTGTGTACTGAGTGATACCGGCGCTGTACACATCTGTGTACTGAGTGATCCTGGCGCTATACATGACACATCTGTGTACTGAGTGATACTGGCGCTGTGCACATCTGTGTGCTGAGTGATCCTGGCGCTGTACACATCTGTGTACTGAGTGATCCCGGCACTGTGCACATCTGTGTACTGAGTTACCCCGGAGCTGTGCACACCTGTGTACTGAGTGATCCCGGCGCTGTACATGACACATCTGTGTACTGAGTGATCCCGGCGCTGTACATGACACATCTGTGTACTGAGTGATACCGGCGCTGTACATGACACATCTGTGTACTGAGTGATACCGGCGCTGTTCACATCTGTGTACTGAGTGATCCCGGCGCTATACATGACACATCTGTGTACTGAGTGATACCGGCGCTGTGCACATCTGTGTACTGAGTCATCCCGGCGCTGTGCACATCTGTGTACTGAGTCATCCCGGCACTGTGCACATCTGTGTACTGAGTGATCCCGGCGCTGTGCACATCTGTGTACTGAGTGATACCGGCGCTGTACACATCTGTGTACTGAGTGATACCGGCGCTGTACACATCTGTGTACCAAGTTATACTGGCGCTATACATGACACATCTGTGTACTGAGTGATCCCGGCGCTGTGCACGTTTGTGTACTGAGTGATACCGGCGCTGTACATGACACATCTGTGTACTGAGTGATACCGGCGCTGTACACATCTGTGTACTGAGTGATCCCGGCGCTATACATGACACATCTGTGTACTGAGTGATACCGGCGCTGTGCACATCTGTGTGCTGAGTGATCCTGGCGCTGTACACATCTGTGTACTGAGTTATCCCGTCGCTGTACATATCTGTGTACTGAGTGATCCCGGCGCTGTGCACATCTGTGTACTGAGTGATACCGGCGCTGTACACATCTGTGTACTGAGTGATACCGGCGCTGTGCACATCTGTGTTCTGAGTGATACCGGCGCTGTACACATCTGTGTACCAAGTTATACTGGCGCTATACATGACACATCTGTGGACTGAGTCATCTCGGCGCTGTGCACATCTGTGTACTGTCATCCAGGCGCTGTGCACATCTGTGTACTGAGTGATCCCGGCGCTGTGCACATCTGTGTACTGAGTGATGCTGGCGCTGTACACATCTGTGTACTGAGTGATGCCGTCGCTGTACTCATCTGTGTACTGAGTGATGCCGGCGCTGTACACATCTGTGTACTGAGTGATGCCGGCGCTGTACACATCTGTGTACTGAGTGATGCCGGCGCTGTACACATGTGTCCTGAGTGATACCGGTGCTGTGCACATCTGTGTACTGAGTGATACCGGCGCTGTACATGATGCATCTGTGTACTGAGTGATACCGGCGCTGTGCACATCTGTGTACTGAGTGATACCGGCGCTGTACACATCTGTGTACTGAATGATACCGGCACTATACATGACACATCTGTGTACTGAGTGATCATGGCACTGTGCACATCTGTGTACTGAGTCATCCCGGCGCTGTGCACATCTGTGTACTGAGTCATCCTGGCGCTGTGCACATCTGTGTACTGAGTCATCCTCGCGCTATGCACATCTGTGTACTTAGTGATCCCAGCGCTCTGCACATCTGTGTACTGAGTCATCCTGGCGCTGTACACATCTGTGTACTGAGTGATACCGAAGCTGTACACATCTGTGTACTGAGTGATCCCGGCGCTGTACACATCTGTGTACTGAGTGATACCGAAGCTGTACACATCTGTGTACTGAGTGATCCCGGCGCTATACTTGACACATCTGTGTACTGAGTGATCCCAGCGCTCTGCACATCTGTGTACTGAGTCATCCTGGCGCTGTACACATCTGTGTACTGAGTGATCCCGGCGCTGTACACATCTGTGTTCTGAGTGATCCCGGCGCTGTACACATCTGTGTACTGAGTGATCCCGGCGCTGTACACATCTGTGTACTGAGTGATACCGGCGCTGTACACATCTGTGTACTGAGTGATCCCGGCGCTATACATGACACATCTGTGTACTGAGTGATACCGGCGCTGTGCACATCTGTGTACTGAGTGATCCCGGCGCTGTGCACATCTGTGTACTGAGTGATACCGGCGCTGTGCACATCTGTGTTCTGAGTGATACCGGTGCTGTACACATCTGTGTACCAAGTTATACTGGCGCTATACATGACACATCTGTGTACTGAGTAATCTCGGCGCTGTGCACATCTGTGTACTGTCATCCAGGCGCTGTGCATATCTCTGTACTGAGTGATCCCGGCGGTGTGCACATCTGTGGACTGAGTGATGCCGGCGCTGTACACATCTGTGTACTGAGTGATCCCGGCGCTGTACACATCTGTGTACTGAGTGATCCCGGCGCTGTACACATCTGTGTACTGAGTGATCCCGGCGCTGTACACATCTGTGTACTGAGTGATCCCGGCGCTGTGCACATCTGTGTACTGAGTGATCCCGGCGCTGTGCACATCTGTGTTCTGAGTAATCCCGGAGCTGTGCACATCTGTGTACTGAGTGATCCCGGAGCTGTGCACACCTGTGTACTGAGTGACCCCGGAGCTGTGCACATTTGTGTACTGAGTGATACCGGCGCTGTGCACATCTGTGTACTGAGTGATCCCGGCGCTATACATGACACATCTGTGTACTGAGTGATCCCGGCGCTATACATGACACATCTGTGTACTGAGTGATCCCGGAGCTGTGCACATCTGTGTACTGAGTATTCCCGGCGCTATACATGACACATCTGTGTACTGAGTGATCCCAGAGCTGTGCACATCTGTGTACTGAGTGATCCCGGCGCTGTGCACATCTGTGTAGTGAGTGATACCGACTCTGTACACATCTGTGTACTGAGTGATACTGGCGCTGTGCACATCTGTGTACTGAGTGATACCGGCGCTGTACACATCTGTGCACTGAGTGACCCCGGAGCTGTGCACATCTGTGCACTGAGTGACCCCGGAGCTGTACACATCTGTGTACTTAGTGATACTGGCTCTGTGCACATCTGTGTACTGTGTGAACCGGGAGCTGTGCACATCTGTGTACTGAGTGACCCCGGAGCTCTGCACATCTGTGTACTGAGTGATCCCGGCGTTGTACACATCTGTGTACTGAGTGATCCCGGCGCTATACTTGACACATCTGTGTACTGTGTGATCCCGGCGCTATACATGACACATCTGTGGACAGAGTGATCCCGGCGCTATACATGACACATCTGTGTACTGAGTGATCCCGGAGCTGTGCACATTTGTGTACTGAGTGATCCCGGCGCTGTGCACATCTGTGTACTGAGTGATACTGGCGCTGTGCACATCTGTGTACTGAGTGATACTGGCGCTGTGCACATCTGTGTACTGAGTGATACCGGCGCTGTACACATTTGTGTACTGAATGATACCGGCGCTGTACACATCTGTGTACTGAGTGATCCCGACGCTGTGCACATCTGTGTACTGAGGGATACCGGCGCTGTACACATCTGTGTACTGAGTGTTACCGGCGCTGTACACATCTATGTACTGAGTGATCCCGGAGCTGTGCACATCTGTGCACTGAGTGATCCCGGTGCTATACATGACACATCTGTGTACTGAGTGATCCCGGAGCTGTGCACATCTGTGTACTGAGTGATCCCGGAGCTGTGCACATCTGTGTACTGAGTGATCCCGGAGCTGTGCACATCTGTGTACTGAGTGATCCCAGCGCTATACATGACACATCTGTGTACTGAGTGATCCCGGTGCTGTACACATCTGTGTACTGAGTGATACCAGCGCTGTACACATCTGTGTACTGAATTATACCGGAGCTGTACACATCTGTGTACCAAGTTATACTGGTGATATACATGACACATCTGTGTACTGAGTCATCTCGGCGCTGTGCACATCTGTGTACTGTCATCCAGGCGCTGTGCACATCTGTGTACTAAGTGATCCCGGCGGTTTGCACATCTGTGTACTGAGTGATACCGGCGCTGTGCACATCTGTGTACTGAGTCATCCCGGCGCTGTACACATCTGTGTACTGAGTGATACCGGTGCTGTGCACATCTGTGTACTGAGTGATACCGGCGCTGTACATGACACATCTGTGTACTGAGTGATCCCGGAGCTGTGCACATCTGTGTACTGAGTGATCCCGGTGTGACGGGAGTATTCTCCAGAGCAAGGAGGGACAACAGGCCTGGGAATAATCCAACAGATTTATTGACCAAAAAACAGGAACAACACGAAGGTAATTTGCAGAGTCCCAAAATAAGTCCACAGGAAACTGATTCGGGGGCACCTCCCGACAATCCTTGTGCCAGATCACAAAACCATAGTCCTTTAAGAGTCCCAGAAATCCACCACGATCACACAGAGGCCGAAGCTTCCTCAGACAGCCTCATCCTTCTCTTTTAGCATCCAACTCACATCTGATCTTAAAGCAAGAATGTATTGTCAGGGCTCCTGGGATCAGTCCATCTGAAGGGGGGTAGGGGTCACACCTACTATTCAATGGTTTGGTCCATCAGAAGATTCTAGAAATGTAAGGGCTCCACTTAGTCTACAGGATGTGTATTGTAGGTTATCTTCTGCTTAGGAAAACAATAGCCAAAGTTCCACTAGCTGTTGACACAAGCCTAAATTAGATTATGGTCCAGGTACATCACAAGACATTGCAAAGTATTGGGGGAAGGAGACATGGTTAATTTACAGCAAATGAATCAGAGGAAAGTTAAATGACCTATTATACAAAATACAGGACAGGGCAAGACTACAAATCATGACAATCCCTTCCCCTCCTAATTTGTGTACGTACTAGGGACCTCTACAGGTCACTGGTTAAGTACACACAGGCATGGCGTAACTTACATGTGGCTTCATGCAGCCACGAATTGGCATCGTAGCTTTCCCACATCATTGCCCAGGAGAACAGCTGCAGGCAGACCACCCATCACCCCAACCAAACATCGCCTGACCCCAAAACCAAAGTTCAGATCCACAGTGGCTGTGGGAATAGTCCTCCATTGTCCACCAGCCAGTTCAATGACAATTCCAGGTCCTCTATGGATTGCCTCAGGCCGAACCACTCGGGGATCAGCCAGCGTGAGGAAAGCTCCTGAGTCACAAAATCCAACAAGTCTTTGTCCATCCAGCACGACCTCCTGCAAGTGCTTACCTCGATGAGCTGAAGTCGTCATAGCTGCGGGTCGCACACCATAAACTCCTAGTGGTGCAACATGGGTGGGTGAGGCACTAGGCCAGTCCTCACTTAGTGGTGACACGTCTTCCTCCATGGCACTTGGCTGTACATAATTAATAATATGATTGGGTACAGGATCAATCCTCATTTGAACAGCTGGGCAGGAGGCTTGCAGATGCCCAGGCTGCCCACATCGATAGCATCTGTGCTGTGTCTCACTCCATCCAATGCGTCCTCTTGGGCGAGGAGTAAGGGAACCTGCCGGTCGGCTCCCACCTGAAGGTGCTGTAGGGGTTTGAGGACGATTCCTCCATGAGCTGGCTGGACATGAGGCCTGCAGATGCCCCGGATGCCCACAACCATAACACCTGCGCTCTGCTACTTCCTCTCCTCGTCGTATTCCAGAAAACGCAGTGGAAGCAACAGGAGGCACATTAACACAGGTATCAACACGAGGTGGTGGCTCAGAGGAACGGGGAACAATGGGGACAGAAGAACTGGGGGCCACCGGTGTTGTGGAGCTGGTAGGCCTCTCTCCATCCTCCAACAGAACTCTCCACCGAGGCTTGATGGTGAGAGCCTCATCAGCGAGAGATGCAGCTTCTTCCACTGTAGCAGGTTTCCTCTCACGCACCCATTCCCTGATCTCAGCGGGGCACTGGGCAAAAAATTGTTCTTTTAGGATAACCTGGAGACAGGTGTTCCAGGTTAAGGCCTCCTCTGCCTCCAGCCAGCGATTACATATTTGTTTGAGTCTGTGGGCATACATCTTGAAAGACACTTCCTCATTACAGGCTAAAGTACGAAACTGGGTCCTGTAAGTGTCTGGGGTCACAGCATAATGTTCTAGAACAGTCCGTTTAATCTCTGCATACTCACAGTTCCACCGAGGGTCCATAGCTCTATAGGCTGCGGCAGCTCCACCCTCTAAGAGCCCCACAAGATGTCGGACGTGCTCCCTTTCCGGGACTTCCATTAATCGACACTGATGCTCAAAGTCCAGGAAGAAGCCCTCAATGTCACCGGAAGCCTCATTAAACGGCTTGAAGTCTTTGCGGGACACTCTGGGGAGTTCCCTCATGGGGGATGCTGTGGGTACAGTCTGTCTGGAGCTTCTCGCTGCCTCCAAAGCGATCTCCCTCTCCAGCATTGCCCTCTCCTCCATCCTGCGCTGCCTCTCCTTGGCTGTGCGCATGACCTCCCTCTTATCTTCTATGGTAGCCTCTTCTCCCAGTAAGGCCATCTCCTCCTCGTACCACACAACCCACTGACTTTTTTGGGTATTTACCTCCGACTGCCGCCTTTCCTCTCTTTGCTGTGAGGATCCTTCCTCAGCATCATCTTGCAGGCGAACTGCTTCCAAAGCTTCAATCAGCTGCTCCTTGGAGAGTCCCTTGCAGCTGACTCCCAGTTCACGGGCCTTTGTTTGTAGGTTCTTTGCAGTCCAGTTCTTGTACTCTGAGGCTCTGGTTCCAGAAGTTGATGGGCCGTTGTCCTCCATTTCTTCTGCTCTGATCCCACCGCTACCAACCAGTTTGTGACGGGAGTATTCTCCAGAGCAAGGAGGGACAACAGGCCTGGGAATAATCCAACAGATTTATTGACCAAAAAACAGGAACAACACGAAGGTAATTTGCAGAGTCCCAAAATAAGTCCACAGGAAACTGATTCGGGGGCACCTCCCGACAATCCTTGTGCCAGATCACAAAACCATAGTCCTTTAAGAGTCCCAGAAATCCACCACGATCACACAGAGGCCGAAGCTTCCTCAGACAGCCTCATCCTTCTCTTTTAGCATCCAACTCACATCTGATCTTAAAGCAAGAATGTATTGTCAGGGCTCCTGGGATCAGTCCATCTGAAGGGGGGTAGGGGTCACACCTACTATTCAATGGTTTGGTCCATCAGAAGATTCTAGAAATGTAAGGGCTCCACTTAGTCTACAGGATGTGTATTGTAGGTTATCTTCTGCTTAGGAAAACAATAGCCAAAGTTCCACTAGCTGTTGACACAAGCCTAAATTAGATTATGGTCCAGGTACATCACAAGACATTGCAAAGTATTGGGGGAAGGAGACATGGTTAATTTACAGCAAATGAATCAGAGGAAAGTTAAATGACCTATTATACAAAATACAGGACAGGGCAAGACTACAAATCATGACACCCGGTGCTGTGCACATTTGTGTACTGAGTGACCCCGGCGCTGTGCACATCTTTGTACTGAGTGATCCCGGAGATGTGAACATCTGTGTACTGAGTGATCCCGGAGCTGTGCACATCTGTGTACTGAGTGATCCCGGCGCTGTACATGACACATCTGTGTACTGAGTGATCCCGGTGCTGTGCACATCTGTGTACTGAGTGATCCCGGTGCTGTGCACATTTGTGTACTGAGTGATCCTGGCGCTATACATGACACATCTGTGTACTGAGTGATCCCGGCGCTATACATGACACATCTGTGTACTGAGTGATCCTGGCGCTGTACATGACACATCTGTGTACTGAGTGATCCCGGTGCTGTGCACATCTGTGTACTGAGTGATCCCAGTGCTATTCACATCTGTGTACTGAGTGACCCCGGAGCTGTGCACATTTGTGTACTGAGTGATCCCGGCGCTGTGCACATTTGTGTACTGAGTGATACCGGCGCTGTACACATCTGTGTACTGAGTGACACCGGCGCTGTACACAACTGTGTACTGAGTGATCCCGGTGCTTTGAACATCTGTGTACTGAGTGATCCCAGAGCTGTGCACATCTGTGTGCTGAGTGACCCCGGCGCTATACATGACACATCTGTGTACTGAGTGATCCTGGAGCTGTGCACATCTGTGTACTGAGTGATCCCGGAGCTGTGCACATCTGTGTACTGACTGAACCCGGAGCTGTGCACATCTGTGTACTGACTGATCCCGGAGCTGTGCACATCTGTGTACTGAGTGATCCCGGCGCTATACATGACAAATCTGTGTACTGAGTGATCCCAGAGCTGTGCACATCTGTGTACTGAGTGATCCCGGCGCTGTACATGACACATCTGTGTACTGAGTGATCCCGGAGCTGTGCACATCTGTGTACTGAGTGATCCCGGCGTTGTGCACATCTGTGTACTGAGTGATCCCGGCACTGTGCACATCTGTGTGCTGAGTGATACCGACGCTGTACACATCTGTGTACTGAGTGATACCGACGCTGTACACATCTGTGTACTGAGTGATACCGGCGCTGTACACATCTGTGTACTGATTGATACCGGCGCTGTACACATCTGTGTACTGAGTGATCCCGGAGCTGTGCACATCTGTGTACTGAGTGATCCCGGCGCTGTGCACATCTGTGTACTGAGTGATACAGGCGCTGTACACATCTGTTTACTGAGTGACCCCGGAGCTGTGCACATCTGTGTACTGAGTGATCCCGTCGCTATACATGACACATCTGTGTACTGAGTGATCCCGGCGCTGTGCACATCTGTGTACTGAGTGATACAGGCGCTGTACACATCTGTTTACTGAGTGACCCCGGAGCTGTGCACATCTGTGTTCTGAGTGATCCCGGCGCTATATATGACACATCTGTGTACTGAGTGATCCCGGTGCTGTGCACATCTGTGTACTGAGTGATCCCGGTGCTGTGCACATCTGTGTACTGAGTGATCCCGGCGCTGTGCACATCTGTGTACTGAGTGATCCCGGCGCTGTGCACATCTGTGTACTGAGTGATCCCGGTGCTGTGCACATCTGTGTACTGAGTGATACCGACGCTGTGCACATCTGTGTACTGAATGATCTCGGCGCTGTACACATCTGTGTACTGAGTGATACAGGCGCTGTACACATCTGTGTACTGAGTGATCCCGGAGCTGTGCACATCTGTGTACTAAGTGACCCCGGAGCTGTGCACATCTGTGTACTGAGTGATCCCGACGCTATACATGACACATCTGTGTACTGAGTGATCCCAGAGCTGTGCACATCTGTGTACTGAGTGATCCCGGCGCTACACATGACACATCTGTGTACTGATTGACCCCGGAGCTGTGCACATCTGTGTACTAAGTGATCCCGGCGCTGTGCACATCTGTGTACTGAGTGATTCCGGCGCTGTACACATCTGTGTACTAAGTGATACCGGCGCTATACATGACACATCTGTGTACTGAGTGATCCCGGCGCTGTGCACGTCTGTGTACTGAATGATACCGGCGCTGTACATGACACATCTGTGTACTGAGTGATACTGGCGCTGTACACATCTGTGTACTGAGTGATCCCGGCGCTGTGCACATCTGTGTACTGAGTGATCCCGGCGCTGTGCACATCTGTGTACTGAGTGATCCCGGTGCTGTGCACATCTGTGTACTGAGTGATCCCGGTGCTGTGCACATCTGTGTACTGAATGATCCCGGCGCTGTGCACATCTGTGTACTGAGTGATCCCGGAGCTGTGCACATCTGTGTACTGAGTGATCCCGGAGCTGTGCACATCTGTGTACTGAGTGATCCCGGAGCTGTGCACATCTGTGTACTGAGTGATCCCGGCGCTGTGCACATCTGTGTACTGAGTGATCCCGGCGCTGTGCACATCTGTGTACTGAGTGATCCCGGCGCTATACATGACACATCTGTGTACTGAGTGATCCCGGCGCTATACATGACACATCTGTGTAATGAGTGATCCCGGAGCTGTGCACATCTGTGTACTGAGTTATACCGGCGCTATACATGACACATTTGTGTACTGAGTGATACCGGCACTGTACACATCTGTGTACTTAGTGATCCCGGCGCTGTGCACATCTGTGTACTGAGTGATACCGGCGCTGTGCACATCTGTGTACTGAGTGATCTCGGCACTGTACACATCTCTGTACTGAGTGATCCCGGCGCTATACATGACACATCTGTGTAATGAGTGATCCCGGAGCTGTGCACATCTGTGTACTGAGTGATCCCGGTGCTATACATGACACATCTGTGTATTGAGTGATACCGGCGCTGTACACATCTGTGTATTGAGTGATACCGGCGCTGTACACATCTGTGTACTGAGTGATACCGGCACTGTACACATCTGTGTACTGAGTGATCCCGGCGCTGTGCACATCTGTGTACTGAGTGACACCGGCGCTGTACACATCTGTGTACTGAATGATACCGGCACTATACATGACACATCTGTGTACTGAGTGATCATGGCACTGTGCACATCTGTGTACTGAGTCATCCTGGCACTGTGCACATCTGTGTACTGAGTCATCCTGGCGCTGTGCACATCTGTGTACTGAGTCATCCTAGCGCTATGCACATCTGTGTACTGAGTGATCCCAGCGCTGTACACATCTGTGTACTGAGTGATACCGGCGCAGTACACATCTGTGTACTGAGTCATCCTGGCGCTGTGCACATCTGTGTACTGAGTCATCCTGGCGCTGTACACATCTGTGTACTGAGTGATCCCAGCGCTGTACACATCTGTGTACTGAGTGATACCGGCGCTGTACACATCTGTGTACTGAGTGATCCTGGCGCTATACATGACACATCTGTGTACTGAGTGATACTGACGCTGTGCACATCTGTGTGCTGAGTGATCCTGGCGCTGTACACATCTGTGTACTGAGTGATCCCGGCACTGTGCACATCTGTGTACTGAGTGACCCCGGAGCTGTGCACACCTGTGTACTGAGTGATCCCGGCGCTGTACATGACACATCTGTGTACTGAGTGATCCCGGCGCTGTACATGACACATCTGTGTACTGAGTGATCCCGGCGCTGTACATGACACATCTGTGTACTGAGTGATCCCGGCGCTGTACATGACACATCTGTGTACTGAGTGATACCGGCGCTGTTCACATCTGTGTACTGAGTGATCCCGGCGCTATACATGACACATCTGTGTACTGAGTGATACCGGCGCTGTGCACATCTGTGTACTGAGTCATCCCGGCGCTGTGCACATCTGTGTACTGAGTCATCCCGGCACTGTGCACATCTGTGTACTGAGTGATCCCGGCGCTGTGCACATCTGTGTACTGAGTCATACCGGCGCTGTACACATCTGTGTACTGAGTGATACCGGCGCTGTACACATCTGTGTACCAAGTTATACTGGCGCTATACATGACACATCTGTGTACTGAGTGATCCCGGCGCTGTGCACGTTTGTGTACTGAGTGATACCGGCGCTGTACATGACACATCTGTGTACTGAGTGATACCGGCGCTGTACACATCTGTGTACTGAGTGATCCCGGCGCTATACATGACACATCTGTGTACTGAGTGATACCGGCGCTGTGCACATCTGTGTACTGAGTGATGCTGGCGCTGTACACATCTGTGTACTGAGTGATGCCGGCGCTGTACTCATCTGTGTACTGAGTGATGCCGGCGCTGTACACATCTGTGTACTGAGTGATGCCGGCGCTGTACTCATCTGTGTACTGCGTGATGCCGGCGCTGTACACATCTGTGTACTGAGTGATGCCCGCGCTGTACACATCTGTGTACTGAATGATACCGGCACTATACATGACACATCTGTGTACTGAGTGATCATGGCACTGTGCACATCTGTGTACTGAGTCATCCCGGCGCTGTGCACATCTGTGTACTGAGTCATCCTGGCGCTGTGCACATCTGTGTACTGAGTCATCCTAGCGCTATGCACATCTGTGTACTGAGTGATCCCAGCGCTGTACACATCTGTGTACTGAGTGATCCTGGCGCTATACATGACACATCTGTGTACTGAGTGATACTAGCGCTGTGCACATCTGTGTGCTGAGTGATCCTGGCGCTGTACACATCTGTGTACTGAGTGATCCCGGCACTGTGCACACCTGTGTACTGAGTGATCCCGGCGCTGTACATGACACATCTGTGTACTGAGTGATCCCGGCGCTGTACATGACACATCTGTGTACTGAGTGATACCGGCGCTGTACATGACACATCTGTGTACTGAGTGATACCGGCCCTGTTCACATCTGTGTACTGAGTGATCCCGGCGCTATACGTGACACATCTGTGTACTGAGTGATACCGGCGCTGTGCACATCTGTGTACTGAGTCATCCCGGCGCTGTGCACATCTGTGTACTGAGTCATCCCGGCGCTGTGCACATCTGTGTACTGAGTGATCCCGGCGCTGTGCACATCTGTGTACTGAGTGATACCGGCGCTGTACACATCTGTGTACTGAGTGATACCGGCGCTGTACACATATGTGTACCAAGTTATACTGGCGCTATACATGACACATCTGTGTACTGAGTGATCCCGGCGCTGTGCACGTTTGTGTACTGAGTGATACCGGCGCTGTACATGACACATCTGTGTACTGAGTGATACCGGCGCTGTACACATCTGTGTACTGAGTGATCCCGGCGCTATACATGACACATCTGTGTACTGAGTGATACCGGCGCTGTGCACATCTGTGTACTGAGTCATCCCGGCGCTGTGCACATCTGTGTGCTGAGTGATCCTGGCGCTGTACACATCTGTGTACTGAGTTATCCCGTCGCTGTACACATCTGTGTACTGAGTGATCCCGGCGCTGTGCACATCTGTGTACTGAGTGATACCGGCGCTGTACACATCTGTGTACTGAGTGATACCGGCGCTGTACACATCTGTGTACTGAGTGATACCGGCGCTGTGCACATCTGTGTTCTGAGTGATACTGGCGCTGTACACCTCTGTGTACCAAGTTATACTGGCGCTATACATGACACATCTGTGGACTGAGTCATCTCGGCGCTGTGCACATCTGTGTACTGTCATCCAGGCGCTGTGCACATCTGTGTACTGAGTGATCCCGGCGCTGTGCACATCTGTGTACTGAGTGATGCTGGCGCTGTACACATCTGTGTACTGAGTGATGCCGGCGCTGTACACATCTGTGTACTGAGTGATGCCGGCGCTGTACACATCTGTGTACTGAGTGATGCCGGCGCTGTACACATCTGTGTACTGAGTGATGCCGGCGCTGTACACATCTGTGTACTGAGTGATGCCGGCGCTGTACACATGTGTCCTGAGTGATACCGGTGCTGTGCACATCTGTGTACTGAGTGATACCGGCGCTGTACATGATGCATCTGTGTACTGAGTGATACCGGCGCTGTGCACATCTGTGTACTGAGTGATACCGGCGCTGTACACATCTGTGTACTGAATGATACCGGCACTATACATGACACATCTGTGTACTGAGTTATCATGGCACTGTGCACATCTGTGTACTGATTCATCCCGGCTCTGTGCACATCTGTGTACTGAGTCATCCTGGCGCTGTGCACATCTGTGTACTGAGTCATCCTCGCGCTATGCACATCTGTGTACTTAGTGATCCCAGCGCTCTGCACATCTGTGTACTGAGTCATCCTGGCGCTGTACACATCTGTGTACTGAGTGATACCGAAGCTGTACACATCTGTGTACTGAGTGATCCCGGCGCTGTACACATCTGTGTACTGAGTGATACCGAAGCTGTACACATCTGTGTACTGAGTGATCCCGGCGCTATACTTGACACATCTGTGTACTGAGTGATCCCAGCGCTCTGTACATCTGTGTACTGAGTCATCCTGGCGCTGTACACATCTGTGTACTGAGTGATCCCGGCGCTGTACACATCTGTGTACTGAGTGATCCCGGCGCTGTACACATCTGTGTACTGAGTGATCCCGGCGCTGTACACATCTGTGTACTGAGTGATACCGGCGCTGTACACATCTGTGTACTGAGTGATCCCGGCGCTATACATGACACATCTGTGTACTGAGTGATACCGGCGCTGTGCACATCTGTGTACTGAGTGATCCCGGCGCTGTGCACATCTGTGTACTGAGTGATACCGGCGCTGTGCACATCTGTGTTCTGAGTGATACCGGTGCTGTACACATCTGTGTACCAAGTTATACTGGCGCTATACATGACACATCTGTGTACTGAGTAATCTCGGCGCTGTGCACATCTGTGTACTGTCATCCAGGCGCTGTGCATATCTCTGTACTGAGTGATCCTGGCGCTGTGCACATCTGTGTACTGAGTCATCCTCGCGCTATGCACATCTGTGTACTGAGTGATGCCGGCGCTGTAAACATCTGTGTACTGAGTGATCCCGGCGCTGTACACATCTGTGTACTGAGTGATCCCGGCGCTGTACACATCTGTGTACTGAGTGATCCCGGCGCTGTACACATCTGTGTACTGAGTGATCCCGGCGCTGTACACATCTGTGTACTGAGTGATCCCGGCGCTGTACACATCTGTGTACTGAGTGATCCCGGCTCTGTACACATCTGTGTACTGAGTGATCCCGGCGCTGTACACATCTGTGTACTGAGTGATCCCGGCGCTGTACACATCTGTGTACTGAGTGATCCCGGCGCTGTACACATCTGTGTACTGAGTGATCCCGGCGCTGTACACATCTGTGTACTGAGTGATCCCGGCGCTGTACACATCTGTGTACTGAGTGATCCCGGCGCTGTACACATCTGTGTACTGAGTGATCCCGGCGCTGTACACATCTGTGTACTGAGTGATCCCGGCGCTGTACACATCTGTGTACCGAGTGATCCCGGCGCTATACATGACACATCTGTGTACTGAGTGATACCGGCGCTGTGCACATCTGTGTACTGAGTCATCCCGGCGCTGTGCACATCTGTGTGCTGAGTGATCCTGGCACTGTACACATCTGTGTACTGAGTTATCCCGTCGCTGTACACATCTGTGTACTGAGTGATACCGGCGCTGTGCACATCTGTGTACTGAGTGATACCGGCGCTGTACACATCTGTGTACTGAGTGATACCGGCGCTGTGCCCATCTGTGTACTGAGTCATCTCGGCGCTGTGCACATCTGTGTACTGTCATCCAGGCGCTGTGCACATCTGTGTACTGAGTGATCCCGGCGCTATGCACATCTGTGTACTGAGTGATGCTGGCGCTGTACACATCTGTGTACTGAGTGATGCCGGCGCTGTACTCATCTGTGTACTGAGTGATGCCGGCGCTGTACACATCTGTGTACTGAGTGATGCCGGCGCTGTACACATCTGTGTACTGAGTGATGCCGGCGCTGTACACATGTGTCCTGAGTGATACCGGTGCTGTGCACATCTGTGTACTTAGTGATACCGGCGCTGTACATGATGCATCTGTGTACTGAGTGATACCGGCGCTGTGCACATCTGTGTACTGAGTGATACCGGCGCTGTACACATCTGTGTACTGAATGATACCGGCACTATACATGACACATCTGTGTACTGAGTGATCATGGCACTGTGCACATCTGTGTTCTGAGTCATCCCGGCGCTGTGCACATCTGTGTACTGAGTCATCCTGGCGCTGTGCACATCTGTGTACTGAGTCATCCTCGCGCTATGCACATCTGTGTACTGAGTGATCCCGGCGCTGTACACATCTGTGTACTGAGTGATCCCGGCGCTGTACACATCTGTGTACTGAGTGATCCCGGCGCTGTACACATCTGTGTACTGAGTGATCCCGGCGCTGTACACATCTGTGTACTGAGTGATCCCGGCGCTGTACACATCTGTGTACTGAGTGATCCCGGCGCTGTACACATCTGTGTACTGAGTGATCCCGGCGTTGTACACATCTGTGTACTGAGTGATCCCGGCGCTGTACACATCTGTGTACTGAGTGATCCCGGCGCTGTACACATCTGTATACTGAGTGATCCCGGCGCTGTACACATCTGTGTACTGAGTGATCCCGGCGCTGTACACATCTGTGTACTGAGTGATCCCGGCGCTGTACACATCTGTGTACTGAGTGATCCCGGCGCTGTACACATCTGTGTACTGAGTGATCCCGGCGCTGTACACATCTGTGTACTGAGTGATCCCGGCGCTGTACACATCTGTGTACTGAGTGATCCCGGCGCTGTACACATCTGTGTACTGAGTGATCCCGGCGCTGTACACATCTGTGTACTGAGTGATCCCGGCGCTGTACACATCTGTGTACTGAGTGATCCCGGCGTTGTACACATCTGTGTACTGAGTGATCCCGGCGCTGTACACATCTGTGTACTGAGTGATCCCGGCGCTGTACACATCTGTATACTGAGTGATCCCGGCGCTGTACACATCTGTGTACTGAGTGATCCCGGCGCTGTACACATCTGTGTACTGAGTGATCCCGGCGCTGTACACATCTGTGTACTGAGTGATCCCGGCGCTGTACACATCTGTGTACTGAGTGATCCCGGCGCTGTACACATCTGTGTACTGAGTGATCCCGGCGCTGTACACATCTGTGTACTGAGTGATCCCGGCGCTGTACACATCTGTGTACTGAGTGATCCCGGCGCTGTACACATCTGTGTACTGAGTGATCCCGGCGCTGTACACATCTGTGTACTGAGTGATCCCGGCGCTGTGCACATTTGTGTACTGAGTGATCCCGGCTCTGGACACATCTGTGTACTGAGTGATCCCGGCGCTGGACACATCTGTGTACTGAGTGATCCCGGCGCTGGACACATCTTTGTACTGAGTGATCCCGACGCTGGACACATCTTTGTACTGAGTGATCCCGGCGCTGGACACATCTGTGTACTGAGTTATCCCGGCGCTGTACATGACACATCTGTGTATGTCGATAATACCCCGTGCTTTACGTTATACAGGTGTGCCTTCCGATAATATACGTGCTGTACGTTACCGAGAAGTAGGTAGAAGGAATAACTGCTAAGTGCAGCAGTATGAAAACCGTGCCATGGGGGCTCATCACCATTATTGTCACATGGATCTAAGGTGTAACATTTCTCCCTGTGGGAAGTGACATGTCTATCATGGCATTTCAGAGGGAGGAGACTAATAAGCCTTGCAGTGCTCCTCTTGGAAATTAATTATGAATATTGCATCTTCCAAGAGGAAATGGACTTGAAATCTAGCGCCATCTATTGGAAGGAAATAGGTAAAATTCCTAAAGGTCCATTTCGACCTTTTAAAGGGAATCTGTCACCCTTTTTTTGGACTATGATCTGCCGGCATGGACCTCAGGGGCTTATCTACAGCATTCTGTAATGCTTTAGATAAGCCTCCAATGTAACCTGAAAGATAAGAAAAAGGAGTTAAGCCCCTGTTACACACTGCGATATCGCAAGCAATATCGCTGTAAAGTCACCGATTTTGTGACGTAGCAGCGATATTGCTAGCAATATCGCTACATGTGATACTTTCCTCCGTCCGGCTCCCCCGCTCGTCGCGCGAGAATGTCCTGGACCATTTCTCGTCGTCTGCTTCCTGCTGTGACGACGAGCGACGCGTGGACGCGGGCGGGAGCACGTCAGGATCGCCACGTCTGACAGGTAAGTAGCGACCCCCGACCCCTGCGATGTCGCTGGTGAGATCTGCCTGTGTGGCAGCTCACTAGCGACCACTTAGCGATGCACCAGCGATCCATATCGTTGTCGGGATCGCTGGTGCATCGCTATGTGTAACGGTACCCTTAGATTATACTCACCCAGGGGTGGTCCTGGTTCGGTTTTGGTCTAATGGTTGTTGCAGTCTGGCTCCTCCCATCTTCATACGATGTCGTCCTCTTCTTCCCTTCCTGTCGTGGCTCCGGCGCAGGTGCATTGCTCTGCCCTGTTGAGGCCAGAGCAGAATACTGCAGTGCGCAGGAAGGGAAGAAGAGGACGACATCGTATGAAGATGGGAGGCGCCGGACCGGACCGCGACACCCATCAGACCAAAACCCGACCAGGACCACCCCTGGGTGAGTATCAGGGCTGTGGAGTCGGTAAGCCAAACCTGCGACTCCGACTCCTCAATTTCCCTTACACCGACTCCGACTCCACGACTCCGACTCCCACACATATTGCTTGAAAAATTTATTGTAGTACAATGTGAACCTCAGACATTTAATCATTTTTATGATCCAATAATCAAGATATTTAGATAGAACAGAATATATATTGGTGTACTACCCGGTTTTCATTCTTTTTGGTACAGATACGATATGGATAGAAAGATATGGATAAATGGATAGAGCAGATTTCTAATCTGCTTTTGCTATTGAAAACATTATCTATGAGCTCAAAAACCTTTCAGGTGATGCAGTTTTTTAAAAAGATGATCAGCTTTTGCAGCTGAAAAACGTATCCTCAAAAAACACAGGAAAAACGCTGTGTGTGAATGTAGCCTTAGATCAGGAATAGAACAGTCATTTATAGGACATTTCATAACTTTCCCAAACTCCTATGAAAAAATATTCAGCACATCCTGCATTGAATTACTGTACCCAATTTATTATATATTTTAGGAGTCGGTCCATTTTATACCGACTCCAACTCCGACTCCACCAAAATGAGCACCGACTCCGACTCCACGACTCCGACTCCGACTCCACAGCCCTGGTGAGTATAGTCTAACTCTTTTTTCTTATCTTTCAGGTTACATCGGGGGGTTATCTACAGCATTACAGAATGCTGTAGCTAAGCCCCTGATGTTGGTGCTGGCAGCTCATAGTCCAAAAAAAAGGGTGACAGATTCCCTTTAAGGAGCCTTGACATTTGATGTGTCTCTGAGGAGGCAATATGAATACAATATTATCACAATAATTAATAGTTAATTGAAATATTCTAGTAGCCATTTAAATTGTGTCCGAAGGGTCGAACCCAACTGAGATAGTTTGGGATGAGTTGGACGCAGAGTGAACACAAAGCAGCTACAAGTGCTCAGCTTCTCTGGGAACTTCTTCACATTGTTGGAAGCCATTCCCGGTGATGACCTGATGAAGCTTCTAAGAGAATGCGAAAGGGGGTAAAGCTGCCATCACAGTAAGGCCGGGATCACACACAGCGAGATACGGCCGAGTCTCGCAGGTTAAAACCAAGCTCTGGCGCCGGCACTCCGGAGCGGAGCGTGCAGCCGCACAGCAATACATGGAGCTGCACGCTCCAGAGTGCCGGTGCCAGAGCTTGGTTTTAACCTGCGAGACTCGGCCGTATCTCGCTGTAGTGTGATTCCGGCCTAAGGGCTCGCTCCCAGTTGCGATTTAATCGTACAAATGCAAACTGATTAAAAATCTTATTGCATTCCTACCAATTTAATCCTATGGTTCTGGTCAACTTCTCAATTGCATTTTTTTTACTGCTCCAGTCGGATAGGAAAAAAATTGCAGCATGGTGAATTCGGATCACATGCACCCAAATACGTTTATAGTTGCCTGTGAAACATTGCACTGCACTCGGATATCACCTGAGTGCAGTGCGATTCCCACTGACATCAGCAGCAAAGGAGATGGAGAAATTAATTTCTCCGTCTCCTCCGCACCTGTGCTCTGATGCTCTCATGCGAGGTAACGGAGCACAGAGTACTGACACTCAGATCACTCGAAGCAGTGTCACATCAGATGTGATTCGCTAGTCAGGCCCCAGCCTAAATGGGGGCGTACTATCTGGAATCTGAGTTTTAGCACATCCAGGTTTGTTTCACACGTGTATCTTTACTCTTTGTTTCCATATGTGCTACTTTGTGGTTTTGCTGACTTCATTCTGAATCTACAATGTACAAGTTTTTAAAAGAAGAATTTAACCAACTGGTGTCCAAACTTTTGAGGGGTAATGTACATATATATTTGGACAGAGACAACATTTTTCTAATTTTGGTTCTAGACATTACCACAATGAATTTTAAACAAAACAATTCAGATGCAGTTGAAGTTCAGACTTTCAGCTTTCATTTGAGGGTATCCACATTACAATTGGATGAAGGGTTTAGGAGTTTCAGCTCCTTAACATGTGCCACCCTGTTTTTAAAGGGACCAAAAGTAATTGGACAGATTAGATAATTGTAAATACAATGTTCATTTCTAGTACTTGGTTGAAAACCCTTTGTTGGCAATGACTGCCTGAAGTCTTGAACTGATGGACATCACCAGACGCTGTGTTTCCTCCTTTTTGATGCTCTGCCAGGCCTTCACTGCGGTGGTTTTCAGTTGCTGTTTGTTTGTGGGCCTTTCTGTCTGAAGTTTAGTCTTTAACAAGTGAAATGCATGCTCAGTTGGGTTGAGATCAGGTGACTGACTTGGCCATTCAAGAATATTCCACTTCTTTGCTTTAATAAACTCCTGGGTTGCTTTGGCTTTATGCTTTGGGTTAATTGTCCATCTGTAGTATGAAACAACGACCAATCAGTTTGGCTGCATTTGGCTGGATCTGAGCACACAGTATGGCTCTGAATACCTAAGAATTCATTTGGCTGCTTCTGTCCTGTGTCACATCATCAATAAACACTAGTGACCCAGTGCCACTGGCAGCCATGCATGCCCAAGCCATCACACTGCCTCCGCTGTGTTTTACAGATGATGTGATATGCTTTGGATCATGAGCTGTACCACACCTTCGCCATACTTTTCTCTTTCCATCATTCTGGTAGAGGTTGATCTTGGTTTCATCTGTCCAAAGAATCTTCTTCCAGAACTGTGCTGGCTTTTTTAGATGTTTTTTAGCAAAGTCCAGTCTAGCCTTTTTATACCTGATGCTTATGAGTGGCTTGCACCGTGCAGTGAACCCTCTGTATTTACTTTCATGCAGTCTTCTCTTTATGGTAGATTTGGATATTGATACGCCTACCTCCTGGAGAGTGTTGTTCACTTGGTTGGCTGTTGTGAAGGGGTTTCTCTTCGCTATGGAGACTATTCTGCGATCATCCACCACTGTTGTCTTCCGTGGGCGCCCAGGTCTTTTTGCATTGATGAGTTCACCAATGTTTGCTTTCTTTCTTTCTTTCTTTCTTTCTTTCTTTCTTTCTTTCTTTCTTTCTCAGGATGTACCAAACTGTAGATTTTGCCACTCTTAATGTTGTAGCAATTTCACGGATGGTTTTTTTCTGTTTTTGCAGCTTAAGGATGGCTTGTTTCACCTGCATGGAGAGCACCTTTGACCGCATGTTTCCTTCACAGCAAAACCTTCCAAATGCAAGCACCACACCTCAGATCAACTCCAGGCCTTTTATCTGCTTAATTGAGAATGACATAACGAAGGGATTGCCCACACCTGTCCATGAAATAGCCTTGGAGTCAATTGTCCAATTACTTTTTGGTCCCTTTAAAAACAGGGTGGCACATGTTAAGGAGCTGAAGCTCCCAAACCCTTCATCCAATTTTAGGCTATGGGCCCACGTAGCGTTTTAAAACGCACAATGAAAACCGGACTCCTTCCCAGAAATCGCGCGTTTTTTCCCCCGCTCGATTTCACCGCGATTTTCTCAAGCACTTTGCAAGCGATTTGAAGCATCTCTTGGAAAGTGATTGACAGGTTGGTCACACTCGTCAAACATAGTGTTTGACAAGTGTAACCAGCTTTTTACTATTGAGGCCGCCTATGCGGTCTTGCGTTACTATAGCGATCTCGCGAGACCACATCATCACAGGACCTTGCCGCAAGGCATTTCTGGGAACGCTGAGGCCCGGGAATGCAGCGCGGGACGTCGGAAGGTAAATATACCCCGATTTTTTATTCTTTTTTTACAGGGGTATGGTACCCAGGGCCTGGAGGACAGTCTCCTCGCCTCCACACCGTGGGTACCAACCGCACATGAGACGCTTAACTTCCCGCATGGCGGGCATAGCCACATGCGGGAAGTAAGCGATTCTCATGCATTCCTATGGGTGCGGAATCGCGGCAATTCTTTGCGATTCCGCACAAAAGAATGATCATGCTGCCATTTTTTCCGCGATGCGATTCCGCAGCGGAAAAAAGCGCAGCATTAGCACAGCATGTGCGGAATGCCATAGGAATGCATGGGGTGCGTCATGTACAAGATTTTTAAATGTTTTCACAGCGTTTTCGCACCGAAAATCTCGGCAAAAAACGCTTAAAAATCGCATCGTGGGCACACAGCCTAAATGTGGATACCCATGCAGAGAGAAGAGGTCGCACTCATCGAGATGAAAGTTTCACTGATTTATTGACATATCATGAACATGTCAAGTCGGGGGAGTGACATAAGGAGTGCAAGAAAGGCTGACAACGGCCGTTTCGCGCTACTCGAGCGCTTCAACGGGTCCTGGACCCTTTATTTTCTCAAATGGTAAAGCTGCCCACTCTTCTTGCCAAAAAGCCTCCAGTTCCTGTAAATTCCTGGGCTGTTTAGCATGAACAGCGCACTTGAGATCTCTCCAGAGTGGCTCAATGACATTGAGGTCAGGAGACTGAGATAGCCACTCCAGAACCTTCACTTTGTTCTACTGTAGCCAATGACAGGTCGACTTGGCTTTGTGTTTTGGATCGTTGTCATGTTGGAACGTCCAAGTATGTCCCATGTGCAGCTTCCGGGCTGATGATTGCAAATTTGCCTCCAGTATTTGCGGATAACGCGCTGCATTCATCTTTCTTTCATCTTTGACCAAGTTTTTTGTGCCTTTGTAGCTCACACATCCCCAAAACATCAGCTATCCAACTCTGTGCTTTTCATTAAGAATGGTGTTCCTTTCATCATAGGCCTTGTTGAACTCTCTCCAAATGTAACTTTTATGGTTGTGGCGAAAAAGTTCAATTTTGGTCTCCTCACTACAAATTACCTTGTTCTAGGAGTTTTGAGGCTTGTCTCTGTGCTGTTTTGCATATTGTAGTCAAAATACTCTGTGGCATTTGCGGAGTAATGGCTTTCTTCTGGCGACTCGACCATACAGCCCATTTTTCTTCAAGAGCCTCCTTGTCATGCATCTTTTCAGAGAGTTCACTATTTCAGCTGATGTTATTTGTGGGTTTTTCTTTGTATCCTGAACAATTTTCCTGTTAGTTGTGGGCAAAATTTTTGCT
The DNA here is from genome assembly GCF_039654945.1 of Dendrobates tinctorius. NCBI lineage: Eukaryota > Metazoa > Chordata > Amphibia > Anura > Dendrobatidae > Dendrobates > Dendrobates tinctorius. The sequence continues at coordinate 1,801,583 of NW_027361762.1, forward strand.
GGTCTACCTGATCGTGGTTTTGTTTTTACAGAGCCCCTGATTTTCCATTTGTTAATCACAGTTTGAACTCTGCTGACTGGCATTATCATTTCCTTGGATATCTTTTTGTATCCCTTTCCTGTTTTATACAGTTCAGCTACCTTTTCCTGTAGATCCGTTGACAATTCTTTTGCTTTCTCTATGACTCACAATCCAGAAACGTCAGTGGCTGGATGAAAGATGCAAGAGTCTGTCTGGATCCCAGAAACTCACTCAGCTTTTATGCACCCACGCTGATTACAAGCAAACAAGTCACAGGCGAGGATGTTACCTTTTAATAGCCATTCAGACCCATTTGTGTCAACTTCTGTATATGTTATCAGGCCAAAATCATCAGGGTATGTAAACTATTGATCAGTATCATTTGGATGTTTTGGGTTGTCATTATGATTTAAAAAGAGAAAACACAGTAGTTTGACAATAAATGGATTCACCCAACCACTAACCATGAGTGGAGAAAAAGTTTTGGTGTTATCATTCATATTCTCTGAAAAAAGGCCAAGAAAGCAAAAATTCTGCCATGGTATGTAAACTTTTGAGCACAACTGTATATACAGAGTAATAAAACAGTGCTGTATATTACACACCTTTCTACCCATCTATATACTAGTAGTAATACACAGTACTCTGTGCTCCAGGCTCAGATTTTTCTGTTGTGCTATGTACTTTGGGGAAAATAAATATTTGATAAACTGCCGATTTTGCAAACTTTCCCACCTACCAAGAATGGAGAGGTCTGTAATTTTTATTGTAATTATAGAAGGATAGGGAAAATGAAGGGAGGTCAGCTCACCAGTCTCGGTTGCGATCCATAATCCTCCTGCGCACGGAGTCACCTTGATCAGGGGTGTTGACTGAAGCAAAATGAAGAATGGAATCTCCAGCGCTGGACTTCAGTTAAAAATACATCATTTATTGTAAATTCTTAAAATAGAACAGAAAAAAGTATGGATAAGGACATACAGGCAGATGGGGTCTCTGGTGGTCTTCTGTTCTATTTTAAGAATTTACAATAAATGATGTATTTTTAACTGAAGTCCAGCGCTGGAGATTCCATTCTTAATTTTTATTGTAGGTACAATTCTCCTGTGAGAGACAGAATCTATAAATAAAAATCCAGAAAATCACATTGTATGATTTTTACATAATTCATTTGCTTTTTATTGCATGAAATAAGTATTTGATACTATAGAAAAACAGAAACCTTTGTTTGCAATTACAGAGGTCAGACGCTTCCTGTAGTTCTTGACCAAGTTTGCACACACTGCAGCAGGGATTTTGTCCCACTCCTCCATACAGATCTTCTCCAGATCTTTCAGGTTTCAGGGCCGTTCCTGGGCAACATTGATTTTTAGCTCCCTCCAAAAATTTTCTATTGGGTTCAGGTCTGGAGACTGGCTAGGCCACTTACGGACCTTGATATGCTTCTTACAAAGCCACTCCTTAGTTTCCCTGACTGTGTGTTTGTCATGCTGGAAGACCCAGCCACAACCCATCCTCAATGCTGTTACTAAGAGAAGGAGGTAGTTGGTCAAAATATCACAACACATGACCCCATCTATCCTCCCTTCAATGTGGTGCAGTCATCCTGTCCCCTTTGCAGAAAAGCACCCCCAAAGTATGACGTTTCCCCCACCATGCTTCATGGTGGTCACAGTGTTTTTGGGGTTCTACTCATCCTTCTTCCTCCGAATATGACAAGTGAAGTTGATACCAAAAAAGTTATATTTTGTTGTCTTCTGACCACATAACCTTCTTCCATGCCTCCTCTGGATCATCTAGATTGTTACTGGTGAACTTCAAATGGGCCTGGACATGTGCTGGCGTAAGCAGGGGGACTTTACCTGCAGGATTTTAATCCATTTCAGCATAGAGTGTTATTAAAAGTGATATTTGAGACTGTGGTCCCAGCTTTCTTCAGGTTATTGACCAGGTCCTTCCGTGTAGTTCTGGTCTGATTCCTGACCTTCCTCAGAATTATCTTTCCCCCACAAGGTGAGATCTTACATTGAGCCCCAGACCAAGGAAGATTGACAATATTAATGCAAAGAAACACGGCACTCGTATGATGATTAGTTGTAGGTGCTCAAGTAGGGTGTCCAGCCCGTCATACAATTATTAACAATAAACTTGGCACTCAAATTGTGAAAAAGGAAAGTTCCATTTATTTTGCATCCAGGCACAATGTTGTCATTAAATGTTTTCGGTCCACCACTGGACCTTCATCAGAATAGTCTTTTAACTGGTACTGGAACATACATAAAATGAAAGAGACATAAGATAAAATAAATTCTAATGTGTATATAATCTTCATTTTTCAGGCGCCTATTTCATAACCACTCTAGAAGCATCTCTAGTATACCTCCATTATTTGAACCAGGTGCCCAAGGACCTCCTTTTCTAAACAACACCACTTTGGAAGCACATACTGTATATCCTTTATTATAGTTATGGAGATTTATAATTTTTTTTCCATGCCTTTTAGCACTACTCCATTTTTCCTTAACGCTTTAATATACGGCTCGCTGGGATATGGTTTCCGTGGCCGTTGTCACATTCTAGTTGCCTATTTTTCTTGACACAAAATAATTATGTATGATTTAAACCTTTATACTTCAGCATTATTTGACATGTAATTTTATGTCTCTTTCATTTTATGTATGTTCTAGTACCAGCTAAAAGACTATTCTGATGAAGGTCCAGTGGCAGAACGAAAACGTTTAATGACAACATTGTGTCTGGATGCAAAATAAATGGAACTTACTTTTTTCACAATTTGAGTGCCAAGTTTATTGCTAACAAGGAATATTGATAGTCATCTTGTGTTTCTTCCATTTTTTTAATACTTTTGTGCCAACAGTTGTTGCCTATTGTCCTGTAGCCCATCCCAGAAGTGTGCATGTCTATAATTTTGTCCCTGGTGTCCTTAGACAGGTCTTTTGTCTTGACCATAGTGGAGAAGTTGGAGTGTGATTGATTGCACAATCGTCAGTGTATCACATACTTATTTTCCCCATTGTATATACTGTACATGTCAGAAAATAGAGATCAGATCTGGTGGATGAGGCCTCGTTGAGGTTCTTGATAGGAGTCTTGATCTTTTTCAGTGCTACAAGATAAAAACCTGCGAACAGAACAGAGCTCATGCGTCACTGAAATCAGCGAGTTATCATCTGAGCGTAAGGAGTGTGAGTAAGGGTCTCGCATCCTGGACCCCACCCAATGTAACAGGTTTAGTAGGAGTCTCACGCTATGGATCTCTTCAAATATAATCATCCAACATGGCTACACAGTTGTGATGCTGGAGTTTCCGGTATTTCCTGCTAGTTGGAATGCTGACTTTCGCTATGGAACTTGTAACAGACGTCATTGCATGTAAAGATTTTCTTTTCTATTTTCATTCTATTCAACATGTATATCCTGGGGCAGGGGCGGACACAGACTGAAGAGGGCCCCTGTGCAGAACCAATATATGGACCCTTTGCAGTTCAGTAGCTCGTCATAATTTACCAATTTATGTGCTTCTTTGGAGGTGCTAGTAGCCACCTTACCACTTGGTCTCCTGTGTGTTTGCACAGGTTGCACCATTGGTATAGCCTCACCGCTTATGGGGCACATGATAAAATAGTCTGTAGACCCCTAAAGAGCTGACAGATGGCATGTGAGAGCGGGCCCATCAAAAGCGATGCCGTAGCATTATAGCAAAAGAGGACAGAATTATTATATGAGGGAATCCTTCAGTATATGTCCCTGAGGGTTGAATTTCTGCAGTTGAAATCTGAACTGACTCTTGGATTAGTGACACTGACTTGCCCAATTGTCATTCTCTGCTTTCACATGTGAATCTGCTTCTAGAAGTATGGTATATATTTTTTTAATTAAATGTGTGTATATGTGTCTATAATAGTGTGAGTGTATTAATATACTCTCCTACCGTTGCTTTCTCCAGGATCAGGATCCAACACCATTCTGCTCCTGTTCTCAGTGACGTCACTGCAATTCCAACCAGATGGCTCACTCTGTACCTCTATTCGTGAGCCGACAGTCTCTGACAGTGTACCGTATATACTCGTGTGTAAGTCCTGAGTATAAGGGTGTGTGCACACGCTGCGGATTTTGCTGCGGTGTACAGTACCATGATTCCCTATGGGAATCAAAAACCGCAATGCAGACGGTGCGGAATTTTCCGCGCGGATTATCTGCGGTTTTCAATCCGCAGAAAGAATTGACATGTCAATTCTTTCTGAGGATTCTGCTGCGGTTTGCCATCTCCTCCATTGAGGAGATGAAAAACCGCAGGGCAAAACCGCAGAGCAATCCGCAGATAAAACCGCAGGTATTTTGACCTGCGGTTTCACCTGCGGATTTTACAAAATCCGCGCGGATGAATCCGCACCTAATCCGCAGCGTGTGCACACAGCCTAAGAGGAGGCTCCTAATTTTGCCACGAAAAACTGGGAAAACGTATTGATTAGAGAATAAGCCGGATATGCGTTGTCAACTCATCCCTGTCCTTGTATGCATGTTTCCTCATTCCTATCCTTGTATGCATGGCTCCTCATCCCTGTCCTGGTATGCATGGCTCCTTATACCCATCCTTGTATGTATGGCTCCTTATACCCATCCTTGTATGTATGGCTCCTTATACCCATCCTTGTATGTATGGCTCCTTATACCCATCCTTGTCTGCATGGCTCCTCATCCCCATCCTTGTCTGCATGGCTCCTTATCCCCGTCCTTGTGTGCATGGCTCCTTATCCCCGTCCTTGTGTGCATGGCTCCTCATCCCTGTCCTGGTATGCATGGCTCCTTATCCCTGTCCTTGTCTGCATGGCTTCTTATCCCCGTCCTGGTCTGCATGGCTTCTTATCCCCGTCCTGGTCTGCATGGCTTCTTATCCCCGTCCTGGTCTGCATGGCTTCTTATCCCCGTCCTGGTCTGCATGGCTTCTTATCCCCGTCCTGGTCTGCATGGCTTCTTATCCCCGTCCTGGTCTGCATGGCTTCTTATCCCCGTCCTTGTCTGCATGGCTCCTTATCCCCTTCCTTGTCTGCATGGCTCCTCATCCCTATTGTATGCATGGCTCCTCATCCATTTCCTTGTCTGCATGGTTCCTCATCCATATCCTTGTCTGCATGGCTCCTCATCCCTATCCTTGTATGCATGGCCTCCTCATCCCTATCCTGGTATATATTGTTCCCTCATCCCTATTCTGATATGCATGGCTTCCTCATCCCTATCCTGGTATGCATGGCCTCCTCATCGCTATCCTGGTATGCATGGCTCCTCATCCCTATCCTTGTCTGCATGGCTCCTTATCCCCGTCCTTGTCTGCATGGCTCCTCATCCATATCCTGGTATGCCTGGGTTCTTTATCCCTATCTTTGTGTGCATGGCCCACCACGAGAAAAGCATAAAAAAACACCTCCCACTTACCTTCCCTGCGCGCCCTCGCAGCATTTTGTTCCAGCTTCCAGCAGCTCCTGCAGCCAAGCGATCATGTGCTGCGATGGCACAGTTACAGCTGCAGCCGCTGGCTCCTGCCTCCTGTGACTCACTGCTCCACAGTGTAACCCAGAGAGCCTGTAGAGGACTAGAATGGCGATGGATCCCGGAGAGAGCTGCGGTTGGTACTTGCCACATATTACCACACTGGCACTACAATACATGCCTATACATACATTTAATAAAAAAATATAGATGGCAATGCTTCTTTAGGCAGAAAAAAAAGTAGAAAATCTAGTGAGCGGGTCCTTTTATAATATCCAAATTTATTGTATGTCCTGTAAAATAGCCACCGGACATGTTGTCAAGAGGAAATATGTATCTCTGAGGTTAGTAGCCTTGGTGATGTTAGCCCAGAAAAGCAGGCTCTAGCACGTATAATGCCGAGAGAGTTAATAGTTGTCTCATTCAGTGTCTGCAAGTGGAAGTGTTCAGGCCTCCAGTGTTTGTCTTTGCTAAGGACTAAAGAGCTTGACACTAAAGGTACTGTCACACTAAGCGATATCGCTAGCAATATCGCTATAACTTGTGACGTTATAGCGATATTGCTAGCGATATCGCTATGTCTGATACTTACCTACGACCCGCTCCCCCGCTGATTATCGCTGATCGCGCGAGAACGTCCTGGACCGCTTCTCGTCGTCAGCTTCCTGCGGCGCTTCCTGTGGAGAGACGAGCGATGCGTGGAGCCGGGCAGGAGGACGCAGGATCGCCTAGTGTGACAGGTAAGTAGCGACCCCCGTCCCCAGCGATGTTGCTGGTGAGATCTGCCTGTGTGGCAGCTCACTAGCGACCACTTAGCGATGTACCAGCGATCCTGACCGCGTCATATGGCTGGTCGGGATCACTGGTACATCGCTAAGTGTGACAGTACCTTAACCCGCACTACAGTATGGACTATTTACTTTATGTTTTCACTTTGTGCTGGAAAAGGCTGTTTTTATTTTGTTATCTTGAGCAGTTTATGGAGTCTTAGTAAACCAGCCCAGACATTTTACTGAAAAAGCTTCACGTAGCTTTCCTCAAAACGCAGCCTACTAAGTAGGAAGCCTACAATTGGTGCTAGAAATGCGGGTAAGATTCCCAAGGAGCACTAGTGACTGCTGCGGGGAAACCGCATGTCCTGTGTGAAGGCGACTGTATTAGTGAAAGCGCGGTCAGACGAAATGGAGGAGGTGATCTAGAGTTCCTTGGAGAAGCAAGGGGTCTTAACAACTCCATACTGATGCCCAAAAGAAGGGAAATAGAGCCACATCTGGGGGCATCCAAGGGCACAGGAAGTATCTGAGTTGTTGCCAAAGGCCCCATCTAATGTTATTTGTTGGAATTGTCACACACATAGCCACCCGTTGCCACATGACCACCGAGCCAATGGACATCAGCATAGATCGTCTCTGCTCATATTATTTATACCCTGCCTGCAGTGCTGACCCTCAACCTGGTGAAGGGCCGCAGGCATGTCCAGTGTCGGCGAACGGGGTGTCATTTACTGGTCTATTGGACTCAGGGAGTTTGGTAACCGTGGTATGGGCCACATTTCTTCACCGTCTGGTTCCTGGGAAGGTGGTGGGTGTATAGTGTATCCATGGGGATGCTAAAAATTATCCTATGACCTGTGTGGTCATAAACACAATCTCTGGCACCCAAACTCCTAACATTGTAGTTGTCAGGGACCTATTAACCGTAAAATAATAGTGTGGGACTTTGTTTTATTCTGGGAGTTGTGGGGGAAAGCGAGGTTGCCTGGTTGCTCGGGAGAGTCAGGTTGCCCTTAAAGAAATCTTATTGAAGGCCGCAGCTGGTCTTACACAATGAGATATAGTAAAGGGTGATAAGGATGGCTAACTATAGAAAACCCTTTTTAAAAATATTTTAAGTTCCAAATATAAAAGACAAAAAATCTTAATACCCACTAACAAGTGAAGGTGCAAGTGTGCATACTAATAATACTATCTACTTCCCCCTCTGCCTACCTTAGCCCTATTTCATTTCATTTGTATTATTAGTATGCACACTTCCACCTTCACTTATTAGTGGGTATTAAGATTTTTTGTCTTTTATATTTGGAACGTAATAACAGTTATTTTTTTAAAAGGGTTTTCTATAGTTTGAAGGCCGCAGCTGATTGTTTTCCCTTTTGTGTGCTTATCGACAATGAAGATGATGAAAATGAAGCATCATCCCTTGAAGCCAACATCCCTGAGCTGAAGGTGTCAGAGGAAACTTTGGACCCGCCCAACTCAGTGACTTAACACTTAAAGGAATTTGATAATGTGACTGTACTTAATGGTGTTGTCCAAGAGCCAGAGTCCAACACCAGATACCCATATTTTGACGTCTGCTGCCAATCAGAGAGGTGAGCTGATCGAGCAATTACTGGTACCAGGGCCCTACAGATGCAAGGTGTTAGACTTGGACCATACTCCTGTGCTAGGTGTTCATCTGCGATTAGACAAACCCCAGGAATAGATTCTCCAGAAGTTCTACTGCCCTAGTTTTCACAGAGAAATCATGAACTATTGTAGGTCCTGTCCCATTTGCCAACTGACCTCCCCGGTGTCTTACATGCGTAGTCCTTTGGTGCCATTGCCTGTCATTGAGTTCCCCTTTGATCGCATAGTTCTGGATTTAGTAGGACCTCTGATCAAGTCCGCCAGATGGTATCAGTATATCCTGGTGGGCTTGGACTATGCTACACTGTACCGTAAGGGAGTACCATAAGCGCCTCCACCAAATGCATAGCTCGGTAGTTGGCCCATATTCCAGAGTGGGGCTGCCTTAGGAAATTCTAACGGATCAAGGGACTCCGTTAATGTCAAAGATGATGACAGAGTTATGCAAAATACACAACTCCGGACCCCAATCTACCATCGACAGATGGATTTTCTATTGGAAAGGTTTAATAAAACCTTGAAGACCATATTAAAGAAGGTCGTAAAAAAGGACGGCTGACACATGGACTGTCTACTGCTGTACCTGTTTTTCTCCATCAGAGTAGTCCCACAAGTCTCTACTGGTTTCTCTCTATTTGATCTGTTGTATGGCTGACACCCCCGTAGACTTCTGGATGTAGCAACTGAGACCTGGGAACTAGAATCCACACCCTACAGGAGTTTAATCAAACGTGGACCAGATGCAAGAAAGGATTGCTGAGGTGCTGCCCATTGTGAAAGAGCACCTTGTCCGAGCCCAAGAGGGTGTACAGTAGGTTTGCAAGGGTGAGACATTTCAACCCTGGGGATCGGGTACTAGAGCTGGTACCTAGAATGGAGAGAAAATTTCTGACCAAGTAGCAGGGCCCCTATGAAGTGACGAAAAGGTAGACTAGGACAACTATGAAATCCACCACCCAGGGAGAAGAAAGCTGTACCACGTCTACCACATCAACTTTACCAGGCGTGTCAAGATGGAGAACCCATGAAAGACCTTTGTTTGCTTGCGAAATTGAAGACAATGTGAAAGATGTCCATGTAACCAGAGACTTTGTCACATGCCCAAAAGCAGCAGTGCCGAGAGTTGCAACATCAGGACAGAGACGTGTTCTCAGAATTGCCAGGTTGTACCCAGGTCATAGAGCATGAGGTTCTCAAAGAACCTCACGTTTGGGTAAATTTGAAGCTGTATTGGATCCCTGAAGTCCACCGAGAGGTAGTCTCAAGGAGGTGAAGCGGATGCTGAACCTGGGAGTCATTGAAGAGAATATGAGTGGTTGGTCTAGTCCCATAATCTTAATGCCGAAACCAGAAGGAGAGTGACTGTTTTACAATGACTACAGGAAGCTGAATGAACTCTCTAAGTTCAATACGTATTCAAAGCTTCGTGTTGATGAACTGATTGAAAGATTAGGGCCGGCCCGATACATTATCACCCTTGACTTCATGAAAGGGTATTAGAAAATTCCCTTATAAAAAGATGACAAGGAGAAGATGCACGTTTCCAGTACACAATAATGCCATTTAGGTTGCAAGAAGCTTCGGGAACCTTACAGAGAATGCAAGGACCAGATCCTAGCTTCCTATAAGAAGTACGCAGCGGCCTACCTGGATGACCTCGTCATTTTCAGCCAGAATTGGGGAATCCATCTGAGCAAATTCCAGGCGATACTTAATGCTCTAAAGAAGCCGAGGTTTTCCGTAAACCTAAAAGAAATGTGCCATGGGGATGGAAGAGGCCAAATACTTTGGCTATGTTGAGGACAGGAGCGAAATCAAGCCCCAAATAAAGTTGACACTATCTAGAGTTGGCCACTACCTCTCTCAAAGAAGCAAGTCGAAGCATTCCTTGGCATTGTGGCTACTGCCGCCATTTTATCCCTAACTTCGCCATGCTATCCGCCCCTCTGACGAACCTCCTAAAAAGGGACAAAGTGAGCTGTGGCTAGGTGGTCTCCAGAAGCTTTGTCAGCTTTTCAGGAACTGAAGCTAGCCCTGTGTAAACAGCCAGTGTTGGTGCCACCAGACTTCTCCAAGGAGTTTGTGATCCAGAACCTGCACTACTGTATGGACTACTTACTTTGTTTTCACTTTGTGCCTGAAAAGGCTGTTTTTATTTTGTCTTCCTGAGCGGTTTATGCAGTCTTAATAAACCAGCCTGGACGTTTTACATAAACCCGTTTCCCGTGTCTACCTCAAAATGCAACCAAGTTCGTAGAAACCCTACAGTCCATTACCAATCCATTACCACTAGAAAACCACAGATACTTTTCAATGCAATGCTGCTTTCAAGGAGTAAATGCAATTTCTGAAACACATCTGCCTTTTTCTAGTAGTGATGGATTAGATATTAATGCACATACAATAAATTTTGATTTTTTTTTTAAGGACTGTCTAGATGGATTTTTCTACTTTTTTTATGAGAAGACTTGTCTTACTAAAAGTTTTTTTCTGTGCATTTGGGACTTCCTTTCCTCGGGTGAGCTGTTTCCTTCCCTCTTGTTTGAGTAGTATAATCTGGGTAGAATATTTTCAATGCTTGTGAACAGGATTTCTGCGTAGAAACTATGCTGGAAATTCATGTGAAAAATGTAGTGCCTTATGAGTTAACCAGAAAAACTATTCCAACTGGTAAGAACAGTCCAGTCCCTTACAGACTCCACCTAACAACTGACTATAATGACTTTGTCCATGGACACAGACTGTCAGATCTGTGAAGTTTACACAGCCCCTCCATGTGTAATGCAAACATCAGTTTATTGGCAATGTTTTATCTTAAAGGGGTTGTCCAGGTTGACATAGTGTAAGTCATCAATATCAGATCTGGTAGACACAGCCCCTCCCCCACTGATCAGCTGAAAACAGCTCCAGCGGTATGTGCGCGCTCTAGTGGCCATTCCTGGGTACTGCAGCTCATCTTCTTGGAAGCCGTTTTGAACTCACTGCTGACTGTGGTGTGAACAGCTGTACACACCATACAGTGGAATAGGTTGTGAATTTATGTTTGGCGCACAAGTTGGAACTTTTGCAGAGCACCATATTTTCAGGACAGCACAACGCACCCTCTTCTAATTCTTTGGTGGAACTACAAGAGACATTGTGGAGTCCATGGTCTGTCACTCTATCTGCTTTCCATGTTAACTGCAGGGTCTCTTATATGCCAAGCATAGCCTTAAAGAGTCTTACAAGTTCTCAAAAGACCATCAATAAAGGAGTGCAATTTACAAAAAGCAGGTAATATGCTAAAGTAATAAAAGTAGGCACAAGCTCTAACCTCAAGGCTCTAGAGTCTAGTTTTCCCAATTTTTTGGACTGACTGACCTTCATTTCTTAAAGTAATGATGGCCACTCGTTTTTCTTAGCTGCTTTTTTCTTGCCATAATACAAATTATAACAGTCTATTCAGTAGGACTATCACCTGTGTATCCACCAGACTTCTGCACAACACAACTGATGGTCCCAACCTCATTTATAAGGCAAGAAATCCCACTTATTAAACATGACAGGGAACACCTGTGAAGTGAAAACCATTTCCGGTGACTACCTCTTGAAGGTCATCAAGAGAATGCCAAGAGTGTGCAAAGCAGTAATCAAAGCAAAAGGTGGCTACTTTGAAGAACCTAGAATATAAGACATATTTTCAGTTGTTTCACACTTTTTTGTTAATTGTATAATTCCACATGTGTTAATTCATAGTTTTCATGCCTTCAGAGTGAATCTACAATTTTCATAGTCATGAAAATAAAGAAAACGCTTTGAATGAGGAGGTGTGTCCAAACTTTTGGTCTGTACTGTATATGTGATGTTTATTTAAAATTTTTTTAAATAAGTTCTAATAAAATTCATGATACTTTGTGTCACTCTTGATCTGTATGTTACATAATTGTGACATGATTCATATGATAGATTAAGTATATGGAGTGTTGCACGCTCCTTGTTTGAAGGAAATGGGCTTAGGTATTGTACTTACTCATGTGAAGACTAGTACTAAGGATAATTTCACATTAGCGTTTTTTTGCGCAGAGCATCGTGCGCAATAGAACCGCATGCAAAAAAAGCATCACTTGTTTTTGCATGCGTTTGCGTTTTAGTGCGCATTCGTTCTCTAGGGGTTAAAACCAGTGTCTGCACATTTTTATGCCAAAAACACATGCGCACGAAAACGCAGGCAAACGCATGTCCATGCGCACGCCTGTGTTCCCATAGACTGTAATGCGGTATTTTGTCGAATTCCATGCGCAAGCGTTTTTTTGACTCCTTTCGGCAGACCCAAAAATGCAACAGGTTGTATCTGGCGCGCCTAGGCGCACACCTTGAAAAAACACATGCACATGAAAACGCATACGAACGCGTGCAAACGCAAGACCATGCACGCGCCATGTTAAACATAGGTACGCATGACGCATGCGCATGGACGCGCACGATGCGCTGCGCAAAAAAAAAACGCTAATGTGAATCCAGCCTAAGACCTGCAGTAGTTGGGGGTCCTGTTGGAGATTTTTTCATCGAGGCCCACAAGTTACACCACTGCTTGAGTAACTACCATATGCATGTTGTGCGGTACGTGTGGTGGTGGAATAGGCAGATGACACCTACAGACAAATATAGACTTCAAGTGAAATCAGAACCACCCGTTTGTGAAGACTCGCATAATGACTAATTACACTAGTTTGCCTGGAATGTTTTAAGATAATCTTAGTACTTAGGGTAGGGATGCAACAGAATTGCAAATAAGCACAGCTTTCCAAAGTCTGGTAACTCTTAACCCTTTCACGTAACCTAGAAGTCCAGCAATATTATATAGGCATCCATACCTACAGTTAATGTGGGTGCAGAGAATGGGGGGTAAGAAAGTACAAGAAAAAGAGGAAAATTACAGGGAGAATAAAGATGTAAAGGCAGGCACAGTGGAGTGGTCAACCCTGCTTCTAAAATGCCAAGACAAGCTGAAGGAGCTATCCTGACAGCCTGTGGATTGCTAGTGTGCTGTTGGGAAATGCCGATCTCTCCACATGGAGATGTATGGGTTGTTCCCACGTTCAGGAATTGCTGCGGTTTTGACGCTGCATATTTATGCATAGTGGATGGAATTTCTAAGTGTGTATGTGTGCCTGTGGATCACCCGCGGAGAATGACATGCGACATATTCAGATCCGAAGCATGTCGGTTTCTCTTTGCTCGAACCATGGGCAGCATGAATCAGAACTTGGGCGGCACGACTGCAGTTAGGTATGTTTTATGCTGCTGCAGTGTTTGAGTACGTACAATTTGAAAATCCAGGCGGAGACTGTGTGTCCTGACTGACTAGTCCAAAGAAGTTCTCCAGTAGCTTCTTCCCTGCACCAGTTTAACAAAGGGAGAAGTCTATCAGTCAACAGAATTGGGGTGGGGAGAAGTAGCTTGGGTCAGGCCTCAGACTAGTCATCGGAGACACAAAGACCTGATTCATAAAAGCTTTCACACTACTGTGAAAATTCAACTCAGAGTTGCGCCTAAGTTTTGCAACTTTTGAAATTTTTATGAACGTTTCCAGGTGTGCAGGAGTCAGACATATGCCTCTTCATAATTTGGGAGCATCGGATCAGTGGCATACATATCTGTGTGTCTTGCCGCAATTGCTACTCTAGTCCCTACTGAAGTAAGATTTGTGGATCAATGAACGCCGCTGCTCATCACCACGACCCAGTCCTGCCCCAGCGACCCCCTTCTTTGTCAGAACTGAATGGAGAATGCCAAAAGTTGCAACATTTTAGCGCAGCCTCGTGTTGCACAAAAAAATTGCAACTTTTCAATCCTTTTAATGCCAGAGTACTGGTGCAAAAGCTTTAATGGATTGGGCCCATATTGTTGCTTCTTTCTATTGACTTACGAGTCACTGTAGTCTGTGTGTGCTGTGTAGGGGAGACACCATAGCTGGTGGTCTCCACCCAACAGCTCAGTCAGAGAACGAGACTGCAAAGGGGGTAAAATACAGACTACAATTCACATAATCGCCAGATATTGTTACTCCTCATGTACACACAAAGACTTCTGACGTGGCGGAATGACTGGAGTGCGTTGCGTGCTTGTCATCCTTTTCTGTGATCACTCAGTCTCTGTTCTCCCCTGTCTTGCAGGGCCTATGATGGATCCGTGCCAAGTATTGAGTTTTTTGCTGCTGGCGGTGCTGTCCTTGGGGAACAGCTCGGAGACAAACAAACAGAAGAAAGACACGGCGTTTGAAATCTGTATCCCTTTACTCTTTACCAATCACAGTTCCCTCCAGGGCGTAAGATCAGTATGTCGTCTTCCCAACACAAGAACGTTGTTTCATGGTCCCGAATATTTTGGCACATGTGTTAATTCTTAGATCTGACACAATATTACAGTAATAAGACTCCCTGTATATATTAGGGATTCACACTTATATCACAAGAATAACATATTTTTGGCAGTCAACATCCTAAATATCTTCTTGGTACTAAGATTATTAGCAATTAAGTGGCAGCATTACAGAACCGGATAATTAGACGGCGCCCATCTGAGCTATAATAACCCAAAGACTGTCACAAAGTGTATCCGGATTCTAAAATGCACGCATATGTCTTTTAATTTGAGAAGGAGTACATCTTTCACTTTTTCCTTGAGCGGAGCGCAGTTGGAAAGCAGATACAACACGATATTAATTAGCTCGTTTAGGGAACTGTTATTGCACCATGCGCTAAATGCTTTAAGAAGAATTTGTCTTTTTTATTTTTCCTTTTTGAACCATCACCTGTACATAGATGCACAAAGTAGGAGGTGAAATTCTGCTGGAGGGACACGGCAGCTCGCTGTGTCACTGCTACATCACAACGCAATGCAAGTGAATGAGGCAGCAATGCGCCACCTGCAGTACTGCAACCACGACAAGTTAGTCTAAAAAATCCAACGCTATCCCATATTAATTTTTTTTGCAACTTGATTTTGCTGGTCAGGGTAATTTAGGGGTTACAATGAGACCCCATTCACTTGTATTGCACTGCGATGCAGCAGTGATACATACAGTCATGGCCGAAAGTGTTGGCACCTTTGACATTGTTCCGGAAAATATGAGCAGTTTGCAAATGCATAATCCTCCAAATTCCAGTTCAGAGGTGTAAGAAGCTTGCTGATGGTTATAGGAAGCGATTGATTGCAGTTATTTATCCCAAAGGGTGTGCAACCAAATTGTAAGATGAGGGTGCCAACAATTTTGTCTAACCCATTTTTGGGGTTTTGTGAGTTTTATGTGCAATTTGCCATTTTTTCGCCTTTTTTGTGTTGTTCCAATAGACACAAAGGAAATAAACATGTATGAAATGTGTAATTGCAATAATTTTCTGGGAGAAATACTTAATTTTCTGGAACAATGAGACCCCATTCACTTGTATTGCACTGCGATGCAGCAGTGATACATACAGTCATGGCCGAAAGTGTTGGCACCTTTGACATTGTTCCGGAAAATATGAGCAGTTTGCAAATGCATAATCCTCCAAATTCCAGTTCAGAGGTGTAAGAAGTGTGCTGATGGTTATAGGAAGCGATTGATTGCAGTTATTTATCCCAAAGGGTGTGCAACCAAATTGTAAGATGAGGGTGCCAACAATTTTGTCTAACCCATTTTTGGGGTTTTGTGAGTTTTATGTGCAATTTGCCATTTTTTCGCCTTTTTTGTGTTGTTCCAATAGACACAAAGGAAATAAACATGTATGAAATGTGTAATTGCAATAATTTTCTGGGAGAAATACTTAATTTTCTGGAACAATTTGAAGGGTGCCCACACTTTTGTCCATGCAAAACACAAGCAGCGGAGACACCATCACATGTTTCTCAACGCAAGCAATGACTAGCCAGGTCATTTTGGTGTCTCCGTGACTTGTGTTTTGCATATTTTTACATATTTCCCATAAGGGATGGGGGCATTGCTCTAGAATCACTGCGTTGAGAAACATGTGATGGTGTCTCCGCAGTGTTGGATGTTGATCTCCATGAGTTCATTCATCCTCATTTTTCACAGTCTTCTACTAGGCATTGCTCCTACCAGCCAGTTTCCTACTCCACACTGATGAGGGGCAATACCCCGAAACAGCTGTCTGTGGATGGATACCATGTTTTGGCATAGGTGGTTTCCTTCATTGGAGACTGCCCTTCCCGTGGTTGTTCCTTCCCGGGGAAAGACCTGGCTAGTCATTGCTTGCGTTGAGAAACATGTGATGGTGTCTCCGCGGTTTGTGTTTTGCATATTTTTACATATTTCCCTTAAGGGATGGGGGGCATTGCTCTAGAATCACTGTGCGGAGACACCATCACGTTTCTCAACGGTGTTGGATATTGATCTGGATCTGGATGAGTTCATTCATCCTCATTTTTCACACTTTTGTCCATGACTGTAGCAATCTTTGGCCATGCGTCGTGTTGCGACTAAGGTCGCCGTGTAGCCCCAGACTTTAGTCAAAGGCCAGAAGCGTGTCCATATGACCTCCGCCTGGCCGGGATACATCATTAGGCCTCATTCTGATGTCCGTGTGGCGCATACTTATTCTATCCCTATTTTTCACGGATACAACACATACCCATTTAGTCTATGGGGCCGTTCAGATATCCATGTTTGGGGTTTTTTTGCGGGCTGTGTGTCCGTGCAAAACACACAGAGACATGTCTGTGTTTCTCCAGCAGCACGCATGAAAAGTGCCAATATAAGTCTATGGGTCCGTGAAAAACGTGAGCAGCACATACATGGTCTTGGGGTGTAATCTGTTTTCTGTCCTTGTTTAACTTGGTGAAAAAACCTCTGACACCGGTACTGTTCTTTGGTGTACACGAATAATACTGACGGTCTGCATGAAGCCCTTCATGCAAAAAAAAGAAAGTTTGGAACAGTGAAGTAGATTCATCGAGACCTAAGATAGACACAAAATGAACATATACCTGCTGTAAGTAAAAAGCAATAGTGCAAATAAATTACATAGGTCACATCGTAAGCATTGTTTTTGATCGAAAAAAGCGTCAGTCATCCCACCAGTGCCAAGGTGTACCCAGTCGGGACGGTCCTAACCTCTAGTATTAAACCTGACCATGTGTTAAAAATGACCTCAATGTGAATAAGGGCCAAGCAGGATTGGGGCCCAACTATTGGCATGCAGCCAAGGAAAGCTATATACCATATATACTCGCGTGTAAGCCCAGCTATTCAGCCCATTTTTGGGGGCTGAAAGTCCCCCTCTCGGCTTATACACGAGTCTTATGCCGGGGGTCGGCCGGGTGGGGGTGTAGGGGATCATATTCACCTCTACTAGCATGTCTCTTGCAGCCCCCCGTGCTTATTCCATCTTCTCGGCGCTGTTTCTTCCTGCTTTCAGCGGTCACGTGGTGCCGCTCATTACATATGCGCATAACTGTGCGGCTGAGAAGATGGAATAAGCACGGGGGCTGCAAGAGACATGCTAGGAGAGGTGAGTATAGCGGAGGGAGCCATATTCACCTGTCCCCCGTTCCACCGATGCTTGTCGCTCAGCTGTCTTTCTTCCTCTGGCAGTGACGTTCAGGTCAGAGGGCACCATGACATAGTTAGCAAGCGCCCTCTGCCTGAACAGTCACTGTGCAGAGCCGGCAACGCTGAGGAGCAGCAGCTGCAGCAGCAGGGACGAGGTGAGTATATAGATTTTTTTTTTTAATTGAGGCAGCGGCAGCAGCATTATAAGGGGCCACTAATAACTGTGCATCATTGTAAGGGGCCGCTCACTGTGCAGCATTATAAGGGGCCACTAATAACTGTGCATCATTGTAAGGGGCCGCTCACTGTGCAGCATTGTAAGGGGCCGCTCACTGTGCAGCATTATAAGGGGCCACTAATAACAGTGCATCATTGTAAGGGGCCACTAATAATTGTGCATCATTGTAAGGGGCCACTAATAACTGCATCATTGTAAGGGGCCGCTCACTGTGCAGCATTGTAAGGGGCCACTAATAATTGTGCATCATTGTAAGGGGCCACTAATAACTGCATCATTGTAAGGGGCCGCTCACTGTGCAGCATTGTAAGGGGCCACTAATAACTGTGCATCATTGTAAGGGGCCGCTCACTGTGCATCATTGTAAGGGGCCACTAATAACTGTGCATCATTGTAAGGGGCCACTAATAACTGTGCATCATTGTAAGGGGCCGCTCACTGTGCAGCATTATAAGGGGCCACTAATAACTGTGCATCATTGTAAGGGGCCGCTCACTGTGCAGCATTATAAGGGGCCACTAATAACTGTGCATCATTGTAAGGGACCGCTCACTGTGCAGCATTATAAGGGGCCACTAATAACTGCATCATTGTAAGGGGCCCCTCACTGTGCAGCATTATAAGGGGCCACTAATAACTGTGCATCATTGTAAGGGGCCACTCACTGTGCAGCATTATAAGGGGCCACTAATAACTGTGCATCATTGTAAGGGGCCACTCACTGTGCATCATTGTAAGGGGCCACTAATAATTGTGCATCATTGTAAGGGGCCACTAATAATTGTGCATCATTGTAAGGGGCCGCTCACTGTGCAGCATTGTAAGGGGCCACTAATAACTGTGCATCATTGTAAGGGGCCGCTCACTGTGCATCATTGTAAGGGGCCACTAATAACTGTGCATCATTGTAAGGGGCCACTAATAACTGTGCATCATTGTAAGGGGCCGCTCACTGTGCAGCATTATAAGGGGCCACTAATAACTGTGCATCATTGTAAGGGGCCGCTCACTGTGCAGCATTATAAGGGGCCACTAATAACTGCATCATTGTAAGGGGCCCCTCACTGTGCAGCATTATAAGGGGCCACTAATAACTGTGCATCATTGTAAGGGGCCACTCACTGTGCAGCATTATAAGGGGCCACTAATAACAGTGCATCATTGTAAGGGGCCACTAATAATTGTGCATCATTGTAAGGGGCCACTAATAATTGTGCATCATTGTAAGGGGCCGCTCACTGTGCAGCATTGTAAGGGGCCACTAATAACTGTGCATCATTGTAAGGGGCCGCTCACTGTGCAGCATTGTAAGGGGCCACTAATAACTGTGCATCATTGTAAGGGGCCGCTCACTGTGCATCATTGTAAGGGGCCACTAATAACTGTGCATCATTGTAAGGGGCCACTAATAACTGTGCATCATTGTAAGGGGCCGCTCACTGTGCAGCATTATAAGGGGCCACTAATAACTGTGCATAATTGTAAGGGGCCACTAATAACCGTGCATCATTGTAAGGGGCCGCTCACTGTGCAGCATTATAAGGGGCCACTAATAACTGTGCATCATTGTAAGGGGCCGCTCACTGTGCAGCATTATAAGGGGCCACTAATAACTGTGCATCATTGTAAGGGGCCGCTCACTGTGCAGCATTATAAGGGGCCACTAATAACTGTGCATCATTGTAAGGGGCCACTAATAACTGTGCATCATTGTAAGGGGCCGCTCACTGTGCAGCATTATAAGGGGCCACTAATAACTGTGCATCATTGTAAGGGGCCCCTCACTGTGCAGCATTATAAGGGGCCACTAATAACTGTGCATCATTGTAAGGGGCCACTCACTGTGCAGCATTATAAGGGGCCACTAATAACTGTGCATCATTGTAAGGGGCCGCTCACTGTGCAGCATTATAAGGGCAATAGCTTCGGCATTTTCCACCCTCGGCTTATACGCGAGTCAATAAGTTATCCCAGTTGTCTGTGACAAAATTAGGGGGGTCGGCTTGTACACGGGTCGGCTTATACACGAGTATATACGATAATCGTTATGGCCAGCTCAAAGCAATGGAGGTCGCACCCTTACCTGCACTGAGTGCAAGAACCTAAAGCATGACTGGAAGAAATGAACTGGAGTATAAGTTGGTATACATTCAACATGTAGGAGCATGTTCACACTGGCTATTCAACAGACAAAACCTAAGGCAGAAACAAAATGAACATATACCCTGCTGTAAGTAAAAGCAGTAGTGCATATAAATAACATTAGGTACTTGGTAAACACATTTTTTGCTAAAACCAAGGTTTTTGTAATTCTTTGAGCAGAGTGTAATAAACTTGTGTGGTTTACTTATTATTTTTTTTTCCAACATGGATGTCACAGCCTATGATTAACAGCTGTCACTGTTAGGCTACTTTCACATGTCCGTCGGTGGCATTCCGGCGCCATGCGGCAAAAAGATGGAGTGCCGGATCCAGCCGTGAACGGAGGGACCGGAAGTATATGCGGCGCATCTTACGGCGCCTGACACGGCTATGTTGCAAAGGGGTCACCAGGGAAGAAAAGGATCCAGGAGCCGGTGAACGGGGTATGAAAAAGAGAGAGAACATGGTATGAAAGAGAGAGAGAGAACAGGGTATGAAAGAGAGAGAGAGAACGGGGCATGAAAGAGAGAGAGAGAGAGAACGGGGTATGAAAGAGAGAGAGAGAGAACGGGGCATGAAAGAGAGAGAGAGAGAACGGGATATGAAAGAGAGAGAGAGAGACCAGGGTATGAGAGAGAGAGAACGGGTTAAAGAGAGAGAGAGATATCCGGGCATGCGCACAGGGTAAAACCGTGCATGCGGTGGCCGGATCAGGTAGAAGTCTGATCCGGCGGCCGGAATGTGCCATTGAGAAACATTGTCCCGCAGAGCCGGAAGGGCCGCATACGTCCATGTCCGGCTTTTTTCGCCGGACAAAAAAACGCTGCAGCACCCGTCCTGTCCGGCCGCCGGACAGAGAAATTCAGCCGGATCCGGTAAAAACCGGAACAAACGGAAGCACATGCGGCGCGATCCGGCGCATGTGCTTCTCAATGACAAAAAAACGCATCCGGCGGTAAAAAAAACCGGATCCGTTTTTTTACACACATGCCGGATTGTGCCTGATGGCACAAACCGGATGTGTGAAAGAGGCCTTAGGCATCCATCATAGCCTCTGTTAAAAAGAGTTTCCCGCCCTTAAGCTACAAGTTTGCAGTCACTCTATGTGACTGAAGACTTGTGGATCCTCACATCGTGCGCGTTGTACACTGTGAGGATTCTCCAGTGTCGGCGGTGGACTTGTGATTGCATGAATGTGATTTGCATACATGCGGACACATACTGACTAGACGTGCCCAGCATTACTCAATGCAAGTTGGAATGTGGCTAGAATTATGTATATCACATCACCGCTCACTCCTGACGCTAGCATCGTAGAATCCTGGCTTGTAGCTTTACAGTGGACAATGCCTTTAAGGAATTTATAGAAGGAGCTCTTCTTGTCATATACATTAAATAAAAACAAAAAATGTGATGTGAACAAGGGCTTAAAGGAAACATGTAATGTGATTCATGCTACCTAACTGCGGGCAGCATGAACCAGACTCTGGATGCAGGATTGCTCTGGTGTTTCAGTGAGAATACAGTTAAAATGATAAGCTCAAATCTTCTGATCTGACTAGTCCTGCCCTAACCCCATCCATGTTCTCCCGGCATTGGTTTAGGTGATTGACACTTCTCTCGCTATAGCAGAGACCTGTCAGTCATCCGCAGCAGCGCTAGGAGAATACAGCCGGATCTTCTAAATACTTTCTCTCTCTGAAGTTCTGGAGCACGTCTGAGGATAATATACCTGGCTACAAGCCTGCAGCCTGGTTTGTGCTGTCCGCAGTTTAGGTAGCATGAGTAATGTCTTTATCACATAAGGAGAAATACATGAAGGTTTATTCTTACAGACTGTATTGTACGATGTGACTGACTTTTCTGGAAAGATTTATTCCTGCTATTTAGGCCTTGACAGATTGTAGATAAGAAGCTTTTTGAGGTGAAGAGGAAGGATCAGATCAATGCCCTCAATAACCTAATTGAACTAAATGATGTCAACCAGCAGTACAAGATTATTGACATAATGTTGAAGGGTCTTTTCAAGGTGAGATTCTTTCCACACCATTTAATGCATGTGCCATGCTACCTCTGATTGTGTGGGCAACCAGACTGTATAAAAGTTCTCTTTTTTGTATCACATTCAACAGTATAGACTGTCATGGGTCTTCATGTGCATTTGTACTACAAGAATATTGTGAACTATCGATCTCAGAACGCTCTTTTCATGATAATCGTGCAGTGTAAACAGGCTGCCAGTCACAGAGATGTACCTAGGTTTATTGGCGCCCTTGGAAATAATTCCCCACTCCTTATACTGTCTGCATCAGTCCTCCACCCCCCCCCTCGTCCTTGTACTAGGTTTGCACAAATCCCTCTCAAACCCCTCCTCAGTGTGTCCACACCAAAACACACCCCACTCCTAATGCTGTGTTCTCACAAATCCCGAACTCTGCACCTCATACTGTATCTGCACTAATCCCCCCTCCTAATACTGTCTGCACAAATCCCCTTCATCTTTTCAGTGTCTGTGTCAAACCACACCCTGCTCCTTATAATGTGTCCACACAGATCCCCCCCATAGCTCCTCATACTGTGTCTGCACCAATCCCTCCCTCTCTCCTCATACTCAGTCTGCATTAATGCCATCCGCTCCTTCTACTGTGTCTGCGCAATCCGCTCCTCATACTCTGTCTGCACTAATCCCCCTCACTCCTCATACTGTGTCTGCGCTAATCCCCCTCACTCCTCATACTGTGTCTGCACTAATCCCCCTCACTCCTCAGACTGTGTCTGCACTAATCCCCCTCACTCCTCAGACTGTGTCTGCACTAATCCCCCTCACTCCTCAGACTGTGTCTGCACTAATCCCCCTCACTCCTCAGACTGTGTCTGCACTAATCCCCCTCACTCCTCAGACTATGTCTGCACTAATCCCCCTCACTTCTCTTACTGTGTCTGCACTAATCCCCCTCACTCCTCATACTGGGTCTGCACTAATCCCCCTCACTCCTCAGATTGTGTCTGCACTAATCCCCCTCACTCCTCATACTTTGTTCACACTAATCCCCTGACTCAGACATTCACTGCACTTCTGCTGCCCTGGAAAGTGACATCAGCAGCTTGAGAAATTATGTGGTCGCACTGCTGATGTCGTTCAGACCCAGAAGTGCTTGCGTTCTGAGATAAGTGGGTACAATTGATTGCTGGGAGTCGGAGGACAACACCTTCTCAGAGCCGGCTGTCAGCTTGATAGCCAGTACAAAGCAGCTTACTCACTCTCCGGAGGCGGCAAAATGCAGCCACCGAGATGGCACATCGGACCGCCGGGTCATTCCTGACCAATTGCCCAAAAAAGAAGCAAAACACTAATTTGCCTGTGAAATGATCTATTGTGCTGCACAGGAGATCATTGTTTTTAGCAGCACGTTGTCCTTTGTTAACAGGCCCTGCGCTTCTGGGAACAGTGGCAGCATATTCACACTGCACAGCTTATTACAGATCGTTCAGTGTGTATCTGAGGTGCGGTTAGCCTATGTAAACAGGCTGTTAAATGACCACCAGTTGGTAGATATTTACCTATAGGCCCTTTTACATTTAGCGATGCACCAGCGATCCGACCAGCGATCCGACCCGGTCAGGATCGCTGGTGCATCGCTAAATGATCGCTAGTGAGCTTTCATACAGAAAGATCTCACAGCGATGCAGCAGCGACGCAGCGGACGATACTCACCTTTCACACACAGCGATCCTGACGTCCTCCCGCCCGCCTCCACGCGTCGCTCGTCGTCACAGCAGGAAGTCTCAGCAGGAAGCCCCCGATGAGAAATGGAGCCGGACATTCTCGCGCGATCAGCGATGGACAGCGGGGGAGCCGGTCGCTGGTAAGTATCACACATAGCGATATCGCTAGCAATATCGATATAACGTTACAAAACCAGTGACGTTTTAGCGATATTGCTAGCGATATCGCTTAGTGTAAAACCCCCTTATCATTGCTCTTTTAACACTGCAAATTGGGTGGTGTGAATGCATTCCTTACAGTCATGGAGTTATTTTAGTACAAAAGATGTAAGAATACAATGCTTTTAATAGGTTTTCACAAATAGTCTAAATGTATTAAACACTGACTGAAATCCCAATTTATTAAAGGGGGTTCTCTTCGGCTCCATGGCTGGGATCTGACCTGCTAGATGAGTAGGATGCGCTGTAGTAACAGGCACAGCCAGTTGTAGGCACCAGCTGCAGTGCCTCAGTAAGCAGGACTTCAGGCTGTGCTCACACATTGCGGCCACATAGTTTTTATTCAGCAATCATGGCGAAATCGCATTGTTTTGTCAGTGTTTGCCAAAATCGCAGCAAAAAAATACAGTACTACAACAGCAGTGGCGAAAATCATGGAATCATAGCTTTGTGAACACAACTTTAATGTTCGCTAGTTTCACATTAGCGTTTTTTTGCGCAGCGCATCGTGCGCATAAAAAACGCAACGAAAAACGCATGCAAATGCAATACAAACGCGCATTTTGTAAGCGTCATGCGTTCGCTGATGCGTCAAAAAAACGCAGCGTTTCTTGCATTTTACATGCGTTTTTGCATGCGTTTGCGTTTTTTTGACGCATGCGTTTTTAGGTGTGACATTTCACAATCCTTGAAAAACAATAGAAACAGATTACACCAATGGGACACCAGTGGGCGTGTGTTATTGGAATGTTTTATATAGACCCTGTAATATGAATTCCTCAGATTTTGCTGCTGTTTCCGGTGTCAAGATGGACCTGCGTCTGGATAATTTCCGATTCAAGTTGGATCTTGACATTGCGCTGTCTCCAGGCGTATGCCTTTTCTTGCCAGCAACAAAGGGAGAGGGAGAGACAGCACAGACGGCAGCGGCATCGGTTTTGGAGGCATCCAATAATTGAACTCCGGGAAAGCCGTGGAGCGTATCACACGCTGTACAGCGAGCTCCAGGAAAACCAGGAGAAATTTGCAGAGTATACCCGGAAGTCCCAGCAAAGCTTCCTGGACTTGCTGGGTATGGTTGAAGGAATCATCCGGAGACGGGACACTCAGCTCCGGCGTGCCATTCCTCCCAAAGAAAGGCTCCTCGTCACCTTACGGTATGTAATGTTTTTATGTTTGCATGTTTTTTTTAAATTTTTTTTTTTTTGGTTGGCTAAAAAATTCTGTGTTTTTTGGTAATGAATTTTAACATTATTTTTGGGAAATTGCTTTTTTGCATAATGGTTTTTCTTCTGTCATGTACTAACCACAAGCCTTTATAAAATGTTTTTCTGCTATGTTGTATTAAAAAACATGCAAAATAGTTATGCCATGTACTTTTTATTTTCAGTGTTTTTATTAATACCCTAGACAGAGATATAATTTTTTTTCTTTTTATGTTTTGCAGGTTCCTGGCAACTGGAGAGAGTCTTTCATCCCTGCATTTCCAGTACCGGCTGGGAATCTCCACTTTATCCGGGATTGTTGCCGACACCTGCAGGGCTCTGTGGGATGTTCTGTGTCCGAAGTTTCTGCCCTTGCCCACCGCCGAAAAGTGACTTCAAATAGCGGACAAATTCTGGGCAGTCTGCAATTTCCCGAACTGCCTAGGAGCGGTGGACGGGAAGCACATCCGCATCACAAAACCGGCAAGAAGTGGCTCTGAGTACTACAACTACAAGAAGTACTTTTCGACAGTACTCATGGCCATTGCGGATGCAGACTGCCGGTTTGTGGCGGTAGACATAGGGGCATTCGGACGGGGCAACGATTCCCAGACTTTTAAAAACTCTGATATGGGCCGGAGGTTGTACGGCAACCAGTTCAATTTTCCACTGGCACGGCCTCTTCCCCAAACCCAAGCTCCACTTTCCATTTGTAGTGGTTGGGGATGAGGCATTTCAGATGTGCCAAAACCTGCTCAAGCCGTACTCCAGCCGTGACTTGGACCACTCCAAGAAAGTATTCAACTACAGGCTTACGAGGGCACGCAGGACTGTAGAGTGTGCCTTTGGCATTCTAGTGTCCAGATGGTGAATTCTCAGCACCGCCATCAATCTCAAACTTGAAACAGTGGATGAGGTGGTGAAGGCGTGCGTGGTTCTGCACAATTTTGTTATGGCAAAGGAGCGGCCGAACGTTGACATGGATGAACCTGCTGCCAACCCTTTGCCAGATTTTAATCAGCATCCTCTTCCGTCATCAGTCGAAGTTTCCCAAATGAGGGACCAATTTGCGGACTTCTTCTTATCCGATGTGGGTCGTGTAGCATGGCAGGATCAAATGGTGTAATAGCTTTGTTGTTTGTCAATAATAAAATACCGTTTTTTTTTTTCTTTCCTGTACCCAGTGTACTGTGTCTTAATACACTCCACTACTCGCCTGCCCAGGTGTCCAGTGAAATCAGGATGCTGTGCTTCCTGACTTTACTAGGACTCCTGACCAGGTGACCCTACATATAAAAGTTGTATGACCTTCCTCATTTCTCCAGTCCGTGTTCATAAGGCATATTGGCGAGAAGGTGTAGATAATACAACTAATATTTATATCACCTGGCCTAAGTATATTGATTTTGGGATGCAGTAACAACCATCACTCTGTCTGATAACTGACCATGTGATTAAAACTATTAGTTTTAGTATCTCCACTGTCGAACGCAGACTGGAGAGATGATAAAGGTTTATACAACTTTTAC
Source organism: Dendrobates tinctorius (assembly GCF_039654945.1). Classification (NCBI taxonomy): domain Eukaryota; kingdom Metazoa; phylum Chordata; class Amphibia; order Anura; family Dendrobatidae; genus Dendrobates; species Dendrobates tinctorius. The sequence continues at coordinate 1,828,111 of NW_027361762.1, forward strand.
AATCCCCTGGCCTGGTGTCATGATGAATTGATGATGCCCCCAAAAAACACATCCTAACTTCAGAAATTTTGGACACCTGGCCAGGTGAATACACATAGGAGTTAACCTCCAGCATCTCTACAGTCTGTGTGCAATAGATAATGAAGACTGAAGCGACGCTGCAGATTACAACTCATAGGTATACTCACCTGGCCAGGTGTGCTAAATAGTTATGACACCAGGCCAGGGTATTTGTAGATTTGGCCTGTAATTTCTCCATAATCTATTCAGTCTATTTGCCACAGACTGTATAGATGATGTGGTTCATAACAAGGTATCTAGGATCCCCTGGCCTTGTGTCACAAAGAGTGAAATGGGGATGGGCAAAACACACCATCCTCAATTCACTCTTTACGACACTTGGAAAGGTGAGAATAGATATGCCTTGCACCCTCCACCATCAATCTGACCAATATTAGCAGACTGAAGAGCCTGGTGGATGAAAATACAAGTCATATATTTGTGTTTTTGACATCACATTTCTCCAGGACTGACACAAGAAACATGTGTCAGTACTGGAGCTATGAGGTGTCAAAAACATAAAGTGTACGGCGCAGTGTGTGCAGGCGGCGAAAGACACAATAACCAAACAATTTTTTCAAATCAAACGTTAAACTTTATTTAAATAAAAGAATTTAAGATTTAAAAAAAAAATTTACTTGGGGTCAGTTGGTGGAAACTGGGGGGTGTGGAGGGATGAGGAACGGCTTAGGGTGGAGGAAGGGGTTCTAGGGGAAGGAGGAACCAAAGAAGTGGGGGAAGGCAGCAGTGGCAAGGAAAGTTTGCAAGTGGGAGGTGAGGGAGTAGGGAGGGTTAGAGTCCTCCTCTTTTTTTTTTTTTTTATGATGGTGGCCCGTCGGCGTGCTGCTGTCCTGCCTGGAGCGCCTGGAGCCTGAGGAGTGGCTCAACCCCGGGGACCGCCTTGAGCCTGTGGACCGCCTGGAGGCCGTGGACCGGCTGGAGCTGGGGGACCGCCTGGAGCTTGTGGACCGCCTACCAGGATCCTGTAGCTGCTGTAGCATGCTGGTGGTGGTGGTGGATGTCCTGGCAGGGGCCGTAAATAGTGAATGCGGGTCCCCAGCTGATGCTGCTCAGAAGTGGTGGTGGTGGTGGCGGTCCATACCGGGGTGGTCCTCCCGGTGGTGGTGATGGTGGTGGCGGCGGTGTTGCCCCAGTCAGGGGTGGTGCTCCGGGTGGTGGTGGTGGCGCTCCAGGCAGGGGTGGCGACGACAGGCCATCCGGTGGTGGTGGTGGTGGTGGCGGCAGCAGTGGTGGGCCAGGCAGGAGCAGCGCTTGGCATGGTGTTGGCGGGGAAGTGTCCAGCTGCACTCGGACTTGGGGCGGTATATTGGTGTCCGGCGTGGCTTGGAAGTGTGGTAGCCGTGCAGTGATATGCAGCAGAAGTAGGTAATGCTGTGAATCGAGTCAGCGGTGGCACAGGTGGAAATGCCACCGCTGACTGCTGCATATATCTACTCTGCTGCATAGCCTGCATAAAAGCATTGTTGCAGGCCTGCATGACAGTCAACTGGAGTTCAGGGGTAAGGTATTCCACCGTGTCCCGAGCTATTTGTGTATAGAAATGATGCGCTGGTCTGGCGAGGTCGACTTCCAGGCGCTCAAGGCGACCCTCGATAGACTTGTAGCGTTGGTCCAAAAGGAGGAAACCACTCTCAAGTCTATCGGAGAGTGCCTTGAGGCTACTCTGAAAGACCGAGCTCAATTCAACGAACTCGGGCATGACAGGCCTGTCCGAGGTCCTCTGCCACTGCTGGCGGGAAGTGCCCGCAAAACCAGTGGCAGAGACCTGGGACAGGGGAACACCTGAGCGACCAGCTTCCTGGTCTCCAGATGACTGTGGTGCAGACCTGCAAGGTGCTTCTTCGCTGATGGATGGCTGGGACGGGTCCGGGGCAGCTTGATGAAGGACCGCTTCGGGCCCAGGTTGCAGGGTGCTGCTCCAGGTGCTGTGAAAAGAAAAGAAAGAAATTACTAGCATAAATTAACAATCGCCAACTCCTGTGGAATAGAAAAGCACAGAATAAAACACAATACAACTAGAAAATACTTACGTTCGGGAGGCAAGGACCGGTCTTAAAAAGGCCAAGGCACGATGATATCTGTATTTCATGCCGGTCCCTGCCGCAGCACCACTGCGAACCTGCTTCTCCTGACGGATATCCCTGTTGAAGCGGTCCTTCATCGAGCGCCAACGGGTTCTGACTTTGTTCACTGTGGGTAAAAACAAAAAAAAAAATAAGAGTATGCACTGGAGGCCGTGATCACCCAACTGTGTGTGATGCTAGAAACTCCATGGAGTTACTAGCATCACACACAGTTGGGTGATCCCGGCCAAGATCACTGCTGCATCACACTGCATTTAAATACTTACGAAAATCCTTGCGGACCTGGGGAGAGGCGTTGTCCCAGCCATCCACCAGCGATGCGGCCACCTCGTTCCAGAGCCGCCGGATCACCACGTTGTCCGAGTGCAGTTGGTGACGGGTGTCCCACAGCGGGACTCGCTCCTGGACTAGACGGATGAGCTCGTCATCGTCCAGGGCGAGGTCCTCCTCCCGTTGTGAGCCTAGAAAAGAAAGACAATTTTAAAATAAAAAATATAGAAAATAAACCAGCCATGAAAAAAAAAATTATTTAAGTGAAAATATAAGCAAAAAAAGCATGAATAAAAAACACAAAAAAAAAATCAGCATGAAAAGATATTCTATAAGTGGATGATAGATTTGTCAGATTGAGAATGGTCCCTGTAACAGGCCACGTGATGTGTAGAGGTGGCCGCACAAAGGCTGTAATGTCCAGAACTCCCATACATGAGATTCCACCACTAGGACTATCTGACATTTGTGGCATGTCCTGTATTTCCCCTCCCTAACAGGCTATTTTTTGTTTTTGTGCTTTCTTTCCATTCTTTGCAGAGCCATAACTTTTATATTTTTCTTGCGGAATAGACATATGAGGGCTTGTTTTTAGTGACATGTCGTAGTTTGTGTTGACACCAGTCATTTTAGCACTGAGAATGTACTAAAAAATGGGGATTTCCAGTGCGGGGAAGTGGTGAAAAATATGAAATTCTCACCCTGTTCTTGGGGTTTGGTTGTTACATCTTCATTTTTTAGTAAAATTGGCCAATCAACATGATTCTAGTAATATGTCCTCAGTGTTTTTGACAGTTGCTGCTATATTATGCGTATATGTAATATATATCTTCAGTACACAGGGTAGTCTCATTTCAGATCACTTTAGCCTCAAGGCTCACTGGTGTGTGTGTAAAAAAATAAAATAATCCTGACCTCTACTTGTCCTCTTTGGCTCCAGTGCTGAGTGTCCACAACTACTTTAGTCTTTGTTGAATGGCAGCAGTGGTAATATTGCATTGACACACTGCCTTCAGCCAATCACTGAGCTCACTGGCTCGTGCAGTTTCACTACTAAGGCCGGTTTCTCACATCTCTGTCCCACAGACCTGACACATGGACAGGCCGGGGGTCTCCTCACCCCCAACTCCACAGCCTCATATATGGCTAAGATGCAGGTGCTAATGTCAGAGAACCCTTGGCTGGTCCTGTACTCAGGACAGTTCTTCCAAAAATTCTTAGATCACAGTCTAAGAGAGACTAAAGGGAATCTGTCATGTCCAGAAATATTATTTACTTGCACATTGTAGGTTAGTCTACAGTAAATATTGTCACCATCCTTCCTGTTTGCCTTATTGGAGCAGTGGCTACAGGGAGAAAAGGAACTTATGTCCTCCCTGCATTTGCTCCTGTCCAGTGATAGGAGCGGTTACACTCACCCTTCTCTATACAGTGAGCGTGGATGTAACTCTGATTGACATCCTGCTGTGCAGCGTATGTGTATAGGGTAGACTGTCAATCAGGATGCTGGGAAATGATAATAGCCACTTTCCTTTTATAGTGAGCAGTATCCGCTACCTGCATCACCTGATGACAGGAAGGGAGCAGATTCTAAAGGAATTTAACTGTATTTTCTCCCTGTAGCCGCTGCTCCAGTATTGAAACAGGTGGCAGGATTTTAATGCTATTTATCTGCAAAATGACCCTTTATCTGCAAAATGACCCTATATCTGCAGGTGAATAGTGATTCTAGACATGATGGGTTTCCTTTCATTTGTAAAAACTGAACCTTTTAAAGGGATTGTCCAGCACAATGCAAATTTTTGGCAAGCGATGAATTCATCTTCTGAATCCGAATAGTGTGAGATATCCTTGTGAGGGGTCGTCAAGTGATGATGAGTATACGATTTTCATATGTGCGGTCTGAGCGAATTATAATCTATATAAACCTACCAGCAAGTGTCTTAGATTTATGGCACTTCACAAATATAAACTAATCCAAACCGAGCAAGGAAGCATAGGCCAAAGAAGTAACATTAAATCATTTTTATTAACAAATAATCTAAAATAGAGCAATAAAAAAAAAAAAATTCCAGGAAGAAGGTGCATTCAAAACGCGCGTTAGGGATCTGCACTGTCTGACTAGGTCGCATGCCCTCTTTTACCTATGCACACATGTCACTTTAAAAGCTTGGCTTGAAAAAGAACATATTGTTCGATCCGCGTTGCTGTGTCTTTCCGCTATGATGGGGCATGTCCGTTTATCCTTGTTCTTATACCTTGAGTAAATTTTTGTATATTTGGAAGCTGGAAACTTTTTTTATTATTGATTTACCCCATGGGTGGCTTCACGAAATATCCGAGCTTCCACGCACCACTACTAGCCAAGAAAGCAGGTGAGCTGGTTACCTTTATATTTTGCACATACCTTATTTAATGTATGTATTGATATGTATATTTCCATTTGCATGTCCAGCAAATATATATATTTTACAGCATAATCAGTATTAGCAAGTAGATCACAAGAAAAATTGAATGGCACTCACTGGGTAAAATATGCAAGGCTTTATTAGGAAATCTTCAACGGGAGCTTAAAAAGACAGGAGCGACGACGATTGTTTCGCGCAAGGTGACCTGTGGAAGCGCACCTTGCGCAAAACGATTGTCGTCGCTCCTGTTTTTTTAGCTCCCGTTCTCCCCTTGAAGATTTCCTAATAAAGCCTTGCATATTTTACCCGGTGAGTTCCATTCAATTTTTCTTGTGATCTGCATCATGGATATGTTCTTTCTCATGAATGAGCACCTGCGGGTTTTGGGTTATTTGCCGGCTGCAACTCCTGCACTTTGAATTTATCCGGCGGTGTGAGCTCTGTTGGCGGTGCCGGTCAGCTGTTTCTATTTTGTTGATTTGCAAGTATTAGCAAGTAGACTTTGAATGCATTGCCTGTATATTTACCTCTACACATGTTGTCAAAATTGGTACCCCTCGTTTAGTGACAGAAAAACCTGCAATGTTCACAGAAATAACTTGAATCTGACAAAAGTAATAATAAATCAAAAATCTATGAAAATGAGCAAATGAGTCAGACATTGCTTTTCAACCATGCTTCCACAGAATTTAAATTAAAATAAAACTCATGAAATAGGCCTGGACAGAAATGATGGTACCCTTAACTTAATATTTTGTTGCACAACCTTTTGAGGCAATCACTGCAGTCAAACGATTCCTGCACCTCTCGACAGGTATTTTGGCCCCCTCCTTGACATCTGCTCCAGTTGTCTCGTGTTTGAAGGTTGCTTTTTCCAGACGTCATGTTTCAGCTCTTTCCAAAGATGCTCAACAGGATTTAGGCCAGGTCTGATAGAAGGCCACTTCAGAATAGTCCATTGTTTTCCTCTTAACCATTCTTGGGTGTTTTTAGCTGTGTGTTTTGGCTCATTATCCTGTTGCAAGACCAATTACCTGAAACTGAGACCAAGCTTTCTGACACTGGGCAGCACCTTTCTCTCTAGAATCCCTTGATAGTCTTGAGATTTCATTGTACCCTGCACAGATTCTAGACACCCTGTGCCAGATGCAGCAAAGCAGCCCCAGAACATAACAGAGCCTCCTCCATGTTTCACAGTAGGGACAGTGTTCTTTTCTTGATATGCTTCAGTTTTCCATCTGTAAACATAGAGCTGATGTTCCTTGCCAAAAAGTTCCACTTTTGTCTCATCTGTCCATTGGACATTCTCTCAGAAGCTTTGTGGTTTGTCAACATGTAGTTTGGCAAATTCCAGTCTGGCTTTTTTATGATTTTTTTTTCTAAAAATGGTGTCCTCCTTGGTAGTCTCCCATGAAGTCCACTTTGGCTCATACAAGGACGGATGGTGCGATCTGACACTGATGTTTGTTGAACTTGAAGTTCACCTTTAATCTGTTTAGAAGTTTTTCTGGGCTCTTTTGTTACCATTCGTATTATCCGTCTCTTTGATTTGTCATCAATTTTCCTCCTGCGGCCACGTCAAGGGAGGTTGGCTACAGTCCCATGGAGCATAAATTTCTGAATAATATGTGCAACTCTAGTCACAGGAACATCAAGCTGCTTGGAGATGGTCTTATAACTTTTACCTTTAACATGTTTGTCTAAATTTTCTTTCTAATCTCCTGAGAAAACTCTTTCCTTCGCTTCCTCTGGCCCATGTTGAGTGTGATACACACCATGTCGCCAAACAGCAGAGTGTGTATCTGTAGCCCTCTATACAGGCCCACTCACTGATTCCAAGATTGTAGACACCTGTGATGCTGATTAGTGGACACGCCTTGATTTAACATGTCCCTTTTGTCACATTATTTTCAGGGGTACCATCATTTCTGTCCTTGTCTATTTCATGAGTTATTTTTTTTTAATTCTGTGGAAGCATGGTTCAAAAGCAATGTCTGACTTTCATTTGTTCATTTTCATAGATTTTTTATTTATTATTACTTTTGGCAGATTCAAGTAATTTCTGTCACCATTGTGGGTTTTTCTGTCATTAAACGAGGGGTAGCTACAATTTTGACCACGCATGTATGTAGTGGACTAGAATTGCGAATTATAATGACCTGCTCTTTTACATTCCTGATGCTGGTTGCATTGAACATGGTTAAGTATTTGTGGCTGTAGTTGAACCTTGTTTAAAGGCTTTGCACTTAGGATTACTCTTATGGCAGGTTTGTGGCAGCCATGTTTTTCATATAGTCTTTGTTCGACGACACTGGTCTATTTAGGTATGGGTATGCTACCTAAGTAGGCAGTACCTTTTTTGTATTTGTATCTCCATTTTTTATTGCTTTATTTTAGATTATTTTAGATGATTTAATGTTACTTCTTTGGCCTATGGTTCCTTGCTCTGTTTGGATTAGCGAATTAGAATTTAGTTAGCACATGACCACAGATATGTAAAGCACATACTTGAGATGACATGCAGACTGCTCAGACCAGCAAGCAAAGCGGAATCCAAACAGTGTGACCAGTGGGGAAAATAAGTATTTGATATACTGCCAATTTTGTAAGGTTTCCACCTACAAAAAATGGAGAGGTCTGTAATTTTTATTGTAGGAACACTTCAACTGTTAGAGACAGAATCTAGGAATAAAAACCAGAAAATCACATTGTATGATTTTTAAATAATTAAACTGCATTTTTTCCATGAAATAAATTTTTGATCACCTACCAACCAGCAAGAATTCTGGTTCTCACATACCTGTTAGTTTTTCTTTAAGAAGCCCTCCTACTCCACACTCATTACCTGTATTAATTGCAACTGTTTGAACTTGTTACCTGTATAAAAGACAACTGTCCACACACTCACTCAATCAATCACACTGCAACCTTTCCACTATGGCCAAGACCAAAGAGCTGTCTAAGGACACCAGGGACAAAATTGTAGACCCGCCCAAGGCTGGGATGGGCTACAGGACAATAGGCAAGCAGCTTGGTGAGAAAGCAACAACTGTTGGTGCAATTATTAGAAAATGGAATAAACTCAAGATGAAGATGACTGTCATTTTTCCTCGGTCTGTGGCTTCATGTAAGATCTCACCTTGTGGGGTAAGGATAATTCTGAGAAAGGTCAGAAATCAGCCTAGAACTACACTTGAGGACCTGAAGAGAGCTGGGACCTGAAGAGAGCTGGGACCACAGTCTCAAACATTACCGTTAGTTACACAGTCTCCGTAACACACTACACAGTCATGGATTAAAATACTTCAGGTCATGCAAGGTCCTCCTTCTCACACCATCACATGTCCACACCCATTTGAAGTCTGCCAATAACCATCTGGATGATCCAGAGGAGGCATGAGAGAAGGTCATGTGGTCAGATGAGACCAAAATAGAACTTTATGGTGTCAACTCCACTTGCCGAGTGTGGAGGAAGAAGGTACACCCCAAGAACACCATCCCAACTGTGAAGCATGGTAGGGGAAACATCATACATTGGGAATGCTTTTCTGCAAATGGGACAGGACCACTGCACCTTATTGAAGTTAGGATGAATGGAGTCAGGTATCGTGAGATTTTGGCCATCAACCTCCTTCCCTCAGTAAGAGCATTGAAGATGAGTCATGGCTGGATCTTCCATCATGACAATGACCCAAAACACACAGCCAGCGAAACTAAGGGATGGTTCCATAAGAAGCATTTCAAGGTTCTGGAGTGGCCTAGTCAGTGTCCAGACTTGAACCCAATAGAAAATCTTTGGAGGGAGCGGAAACTGATTCTTGCCCAGTGACAGCCACGAAACCTGAAAGATCTGGAGAAGATCTGTATGGAGGGAGGGGGCCAAAATCCCTGCTGCAGTGTGTGCAAACTTGGTCAAGAACTACAGGAAACATCTGACCTCTGTAATTGCAAACAATAGTTTCTGTACCAAATATTAAGTTCTGTTTTTTGCCTATTGTATCAAATACTTATTTAATGCAATAAAATACTAATTGATTTAATGTGATTTTCTGGATATTTTTTTAAGATTGTGTCTCACAGTTGAAGTGTACCTACGATAAAAATTGCAGACCTCTCCATTCTTTGTATGTGAGAAAACTTGCAAAATCGGCAGTATAGCACATACTTATTTTTCCCACTGTATATGTGAATCTTTGCAGTGGGATGGACAACCCCTTTCAGTGTCCTGTGGATGATTATATACAAGTGCTTCTCACTAAATTAGAATATCATCAAAAAGTTAATTTATTTCAGTTCTTTAATACAAAAAGTGAAACTCATATACTCGATTATATAGAGTCATTACAAACAGTGATCTATTTCAAGTGTTATTTCTGTCAATGTTGTTGATTATGAATTACAGACAATGAAAACCCAAAAGTCATTATCTCAGTAAATTAGAATACTTTATAACACCAGCTTGAAAAATTATTTTAAAATCCGAAATGTTGGCCTACTGAAATGTATGTTCAGTAAATGTACTCAATACTTGGTCGGGGCTCCTTTTCCATCAATTACTGCATCAATGCGGCGTGTCATGGAGGCGATCAGCCTGTGGCACTGCTGAGGTGTTATGGAAGCCCAGGTTGCTTTGATAGCGGTCTTCAGCTCGTCTAAATTGTTGGCTCTGGTTTCTCTCATCCTCCTCTTGACAATACCCCATAGATTCTCTATAGGTTAAGGTCAGGCGAGTTTGCTGGCCAATCAAGCACAGTGATACTGTTGTTTGTAAACCAGGTATTGGTATTTTTGTCAGTGTGGACAGGTGCCAAGTCCTGCTGGAAAATGAAATTTCTATCTCCAAAAAGCTTGTTGGCAGAGGGAAGCATGAAGTGCTCTAAAATTTCCTGGTAGACGGCTGTGCTGACTTTGGTTTTGATCAAATACAGTGGACATACACCAGCAGATGACATGGCTCCCCAAACCATCACTGATTGTGGAAACTTCACACTAGATCTCAAGCAGCTTGGATTGTGGCCTCTCCACTCTTCCTCCAGACTCTGGGACCTTGATTTCCAAATGTAATGCAAAATTTACTTTCATCTGAAAACAACACCTTGGTATCAGGAGAAATCGCCAGGTGGGCACTTACCAGCGGTTTCAGCAGCCCTGACAGTGAGAGCCCGGAGCCACTGATGGCCTGTGACAGCTGTTCTTACAGCGTCTGGGAGCTGGGCAAGATGACAGCAATACAGCAGGGCTGGAGTGAACAGAACGCCTGGTGGTGAGTGTACTGACAGGACCTGCAGTCACGTGACCACAGGGGGTGGGGCTTAGCGTCCTGCTGCTGGAGATGCGTGCAGGATGCTACAGGGACCCTGGAGAAGAGGGGAAAGGGGGCTACCAGACACCAGGGAAAGGGCGGGGCACCAGAGGGAGGCGAAATCCAAGACAAGCCGAGGTCAGTAAATGAGAGAGGCAGCGCAGTACACAAGGAGCAGGCTAATCAGGAATAGTCAGGGACGTAGCAAGAGTCAGAAACCAGAGAAGTAGATACACAGTACAGAATCAAAAGGCAAACTCACAACGGGGGACAGAACTGGTTCAGAACCATACAAACACGCTATAGCACAGGCACACAGGGGTCACACACTCAGCCAAGGGTCAAAGTATAACCGACAAAGGATGGCCCCACAATGAGGCTATAAAAAGCCTCAGAGAAAACCAAAAGGAGGCCATCCGGGTTAACCCTTAACACATCCAACCCACTCACCAGCAAACCATGACTCTTGGACCACTGAGTATCAGTCCAGTTCTGGCCCATGTAAGACGCTTCTGGCGTTGTCTATTGGTCATGAGTGGCTTGACACAAGGAATGTGACACTTGTAGCCCATGTCCTGGATACGTCTGTGTATGGTAGCTCTTGAAGCAATGACTCCAGCAGCAGTCCACTCCTTGTGAACCTCCCCCACATTTTTGAATGGCCTTTTCTTAACAATCTTTTCAAGGTTGCAATTATCCCGGTTGCTTGTGCACCTTTTTCTACCACACTTTTTCCTTCCACTTAAACTTTCCATTACTATGCTTGCATGCAGCACCCTGTGAACAGCCAGCTTCTTTAGCAATGACCTTTTGTGACTTACCCTCCTTGTGGAGTGTGTCAATGACTGCCTTCTGGACATCTGTCAAGTCAGCAGTCTTCCCCATGATTGTGGAGCCTACTGAAACAGACTAAAGGGCTAAAGACTTGTGACGTTATAGCGATATTGCTAGCGATATCGCTGTGTCTGATTCTTACCTACGACCCGCTCCCCCGCTGCTTATCGCTGATCGCGCGAGAACAGGCTGGACTGTTTCTCGTTGTCAGCTTTCTGCTGAGGCTTCCTGCTGTGACGATGAGCGTGGAGCCGGGCGGGAGGACGCAGGATCGCCTAGTGTGACAGGTAAGTAGCGACCCCCGTCCCCAGCGATGTCACTGGTGAGATCTGCCTGTGTGGAAGCTCACTAGCGACCACTTAGCGATGCACCAGCGATCCTGACCGCGTCATATCGCTGGTCGGGATCGCTGGTGCATCGCTAAGTGTGACAGTACCTTAAGGGACCTTTTAAAACGCTTTGTATGTGTTGTATGTTAATTATTCTAATTTCCTGAGATAATGACTTTTGGGTTTTCATTGGCTGTAAACTATAATCATCAACATTAACAGAAATAAACACTTGAAATAGATCACTCTGTTTCTAATGACTCTATATAATATGAGTTTTACTTTTTGTATTGAAGAGCTTAAATAAATTAACTTTATGATGATATTCTAATTTAGTGAGAAGCACTTAAGTTTTGTTTGAAGAGAGTGTGGTCCTCATCACTACTAAATCACTAGTGAACTGTGAGATTTCCATCAGCTACCACTAGAGGGCACTGATTGTGTAATGTCTTTTTGTAGGGATGTGCATTTACTTTTCCCTCTAAGGGTGTGTGCACACGCTGCGGATTCTGCTACGGTTCCGCAGCGGATTTGGTGTACAGTACCATTATTCCCTATGGGAATAAAAAACCGCAGTGTAGACGGTGCGGATTTTTCTGCACGTTTTTTCTGAGGTTTTGAAACCGCAGAAAGAATTGACATGTCAATTCTTTCTGCGGATTCCGCTGCGGTTTGCCATCTCCTCCATTGAGGAGATGAAAAACCGCAGAGCAATCCGCAGGTAAAACCGCAGGTCTTTTGACCTGCAGATTTACCTGCGGATTTTACAAAATCTGTGTGGCCAAATCCGCACCCCAATCCGCAGCGTGTGCACATACCCTAAGGGTACCGTTACACTTAGCGATGCACCAGCGATCCCGACAACGATATGGATCGCTAAGTGGTCGCTAGTGAGCTGCCACACAGGCAGATCTCACCAGCGACATAGCAGGGGTCGGGGGTCGCTACTTACCTGTCAGACGAGGCGATCCTGACGTCCTCCCGCCCGCGTCCACGCGTCTCTCGTCGGCGCCACAGGAAGCCCAGCAGGAAGTGCCCGACGAGAAATGGTCCAGGACGTTCTCGCGTGATCAGCGATAATCAGCGGGGGAGCCGGTCGGAGGTAAGTATCACATATAGCGATATCGCTAGCAATATCGCTGCTGCGTCACAAAATCGGTGATGTTACAGCGATATTGCTAGCGATATCGCTATGTGTAACGGGCGCTTAAGGCAGGGATGTCAAACTCAAATACACAGAGTGCCAAATTAAAAATCTTAGACAAAGTCATGGCACAGCCTTGATATATATTAAAAAAAAATGTCTACAATTGAGGATGTTCTTCCTTATCATTAAATATAACGATGAACCTCTTCGTATAGAAACAAACCTAAAGAGGTTGTCCCACTAACAATGTACATTTTAATAAAAAAGATCTTAGAATAAAATAAACATATAATCAGAAATGGGATATAATGGAATAATATATGTTATGTAAGGGCAGTAAAAAGCATATGGGCCAATGGCCTAATTTAAATATGCAATAACAAAGGATAAAAACCTTGAATTAATAATACAAATAAAGTATGATGCCAACAAAATTGCCCCTCAAGCACAGTATAATGATACCCCCACAGTGAATTCCTCCACAGTACCTTCCACGTACACTGTAAGAAGACCCTACTGTAGCTCCCAGCAAAGTATTTTGACCTCAACACAGTGTGATGTGCCAACTGTGATCCGAACACAGCCCTCCACACAGTTTAATTGGCCCTGCATAGTCCGCCACACTGTTTAATTAGCCCCTCATAGTCCTCCACACAGTATAATGGGCCCCACATACTCGTCCACACAGTATAATGGGCGTTACATAGTCCTCCACACAGTGTAATAGACCCCACTTAGTCCTCAATACAGAATAACGGGCACCACATAGTCCTCCATACAGAATAATGTGCCCTACATAGTCCTCCATACAGTATAATGGACCTTACATAGTCCTCCTTACAGTATAATGGACCTTACATAGTTCTTCATAAAGTATAATGGGCCGCACAGTCCTCCATGTAATATAATTGGCCCCATATAGTCATCCATACAGAATAATGGGCCCCACGTAGTCTGTACAGTATAATGGCCCCACTTAGTCCTCCATATAGTATAATTGGAGTGCAGTACTGTCGTCGCGGGCCAAATATGATCACCCTGTGGGGAAGATTTGGCCCATGGCCCAGAGTTTGATGTGTGCTCTAGTGGCAGCTGCATGTTGTTTTTAACATATAATTATGACTTATTGGCCGCATAAAATAACGATAACAAAACCTCACAAGCAATGGTGTCTTTATAGAGTTTAGTTACATTTATTTGTACGTACATTATTTTTTGGCTTGGGAGGACATTAAAGGCTGGCTGGACTAGATATCAATGTCATAGCCCGTGATGAATTTCCTAACCATACCCCAATTGTGATGGAATTTTCTGTGCCACGTTGACTCATGAAAGCTCCACAATTGTACGATTTCCTGTAACAGGTGCTGGAGGACTCGCGCGTTGTTCTGATTGCAGCAGGAGTACATCCTGATGGCCCATTCCCTGCGGATGAAAAAATTAAAGATGGTAAGAGAGATGGCGGCATGTGGCTCGTTGATAAGTTTGAAGCCATTCATTACATCAAGTTGAAAACTTTTTTTTATCTTTATTCTTGTGAATGTCCAACAGTAGTAAGATATCCTTACATATCAGTTACCACGATGAATATTTTTGAGTTTTTGATGTTGCAGATTTTCTGTATCATTTCCTCACAAATTAGGATATGGGTTTAGTTTTTTTTTACATGCGTTTTTATCACCTATTTTTTTCTGCTGTGGTTTAGGTCTCCTGCTTTGTTTTGGAAACTTCTCGATATTTAATGTGGGTATGAGATTTCCATAAATCTCACTCACTTTACTCATTGTGGGAATTTAGCCGAAAGCTTGTTGGACAGTACGGTGGCTCAGTGGGTAGCATTGTTTCTTTGCAATACTGGGGTCCTGAGCTCAAATCCCACCAAAAACAAGATCTGTTGTTAGTTCTTATGTTCTCTCTGCTTTCTGCAGTTTCCTCCCAGATCCCAGGAGACCTATTGATAGAGAGTCTAGATAGTGAGTGCGTGCAATGTCTGTCTGCTGGCATGCAGGTATAACATGTAATTGGCAGTTCCAGCCGGGGAACATAGTCTGAGACCAGACTTGTCCAGCACTGCCCCATCCAGCTTCTCCCAGCACTCCTAGAGGTGATTGATGGCTTTCCCAATAGCAAGGGACCTGTCAATCACGTAGAGCCGTGGTGGGAGCAGTGTGTCAGAGTAACATACCTGGCTGCAGTTGTGCAGGGATTCTGGGGTACATGCTGCCCGTGGATTTGGAAGCACAAGTCAGGTGACAGGCTCCCTTATAGATCTGTGGCACTTTGTTAGCAAGAGATATAACATAACTGTGTAAATAAAGGTCACTGAGAGCTAAAAGGTACGTATTTCTATTTTGTGTCACTTTCTACTTCTAATGTTTTTATTGAATGATAAGTAACTTAAAGTTAAAAACTGATTTTTTATTTTTTTTTATTTTTAGTTATGGTATCCGTTATCTTTTAAAAAATGTAATGTGCTCAGCCGTATATGACTATATACGGCTGAGCACATATGTGATTCTTCAGATGTTGTATTAGTCTATGCCTGATGAAGAGACCTGAGTAGTCTCGAAAGCTTGCAATGTGTTACCATCTTTTCAGTTAGCCATTAAAAGGTATCAATCACTGAGGACTCTCAATCCTGAATATTCTTCTATCTACTGGCTAACACGGTACAAAGATATATATCTTTACAACTCCCTTAAATAATTCTTAAGTTTTGGCAATGTTTAGTATTCGACCTTGTAATTATCTTCTATTTGCCACCTTCTTTGTGTATGACGGTTGCAGCCTATTCACACACTGTGGAGAATTCTGCATTCTTTGGTGATGTCGTTCTACGCTTTCCTAAGATCGTTCACCATTACTTTGATCGAAATTCCAACTGGAACAACCTGATTCGGTGGGGTATCGGCTTTTGTAACCTGAGTGGCATCTTTGATGACGGTCCACATTCACAGCTTCTTGGCCTGGTATGTCTTAACCTACTATGACGACCTCCTTCTCTGTGTTTGTGCATGTAGACATATCTGTGATTCCAGTTAGCTCATGCTTCCACCTGTGTAGTATTCTCACCATACAGTGTGAATTGTGTTTGTAGTAGATTTCATTGAGAGCAGGTCCCATTGCTGTATCTGCACATGGCTTATCTGACAGCTTTGCCGTTACACTTCATCTCTTATTTTAGATGTCTCAAGAGTTGGGCATCAGTGAAAAGTCTCCAGATTATCGAAATCCTTTTAGAACTGAAAACATGGAAGTAAGTTTTGTTTTCCCTCTTACAATATGTCGATTTGCCGTATATTTATTCTTGTTGAATACATGGGACAATCCATATTATTGAGTTTGTGTTACATTTTCCTTCCACTATAGATCACAGTAGGGGCTCAGCAATAAGGGCTTAAAGGCATAATAAAGTTCCTATTGAATGAATTGAATATACAGTATGTTTTATGCCTGGACGAGGTGGGTTCTTCAGAGTCAGACCTGCTCTTTATCACCATTCCTCATTCTGGCTGTTATCGATGGCTCATGAATTCCTTATACAATTTCAGAAAACACCTGTCCCCCAGCAGAAGTTAAAAAAACAAACAAACTGGCTTTACTCTCCCTACTTGAATCCAGCACTCAGTGTTTGGTCTCGTCTGCAGCCAATCATTGAACACAGTGACTGTCTTATGCTGAGTCACTAAGTTCAATGATTGGCTGCAGCACTAGCGATGTGATTTAGTGCTGCAGACAAGATCAGACAACGTGATCAGTAGAGATTCAGAACTGGACCCTGGAATGATGAGTAAGGAACAGGGTTTTTTTTTGGTTTTTTTTAAACAAACTGCAGCCAGGGGACAGAGGGTGTCCAAATCCAGAAAACCTTTTTTAACTTTGCATTTGAAAATGTTTTTTGATAATTAGAAAACCCCAATTGTCCCACTTGTTGGCAGCTCTTTAAGAACATGCCTGCTCTTTGGTGTCCCCCGTCAGTGTTCAGTGGGTACTGCCGGCTTTATCTAAACGAGAAGGAAGCAAATGTCCACATTGTGTCTTGCTGTGGTGCTTGCTCCTGGCATCTTGAAATCTACTGACACATGCGCTAAACCTGCGCTAAACCTGCGCTTAAGGTACTGTCACACTTAGCGATGCACCAGCGATATGACGCGGTCAGGATCGCTGGTACATCGCTAAGTGGTCGCTAGTGAGCTGCCACACAGGCAGATCTCACCAGCGACATCGCTGGGGACGGGGGTCGTTACTTACCTGTCACACTAGGCGATCCTGCGTCCTCCCGCCCGGCTCCACGCTCGTCTCTCCACAGGAAGCGCCGCAGGAAGCTGACGACGAGAAACAGTCCAGCCTGTTCTCGCGCGATCAGCGATAACCAGCGGGGGAGCCGGTCATAGGTATCAGACACAGCCATATCACTAGCAATATCGCTATAACGTCACATGTTATAGTGATATTGCTAGAGATATCGCTTAGTGTGACAGGCCCTTTAGGCTACTAGTCACCAGATGGAAGCCAGATCAGTGTTCACCCGCCTTTTTTATATTTTTTTCTTCCGGTATGGAATAGTGACCCAGAGTGTGCGGTTTGTGCTGTCTACTACTGTATTACGCCTGCCAGTGTTACACACACAATGATTCCTGCCATTGCGGTGCAGGGAGGTGACTGAGGAAGCCTCTCTATATGGAACAGTACAGAAGATTGGATATGGGTATCCAGTTATTAAGAAAAACATTCCAATATGTTCTCTTGTGTTTCTAAATAAAGAGCATTCCCCCCTCTGGACCCCAGGGGACATAAACATACAATTGTGTGGTTCCCTCTATTTTCCACTACAGTGGATTATCCTTGTCAATGTTACATACACACAACCAAACAATTCTCAGCATGGCAGAGTGAATACTGTGTACGATTGTGGGCTCCAGTGTATAAAAAGGACATGGCTGAAGTTGAGCGGGTGCAGAGTAGAGTGACGAAGGGAATGAGTGGCCTGCAGTACCAAGACAGGTTATCAAACTTGGGGTTCTTCATTTTGGAAAAATGGAGGCTTAGGGGCGATCTTATACAGATTCTTTACAGTAAAAGCAGTGAGACTATGGAACTCTCCGCCGTATGATGTTGTAATGGGTGATTCATAGCTAAAATTCAAGAAGGGCCTGGGTGCCTTTCTTGAAAAATATAATCTTACAGGTTATGGACACTAGATTCTGTGATGGGGCATTGATCAAGGGAAGTAGTCTGATTGCCATATGTGGGGTCAGGAGGAATTTTTCCCCTAACATGGAGCTATTAGTGTCTGCCCCATGGGGTTTTGCCTTTCTCTGGATCAGCTTGTTAGGCTATGAGTTGAACTTGATGAACTAAGTCTATTTTCAACCTTAAAAACTCTGAGACTATGCGAGCTGCAGCCCTCTGTCAAAGCATTTTAGGTTCTGGCAAAAACGACATTGCCTTCATTCATGTATGCAAGGCCAGCTACTTGTTATCCACCATCAGGTGAGTTGATGCATACTGGCGCTTTCACATCTTGACGACAGATACCGCAAAACATAGTGCAGAAGTAATCTTGAAGATATGCTCTTTAAGCCTATACATAAACCAGGAACGCACCCACCATCCACTAAACATAGGGCTGGGACCCCCTAGTACCAGCATGCACTGAAGGAGGTGCCAACAACAAACACAAAGCACAGACTGTGGGAAGGAATACTTCTTAAAGGGGTTGTCTGATATAAAAAGCATTTCAAACACCAAATGAGGGCGTTCAGCAGCTTCCTATATCGGCTGCATCGGCGCTAGGCGTTCAGTGTCTGTGGGGCGTACATCACATACGCACTGCAGATGCCTTGTGAATGGATTTGTACTTTTACATGTTTTCCTCCCGGTAGCTGCTGAATGGTGTTTATAGTGCCATACCGAGGAGGATCTAATCCTGCTATATAATGTCTCATCAATTTTGTCACAGAAAATGTTGTGATTGTTCTTTAATAGTTTATGTATTTTTCTTAGTTTTTACCCAATACAGATGCTTTTCAGAAAGCTTTAAAAGAAGAAGAGAAACGGAGGCGTAAGGAAGAGAAGCGGAAGGAGATCAGGAAAGGTCCTCGGATAACGCGCTCTCGGTCAGAGTTATAACGCTGGGTAGCATTGTGCGTCGAGCGGAGGAAGCCTTATAGAACAATACATGTGCCAACGTGACAACTGCCTGAACCAAGATCTGCAGACACTGCTCTAACACTGGATTTAGCCACAAGCAGAAGATGTGCCAGCGGTTCTGTGCGCCAAGAATGCTGAATATGAATTATCGGCAAGTTTATTGATCACTTACAAGATGATTCAACCTGTAAAATTGTTTCAAGGAATTTTGAAGGAGCTTCTCTTATTTATCATGTCAACCCCATACACATTAGACTAATGTCGGCTGAACCCACCAATAGCTAATGTCTATGGGGTCCCAGACAATTCATAGTCTGGAAATGAAGGATCCGGCACGTCCATATGCTGACTACAAACCTCTTTGTTCTCAAGGGGATAAGTAGCCGCCAGAGATGTCTGACAGCGGCTTTCTCATAGAGAACACAGGAACGCTCGGCAGAGTGACTGACCCCTTGTTTAGGAGAATTGGCAATGTAGCTGCCAGTTGAAGCATTGGTAAGCTGATGCCCATCTACTGTGTATGGAGGGCTGACACCCATCACTGTGTATGGAGGGCAGACACCCATCACTGTGTATTGTGGGCTGACCCACATCTGATACTGTGTATGGAAGGTTGACACCCACTTGCTACTGTGTATGGTGGGCTGACATCCATCTACTGTGTATGGAGGGCTGACACCTAACTGCTACTGATTATGGAGGGCAGTCAGCCATCTGCTAATGAGATGGAGGGTTGACAGCTATCCGCTACAGAGTATGGAGGATGTCCCTTGGTTCAGATATCTGCCTAAAGCAATAGTAGGTTATTTTTTACCATTCTTCCAATGTGAGACATAGATGTGACATATTTAGGTCACATTCTGCATTGTAGAAATTGTGGCAAAACCACAACAAAGCTGCTATGTGTGAATGCGTAGCCTCGTGGTTATCTCATGTTTTTACTTTGGTGCAAGAAAAAAGACCCAAATTTGCAAAACCTTGGATTTTTTAACACTGAGCACAATTTTCCTGCAGTGTGTGACTATTATACGCTTCATTTTCCCATGAAAGATTTATTAGCCATCCCTGGGATATGTGATAGACGTGTAATTGCTGGAAGTCGCAGTGTTGAGACCCTCCCCAATCACTAAACGTAAGGGTCTGATCCCAGTTCCTCCTCATTGCAGCCAGAATTAAACTGATGGGCATGGTCGCACATGGCGGCTGCACTCAGATGTCTCTGTTATTCCCATACACATGGAGAACTTTGATTAAGCGCATGTGATCTTGTGGGAAATCCCTTAAACCCCCGGTTTACCATTGATAGTGATCGTTTTGCTGCCTTTCTCTGGCACAATTTGCTGATGTTCGCTGCATAGAACGATACAAAGTGCTTGATTGGCAGCTGCCAAGTAAAAGTGGAATTGTGTTGTTTTTTTTAGCTACAATTGAAATATATTCATACCCTGAAATGCTGCAGGAGACATTAAGGTTTTTGCACAATTAGTTGTTTTTTTTTGTTTTTTTTTTGAGGCATTCAAAAATAATGCATTTTCAAGGGGAAACCTCTTCAAGAAACGCTTTCTCTATTGGAGAGTTTTTCGTTTTCCCTACTTAAGGGTATGTGCACACGCTGCGGTTTTGCTGCGGTTTTGGTCCTGCAGAACTGCAGCAGTTCCGCAGACATGGTACTTCACCATGTTAGCCTATGGGTTTTCAAAACTGCAGTGCTCACGCTGCGGTTTTTTACCTGCGGAAAAGCTGCGTTTTTTTTCCGCAGCATGTCAATTGTTTCTGCGGATTCTGCTGCGGTTTCACACCTTTAACATAGTAGAGGTGTGAAACCGCAGGGCAAAACCGCAGGCCAAACCGCAGCAAAACCGCAGGTCACTTTACCTGCGGTTTTACCTGCGTTTCCGCGGGAAAAAACCCGCAGCAGAATCCGCAGCGTGTGCACTCACCCTAAAAAGTAACCGTCATTTTAATTTTTATTTCAGAAATCAATACTGCACATGAAAATAAGAAGCTTTGTGAAATCTGCTTCTTTCATTTGCAAAATTCTCAATTCCCAGGTAAATTCTGTATTCAGTGAAAGCAGATTATTACATTACTGATCTAGATGACAGTTAGTACTGATGAGATTCTATGTAGAGGAGGGAGGAGCTAGAGACACAAGATTCTATGTAGAGGAGGGAGAGTCTCTGCTGCTAGCTCATCCCTTCCCCTACGTCTTCCCGTATATATGTAATATAACCTTATTCGTAGCATCTTTCATCATCTATCTCAGTAATGTAATAATCTGTCTTCACAGCTATTTTTGCCAACTCCTTTATATACATGTACGCTCCGGTCAGCAGAGTGTGCATGTGTCTTCAATGAGAATAGGTGTGTAATATCCTGCTTGTGGCAGCAGCTTCTCTCCCCTGACAATCGGTTTGACTGTTGAAGTCAAACATGTTTAACCCATGTTTTCCCCAACTTAATCTGTATGCACTCTCCACCAGTCCACACACACTAAACGTAGTCGTCTTTCTGACATTTGAGCATTCAACCAACTTTTTCTCTAATGTGCATAGGGGTCATAAAGCTAGAATAAAGTATAACAATAGGATTGTGTGTGGCTGGTACAAGACACGGAAGCTTTGGAATTCTTTCGATTTTAGGATTCTGTTCTCAGATGAAACAAGTGGTTTTGTTTTTATCCTATAAGTAAGCTTCTATTTAATCAGTTTTGTAATATTGTGGAGCTGTACGTTTACACTGACATTTCTTATTGAAAGCTTGTGATCGTTGTACATTCCTCCCACCTTTGTCCCAAAAACAAATGGATAAAATTGAGCAATATATACAAGACTCAAAACAATTAGTTGTCTTGTGGGATATAATGGTAAAACATATCATGTAAATGAACTGAAGCACACAACCTCAATGATGGCGCAGACGACATGCTAGTTAATACTGAATGAGAGATTTTTCTTAAAGAGATTTTGAATGTTTCCATAATAAGGAACATTTATTTAAGAATATTTTTTTTATTACAACGTTGCTCAGTTTGAGCCAATTTGTTACTTCTGGAGGGTAAGACATTAGAAGACATTGGTAAGATCCCATCCATTTGGCTGATGTTCTAATACAGTGCAGATTTTCCACTCCAATATGTGTGAACATGCCTTAATACTAGTCATACGCTTGTGACAATAGTTTGGCCAGTGGTATCATGTCTGGTTGTCTGCCAACTGTTTCCAAAGAGCATAAGACAGGGAAAAAAGGGGATCAGGCATAATGGACGTCAACGTGCTGTCGGTTGGCTCTCCCCATTGAAATAAATATGCATGCTCGGTTCAGATGAGCATGCATGTTTCCTATTTCATATTTATGGCCATGGTCACACTTGAAAGCATACCATCCAACCATATTTGCACTCTGTTTTGTACTCTTTATCAGAGATTGAGTTTTGTCAGGGCCAACACAATGTGCGGTGCGTCCCCTTCAGTAACTGACTGCAATTTTATTTTGAAGGATGTATGGAGCAACAGCTTGGACAAAATGTAGTAATGGGAGAATGCTTACTCTGTTCTTGAAAGATTTATTAATTTGTCCTATTTATCGTATTAATCATATGGGATTCTGGAGTGCAGACGTGATGGTGACCAAAACGCTACCGGTGCTGCCTAAAGCCACCAGCAGGGACATTGCAGCCGCCCGCGGCAGGGGGTAAAAGGGAAAGAAACGACCTGATTGCCTTCTGGATCAATAATAAACTGCTGCACTTGGAGCCAGTGGTGTCAAAGTTTCTAAGATATGGCATCTTGTAAGTAAATAACTTTCCGCGACGTTATGTAATAAAGGAGAAAAAAATTAGCACAGCGTGCATATACTTGGGGGTTTTGGTAAATTACTTTAATTGTGTTTATTTATATATTTACAATGTGGTTTTCATCTGTATTGTGAGGTTATAATGGTGTAAAGAATAACTGCTAGTTTAGTCATATTCCATAGAGATGTTCATTATACTTTTCTACCTTTTTGGAGTTGCTATCATTTCAATCCGTTGTTTCCTTTAAAACATATATATTAACTACAAATAAAAAAATGTTTCAAATGGTGATAATCTACCAATGTGATTAAATTATAGAGCCAAATAATACAGGGAGGCCCAAAGGTGCAGTAGATATACTGTATAATGTATCAATGAAATTACAGATTATCGGTAGACTCAGACCGACACACAACAGAAGGAGGTTATTTGCATTTTAGGACATTCCTTCTTACACCGAACACTCCTGAGACGTCTTCTGTCCGTGATGGAATATTCATGGACCCCGTCCAGTACATAGCGACACCCAGTGCCACATAAATTCCGCTCAGTATCAATGTCTGTTACTGCTTCCAACATTGACTCTTAATTCGTCCAGTCTGTGGCTTCCTCTCAAACACCTTACTATGTTCTACACCCCAAAGAAAGAATTCCATTGGTGTGTCCATGTATACATACACATAGAATCCCAGAGAATTGCAGTGATTCAACTCTACACTTCCTTTTGGGCCTCCCCGTATATGTGTGAGGGCTTCGTCAAAGCAATGTTAGATTAAGGATGTTCTTGAGGTTCTTTCTAAGATAAAACACGGTTCACTTCAGCATCATCATTTCTTTCACATGAAGCACATAATCCAAGCACCTCTCCACACAAATGTCGTCAACACAGGAGAATATAATTGGCCCATTCCCATAAAAGTGTTCCCGCTAGTGTCCACATTCCAAGAGAACTGGTTGGGACACACGGATTTACACAGAAATTATTTTTGGCCCCGAACTACCGTGGTCTCGAATACAGAGTGTGGGGTCTTTGATTTAAAACATGATGATTCTCATCACAGAGAAGGGGTCTGACTTGGCTGTTGGAATAATCAGTCAGCCAAACCACTATAGTCACAAGCCCACCCAAGCTCCGAGCATAGGACCTGGGATGGACCGGCTGTCAGCAGACTGGAGCATCTGTGCTTCTACAGCCATGTGTTATGATTGAGTCACCGTAGGAGGCAAAACAGAAATGCTAGCTTGTCCTGAAAACCGGAGAAGTTGGCAACTATCAGATTGCAGACCCCTGAACCTATCAACACAACTAGCAGTAGCCGTGGGGGGGTTCCTACGATGACCTAGACCCCTCGATCACAGCCGGAGAGATACATAGGCCTAAAGAAGGAAAGGGGAAATCTAACTGCCCCAGAGCAGACCCCAAAGCAATAGGCAGCCCCCCACATATAATGACGGTGAAGCAAGATGAAAACACACAGAAAGACAGGCTGAGCAAAGACGGGGCCCAAAAACTACCTAGATAGGAACGGATAGGAAGGCTGCTGTCTGCAATCTGCCAAAACCCTATCAGAGACAAAAGCTAACAAGCTGATATAAAAATGGCCCTGAAGCAACTAAGCTTCAAAAACTAAATCAGCACTCAGGAACTTTCAGAAGACAGAGCTCTAGGAACACTGCACACTCCAGCAGGGAGTGGCAGAATCCAAAAAGCAAGAAAAACAAATCTTAGATGCAAAAAGGCAAAACAGAAAACTTAGCTTTAGGAGAGCAGGAATCAGACTGGTGTCCAAGAGTCCACAAAGAAATCACCCGCAGGACAGAAAGGGCGTAGGCTGCCTTAAATCCAGTCAGTGACTCCACTCAGCCAATCGTCTTCATTAGTCCCAGGTGCCTGATAATCAGGCTCACTACCTTCCTTCACTAGAATAGGGAGTTCACCAGGCCTCAGTGACGGAGGGGAAAATGAACTCACAACAGCCATGTTAGTAATTATAGAGCTTGTAATGGTACACAATACATATGCTATACCTTTAGTATTGGATCCCTTTAAATGACATTAATGAAGACCTCCTATGTGACTTGTATTCAACTCATTGAATCCCAACAGTCACTGCAGTCAGTTTTTTTTGTCCGAAGACTATATACATGATCTGTTACTGTAGATTGTCTTCCTTTCCCAACCTATCCCCACAATTTTAGGATTATTCTTAAATGTAAAAGTGATATTTGCACAATAAAATTTCAAATTTTTGCATACACATTGTATTTTTTGGGCCAAATTACAAGTTTACAGACCTAGAAGAAGCCGTCAAATCCCATCTTGATCAAAAGGTTTGAGGGGTTTGTTTTCTCCAAACCCTTTAAAAAAAAAAAAGAGCACATTAGTTTGTATGAAGATTGTTACGGTTGTGGTCAGCATTATTGACACCTGAATTTTACAGGGGTCTTCCACTACTATTATATTGTTCACATCTGCTTAGGAAAGGCGACTAATATCTGATCACCGGTGGATCCGTCACCACCACCAATCTGCTCTTACTGCGGACACCACAGCCCTGTACAGCACAGTACCTGTGAGTGGCAGCTCCTGGGGGCCGCAGATCTGCTCCTCATTCTGGCCATGTCAGATACCATGTTTCGTCTTCATTCTCTTCTGACATAAGTGCATGTGTGTGAACAGCTCCAGCTTTAGTTGCATTGTATTTGGGCAGGCTATTAGTACCCTACTGATGCACTGTTGTTACATAGTCACTTATTTCTGTACATATTGACTTTTTTATGACAAGCAATAATTTTGCCCACAACTCTATATACTGTGCAAACCCCAAAACTGGGTGCATATTGGCGGTATACTGGCGGACGGCTTGTTATTAGTAGGAACGTGTGGAAATGGTAAAAGTATTCTGCGTTTCTTCAACCAAAAGGCAAGACGTTCCATCACAGGACAAAAGTCCACGTAAGTCTAACACACTGTGCACATGTAAGGTTCATATATTACATCCGTTATCTTAGGAGAACACTTGGGGAAAAAAAACAGCCACAACTTGTACTGTGATAGTTTTTTGAGCCACAATTTGTCAATATGGTTGTATTTTACTTTGTTAGGTTGTTAAGAACATATTAAATGTGATTTTCATTTTGACGCTTGTTTCTGTTTTTATTCCTATATTCTTTGCTCACTGTATTCTCAAAACATTTGTCCATGATGTTTTTCACTGGTTTGCCATAGAAATGTTAATTACTTTTACTGTACTGTGGATGTGGCTAAGCAGATAATCCACAAGAAAGGCACCATAAGTAATAGTGGTCCCTAGTGACACCATATGAAATAGTGGCTCCCTAGTGGCACCATATGAAATAGTGGCCCTACAGTGACACCGTATGTAATAGTGGCCCCCTAGTGGCACCATGTGAAATAGTGGCCCTACAGTGACACCGTATGTAATAGTGGCTCCCTAGTGGCACCATATGAAATAGTGGCCCTACAGTGACACCGTATGTAATAGTGGCCCCCTAGTGGCACCATATGAAATAGTGGCCCTACAGTGACACCATATGTAATAGTGGCCCCCTAGTGGCACCATATGAAATAGTGGCCCTACAGTGACACCATATGTAATAGTGGCTCCCTAGTGGCACCATATGAAATAATGGCCCTACAGTGACACCATATGTAATAGTGGCCCCCTAGTGGCACCAAATGTAATATTGGCCCTAAAGTGACACCATTTGTAATAGTGTCCCTACAGTGACACCATAAGTGATAGTGGCCCCCTATTTGCACCATGTGTAATATTGGCCCTACAGTGACACAATATGTCATAGTGGCCCACCATATGTAATAGTAGCCCTCTAGTGCCACCACGTGTAATATTGGCCCTACAGTGACACCATATGCAATAGTGGCCTCCTAGTAATTGTCACCATGTGTAATATTGGCCCTACAGTGACACCATATGCAATAGTGGCGCCCTTATGACACCATGTGGAATATTGGCCCTACAGGGACACCATATGTAGCAGCCTTCTCAGGTAAAAATCTGGAGATAACAGGATCTGCCTTTAAAATAAGCCAGGATTTATCCAGTGCTCTCCTCATGAGCGGAAATTGGGAGTGAAAGTTAGTAACGAACCGAACAATGTCCTGGACCTTACTTGCCCTGGATTCATATAGGAGGGCATGTCTACTGTAGAAGAATGCTTTGCCCTATTATAGGCTTTTTTTAATCATGTGGTTAAAATAGCAGCGTTCTTTTAGCCGTCGTTTCAGGCAGGGCTGTGGAGTCGGAGTCGTGGAGTCGGAGTCGGAGTCGGTGCTCATTTTGGTGGAGTCGGAGTCGGAGTTGGAGTCAGTATAAAATGGACCGACTCCGACTCCTAAAATATATAATAAATTGGGTACAGTAATTCAATGCAGGATGTGCTGAATATTTTTTCATAGGAGTTTGGGAAAGTTATGAAATGTCCTATAAATGGCTGTTATATTCCTGATCTAAGGCTACATTCACACACAGCGTTTTTCCTGTGTTTTTTGAGGATACGTTTTTCAGCTGCAAAAGTTGATCATCTTTTTAAAAAACTGCATCACCTGAAAGGTTTTTGAGCTCATAGATAATGTTACTCAATCCATTTATCCATATCTGTCTATCCATATCGTATCTGTACCAAAAAGAATGAAAACCGGGTAGTACACCAATATATATTCTGTTCTATCTAAATATCTTGATTATTGGATCATAAAAATGATTAAATGTCTGAGGTTCACATTGTACTACAATAAATTTTTCACTTAAATATAAGCAATATGTGTGGGAGTCGGAGTCGTGGAGTCGGAGTTGGAGTCAGAGTCGGTGTAAGGGAAATTGAGGAGTCTGAGTCGGAGTCGCAGGTTTGGCTTACCGACTCCACAGCCCTGGTTTCAGGTCCTCCGCCTGTGCTGCAAAATCGCATGGGTGGAACATAGTCTCCGGAGGCACAGGAATTGGCCCGTGGGGATAGATTGAATCATATGCTTAGGGTGTGAAGAGGAGGCATGCAGTAGCATATTTGTAGAGGTTGGTTTACAAAAAATGTCAGTTTGTATCTCACCATTAGTATGTCTCGTTAATGTCACATCTAAGAATTAAATGGCATCATAGTCACATTTTTATGACATGAACTCTTGTAGGAATTCTTTTGAGCCCTGCTAGATCAGCAAAATGTCATCAATGTACCGCGTCCAGGAAAGGACGCGTTCTGTTGTTGACGGACGATCTGACAGGAGGAAATCCCTCTCCCACAGCCCCAGGAACAGGTTGGCATAGGAGGGGGCAAAAGATGCCCCCATAGCTGTTCCCTGGAGCTGCAGGAAGAAGGACCCCTTAAAAACGAAAAATTATGAGTAAAGGGGGCTTCACACAGCCCCACCTACTTCTACATGCGTCCTGCGTACCTATCTTTAACATTGGGTACGCAGGACATGCGGATGTATGCGGTTGCGTCCGTGCGCGTTTTGACGCACTGACAAACACAACATGTTGCATTTTTGTGCAGACGGCGGGCACGTCAAATCGACACATCCGCATGTCCTGCATACCTAATGTTAAAGATAGGTACGCAGGACACATGCAGAAGTATGCGGAAGCAGGCGGGGCTTAACGGGGGAAGTACGCAGCCCTCCACAAAGCCCCGGTACACAAATGTGAACTTAGCCTTACAGTGACACTACATGTAATAGTGGCCCCCTAGTGCCACCAGGTGTATTATTGGCCCTACAGTGACACCATATGTAATAGTGGCCCCCTAGTAGCTCTATGGGTAATATTGGTCCTAGAGTGACACCATATGTAATGGTATCACTAGGGGGCAACTGTTGGGATACGAGTGGTCGGCGGGCGCCCAAGTCTGCTAGCCGGAACCGCATGGACCAGGGATAGTTCCGCCTAATGCCCACTCTCCCGTTGACATCGGCATAACGCTACCCAGACAACGCAGTGTGAGTAAAACAGGATAGCAATGCTTAATTGAGCCACAAAACAGGCAGATAACACATAAATTCACCAAGATGGTGAACATTACAGAGTCTCACCCTTCCGCTAACCAGCTGGGATAATGGCAGATGTTAGGTCAGAGCTCCCAGGGTCGCTACTCCATCTGTGGTGCACACACACAGAGGAGGTAACGACAAGCATAGGGAGATGACAGTCCATTGATTCCATACAAGGTTCAAAGCCAGTTGACACGAGAGTCATCACCTGGCTTATCCAAACATCTCCATGGAGCCAGGCGACCAGCGGGTCCCAATCCTGGCTTTCTCCAAATGTATCCATGGTTCAGTGATGGTCAATGGAGGAGATCTGTATCCTTCCAACCAGAGCTTAAAATCCCTAGGTAGTTTCCCATAGAATGATAGATCCATGTCCCTCGTGATGGTGCCATAATGGATTTGCTGCAGTCCTGTCTCTCGTCCGTTGGGTGTTTTGCAGAATGTCCGGCTGTGTTACTCTCTGTCTCTGAGTCTCTTTATACAGAAGCATGTATGTCATGCCCGCCATGTCCATTATGCCTGTCATGCCCGCCATATCTGTTGTGCCGCATGACCCCTGGAGCAGTGTGCACGTGCACTCAATTCTCATGCCCGTTATGTCTCATGCTGCAAGATCCCTGGAAGCAGTGTGCACACGCACCTCGCGACTGTTGTGCTGCAAGATGCCCGGAGCAGTGTGCACGCGCGCCTTACCTCATGGCTGCACGCCGTTGCTAGGTAACCATCTGTGTCTGCTCTGATTCTGCAATCCTTTCTGTATTCCTGGAGCCCCTGATCATGTGACCTTTCCTATGTTCCAGCACTGCCTGACTCAGCTAACCTCTCAGTTTGTGGAGCCCCTGATCATGTGACCTTCTCTATGGTCCAACCCAGTCTGATCTAGCAACGCTCTATGATCCTGGAGGATGACCTGAACCGGAAGTTCTCCCCAGGGCCTGACCCGGAAGTGCAGGTGCTAATGCCCTACATTATATCAGACCGCCCCTTCCTATGGTTGGGGCCTGAGTATCGTGTTGCTTCCCTGCATGGCTGCTTGGTCTGCTCGGTCGCTCTTTGTATTCTGTGCCCCTGCACTCAACCCTGTCGTGCGTCTCTGCACACGCTCTGTGCTTGTATTCTGCCTCTTGTCCTGTGCCATGTCTTGTGTTGTCCTTTGTGCCATGTTTTGTCTCTCATGCTTGGACTTGTAGTCCTTCCGATGTTCTCTGTCTTTGCCTGTTTTTGCTATGTCTTGTCCTTGCCATGCTTTGCCTTGTAGTACTTCCACGTTCTCTGTCTCTGCCTGGTTTTCCTTACTCTGTCTTATGGTGCTCTCTTGCACATTCCATGTCTGGTCTCAAGGTCTCCCCCTTGACCCAGCTCTGGGCTTCGGCCTACACTCCGCTGCTAGCTCTGTTCTCGCTCTGACCTGACTCTGTGTTTCTGCCTACGTCCTGCTCCTTGCCCTGTACCTTGTCTTACCTTGTTTCTTGCGTTGCCTTGTTTCTTCGTGTGCTCTTTGCATGCACCTGGCCTTCCTAGCCTCCTGTTTGTGCCTCAGCTGTGCCCGTCTGCTTGTGCCTCAGTCATGCTCGTCGGTCAGTGACAGCTGTGTCGCCTGTTATGTCCCAGCCGGGTTCGCTGGAGTCTTGCCCGCCTGTCTGTGCTGCAGCCCGACCAGCTAGCCAGTGCGCCAGCCATGCTCTCTGTGCTTCCTTGCACTCACGCTGTCTCTGCACTGTGTTTGCGTGCTCCTCTATTAGCACGCGCAGGCCCTCGCCTGCCCCGTGGCATACATCCCCGTGCTTCTGTAAAAGTACGCGCAGGTCTTGCCATGTACCCTGTCGTGCCCTCTAGCACGCACAGGTCCTAGCCTATACCCTGGCGTGCCCCTCTGCATGCACAGGACTCTGCTTTTAACCCTGACCCTGGCGTGCCCATCTGCACGTGCAGGACTCTGCCTTGAACCCTGTCCCTGGTGTGTCCCTCGGCACGCGCAGGACCTTGCTTTGTACTCTGACCCTGGCATGTCTATCGGCACGCGAAGGACCTTGCCTTGGACTTTGAACCTTGGCATGTCTCTACACACGTCTCGTATGTTGAACTTTGAAACCTGGCGTGTCCCCTACACACGCACTGTACTTTGCACGTTAAACCTGGCGTGTCTCCTACACACGCACCTTGCCCTGGACCCTGGTGTGCCCCTAGCACGCACCCTGCCTGGAATCTTGCCTTGGACCTCGACGTGTTCCCTAACACGCACCATGTCTGGAGATCTGTCGTGCCTCCTTGCCTGTACCCTGGTTTGCCTGCTGGATTCCCGGAACTTGCCATCACTGCTTTAGATCGTAAGCATGAAGACTGCGGCCTGATGTCCGGAGCTGGTGTCCGCAGCCTGATGCCCTGATCCTTGCCAGCTGTCCGGAGTCCGATGCCATCGTGTCCTTGCCGGTAACCGGGCTTACCTTCTGGCACGTACCATGCCATGGACCTTGGCGTGCCATGCACGCACCTTGCTGTGTTTGCCTGTTATCACGCTTTGCACTTAATGTTATCCTGAATTTGCCTTAATGAAGATACCTTGAATTCACATATTGTCTTGTCTTGTTTCCTGCACGTCCTTTGTCGTCAGACACTCGTACCTAGTGTCTACTTGAGCCGGTTGTCTGGTTCCAGCAGTCGTGGTGGCTCACCCCCTTGGTCTTGCCCCTGACACTCCCTGTATAGGGGGTGGTTCCTCACAAGGTCAGCTCGCCCTAAGTGGGTGGGTGCCATGACCCAGAGGGTCCACTCTAAAGAAATCGACTCAGCGTAAGCTGACCTCATCACAATGTAACCTATTTTTAGATTTACCCAGTGTCCTTTAGCCCACCCACACAGATAAGAAGAATGGTGACGACCAAGTTGCCTTGTTTGATTATGTAATCTATTTGCAGATTTTTCTCCTCTGTTTTAAAAATCAACAAACTATCTGGGCTAGACAATGTATAATTAGCATATCAGTAGACATCACTATTCATCAAGGATAAGCGCACACTATGCTATTTCAAATATCAGCTTACAAGTCAATATTCCAGGTTTACACATACCAAAGTCTCTTCTTGTCCCACCAGAAATCAACACGTAAATCCAAAAGCCAACATACAGATAAAAAGTCAAGTCTTCTTGGTTTGCTAAACATAGTCGTGTGGGTAATTAAGATATAATCTGATTTTTTCACCGCAGCTGTGTAATATTAGCCAAACAGTGACACCATATGTAATAGTGGCCTTATAGTGACAGCATAATAGTGGTCCTATTGTGACACCATATTGTGACACCATATTTAATAGTGACCCTATAGTGGTAACAATAATAATCTTTATATAGCGCCAACATATTCCACAGCGCTTTACAATTCAACAGTTCATATACAAGTCACAATTACTGTGTCAGCAGCCATATGGTTCTAGTACATTTTCACGTGATTCAAATAATGCTATTAGTTTTTTAATCATTTGCAAGTTAACATGTCCACACTAAAGTACCTCAACTAGTCAATATTTGGTTAAGAAAATGTAAAGACTTGTGACATTTTGGGGTAAATTTACTAAGACGTTTGCCTGTATAAAGTGTTGGACGGAGGTGCTAAGGGACCACCATTTAACATGGGCTCTGGAGCCCACTGTTCAGCTACATCCAAATATTACATTACCCTCATTCACAATTAGAGATGAGTGAACCTGTGGATGTTCGGGTTCAACAAACATATAGTACAAAGTTTGGTTTGGGTCCAAACTTGACCTTGACCCTGAACCTAATGGAAATCAATGGGTAACCGAACTTCAGGGCTTTAAAATTGCTATTGCTGTAAAATGGTCATAGTCAGGGCTAGGGTGTGCAAAGGGAGCTTAAATGGGGATAAGAGCAGGGCACTTCCCTGCAAACAAATGTGAATAGGGAAATGACTTAAAGGGGTTCTGCCACCATAGCAATCATGGTAAAATAGGATGTAAATGAATAACCTTAAAATATTAACAGTGCCCTCACAGAGACTGAGGCACGCTACTTCTAGTCCAGTTAAAAATTTCACGGAGCATGGGGCACAGTACCTGTACATTAGCATCTTACAAATTTCATGCACGGAGCATGGGGCACAGTACCTGTACATTAGCAGCTTACAAATTTCACGCACAGAGCATGGGGCACAGTACTCCTACATTATTAGCTTACAAATTTCGAGCATGGTGCATAGTACTCCTACATTTTCAGCTTACAAATTTCACCCACAGAGCATGCGGCACTGTACCCCTACATAAGCAGCTTACAAATTTCACGCACAGAGCATGGGTCACAGTACGCCTACATTATTAGCTTACAAATTTCACCCACAGAGCATGGGGCACGGTACCCCTACATTAACAGCTTACACATTTCACCCACAGAGCATGGGGCACTGTACTCCTACATTAACAGCTTACACATTTCACCAAGGAGCATGGGGCACAGTACCCGTACATTATTAGCTTACAAATTTCACGCACAGAGCATGAGGCACTGTACCCCTACATAATCAGCTTACACATTTCACCCATGGAGCATGGGGCACTGTACCCCTACATTAACAGCTTACACATTTCACCTACGGAGCATGGGGCACTGTACCCCTACATTAACAGCTTACACATTTCACCCACGGAGCATGGGGCACTGTACCCCTACATTAACAGCTTACACATTTCACCCACAGAGCATGGGGCACTGTACCCCTACATTATTAGCTTATAAATTTCACGCACAGAGCATGGGGCACTGTACCCCTACATGTACAGCTTACACATTTCACCCACAGAGCATGGGGCACTGTACCCCTACATTAACAGCTTACACATTTCACCCACAGAGCCAAACTTTAATTTTCTGTAACGTTTGGTAGATCAGATAAAAAGCTAAAAGTTTGATTTTGTATATAGATAGCGGTCTGCTGCGAAGCTTGCTACCACCAGTCCCAGCCACTTTCCCTTAGGATGACTCTCCAATGCTTTGGCCTTTTGGTACAGCAGCACTAATACAGGCATGGTTGCCTAAGAATAGAAAAATATGTTTACACACACACATCACTCCCACCAACTCAGTTGAAGATTATAAAAACTTTTGGTTACACACGGTACTATCACTTACACGGGTGAGAGTACACATAGGGAGTGTTTGTAAAACTGCGCACATTCAAAACTTAATACTGTCCTGCACTACGAGGTGGACATGGTGGTATAGGTTCAAGAGGTGGAGGAGGAAGTATCCAGCACAGTTTTTTGTGTTTTTTATTTGTGGAGGAGACCCCCAAAATGAAACAAGTGGCAAATAATGTTGAAGGCTGGCTGCGTGCGGCTGTTATAGCTGTCTAGTCATACAAAGGTATGGACAAGTCCTGTGGGCTCCATACCTTGTTCATTTTGAGTTTTATTTAGCTGCCCCATGTTGGATGTGGAGAGGTGGATACGCCTGTCTTTGATGACACCGCCTGCCATGCTAAACACATGTTCCAACACTACACTTCCCGAAGGAAGACCAGGGCATAAAGGGCAAGCTCAGGCCATGTGTCCAATTTGGAGTCTCAGAAGTTACATGGCGCAGACCCATCTGTTAGTACATGGAGATGTGTGGACACTTACTCTTCCACCATGTTGCTCTAACGCTGCCTCCTGCTAATATGGACTGTATCAGATGGTGGTGCCGGTTGTTGTGGTGTGCTCGTAAAGTTTTGCCACATTTTGACCTTGCTGACCCTGCCTTGCGAGGTTCTGTTTGTGCCCCAGCTGCGTTGGCGACTTCCTCCTCCGTCTCTGCCTTGTACAACTGAGCCCTACTATCATTAGTAGTTTTTCTACCAGCGTATGCTTGTATTAACACATTTTGCGATCCCTTTCAAATGACGGAAGTAATGATGGTGCATTGTCCTTGAAGCGGGGATTCATCAGGGTAGCCACCTAGTAATCCGCACTGGAAACAATACGAGCAACTCAGCGGTCAATCTGCAGGCAATGCAGCATTTATTGGCTCACGTGTGCCAGGCTGCCCAGAGACCATGACAAGCTGTCCTCGGTGTGAGGCATATAGTCTGTGCTCCAGCAAGGCCAGTGAGCTGAATGCCACCCTGCTGTGAACACAGTTGTTCCTCCTCCCTGCCTCATCATCATCATCCTCCCAAACTGTCCCCTACAGTTGGGTAACTGACCAAGGTTGGGACAGTAAAACACCCTCCAAGCCTTGTTTGGACAACATGTCTGATAACCATGTAAATTAGCTCTGCTCCTCCCCCTGTACCACCACTTCATCCAACATGGCCCGAATTGTTTTTTCCAGCAGGCACAAAAGTGGTATAGTAACATTGATGATGGCATCATCAGCATTGGTCATATTGGTGGGATATTCAAAGCAGCGCAACACAGCACACACGTCCCACATGGTGGCTCATTTATTGGTGGTGAAGTGGGGGTGTTCCACATTGTGACTCGGCCACGCGTGCTGCAGCTGAAACTCCAATATTGCCTGCTGCTACTTGCAAAGTCTCTCTAGCATATGCAAGGTGGAGTTCCACTTTGTTGGTACATCGCAAATCAGCCAGAGACCAGGAAGGCAGAAGTGACGCTGCAGCGCAGACAGGCAAGCAGCAGGGTGAGAATGCAGAAAGCGCATGCACATTGCTTCCACTTTGACCAGCAGCTCCGACATGTGTGGGTAGTTTTTCAGGATGCTCTGCACCACTAAGTTTAGCACATGCGCCAGGCAAGGGATGCACATCAAACTGGCTAGGCCCAGAGCTGCTATGAGATTTTGCTGCTTATCAAACATGACCAGGCCAGGCTTGAGGTTCACCGACACCAACAACTCGTCTGTTGTTTCATGCCAGTCTACAGCTTCTGCGCGTTGTAGGATTTGTCCCCCAAACAGAGGAGTTTAAAAACAGCCTGCCTTCATTTCCCCCAGGCTGTGCTCAAGTTGGTGGTGAAGGTTTCTTGTGACCGAATGAGGAGGCAGTAGAGGAAGAAGCGTAGGAGGAGAGGACAACCTGGACAGATAAACGTGCAGCAATACTATGTGGTGTTAGGACATAAGCTAGAACGCCTTCTGCCTCTGCCCAGCCATCTCTACATTTACCCAGTGAGCAGTTAGGGAAATGTAATGTCCTTGGCTGTGCTTACTAGTCCACGTATCTGTGATTATGTGGATGTTACCACTGATGGCATTGCGCAGTGCACACTTGATTTGTATAGAAGTCCAGCGTTAACTGGACTGTTGTTTGAACAGCATTCAATAAATCACCAGAGCACTCAGCTGGATCGCTTCTTTCACACTTGATTTGGTCTAACATTTTTGTGCAGGGCAGAGATGACCCGCCTAGAAAAGTAGTGGCGGCTAGGAACACAACGTACAGTGGGACAACCACCATCATCAGTTTTTTAAAACTGTCTCCACAAGCCAAAATTGCAGCATTTCAAAGTCCAGTCATTTTTAAATGCTGTCATTCAGGACTATTGCTCGTGGGTGGATAGGGGGTATCTACTCTTTCTCTTGAGGATTGGGGGGATGGAAACCTGAAAACTTCCATGGGATGGTGTGGGGATGCTTGTGGACACAGGTGGTGAAGGAGATGCTGTTACATCCTCTCTTTGCAGGGAGGTAGGTGGCCCTGTTGATTGTCAGCAACAAGAAGAGGCTGAGACTGCAACAGAAGAGGGAGTTGGAGGAGCCTCTGATCTGTTATGCTTTTTAAGGTGTACCAGAGGCGGACATACTGCATGTATAGCTGGTGCAGCTGCATCGGGGCCCGGCGGAGGAGGGGCCCCTGCAGGACAGCTAATAATGAGGGCAATCTGGCCTGTTTCTCTGACCCTGAGTTTCCAGGGGGACCCCTGGGCAGATTGCCCTCATTTGCGGTGGGCAGGGAGCAATCCCTGCAGCTCTGCAGCCTACAGGGATCTGTTTGCTTCCTGCCTGCGCTTCCTAACTGACACGGCCACATGTCTCGATGACGTCAGCATTCAGGGCGCATCTGTGTCAGATAGAAGCTTCCGGCAACGATGATGCTGCTGGGGAACTTGTGGAGAGGTGTGTGTGTATATGGAGGTGGTGGGGGTGAACAATGATGGAGGTGGTAGAGAGGGCAATGATGGGGGTGGTGGGAGAGAACAATGATGGAGGTGGTAGAGAGAGCAATGATGGAGAGGGCAATATTGGGGGTGGGGAAGAGAGGGCAATGATGGAGTTGGTGGAGGGTGTAATGGTGGTGGGGAGAAGGTAATAATGGAGGTGGTGGAGAGGGCAATGATGGGGATGGTAGGGGAGAACAATGATTGGGGTGGTGGAGAGGGTAATGATAGAGGTGGTGGGGAGTACAATGATGGGAATGATGAATTGAAAGGTGGGAGAAGACTCTGCCAGGGACGTGCAATGAATTGAGAGGTGGCGGAGGATGCTCAGTACCTGATAATGTCTTCTCCCACCCCATCATTGCATGGCAGTGGTGGATAGGGTATTGATGGAGGTGGTGGACAGAGCAATGAAGGAGGTGGTGGAGAGGGCAGTGATGAGGGTGGGGGAGAGGGGAATGCTGGGGAAGGGCAATTTTGGAGTGGTGGAGAGAGCGATGGGGTGGTAGAGAGGCCAATGATGGAGGTGGGGGAGAGGACAATGATGGGATGCAGGGGGGAGGAGGACAATGAGTGATGTGGGGAATTGGGATGGGAGGAAGTGGGATGTATAATGGACTTGCAAACGGGGAGGAGGACATTAAACATGGATGTAAAATGAATTGAGTGGTGGAGGAGGGTGCTAAGCCCCTGATAGCATCCTCCCCATTTCACAATTCATTGTGATGCTATTGGGGACTTAAAATTTATTGTAGAGAGGAGAGAAGGATAATTGTGGTAAGGTGCATAGGATTACTGATCAAACATACTAGTGTCCAAAAGATATGTCCATTATGTCCATATAGGACGCACAGTCATGTAAAGTTGTTGAAAACACGTCTATTTAACCGTATATGTTGCTTGACATGGATATTTTTATGGATAAATTGAACCATTAAAGAAGGTACATATCAGGAAAACGATGTTGTCATGGTTTGGACAGGGTCATGACAGAGTGATCTAGTTCAAGTGTTTATTTAAGTTAATGTTGATGAATATGGCTTACAGGCAGCCAATGAATACTCAGAACTCATTTCTCAGTAAATTAGAATACATAACAAAAACAACTGCAAAGGCTTCCTAAGCGTTCAAGGATATGTGCACACGTTGCATATTAGCTTGCGGAATTTTCTGCAGAGAATCCTCATCTCATGGCAGAAAACGCTTGCAGTTTTCCTGCGGAATTGATGCGGGTTACATTGCGTTTTTTGCTGAGAGAGAGGCTATGTGCACTCGTTGCGGATTTTGATGCGTTTCCGCAGCGTTTTGTGTTATGATTGAGTCACCGTAGGAGGCAAAAACAGAAATGCTAACTAAGTCCAGAAAACCAGAGAAGTTGGCAGCTATCGGATTGCAGACCCCTGAACCTATCAACACAACTAGCAGTAGCCGTGGGGGGTTCCTACGATGCCCTAGACCCCTCGATCACAGCCGGAGAAATAAATAGGCCTAAAGGAAGAAAGGGAAATCTAAACTGCCCCAGAGCAGACCCCAAAGCAATAGGCAGCCCCCAACATATAATGACGGTGAAGCAAGATGAAAACACTAACACAGGCAGAAAGATAGACTGAGCAAAGACGGGGCCAAAACTAACTAGATAGAAAAGGACAGGAAGGCTGCTCTCTGCAATCCGTGAAAAACCCTATGAAAATAAGAGCCAACAGACTTACAGTGAAAAAGGCCCTGAAGACGCTAGGCTTCAAAAAAGCTATGTCAGTACTCAGGAATATTCTGAAGACAGAGCTACAGGCAAAAGGAGATTCAGCTCACCCCAGCAGGGAATGGCAGAATCCAGAAAAGCAAGGAAAACAAAAACCAAACACTAATGCTAAAAGGCAAGCAGAAAACAGCTTTAGAGGAGAAGGAATCAGACTGGTGTCCTAGAAGTCCACAGAGAAATCACCCGCAGGGCAGAAGGGCGTCGGCAGCCTTATATCCAGTCCGTGACTCCACTCAGCCAGTCATCCTCATCAGGCTCAGGTGCCTGATAATCAGGCTCATTACCTTCCTTCACCAGAATAGGGAGTTCACCAGACCTAAGTGACGAAGGGGAAAATGAACTCACAACAGTTTTGGATGCACAGATTTGCACCAAATCCGCAGTGCATTGTGCACATAATGTTAATGAATGGGAAATGTAAAAATGCTGAGCACATGCTGCGGAAAATATCTCTCGCTCTCTCTCTGTCTCCAAGGTAGAATTTCGAAAACCAAATCTTCACAGCAAAAAACAATGTTTTCTGCCAAGAGATGCGGATTCTCTGCAGAATAATAATCCGCAACGTGTGCACTTACCCAAAAAGGTCTGCTGACTTGACAGATGTCCAGAAGGCAGTCATTGACACACTCCACAAGGAGGGTAAGCCACAAAAGGCCATTGCTAAAGAAGCTGGCTGTTCACAGAGTGCTGTATCCAAGCATATTAATGGATAGTTAAGTGGACGGAGAAAGCTTGGTAAAAAAGGTGCACAAGCATCTGGGATAGCCGTAGCATTGAAGGGATTGTTAAGAAAAGGCCATTCAAAAGTTTGGAGGAGATTCACAAGGAGTGGACTGCAGCTGGAGTCATTGCTTCAAGAGCCACCACACACAGCCGTATCCAGGACATGGACAATAAGTATCACATTCCTTGTGTCAAGCCACTCGTGACCAATAGACAACACCAGAAATGTCTTACCTGGGCCAAGGAGAAAAAGAACGGGACCGTTGCTCAGAGGTCCAAGGTGTTGTTTTCAGATAAAAGTAAATTTTGCAATTCATTTGGAAATCAAGGTCCCAGAGTCTGAAGGAAAAGTGGAGAGGCCACAATCCAAGCTGCTTGAGGTCTAGTGTGAAGTTTCCACAATCAGTGATGGTTTGGGGAGCCATGTCATCTGCTGGTGTAGGTCCACTGTGTTTTATCAAGACCAAAGTCAGCGCAGCCGTCTTCCAGGAAATTTTAGAGCACTTCATGCTTCCTTCTGCCTGCA
Source organism: Dendrobates tinctorius (assembly GCF_039654945.1). NCBI lineage: Eukaryota > Metazoa > Chordata > Amphibia > Anura > Dendrobatidae > Dendrobates > Dendrobates tinctorius. The sequence continues at coordinate 1,867,656 of NW_027361762.1, forward strand.
AGCTTTTTGAAGATGGAAATTTAATTCTCCAGCAGGATATGGCACCTGTCCACACTGCCAAAACTACCAATGCCTGGTGTAAAAACAGTATTTCTGTGCTTGATTGGCCAGCAAACTCACCTGGCCTTAACCCCATAGAGAATCTATGGGGTATTGTCAAAAATAAAAAACCGAAAAAAACAAAATGATGTCCAATAATAGCAAACTTTATTCAAGCGAGTATAAAAAAATATAAAAAGTGGCAGGAAATTAATGCCAAAAGGGGCACAACACAGGGGACATAGAAATACAATGATAAAAATGAAGTAAATACTAGGGCATGTAAAGATAAGCAAAGTGCAAAATAATGCTCAACAATATAAATGTATATATAAAAAGACTTGATAAAAATGAATAAAGTGCCATAGCAAACAATATAGTAACTGTGCAACAATAATTAAATAACAAGATCACAATGGATTCAGTGCAATAATGAGAGCAAAAAATGCATTAATAAGTCACATAGGGGTAAAAAGGAGTGAAGTGCTTAGTGCAATGCCTCATGTGACGATGGAGTTCCCTGGGATGCGCCCACCCCGACGTGCGTTTCGGGGTTGTCTTCGTCAGTAACAAGTGACGTGCAGTGAGGGTTTTCTCATCATCATCTGCTGCTGCCAGCTTCTATTGATCTTATTGTGCTCACCGCTCTCTCAGCTGTGGAGCACTCGATGAGATAAATAGAAGCCGGAAGCAATAGGTGATGAGAAAGCCCTCACTGCACGTCACTTGTTGCTGAGCAGTGCAGGCGACCGGCACTGGGTATGGAATAACGCACTCATGCCAAAGCCAACACAGACTAGACTGTGAAACTGCAGACACAGCACAGGAGCATCTAGAACGGAGTTGATTTTTGGATGGAAATAATGTCTTCGGAAGGGGCAGGGCCTTCTACAGTCCAGTGAAGACCTGATTGCAGGAAGCAGCGATGTGCTGACGCTGCTAGAGAGGAGGGGAATGACAGGCTGCACCATGGAGCGGTGTGAGGAGAGAACTGAGGGGCTGCACCATGGAGCGGTGTGAGGAGACGACTGAGGGGCTGCACCATGGAGCCATGTGAGGAGAGGACTGCTGGGCTGCACCATGGAGCCGTGTGAGGAGAGGACTGAGGGGCTGCACAATGGACCTGAGTTCTCTGAGGATGTATTCTGGAAAGGGTTGATGTAACTTGGGTGGGACTGCATAGGGAAGATGATGATGAGGGGCTGTGTGGAGAAGGGGGGAGTGAGAAAACGCCTTTCTGTGCTGCGGTGAGTTCACCACAGTTCACCTGGAGAAGTTTCTCAAACTGAACTGCTATGAACTCTCTGAGCTCAGCACTGCACCGTGAGACTTTCTCACGGTGCTACCTATGATCTGACCGCGGTCACCACAGCTCAGCCCTGCTGAGAATGCAGCATCAGTGACCCGCGGTAAACTTGATGACGTCACCACTAGGGATGAGCGATTTTGCCTTTTTTCGGGTCGAGTTGGGTTTCATGAAACCCAACTTTCTCAAAAGTCGGGTCGAACGCAATCGGCCGATTTATCGTGAAAAGTCAAAGGCCGACTGAAACACGAAACCCAATGCAAGTCAATGGGGAACCAAGGTCGGCAGTTAGTGGAGGACAGGAAACACACCTACAGTGCCAATTTTAATGCCAAAAACATCAATTCTTATTACTTAAGCTTGTCAACCTTAATTTACTTTATAATAATAGTTAGGCATTGAAAACTGGGGGTTATTTGGCTAAAGTAGTGGGGGGGTAGGACTGGCTCCAGATTTTCGTGGACCCTGGGCCAAAGAGTGTCACTCGGCTCCTTTAACACATGCCACAATTCATGATCCTCTGATACGGCAGAGAAATAGCGGTATAGTACAATGAAAAATACTTCACTTCTTACATCTCATGACTGATATCCATTTTAAATTCTCCAATAGCTCCAAAAACGGACAGTATATTACTCCATACAGTATTATGGCCAACGCATAGTGCGCTATACAGAGTAATGAGGTCCATATATTTCTCCATACAGAATCATTGGTCCCTTATAATGTTCCATACAGTATATGTTGAGCTCCACATAATGCTACAGTATATGTTGGTCCCCATGGATGAAGCTCCACTGTCTTTTGGGCCCAAATAATGCTCCATATATAATGGGGCCCATTTCTAATGCTTCAGTGTATAATGGGCCCTGTAAATGCTGCTCCAGTGTCTGATGTCCACCTTTGGAATGCTCCAGTGTATGGTGGGCCTCATATATCATTCTCCAGAGTACAGTGCTCCCCAAAAATTGCTGTCCCAACATTGAAAACAATTAAATAAGTCTCTTCGCTAGAGAATCCCTGTACTAGTCTGGACTCCTCGTCGTCCCCATCTTCCATCTCACTGCACTTGGACTGTTTAGACAGAGGGCGTACAGACGTGATGTCATCGTGCTCTCTGACCAGAATGTCACTGTCAGGAAACACGGAAGACGTCACGGTGGTGGAGCAGGGAGAGGTAAGTATTTCAACTTTGCAAGTGCTGTGATCCTGAGCAAGCAGGGGGGGGCCCACTTGTTGGCGAGGGCACTGGCACAGGGCCTCTCATAGTACGGCGGTGTGTTGTGAGTTCATTTTCCCCTTCATTACTGAGGCCCAAGGAACTCCCTCTTCTGGTAAAGAAAGGTAGTGAGCCTGATTATCAAACACCTGAGGCTGATGATGATGACTGGCTGAGTGGAGTTACTGACTGGATATAAGGCTGCCGACGCCCTTCTGCCCTGTGGGTGATTTCTCTGTGGGATCCTTGGAGACCAGTCTGAATTCCTGCTCCTCTAAAGCGAAGCTTGCTGCTCGGCCTTTTGCTTTGGTGCTTTGACTTTGTTTTGCTTTGTTTTTCTGGATTTCTGCCATTCCCTGCTGGGGTGTGCTGAATTCCTTTAGCTCTGTCTTCTGAAAATACCTGAGTGCTGATTTAGTTTTTGAAGCCTAGGTGCTTCAGGGCCTTTTTCATATCAGCTTGTTGGCTTATGTCTTTGATAGGGTTTTGGCAGATTGCAGACAGCAGCCTTCCTGTCCTTTCCTATCTAGGTAGTTTTGGGCCCCGTCTTTGCTCAGTCTATCTTTCTGTCTGTGTTAGTGTTTTCATCTTGCTTCACCGTCATTATATGTTGGGGGCTGCCTATTGCTTTGGGGTCTGCTCTGGGGCAGTTTAGATTTCCCCTTTCTTTCTTTAGGCTTATTTAATTCTCCGGCTGTGATTGAGGGGTCTAGGGCATCGTAGGAACCCCCCACGGCTACTGCTAGTTGTGTTGATAGGTTCTGCAATCTGATAGTTGCCAACTTCTCTGGTTTTCTGGACTTAGCTTGTATTTCTGCTTTTGCCTCCTACGGTGACTCATTCATAACAGAATCACCCGCCATACCGCAGATCCTAGGGTACTTAATAGCAGGAAAGAATTGTAAAAAAAAAGTGTGTATATTTTTTCCTCTATATCTCTGAGGCCTTAGGGGGAATCTTTTTTTTCTCTCAATGGAGATAAAGCAATTGTCTGATCGTGTGGAGCAGCTCGCTGCGGAAGTGCGGGGAATTTCCGCCTACCTTGCTCATTCACATGCTGCTGAACCAAAGATTCCTACACCTGATGTATTTTTTGGGGATCGGTCTAAATTTTTGAATTTCAAAAATAATTGTAAATTATTTTTTGCATAGAAGCCTAACTCGTCAGGGAGCTCCGCGCAGCAGGTTAAAATTGTCATCTCTTTGCTGCGTGGCGATCCCCAGGATTGGGCGTTTTCTTTGAAACCAGATGATCCTATTCTGACTAATGTGAACGCATTTTTTCAGGCCTTGGGGTTGTTGTATGACGAACCTAATGCCATTGATCAGGCTGAAAAGACCCTGCTGGCATTGAACCAGGGTCGTGATTCTGCAGAATTGTACTGTCAAAAATTCCGAAAGTGGGCAGTACTTACTACCTGGAATGATAATGCCTTGGCTGCTCTCTTTCGGAAGGGGTTGTCAGAAGCCATAAAAGATACTATGGTGGGATTTCCTGTTCCCTCTGGTCTTGACGATTCTATGTCATTAGCCATTCAGGTTGATCGGCATTTGCGCGAACGCAAAGCTGCACGAGAGGTGTTGCCACCTGTTGAACAAATGTCTGAACCTATGCAATGTGATAGAGTTTTTTCCAGAGAGCAGTGTCAGGAGTTCAGAAGGCGTAATAAGTTGTGTTTTTTCTGTGGAGATGCCTCGCATATTATTTCTGTCTGTCCTAAACGAGAGAAACGCTTTGCACACACGTTTTCTGATGGGGGTGTTCAACCTAAGTTTCTTCTGGCTATTACTCTGATCTGCTCCCTGTCCACATTTTCCGCCAAGGCTTTTGTGAATTCGGGAGCAGCCCTAAACCTAATGGACTTGGATTTTGCTAAACGTTGTGGATTTCCGATTACACCTCTGCAGACGCCTATCCCTTTGAGGGGGATTGATGCTACTCCTTTGGCTAAAAATAAACCTCAGTTTTGGACCCAGGTGGTAATGCGGGTCGCCCCAGACCATCAAGAAAATTGCAGATTTTTGGTGTTGCATAATCTGCATGATACTATTGTTCTGGGGTTTCCCTGGTTACAAATTCATAATCCAGTTTTGGATTGGAAATCTGTGTCTGTGGTGAGTTGGGGTTGTCGGTGTGCCTTTAGTGAGGCTCTGGTGTTTTCCACCTCTCCTCAGTCGCATGATGTTCCTGATTATTTGGCGGACTTTTATGATGTATTTAGTGAGAATGAGTCTGCGTCTCTGCCTCCTCATAGGAGTTATGACTGTGCAATTGAACTGAGCCCGGGGTGTAAATTTCCCAAGGGTCGGCTCTTCAATTTATCTGTACCCGAGCACGAGGCTATGCGATCCTATATTAAGGAGGCGTTGGAGAAGGGTCATATTAGACCATCCTCGTCACCCTTAGGTGCCGTTTTTTTTTTGTAGCCAAAAAGGATGGATCATTAAGACCTTGTATTGATTATCGTGCCCTCAACAAAATTACTGTTAAATATCAGTATCCGTTACCCCTGATTTCTGATCTATTCTCCAGAGTTAAAGGTGCTTGCTGGTTTACCAAGCTTGACCTCAGGGGGGCGCATAATCTTATTCGCATTAAACATGGGGATGAATGGAAGACGGCGTTTAATACTCCGGAGGGACATTTTGAGTACCTGGTGATGCCTTTTGGGCTCACTAATGCCCCTTCTGTCTTACAGTGCTTCATGAACGATATTTTCCGAGATTTTGTCGATAAATTTTTGAATATCTATCTGGATGATATTTTGATCTTCTCCAAGGATTGGGATTCTCATGTGGAACATATTCGGACTGTGTTCCGGATCTTGAGGGAGAATTCCCTGTATGTCAAAGGATCTAAATGCCTTTTTGGAGTACAGAGGATTTCTTTTTTGGGATTTATTTTGTCCCCGTCAACTACTGAAATGGACCCGGCCAAGGTACAGGCCATTTACGATTGGGTTCAGCCCACTTCTTTGAAGGCCCTCCAGAAGTTTTTGGGTTTTGCTAATTTTTATCGGAAATTTATAGCAAAATTTTCTAGTATTGCCAAGCCATTGACTGATTTGACTAAGAAAGGTGCTGATGTGTTAAATTGGTCTCCGGAGGCTGTATCTTCCTTTCAGGAGCTGAAGCGAAGATTCACCTCCGCCCCGGTTTTGCGGCAACCTGATGTCTCACTTCCATTCCAGGTAGAGGTGGATGCTTCTGAGATTGGTGCAGGAGCTGTTTTGTCCCAAAAGGATCCTGTAACATCTAAAATGAATCCCTGTGCTTTCTTTTCCCGAAAGTTCTCTCCATCTGAACGTAATTATGATGTGGGGAATAGGGAACTGTTGGCCATGAAATGGGCATTTGAGGAGTGGAGACATTGGTTGGAGGGAGCTAAGCATCAAGTCGTGGTCCTCACTGACCACAAGAATTTGATTTACCTAGAGTCGGCTAAGCGCTTGAACCCTAGACAGGCTAGGTGGGCCTTGTTTTTTACACGTTTTGATTTTGTAGTTTCTTTTCTTCCTGGAACAAAGAATGTCAAGGCAGACGCCCTCTCTAGGAGCTTCTTTGCTGTTTCTCCTGTGGTGACCAAGCCTGCTACCATCTTAGGCGAAGGGGTAGTTCTTTCTGCCATCTCGCCCGATTTGAGACGTACTCTGGAAGAGTTCCAGGAGGACAAACCTGAGCGTTGTCCCAGTGGAAAGTTGTATGTTCCTGACCAGTGGAAGAAGAGAGTGATGTCTGAAGTTCATTGCTCTGCTTTGGCTGGTCATCCAGGTATTTTTGGTACTAGAGATCTGGTGAGTCGTTTTTTTTGGAGGCCCTCCTTGTCTCGTGATGTCAGGAATTTTGTGCAGTCCTGTGGGACGTGCTCCCGGTCTAAATCGTGTTCTCGCTCTAGTGGGTTGTTGATGCCTTTGCCTGTCCCCAAGAGGCCATGGACCCATATTTCAATGGATTTCATCTCTGATATGCCTGTCTCTCAAAGGATGACTGTTATTTGGGTGATTTGTGATAGGTTCTCTAAGATGGTTCATCTTGTACCACTCCCTAAGTTGCCGTCTTCCTCTGAGTTGGTGCCCTGTTTTTACAACAGGTGGTTCGCTTGCACGGGATTCCTGAGAACATTGTGTCTGACAGAGGAGTCCAGTTTGTGTCTAGATTTTGGAGAACTTTCTGTTCCAGGCTGGGAATTCAGTTGTCCTTCTCCTCTGCTTTTGACCCTCAGACCAATGGGCAGACAGAGAGAACAAACCAGACCTTGGAGTCATATTTGAGATGTTTTATTTCTGCTGATCAGGATGATTGGGTTTCATTTTTGCCCTTGGCCGAATTTGCTTTAAATAATAGAGCCAGTTCTGCCTCTTTGATGTCACCTTTTTTTTGTAACTTTGGGTTTCATCCTTGATTTTCTTCAGGGCAGGTGGAGCCCTCTGCCTGCCCAGGTGTTGACACTGTGGTGGAGAGAATGCACCAGATTTGGGACCAAGTGGTGGATAAGTTATCTCTCTCCCAGGAAAAGGCCCAGCGGTTTTCCAACCGACATAGGACCATTGGTCCCCAGTTTAAGGTTGGTGATATGGTGTGGTTATCATGAAAAAATATTGCTATGAAGGTGGCTTCTCCTAAGTTTAAGCCTAGATTTATTGGACCTTACAAGATTGTGGAGATTATGAATCCGGTCTCTTTTCGTTTGGCTCTTCCTGTCACATTTAAAATCCATAATGTGTTCCATAAATCTTTGTTGAAGAGGTTTGTTGAACCTGTTGTCCCGGGGGTGGCACCTCCAGACCCTGTATTGGTTGAAGGTAACATGGAATATGAGGTAGAGAAAGTACTGGATTCCCGTCTGGCTAGACGGAGACTCCAGTATTTGGTTAAGTGGAAGGGTTATGGTCAGGAGGATAATTCCTGGGTCCCTGCCTCTGATATTCATGCCAAAAGATTGGTGCGTGCCTTTCATCGGGCTCACCCTGATCGCCCTGGTGGCGTAGTTGAGGGTTCGGTGACCCCTCCTCAAGGGGGAGGTACTGTTGTGAGTTCATTTTCCCGTTCATTACTGAGGCCCGAGGAACTCCCTCTTCTGGTAAAGAAAGGTAGTGAGCCTGATTATCAAACACCTAAGGCTGATGATGATGACTGGCTGAGTGGAGTTACTGACTGAATATAAGGCTGCCGACGCCCTTCTGCCCTGCGGGTGATTTCTCTGTGGGATCCTTGGAGACCAGTCTGAATTCCTGCTCCTCTAAAGCTAAGTTTGCTGCTCGGCCTTTTGCTTTGGTGCTTTGACTTTGTTTTGCTTTGTTTTTCTGGATTTCTGCCATTCCCTGCTGGGGTGTGCTGAATTCCTTTAGCTCTGTCTTCTGAAAATACCTGAGTGCTGATTTAGTTTTTGAAGCCTAGCTGCTTCAGGGCCTTTTTCATATCAGCTTGTTGGCTTATGTCTTTGATAGGGTTTTGGCAGATTGCAGACTGCAGCCTTCCTGTCCTTTCCTATCTAGGTAGTTTTGGGCCCCGTCTTTGCTCAGTCTATCTTTCTGTCTGTGTTAGTGTTTTCATCTTGCTTCACCGTCATTATATGTTGGGGGCTGCCTATTGCTTTGGGGTCTGCTCTGGGGCAGTTTAGATTTCCCCTTTCTTTCTTTAGGCTTATTTAATTCTCCGGCTGTGATCGAGGGGTCTAGGGCATCGTAGGAACCCCCCACGGCTACTGCTAGTTGTGTTGATAGGTTCAGGGGTCTGCAATCTGATAGTTGCCAACTTCTCTGGTTTTCTGGACTTAGCTTGTATTTCTGCTTTTGCCTCCTACGGTGACTCATTCATAACAGCGGTGTGTCTGACGGCGGGTGGAGGGCCCTCCCACTGGCAGAGACACTTTTGCGTACTATGAGGGGCCCTGTGCCAGTGCCATCGCCCATGAGTATGCCCCCCCCACCTGCTCAAGTAACCTGCACTTTCATCTGCACCTTCCTCTTTGTCACCATGTAAGGTGGTATAGTATGCGGGAAGGGGAACCTGAGTTTCATCAGGGTCAGATTCTGGCTGTGTAGAGTGCGAGGGGAAAGTAGTGGTCTGGGTCAATGTACCAGCAGAATCATCTAGCAGTGGCTGGGCATCAGTGCACTTGTGACGCCCCCGGGAGTACGGTCGCCACAGTGGCATTACCTTCCTCCTAGGGAGTGTGATGTCATGCTTGGAAGCAGCAAAGGATCTCTCTAGCAGTTCAACCAACACACAACACAGTTCCCACTCCAGGCCAGCAGGGAGACCTCTGAACCTGACTGCTGAGGAGCTGCTCTCTGTGGTCGGGAGGAGGTAAGTTAGGGCAGTCTGTGAAGGGAAGGGGAAGTGTTTGGACATGAAAAGGGGAGCTGGAGGATGAATTGAGTTAAGGCTCACTCCAAGCTGGAGCGCATGGTCCGGATTCCGGTCTCCGAGTTTGTAGGGACACTGACGGTCCTGCAGCAGAAACCGGAGGAAGTAGCAGCTGTAAATGCTCTGTTCCCAACTAAGGCTGGGAGGCCCCAGCAGCGACGTGTGTGAGCCAGAAGGAAAAGGCTATGGCTGCCTGCCATACGAGAAAGTTCCAAAAGAGAGTCAACAGGGGGAACTTCAGTGAACTCAGTACTGTGAGTACCTCAGATAAGCGCTAGAACGGAGGCCACACTACCTATCTGCAGAGAGAGAATTCCAAATTTGCTTCCAGGCTGACCAACTCCTCCATCTGTACTCTGGGTCCTGGTCGGCACTTACCAACTACAGGTAAAGGAACTGCACGACTGTGTCTGTCATCTTTCTCCTGCGCCTGGCGCACGGCTCTGCTACATCCTGCACTGCACACCATCTACCAACTCTTTCATCTGCCCTGCGACTACGGCCCTACCTGTGCAGGGCTTCTACGTCTTAGCTGCATCTGTCCTAGAGAAGCGACACTGCAGCGTGGGTCAATCTGATCAGAAACCACAGGTGGCGTCACGTATCATTCACCTATAAACGTTATTCACCCCTTTGCATGGACGCCCAGGGCCACGGAACGGGTCATCACCACCAACGTGACACATCCCTCTGAGACACCGGCCTGGTACCGATTAACCCCATTGCACTGGCTGGCCACCCAAACTCCATGTCAGATTCATCTTGGACTGGGGAATTCACAATTTGACTTGATAACCCAGGCATGGTATGATAGAAAGAGCTACATGGACTAATGTGAAGTGTGGCCTGCTGCATCATTTACTGTAGGTGGGGGTGAAGGACACAAGGAAAGGGGTTCTTCCTGACCAGGAGCCAGCACTTGACGACTCAGTGCTTGCATTTTTTGAAACTTCAGAAGAGGAGGGCATATTTGCTGGAGTCTGTTTCGGCAATGTAAGACAAAACCAGTTCCTGATGCTCCGGCTTTAAAAGTGGTTAACCTACTCCCAGAAAAGGTAGCCTTCCAGGCGTTCCAGAGCCAGACCAAGGCGCAGGCTCAACACCTCCTGCCTTAGCTGTTATTGTGCTTTTGCCACTACAGAAGATGCACCACCACCATCAGCACCAGCTGGCCCCCCCACGCCCACGTCCTCTTACACCATACTTCAAAATTTTGGAGAAAATGTACCCAAAATAACATCAGATATAGGTACTGTATCAGAAGCGTACAGCTCTATACAGTCAAAGGATAATTGTCTATCTCCCTATATATTCCATCAGTCACACAGAGACGCTCACAGGCTCAGTATGGATTAGCCAAGAATATAAAAAGTAGAAAAAATGTACAATATCATCAGATAGCAGGTATATATAGTATAGTTTAAACATTCCAAATCTCTGTAGATATTTCAGGAGGCAAACACAGACTCTCTCAGGCTCAGTATGGATTACAACACAATATAAAAAGCCGTAAAACGGTAATGGATCTGAAGAGTACAGCTGTACACAGTGTAGGGGTCATTGTTGTCAATCTCAGTATTTATTTCCACAGTCTGAAAATAACTCTCACTTGGTCCGTTTGGATTAGACCAGAATATAAAAAGCAGGAAATGGGTAATGTATCACAAGCGTAGAGCTGTATCCACTAGTGTTGGGGCAATTTTTAAATGTACATCTAAATTGCAGGACTAACCCACAGACTGTCACACACTCAGGATGGATCACACCACAATATAACAAGAAGATCCACAAGAAATAATCACACATGTGGGACAATGTTCCAGGTGTCAATGATACACTTAGAGCGGTGGGTGGAGGAGGACTTCCTGGCAGAAAGGGTACAGTATCACCAGATACAGGTATATATAACATATTTTAAACATTAAAAATGTACGTCAAGATATCAGGCATAGTGTTGAGCCACCCCGCTAGTGTTCGAGTTCGTTTTGGTTCGTCGAACAGGGGGCAAGTTCGTCGACCACCGTCGAACACCATTGAAAGCAATGGCAGGCAAGCACAAACAGATACAAACACATAGAAAACAATTACAAAACACCTTAAAAGGTGTCCCAAAGCAGACAAAATGCTCAGAGTACAAAAATAACATATGGAAAAGGGCAACTACATATAGAAAAGAGGTGGAGGAGTAAAAGGAGGAGGAGGATACACAGATATAGGCATCTCATGCCCTTATGAAGTCAAGAAAGGCTGAAATAAAAATGTAACATACAAAAAAAAATAAAAATCTGAAATCGAAGACGATCATATACCGTCGGACTTCCCACCATAAATTATGCCAAATGCTGATCGGGAGGCGTTATTCCCACGAACCTCCGAACAGTGTCCATGAAGGCAAAGTGTTTGGTTTCCGGGGGCAGTATGGCTGCAAAGCTGAACCTTAAAGGAATGTCCAGAAGGGCACCACCAGGAGTGGAGCCTGTGGCTTAATTGGACTCCACCCGGGAAACCTCAACCATGCCAGCTACAGAAAAGATGGACAGATTGCAAGCTTTGTCGATTCAGTGGGTAGTGGTGGATGTCCGTTTTTAGTTGTGCTAGCGATTTGTCAGCTTAATTCCGTTAACGAACGAGACTCCGGCATGCCCCCGCGGTACGCGTCAAGCTTACTAGAGGGACACGCGAGGTTTTGGCACGTGAGATCGAGCAATAACAGGTCTGTCATGCCCTTACATGTCCGGGGCTGCATGAGCGCTACACTGAAAGGACCAGCGTGTGTCGCTTACAGGTGCAGATAACCCGCTGAACACCATTAGTGATGGGGATCTGGGATTCCAATTCTTCCCCGCGAGTGAGGATTTCCCAGTAAGTGCAGGTCAACCGGCATTCCAGAAAGAATTGAAAAATTAAGTGTCCAAGCCACAGGTGCTGTAGCTTGCTTAACAGCTGGGCTCCTGTGCTGAGTAGCACGCAGTTCTTACATAAACAGGCGGCATAGCTTGGTTCACGGGTGGGCAACTCTGCTGAGTAGCAGACAGTGCTTACATAAACAGGCGGCATAGCTAGGTTCACAGGTGGGCTCCTCTGCTGAGCAGTAGACACCGGTACTAGTCCCAAAGTATTCACTGGGCTAAATGGAGTTAAAAAATGGTTCTTACATAAACAGGCGGCACAGCTTGGTTCACGGGTGGGCTCCTCTGATGAGTAGCTGACACAGTTACTAGTCCCAAAGTATTAACTCTGCTAAATGCAGTCAAAAACTGGTTCTTTCATAAACAGGCGACATAGCTAGGTTCACTGGTGGGCTCCGCTGCTGAGTAGCAGACAGTGCTACAAGGCCCTAAAGGATTTTCTGGACAAGATGCGGTAAAAAATTATTAGAAACACACACGGTGTAGCTCCTTAACAGATGCACTACACTGCTTGCTACCACACACCGCTACTATGCCATGAAACAGTCAATTAACATTGAAACCATTATTGATGTGAAAATGAAGTTACGCTTTTGGTGAACGAACCGTTCTCGAACGGAACCTCGAACAGCCGAATTTTAAGCAAAGTGTTCGAGTTTGACGAACGGCTCGAACACCGCCCAATACAGCTGGAATTTTAACTTGGCCAACAGGTCGACTCGAACACCGCTCATCTCTAATCAGGAGGCAAACTCAGAAGTTCTCAGGCCCAGTGTGGATTCGACGTGATTGTAGAAAGTTGAGAAAGGGTACAGTATCACTGGATAGCATAGTTTAAACATTAAAAATCTGCGTGTATATTTCCGGAGTCCGACAAAGTATTTAACAGGCCAGACTACACAGTGGTGGAGCAGGGAGAGGGAAGTATTGCAAGTGCTGGTGCCCTGCGCAAGCAGGGGGGGCCCACTCGTGGCCGGCGGTACTGGCACAGGGCCCCTCATAGTACGCCGGGGTGTCTGACGGCTGGTGTGCACCCCCACCGTCAGAGACACTTGATTGTACTATGAGGGACCCTGTGCCAGTGCCTTTGCCCAAGAGTGTGCCCACCCACCTGTCCAGGGCAACGGCACTCGCACGGGTGCATGCGCCAGGTGGTGACCCCGGCCTTGTGGGGGGAGGCAGTCCAGTTAGGGAGGTGGAAAAAATGGCATATGTTATTGGACATTCAGCAGCTGCAAATGGAGTAATTGGAGAAGTCCGCCGAAGAGGAGGACAATAGCGAGCCATTTTTCTGGCAACCTACGTGTCAGCAGGGGAGGGTGGGACAAAATCTTTTGAAACCCATGCATGGTTCATTTTAATTAAAAAAAAATCAGTCCACAACATTGTCATGAAACCCCTGTCTCCAACGCCACTTCTGCTGTGTGCACCATGAACACCTCTGCCAAGCTGCCCCCGGCCCGTACGGCTCGTGGGAGAAACATCACCGCCGCTGTGTGCTGGGAATGCCTCAGACAAACGGTTTACCAGAGTTGCTTGTTTGTTAGCCAATATTAGCTCTAGGTTCTCCTGTGGCATGATGTTTTGGAATTTGCCTTTATAGCGTGGATCCAAGATGCTGGCCAACCAGTAGTCGTCATCGTTCATCATTTTGGCAATGCGGGGGTCCCTTTTTAGAATCTGCAAGGCATAATCAGACATGTGGGCCAATGTTCCAGGTGTCAATGATGCACTGCGAGTGCTTTGTGGAGGAGCACTTTCTGGCAAATCAACATCCCTCCAGTCACGCACAAACCCTGTACCTGACCTTGCCACGCCAACATTTTGTCTTGCCCCCTGAGAAGCATCCTCCTCCCCTAAATAATCATCCCCAACATCCTCCTCCTCCTCTTCCTCCACCTCGTCCACGAGACTTCCCTGAGCAGACATTGGCTGACTGTCATCAAGGCTTCCCTCTTCCTCTTCCTCCTCGGCTGCAGACGCTTGCACCTTAATGTGCGTCAAAGTTTGCAGGAGCAGACGCATAAGTGGGATGCTCATGCTTATGATGGCGTCGTCTGCACTTACCAGCCATGTGCATTCCTAAAAACACTGAAGGACTTTACAGAGGTTTCAGCTTCGACCACTGCACACCAGACAACTCCATGTCTGCCCGCAAACTGCCTGACCGTGTATCCTCCCACAAATGAATTACAGCCTGCCTCTGTTCGCACAGCCTCTCAACCATGTGCAGAGTGGAGTTCCACCTTGTTGCAATGTCGATAATTAGGTGGTGCTTGGGAAGGTGGAGCAATCGCTGCAGCTTCTGCATACGACTGGAGTGTACGGGCGACCGGCGGATGTGCGAGCACCGTCTTCGTACCTTATGGAGCAGGGCTTTTAACTCTGGATAATTATTGAGGAAGCACTGCACCACCAGGTTCAAGGTGTGAGCCAGGCAAGGTATGTGGCTGAGTTTTGAAAGGGCTATGGCTGCCACAAAATTCCGGCCGTTATCACTAACTACCTTGCCTGCCACAAGATGTAGACTGCCCAGCCATGACTCAGTATGTCGCTGCAAGTAGTCGGACAGTACCTCCGCGGTGTGTCTGTTGTCGCCCAAACACATCATCTTCAACACAGCCTGCTGACGCTTACCACTAACTGTTCGATAGTGGGACACCTCGTGTGCAACACTGGCAGCTGCGGATGGAGTGCGACTGCGCTCTGTGGACGAGCTTTCGCTTCTGCAGGAGGAGGAGGGTCGAAAGCCTACAGTCAACTGTTTTCTATACCGTGGGCTAGGCAGCACTGTCCCACCGCCGCTGTCCCCTGTGGACCCTGCATCCACAACATTAACCCAGTGCGCAGTGATGGACAAGTAACGGCCCTGGCCATGCCTACTGGACCATGCATCTGTTGTGAGGTGCACCTTTCCACTCACTGATTGCTTGAGTGCATGGACAATGCGGTATTTCACATGCACGTGGAGGGCTGGGATGGCTTTTCGCGAAAAGAAGTGCCGACTGGGTAGGTCATAGCATGGTACTGCATAGGCCATGAGCTCGCGGAAAGCTTTGCTTTCAACCAACCGGTAGGGCATCATCTCTAACAAGATTAGTTTGGCAATGTGGGCATTTAAAGCCAGTGTACATGGATGAGAGGATGAGTACTTTCTTGTCCTACTCAGAGTCTCTGGTAGGGTGAGCTGGACTTGAGAGCTGCATATGGTGGAACTAGCGGTGGACATGGCGGACTGAGAGAGGGATGGTGATGGTGATGGTGTTGGTGGTGTTGCTGATGGCCTAGATTCAGTCTTTCGTAGCAATAACATTGTGATTCCATGACTGATTTGCCCTTGCGACGATACCTCGACATTTGCTGCTGGTGGTGTGCTAACCGGTGGGCTTACAGTGGGGGAAGCGATGTAGCGTTTCTGACTACCTTCATTCGGAGCAGGTGCACATGTGGTACGTGAGGTTTGGTAGTCCGTCCACGCTTGCAAGTGCATGGTGGTTAAAGGTCTAAGCATGCAACTGGTATTCAAATTTCTCAGACTTTTCCCTTGGCTAAAGGTCTTTGCGCACTTCTTACAGATAACTTTTGCCTGATCATTAGGATTTTGTTCAAACAAGTGCCACACTGCACTCTTCCTACTATGGAAGACATTTTGAGGCCTTGCACGCTGTGCTAATTTGAGCATCTGGCCAAGCTGTCCTGCAACTTTTTTGGTTTTTGTAACCCGTTTTTGGACTGCTACGGTCCTGCCAGATAACAGCTGTTGCAATGTCGTTGCTTGCTGCCGATCCTCCTCCTCCTCTTCTGAGCTATTGGCAGCGGCACCCTCTTCCCCCAATGGATGCCAATCTGGGTCAACAACCGGGTTATCCATCACCTCCTCTTCAATTTCATGTGCACCTTCCTCTGTGTCACCGTGTAAGGTGGTATAGTATGCGGGAAGGGGCACCTGAGTTTAATCAGGGTCTGGTTCTGCCTCAGTACACTGTGAGGACAATGTAGTGCTCTGAGTGAATGTATCAGCAGAAAAATCTAGCAGTGGCTGTGCATCAGTGCACTCCATGTCAGATTCATCTTGGACTGGGGAATTCACGATTTCACTTGCTAACCCAGGCATGGTATGTGAAAAGAGCTCCATGGAGTAATCTGCAGTGTGGCCTGCCGCATCCTTCACTTTTGGTAGGGATGAAGGACACAAGGAAAGGTGGTGTTCCTGACCAGGAGCCTCCACTGACGACTCAGTGCTTTTATTTTTTGAAACTTCAGAAGAAGATGCGATAGAGCTGGAGGCTGTGTCAGCAATGTAAGCCAAAACTTGTTCCTGAAGCTCCGGCTTTAAAAGCGGTTTACCTACTCCCAGAAAAGGGAGCCTTCGAGGCCTTGTGGAGCCAGACGATGACGCAGGCTCAACACCTCCTGCCTTAGGTGCTATTGTGCTTTTGCCACTACCAACAGATGCACCACCAACACCACCACCATCAGGACCAGCTGGCAACCCCCGCCCACTTCCACGGCCTCTTACACCATACTTCCTCATTTTTGTGAAAATGTACCCAAAATACCACCAGCTATATGGTACTGTAAAACAAGGTAGAAGGTGTATGTAGTATTGGTGAGAATTTGAATCTCACTAGAGATTTTAGGACGCTGAATTATTGTCTCAGGCCCAGTAGAGATTGCACCTCAATGTAACAGGCTGAAATTGGATGGTGTATGACAAGGTGGAGGGTGTATGTTGTATTGGTGAGAATTTGAATCTCACTAGAGATTTGAGGACGCTGAACTATTGTCTCAGGCCCAGTAGAGATTGCACCTCAATGTAACAGGCTAAAATTGGATGGTGTATAACAAGGTGGAGGGTGTATGTAGTATTGGTGAGAATTTGAATCTCACTAGAGATTTGAGGACGCTGAACTATTGTCTCAGGCCCAGTAGAGATTACACCTCAATGTAACAGGCTGAAATTGGATGGTGTATGACAAGGTGGAGGGTGTATGTTGTATTGGTGAGAATTTGAATCTCACTAGAGATTTGAGGACGCTGAACTATTGTCTCAGGCCCAGTAGAGATTACACCTCAATGTAACAGGCTGAAATTGGATGGTGTATGACAAGGTGGAGGGTGTATGTAGTATTGGTGAGAATTTGAATCTCACTAGAGATTTGAGAACGCTGAACTATTGTCTCAGGCCCAGTAGAGATTACACCTCAATGTAACAGACTGAAATTGGATGGTGTATGACAAGGTGGAGGGTGTATGTAGTATTGGCGAGAATTTGAATCTCACTAGAGATTTGAGGACGCTGAACTATTGTCTCAGGCCCAGTAGAGATTACACCTCAATGTAACAGGCTGAAATTGGATGGTGTATGACAAGGTGGAGGGTGTATGTAGTATTGGTGAGAATTTGAATCTCACTAGAGATTTGAGGACGCTGAACTATTGTCTCAGGCCCAGTAGAGATTACAACTTAATGTAACAGGCTGAAATTTGATGGAGTATGACAAGGTGGAGGGTGTATGTAGTATTGGTGAGAATTTGAATCTCACTAGAGATTTGAGGACGCTGAACTATTGTCTCAGGCCCAGTAGAGATTATACCTCAATGTAACAGGCTGAAATTGGATGGTGTATGACAAAGTGGAGGGTGTATGTAGTATTGGTGAGAATTTGGATCTCACTAGAGATTTTAGGAGGCTGACAATGATGCTCTCAGTCCAAGTATGGACGCAGGCAGCCTAATAAGCAGGACTACTGCACACAAGAGGGTGGAAAAATGAACGTTTGGTAACTGTGCAGAAAAGAGGAAGAAAAGTATTTTTGCTTTTAAAAAAGCAGTTTGCACAGCAAACAGCAATGCAGCTATCAGGGAGCCTTATAAGGCAGCCTAATAACCAACAGAGCTGATGCACAAAAATATAGCCTCCCCTGTCACTGCACACAAATTGTTGTGTTGTACAGTGGAAATCGATAACAGCAGAAGCAGTTTTTTGATTCTTCTTCCCTGCCTAACGCTCTCCCTTATTCTGAATCAGCAGCAGCAACCTCTCCCTAAATGCTAAGATCGGCAGAAGTAAGATGGCGGTCGGTGTGCACGCCCTTTTATAGCCCCTGTGACGCCACACAAAGTCAGCCAATCACTTGCATGCCCTTCTCAAAGATGGTGGTGACCGATGCCTATGTCATCGCGTTGCCCACAGTATGCGTCCTCCATCATTGGCTGAAAAAGGGTGCTGGAAGCATCATTTGAACCGCGACTTTGGCGCTCGGGTTGCCGACCTCGTGGCCAACCTCACGCTATGGTCGCGTTTCGTTTCATGAAACCCGACTTCAGCGAAAGTCGCCGACTTTTGAATTTGACCGACCCGTTTCGCTCAACTCTAGTCACCACCGATGCTGTGCTCAAAGCAGCTCATTCATCAGTGGTTCTCAGCCTGGACAGTCGCATCTTGGCACTTTCCAGGTTGAATAATAATAATAATAAATTTTATTTCTATAACGCCGACATATTCCGCAGCACTTTACATTTCAGAGGGGACTTGTACAGACAATAGACATTACAGCACAACAATAATCACATAGATCATAACAGATACCAAGAAGAATGAGGGCCCTGCTCGCAAGCTTACAATCTATGAGGAAAAAAATGGGAGACACGAAAATTGTTTATACCCAGACATGGATTACGGTGTGGGACAGAACGGTGAAGAGGTGAGGGATTGTTTTTTTATTACAGGAGACAATGGCTTCAGTGGAATGGGTGATGACCTGGGTATGGTTTAATTTAGATTCATTAAAGGTCTGTGTCATTCTTTCAATTAAAGGACTTCATTTTTGCATGTCTTTATTTACCATATAATTATAGGATTAGTAATGGATAAGTGTCTTTTACAGCTCTGGCAAAAATTAAGAGACCACTGCAAAATTTTCAGTTTGTCCAATTTTTCTCTTTATAGGTATATTTTTGAGTAAAATGTAAATTGCTCTTTTATTCTATAAACTACTGACAACATGACTTTGAATTTCCAAGCACTAAATTTTGTATTTATTTTCAGAAAATGAGAAATGGTCAAAATAACGCCTCTCCAGGTCTCCATCTAACCATTAGCCGACCAGGTGTTGGGCAAAGCTGAAAAATTAGACTCCTCAGAGAAGATTACCTTACTCCAGTCCTCTATGGTCCAATCCTTATAGTCTTTGGCAAACTTCAGCCTGGCTCTCCTTTGCTTCTCATTAATGAAAGGCTTTTTTCTACCTTTACATGACTTGAGCCCTGCCACTAGGAGCCTGTTACAAACTGTTCTTGCCATGCACTTCACCCCAGCTGCCATTTGCCATTCCTTTTGTAGATCACTTAATGTCATCCTGCGGTTGCCGAGTGACATTCGAATAAGATGACGGTCATCCCGGACAGCGGAGAGTCGATTTCGCCCTCTGCCGGTCTGTAGCTTTGTTGTCCCCAATGTCTGCTGCTTGACCTTGTTGTAATGGACTGCTGTCTTAGAAATTTTAAGGATGGAGGCAACATGATGCTCACTGTATCCCTCTGCTTGTAAAGCCAGAATTGAGCCCTTCTTTTCCTCACTCAAGACTTTTCTTTTCAACTCCTTTGGCATGGTTAAAAGTTATTTTTTCATTCCTATTACTTTTGGGATATTACTAGCACTTGTTCCATTGCAAGAGGATTGTTAACACCACAGCAGGGTTTTTAATACTTTCCTTCATTAAATAAGACTTGGTTCAGGAGATCACCTATCCACCCTGCATGTATTTACTCCATTCACTGCTAGCAAGCAGCCTGAATGGTACAACTTCCCACCTCTGCTGCCTCTATTTTCTGCTGCAATATATCCAAATGGTAATCAACTGATCCACCCTGCATGCATTTACTTCATTCACTGCTAGCAAGCAGCCTGAATGGTACAACTTCCCACCTCTGCTGCCTCTATTTTCTGCTGCAATATATCCAAATGGTAATCAACTGATCCACCCTGCATGTATTTACTCCATTCACTGCTAGCAAGCAGCCTGAATGGTACAATTTCCCACCTCTGCTGCCTCTATTTTCTGCTGCAATATATCCAAATGGTACAACACCATACTTCTGCTTGCTGTCTCTCTTCTGCTGCTTTACCATTTTGCTGCATATTTTAATGTGCTTGCTAAAGCTTTGGTATAATTCATTTGTTGCACTGTATGTAATACTTACTGCTTTAGATCCGTGACTGGGGCCTCTCTAGATCTTATCAGGTGGA
Organism: Dendrobates tinctorius; assembly: GCF_039654945.1. Taxonomy (NCBI): domain Eukaryota; kingdom Metazoa; phylum Chordata; class Amphibia; order Anura; family Dendrobatidae; genus Dendrobates; species Dendrobates tinctorius. The sequence goes on from NW_027361762.1 coordinate 1,887,748, forward strand.
AGGTGCTATAGCATATTGACACAGCCTGGTCTAGTGCCTTTGATCATCTAACCACCCCCTGGAGTGCTGGCCCCAGCTGACAAATTATACCCAACCAGCTCACACAATCCCTCTGTCCTGACCCTGTAGTGTAGCCTATATATGTAGCAGTTCCTAAGGGGAAGCACGCAGTGTGGGGTGCAGCACGCAAGCATCCTATAAGCAAAGCATCAAGAAAACGGCAGTTATACATGGCAGTTAGTCAGGGCAGGAGTCAGTAACCCACACTTTGCTCTCTTTTATCCATGTGCTTTATTTCTATCCTCCTGTGTTCCCTTGCCATCCACATTCACCACCCCATCCCCCCTCCATCATGACACATACACATCAGCCCCTCTATACTTCCCTCTCCCATGTACAGCTTCCATGCACTCCTCACCTTCCTGAGAAATCTTAGCCCATCTTGCCCAAACACATCACAGAAAAAAACTACTTACAATTCGAACAACTATTTGCTCTTTACCTTCCTACTCCTACTGATTTCAGGGGACAACTCCCCCAACCCTGGTCCACCATCCCCCAACCTCAACCTCTACCCTACCTCATATCGAAACCATAATAATCTAATTAATATTACTTGCACTCCCTCATCTCCATCTTTTAATTGTGCCCTCTGGAATCCACGGTCTGTTTGTAACAAGCTTCCTTTCCTACACAACTACTTTCTGAACAACTCTCTTAATCTGTTGGCCCTCACTGAAACCTGGATTCAGGATTCTGACACTGTCTCTCCTGCTGCCATTTCCTATGGTGGCTTACAATTCTCTCATTCCCCGAGACCCACAAACAGACATGGTGGTGGAGTCGGCATACTCCTGCCCCACAATGCACTTTCCAGGTCATTCCCCCCAGTTCCATCACTCATATTCCCTTCTTTTGAGGTCCACACCATCAGACTCTTCCGTCCCCTCTCCCTCAGAGTAGCGGTCATATACCGGCCTCCAGGCTCACCCACCCACTTCCTTGACCACTTTTCAGCCTGGCTGCCGTACTTCATGTCCTCAGAATTCCAAACCTTATCCTGGGAGACTTCAATATCCCCATTACCAGAACTACTTCCACATCTGCATCCCAGCTTCTATCACTAATCACCTCTCTAGGCCTCTCGCAGCTTTCAACCTCTGAGACACACAAGGACAGTAACACCATTGATCTGGTCTTCTTCCGGCTCTGTTCAATCTCCCACCTAAATAACTCACCGCTTCCACTCTCTGACCACAACATTCTCTCCTTCACGCTCACAAATTCTCTCCCACCCCAGCTCACTCCTACCTACCACACATTCAGAAATCTACAGGCCATTAACCCTCAGACACTTTCAGATTCCCTACACTCATCACTGTCCCCAATCTCCTCTTTTTCCTGTCCTAATCTAGCTGTTCAGCACTACAACGACACTCTTAGAAGCACCCTTGACCAAGTAGCTCCCTTCACCCTCAGAACCTCCAAGCACAGAGTAAAACAGCCCTGGCTCACATCGCGAACTCAACTTCTCCAACGATGCTCTAGGAGTGCTGAACACCTATGGAGAAAAACCCACACACAAGAAGACTTCATCCACTTCAAATTTATGTTAAGAACCTATAACGCTGCCCTTCACCTCGCCAAACAGACCTACTTCACCACCCTGATCTCCTCACTAGCCAACAACCCCAAGAAACTTTTTGACACTTTTCAATCCCTCCTCAGGCCAAAAGCACAAGCCCCTATCACAGACATTTGTGCTGATGACCTGGCCTCCCACTTTACAGAAAAAATAGATAATATCCGTCAGGAAATCTGCTCCCAACCACCAAGTGCTGTGACTCCCATCCCTTCCTGCATCGCCCCTGGCTCACTTTCCACATTTGATCCCATCACAGAAGAAGAAGTCTCCAGACTCCTCTCTTCTTCTCGTCCGACTACATGCACTTCCGACCCCATTCCCTCACATCTCCTCCAGTCTCTCCAGTTGTCACAACCCACCTAACTACAATCTTTAATTTCTCCCTCTCCTCAGGCATTTTCCAATCCTCCTTCAAACACACCATTGTTACTCCATTACTAAAGAAACCCGCTCTCGACACATCCTGCACAAACAACTACAGACCAGTCTCCAATCTCCCCTTTATCTCCAAACTTTTGGAGTGCCTAGTTTACTCCTGCCTTACCCGTTACCACTCCACTCACTCCCTTCTAGACCCTTCACAGTCCGGCTTCCGCCCCCTACATTTGACTGAAACTGCACTCATCAAAGTGACCATTGACCTTCTGACAGCAAAACGTAACAGTGACCACTCTCTGCTCATTCTTCTTGACCTATCTGCAGCTTTCGATACTGTTGACCACCATCTCCTACTCTCTAGGATCCAGTCACTAGGCATTAAGGACAGTGCTCTCTCCTGGTTCTCCTCGTATCTCTCTGACCGCTCCTTCAGTGTTTTGTTCTCTGGCTCCACGTCATCTCCTCTTCCTCGTGCAGTCAGGGGACCTCAGGGCTCAGTCCTTGTCCCCCTTCTTTTCTCTCTCTACATGGCCCCAATTGGACAGACCATCAGCACATTTGGCTTTCAGTACCATCTTTATGCTGATGACACACAACTATATACGTCATTCCTTGACCTTACCCCCGCTGTACTACAGAACGCCAGTGACTGTCTGTCCGCAGTCTCCAACATCATGTCCACTCTGTCTGAAACTCAACCTCTCCAAAACTGAACTTGTTCTGCTCCCGCCGTCTACTAACCTCCCTAAATCTGACATTTCCCTCTCTGTGGGTGGTACCACAATAACACCCAAGCAGCAGGCGCGCTGTCTGGGTGTTATGTTTAAACTGGGTAGTTAGCGTGCACTCTAGTCAAATATAGACGAGGTGCAGGTGCAACGGACCAGTAGGTCCTAATTACAAGTAAATTAAATTCACCGCACACTCAAACAGACTTTATGCAAATAGGTGTTCATTTTATTACATGTGGGAGCCAAACAGGAATATAGCACACAGTGGAAGCGATATAAATAAAGGAAGGAAGCGCCACCTCTGACAGGCGCGGGAGCGCTTCCTTCTCTCAGCACACATTTGCCATTTATCTTGGTATTTCTTCTTGAGAGATTTGTTATAATAATTGTAATAAAGTACTTTCTTTTATGTGCGTGTATGTATATGTATATATATATCTATATACATATGTGTATGTGTGTGAGTATATATATATATGCAATATATACACATGATTGCATAAGCCATTTAATTTGCCTAGACTTTGAAACTCTTTTTAGCTTACGTGTATATGGGTGTTACCTTTGGGTGTTACTTTTTGTGAACGTTAGCTGGTTTTCCATGTCCTGCGTGACTTCTCTGGTAGCGCAGATAAGGATAGCTAAAAGCTAAGCAAATTGTATGTGCCATTTCTGCAAACGCAATATGTTACAACACCCTTTCGGCTTTGCTATTTAAACTCTTAAGAATATGTATTGAGTTAGACAGAGGACAGCCCACACCTGGTGTGGCTGTCATTCTCTCTCCATGCCAGCATGACCAAATAAAGAAGCATCTTACTTATTCAGGTCTGGACGATTTCTAATTGGAACATAGAAAATCCCTGACATTTTGGTGCGTTGTCCGGGAATCCAACACCTTTCCCTCACCGGTGAGTACTGTAAACCGTGCACGGGGGAGTCTGGGACTCCTTAAGTAAGTCCTCCGCCTTGACATTAGGCATCAACAGGGGCATTAACAGTTATCGCGGTCTGAGGGAAAGTGACGGATTTCTTATAGTTTAACCCCTTCACCCCCAAGGGTGGTTTGCACGTTCATGACCGGGCCAATTTTTACAATTCTGACCACTGTACCTTTATGAGGTCATAACTCTGGAACGCTTCCATGGATCCCGGTGATTCTGACATTGTTTTCTCGTGACATATTGTACTTCATGTTAGTGGTAAAATTTCATTCAAATAACTTGCGTTTATTTGTGAGAAAAACGGAAATTTGGCGAAAATTTTGAAAATTTCGCAATTTTCCAACTTTGAATTTTTATGCCCTTAAATCACAGAGATACGGCACACAAAAAACTTGATAACTAACATTTCCCACATGTTTACTTTACATCAGCACAATTTTGGAACCAAAATTTTTTTTTGTTAGGAAGTTATAAGGGTTAAAAGTTGACCAGCGATTTCTCATTTTTACAACACCATTTTATTTTTAGGACCACATCACATTTGAAGCCACTTTGAGGGGTCTATATGATAGAAAATACCCAAAAGTGACACCATTCTAAAAACTGCACCCCTTAAAGTGCTCAAAACCACATTCAAGAAGTTTATTAACCCTTTAGGTGCGTCACAGGAATTTTTTTGAATATTTAAAAAAAAATGAACATCTAACTTTTTTTCATAAAAAAAATACTTCAGGTTCAATTTTTTTTATTTTACCAAGGGTAACAGGAGAAATTGGACTGCAAAAGTTATTGTGCAATTTGTCCTGAGTACGCAGATACCTGATATGTGGGGGAACCACTGTTTCGGCGCATGGCAGAGCTCAGAATGGAAGGAGCGCCGTTTGACTTTTTCAATGCAAAATTGGCTGGAATTCAGATTGGACGCCATGTCACGTTTGGAGAGTCCCTGATGTACCTACACAGTGGAAACCCCCTACAAGTGACCCCATTTTGGAAACTAGACCCCCCAAGGAACTTATCTAGATATGTGGTGAGAACTTTGAACCCACAAGGGCTTTACAGAAGTTTATAACGTACAGCGGTACAATTAAAAAATCATATTTTTTCCACAAAAATGATCTTTTCACCCCAATTTTTATTTTCCCAAGGGTAACAGGACCCTAAAAGTTATTGTGCAATTTGTCCTGAGTACGCTGATACCCCACATGTGGGGGTAAACCACTATTTGGGCGCATGGCAGAGCTCGGAAGGGAAGCAGCGCCATTTGACGTTTTTGGCTGGAATTGAGATCGGACACCATGTCGCGTTTGGAAAACCCCTGATGTACCAAAACAGTGGAAACCCCCCACAAATGACACCATTTTGGAAACTAGACCCCCTAAGGAACTTATCTAGATGTGTGGTGAGAACTTTGAACCCCCATGGGCTTCACAGAAGTTTATAATGCCCGGGCGTGAAAATAAAAAATTCGTATTTTTTCCACAAACATGATCTTTTAGTCACCATTTTTTTATTTTCCCAAGGGTACCAGGAGAAATTGGACTCCAAAAGTTGTTGTCCAATTTGTCCTGAGTATGCTGATACCCCATATGTGGGAGAAAACTACTGTATGGGCACATGTCGGGGCTCGGAAGGGAAGTAGTGACGTTTTGGAATGCAGACTTTGATGGAATGGTCTGCGGGTGTCATGTTGCCTTTGGAGAGCCCCTAATGTACCTAAACAGTGGAAACCCCCCACAAATTACCCCATTTTGAAAACTAGACCCACTAAGGAACTTATCTAGATGTGAAGTGAGCACTTTGAACCCCCAAGGGCTTCACAGAAGTTTATAATGCCAGGGCATGAAAATAAAAAAATCGTATTTTTTCCAGAAACATGATCAATTAGTCCCCAATTTTTTCATTTTCCCAAGGAGAAATTGGACCCCCAAAAGTTGTTGTCCAATTTGGCCTAAGTACGCTGACACCCCATATGTGGGAGAAAACTACTGTATGGACACACGTCGGGGCTCGGAAGGGAAGCAGTGACGTTTTGGAATGCAGACTTTGATGGAATGGTCTGCGGGTGTCATGTGCGTTTGGAGAGCCCCTGATGTACCTAAACTATTGAAACTCCCCACAAGTGACCCCATTTTGGACACTAGACCCCCCACGGAACTTATCTAGATGTGTGGTGAGCACTTTGAACCCCCAAGTGCTTCACAGAAGTTTATAACACTCGGACGTGAAAATAAAAAAATCATTTTTTTCCACAAAAATGATATTTTTGCCCCCAATTTTTTATTTTCCTAAGGGTAACAGGAGAAATTGGACCCCAAAAATTGTTTTGCAATTTGTCCTGAGTAGGCTGATACCCTACATGTGGGGGTAAAACACTGTTTGGGCGCATGGCAGAGCTTGGAAGGGAAGGAGCACCATTTGACTTTTTCAACTCAGAATTGGCTGGAATTGAGATCAGACACCATGTTGCATTTGGAGAGCCCCTGATGTGCCCAAACAGTGGAAACCCCCCAATTATAACTCCAACCCTAACCCCAACACACCCCTAACCCTAATCTGAGCCCTAACCCTAGCCCTAACCCTAGCCCTAACCCTAGCCCTAACCCTAACCCTAGCCCTAACGCTAACCCTAGCCCTAACCCTAGCCCTAACCCTAATGGGAAAATGGAGATAAATACTTTTTTTTTAATTTTATTATTTTTCCCTAACTAAGGGGGTGATATCGGGGGGTTTGATTTACTATTTATGGCGGTTTTTATATTTGGCAGCTGTCGCACGCTAAAAGACACTTTTTATTGTAAAAATAGTTTTTGCATCACCACATATTGAGAGCTATAATTTTTCCGTATTTTGACCCACCGAGTCATGTGAGGTCTTATTTTTTTCGGGACGAGTTGACGTTTTTATTGGTACCATTTTCGGGCATGTGACATTTTTTGTTCGCTTTTTATTCCTATTTTTGGGATGCAGAATGAACAAAAACCAGCGTTTCATGAATTTCTTTTGGGGGGGTGCGTTTACACCGTTCCGCGTGCGGTAAAATTGATAAAGCGGTTTTATTCTTTGGGTCAGTATGGTTACAGCGATACCTCATTTAGGTCGTTTTTTTATGTTTTTTGTCGGTTTTATGCAATGAAAACTATTTTAAAATAATTATTTTTGCATCGCTTTATTCTGCGAGCTATAACTTTTTTATTTTTTCGCTGATGATGCTGTGTGGCAGCTCGTTTTTTGCGGGACAAGATGACGTTTTCAGCGGTACCATGGATATTTATATGCGTCTTTTTGATCACGCGTTATTATACTTTTTGTTTGGCGGTATGATAATAAATCATTATTTTTTGCTTCGTTTTTTATTTTTATTTTTTAAGGGGTTCGCTAAAGGGGTTACCTAATGGGACAATTTTATAGGGCGGGTCATTACGGACGCGGCGATACCTAATATGTGTACTTTTATTGTTTTTTTTTTTATTATTTCCAAAAAATGGATTTATTGGGGGAATTTTTTTTTTCTAATTTATTTGGCGAGTTTTTTTTAATTATTTTAACACTTTTTTTTTCTTTTTTTTTTTACTTTATTAAATAGTCCCAGGTGGGACATCACTGTCCTGTGACAGATCCCTGATCTGTCACATCACAGATCACTGTGACAGATCAGCGATCTGACACAGGCACTGCAGAAGGCTTCCTCATGCCTGCGCTTTGCAGGCACTGAGGAAGCCAGCTTCCTCAGGCCCCCGAAGGCACCCGTCGCCATCTTGGATTCGGGGGCCTGGAGGAAAGGAGTCCCCCGCAGCAGCGCTGCACATTGCGCTGCCGTGGGGGGCTCAGGGAAGCACGGAGGGAGCCCCCTCCCTGCCAATGCTTCCCTTTAACCCCCGGTACACCGCGATCATGTTTGATCGCGGTGTGCAAGGGGTTAACGTGTCGGGGGCGGTCCGTGACCGCCCCTGACACATTGTGCCGGGTGTCAGCTGTGATAATCAGCTGACACCCGGCCGCGATCAGCGGCGCTCACCACGTGGGCGCCGCTGATCGCGCCGACGTACTATCCCGTCCATGGGCATAGGGGCCCAGGTCCCATGGACGGGATAGTACGTCGGATGGCAGAAAGGGGTTAAGGATCTCTGGGAATCGTCTGTATCTGAATACAGGTAAGAACATTTAATAATTTTCATTATATTCAGTAACCTTGTTAATCCAGTATGAATGTTATTCTTGGAATTGAATGGGAACTGTGATTGTAGACGTTTCCAATTGGGGTTTGTGAGAGGCTCCTGTAAGTTGGAAGTTTACATGCAATTGGAGTTATAAGAACTCCTGTAAGTTGCTAAGCTCCATAGTGTATGGGGTTTGTTTGTTCTTGTAAGATATTCCGTAGAATAATAATAATCTCTGTTTTTTAATTTTTAATTTTATTTTATTTTATGACTGTTATTCTTGAAACTGAATGGGGACTGTGATTGTGGACTTTTCCAATTGGGGTTTGTGAGAGGCTCCTGTAAGTTGGAAGTTTACATGCAATTGGAGTTATAAGAACTCCTGTAAGTTGCTAAGCTCCATAGGAATGGGGTTTGTTGTTCTTGTAAAATATTCCGAAGAATAATAGTAATCTTTATTTTTTTATTTTTGAATGGGATGAATGTTATTTTAGGAATTGAATAGGGAACTGGTAGACTTTTCCAATTGGGGTTTGTGAGAGGCTCCTGTAAGTTGGAGGTTTACATGCAATTGGAGTTATAATAACTCCTGTAAGTTGCGAAGCTCCATAGTGATTGGGGTTTGTTGTTTGTTCTTTTAAGATATTCCGCTGAATAACAATAATCTTTATTTTTTTAATTTATTTTTATTTTTGAAAGGGTACAAAGCCAGTGTGAGAAGGCTACTGTGGAATAAAAACTCCGTGTGCACGTTAAATTGATCTAGATGGGAGAATCGAGGGAGATTCTCGTTAGATTAACCCCTTAATGACAGCCAATATGTCTTTTTACTGACCTGAGATATAAGAGAATATCATCCCCACACAGGTGACGATCCAGCAGTTGTCGGCTGTCCACTATAGCTGACAACTTGCTGTATCCTGCTATACTACTTTGCAATAATTCCTGAAAATCACCTGAAGGGTTAATAAACTACCTGGCAGAAGTTTTCAATATGTCAGGGGGTGCTGTTTTAAAAAAAAAAAAAAAAGAAAAAAAGGGCTAATAAGGGGTTAAGGAATCCGGTATAAGATGAATTTTTACCGGTATTGTTTGTCTTCTGTACTTTTTTGAATGTTGTTTTCTGTTAAGTGTGCTGTTTTGTCTGTCTTTTAAAATTACATAGAACTAAAACGCCATAAATACATGTTTTATGTTACACATGAGACTCCTTGAATGTTATCTTGAGTGAATGTATGAGGATTGCAATATAAAATCCTGACTGTATAAGGGAGTCCAGTAGGCGTGGTCAACAGTCATGTGTGGACTGGAGACAAATCACAGGTTATTATAGTGGTATAAATCACCTAGGTACACGTCACCTGATCCCCATAGAGAATATTCTATGTTGTTTTGTTATACGTTTTTCTTTTAATAACACAGAGTGACTGAACCCTCCTCGTTTCACTGAGGAGAGTTTGCGCCTGTGGTGCTCTGAATACCTGATATTAAGGATGGGAACGTCTCTGTATATAAAGAGGCGGTGTCATTGGACTTTATCTCAGCACTTCACGAATAGGAGTGCGAGGGAACTTTAATCTGTTGTCTTTTGTCTCTGTGTATGTGTGTAAGTCCAGTCCCCAACTGTGGAAGCTGTTGTACGTTGTGTGTTTGTACTGTTACACTGGTCAGAAGTCACTGTGAGCATATTTATCTCGTTCATATCAGTGACCACATTTATCATCGTGACCCCATTCCTTGGGGACTTTCATGTTTGTTACACTGTGTTGTCACACTCACCCCTTACAGGCCTTCATTGGACGGAGATGGCAAGATATAGAGATATAGAGATACAAGCTGGTAAATACCTAGGACATTGTGTAATCAGTGAGCATTATTTAGATCCTGGATATTAGTAGCAGTAATTGAATTGTTGCTATTGGTTTCTTATCTTCTTGTTGACATGAGAATTTCACTGATATTTGTCAAACTTCTTATAAGTGGGTTAAAAATCCATTGTGCTCCAGGGTTTATAGTTAGTATAGTCCTTATTTTGTTTTTTGTCTTTTTCTTGTGTTTAAGAATTTTATGTAACATCATTATGGGACTTTATCCCATAGATAAATATATTTTAAGATCTTGTCCTCATTGTAAGGCAGAATTGTTATTGTCCATTCCATCTGATGGCTGGAAAATTATTAAGATTGTACCAAGAAGGTATCCCTGGAATGAGACTGGATATGGTCCTTTCTTATCAGGTATCCAGAGAGAACAGTCTTCAGATCAGATGTGCAATGTAGGCCTAACTCTTATATATTATAACAAATAGAGAGTAAACATTGTAGATCCCTGTCAATGTCTTTTTAGTCTTGACAAACAAGGAGTAGGCACCACCCAGAGCACACAGTCCTGAGGTGGGGAGATAAGCTGTGAGCATGAGGATTGTTGTGGAATGTGTTTGTGTTTTTGAGATAAGAAGGGGCCACTAGGAGACCCTGAATGTGTCTTTTGACAGATGGGTTGTATTTGATGATAAACTTAGTTTCATAAAATGTGAACATTTGGTACAAGAAAGGTGTAATGAGAGGAAATATTTAATTTGGCTAAAGTAGAAATACATTTATAAAACACTGTATTTCCAAAAGTAACTCTCCTTGTGGGAAGCCATGAGGTCACTTTTCTTGTTGATTCAGGAGCCACTAGAACCTTAGTACATCCAGAAGAGATACCGACTATTGGATTGTCTGCTGCCTGCATAATGGTAAAAGGAGCGAGTGGTAAGACACAGAGAACCATTGTCTACGCCTGTGGAGACACCGGGCCCACAGCACAGGTAAAAATGCAATTACACAGATTATATTATTAATTGTGTGGGAGGGATATGATGCAAGCCCTGAGCCTGGGAATAATTCCTACTGCTGCAGGACTATAGGTAAAATCCATGGCTGAGACAATGGTGCTCCAGGGGTATGGGGAATCTAGATATTATTACAGTCTAGATCTAATAACTGCAGGACCATCCTCAGTTACTGAGTCCTTCATCAGGGAAGCAATAGATAACGGTATACAAATGTACATACACCTGAAGAACTACACTGCACCATGTACTACAGGTATTTCAGGGGTCCTGATGTAAAATATGAGAATTTTCATGCTCTAGATTGTTCTTTGCACACCATATACTGGAATTATAAAGGGAACTGTGCCATCAGTTGTAAACTGTCAGAACTAATTAAATTGTTGTTTTTTACTTTTTAGAGGCACCGTGCCACATGTTTCCCTCTCCAGATGTAAAGGTAGATCATGGAAATTCCTTGTTGATTTTGTTGGAGTGTAAGGAAAGTAACAATGGGAGGATTTGGGTGATGGCTCATTTTACAATGCCAGACTGCAGGCATATTCACAAGTACTAAAATGGAACACCATTTCTAAACCCAGTGTCCACCTGCAGCGAGGCGGGGGAATGAGTGAGAAATGCTGATCCTTTCCTAGAATTAGAGGAAGAATTGACCACATACCCAGAATCTTTGTGGTCCTCATGACCTATAGATGTGGGAATGATAAAAGGGGTGATTGTACCCTGTGCCAGCTCACCTTGTAACACGGCCTTGTTTCCAGTAGGGAGGGCGCCCCCATCTGTAAACGAGGCTGTGATAACAAGAGCCCCCACAGTGCCAGACCCCCATACTCTGCTGAATGACTGGAGGCCGGAATATAAGGTCTTTACAGTGATCTCAGTAATGTCATCTTCAGCATCCTGGTACATCCAGATAGCCATGTTTGGTTTGCATTCACATATAAGGGGAGCAAGTATACATTCACCAGGATCCCACAAGGGTACTGTGAATCACCTACTATTGTTTTCCAGGTAATGTCGGCTAACCTAGCTCAATGTGAGTCACCAGAAGGTAGCCAGATGCTCTTATATGTGGATGACATGCTATTGGTACTTAAAAAAAAAAAAAGAAAAAAAAAATTAGTAACAAAAGGGGTTATCTTTAAAGATGACCTATATGTATAAACTGCCCAGTAACCTCCTAAGATATGTCACAGTATTGAGCCATGGCATAAGCTATGTCTCAACAGGAGGGATGGTAGAGATCACATCTTATGTATTTATGACGTATGGCTTTACTAACTATTAAAGCTTTACGAAATATTAAAAATTTTTATTTAATCTGCATTACTTGTGCAAAAAAAAAATAAAAATTCCTAAGGGAACCTGAGGCCAGAGAGAGGACGATGTCCTCACCCTGAATACTTATTCCAACACATTTGTATGGATTTTATTGAACAAGTGTGAGGGAAAAAGTCCGGCCTTGTTATGGATGCTTTCAGCAGGTGGATTGAAGCTGTCCACCCTTGTGCATTAATGGTACCGAAGACCCTTCTAAAGGAAATCATACCCAGATTTGGGGTTCCAGAAAATATATAGTAAACTAAGTAATGTTATTATTACCTAAAACATTGTCAATTGAGTTGGGAAACCACTGTGCCTGTCATCCTCATTCAGCCGGACTGGTTGAGAGACACAGTGGGATCTTGAAAAATAGGTTGGCAAAGACCATGCAGGAAACAGGAAAAATTGGTTGCACTGTCTCCTATTGGTTGTACTAAATATGTATGTCACACGGACATTTGTAGTGCTGACAGCCTTTGAAGTCATATACGGGAGATCTTTTCTGTTACCTCAGCTAAAATCCTTTAAAAGGATAGATGAGGAAGTTGATTGTACATTAGCAGAATATATGGCTAAGATATTAACTCACAAAGAAGTTTCTACTCGTAGTTTTGTTCCAGGAAACCCACTAACAAAACCTGAGATTGTGAAACCTGCAGACTGGGTCCATGTGAAGGTGATAAAGAAGAAACACCAGCACCATCCTAAGTGGGAAGGTCCTTACCAAGTCCAGTAGACTTCTCCTACTGTGGTCAAGATTGCTGAGTGGAGATCCTGGATCCATCTCTCATACTGTAAACTTGTCAGACAGGTAGGGACAGAGTAGGATCTGACTTGCTTGTCAAAGTCCAGCTACAAAGGGAGGTTTTACACAAGGGAAAGCTTGTCTCAAACTGGTGAAGTCTCCCATTCATCCCCCTACCCGGACAAGACGGTCAGATCTAGGATGTGTACATCAGGGTTAGTCACATGTATATTCTTCGTGACCATAGTGATGGGAGATTGGAGGGTAACAGACCCAGCAGGAGAGGAAAGTCCAGGGTGGTAGAATGGTTTCAGATTTAGGACTTTTAAATCTTACTTTTGAAATTGGGCAGGAGGCTGCCATGTTAGTGGATTTCTGTCTGTTGTATAAATGATACAGAGATAGGGAACAAGCTGTGAAACTAGCAGAGTCTGATAAGTATGTTTGTGTTATGAGCTCTAATAGCAGAGGGGATGGATGTGTATGACTGGAATAAAGCAGCATGAACAATTGTAGCCGAGACTATAGGTATAAGCCTTATGGCTATATAGATTTTAAAGCCTGATTCTCCATTAGGAAAAAGGAGATCCCCTTACACAAATAAGTATAATTGTAATCAGCCACTGAGAACTTTTAAAAAAACCCTAAGATGAGGGATCAAAGTTTATAGGAGCTGATATGTCAGGAACAGACCCAATAGGATATTTCTACATAGAAGTTCAGAATAATAGCATACATAGACCCAAAGAAGCTATGCCAGAGAGAACCATAACAGAGTCCATAGGGTTCATAGTTAGATTGTCTAACCTAACTTATGAAGATAAACTAGCTCTAGAGAGAGACTGTGAGAAGAAAGAATGGTTAGAATGCCTTAAATATATTGCAGAAAGCTTAAAAAATTAAGTTATAGAGTAAAACTTATGTCTGCTCAGAAAGGGAAGGAAAATGTAAAATGTTATCATTTTTATATCCTCCACTTGAGAAACCGGATATCCCACCACAGGTGATTGCTAATCCTGGTAACTATACTTGTTTTAGTCTTCCAGGGCATGGGCACGACTTCGGAGAGCTCCAAGGCGACTCTTGTAGAGAATGGATCATTGTCTCCCACAGGGCCAAGTGCTCAGCCATATGGTCAGACCACACTACCCTGAGAGCGGATATATGGTGGTTATGCGGTGATAAAAGCATAAGAGCCAGACTACCACATGGTTCCCGAAGGGATTGTGCGGTGGTCCAGCTAATCATGCCGTTCCACCTGTTGTCTACAGGGATATGGCCAAAGGTACGTAGTGGGAAGAGACAGAAGCGTGAAACTCCGCAAGGATCCTTCCATTCTAGTATCTACAGAGATGACATTGGAGTTCCCAGGGGAGTGACCAACGAGTACAAGGCTAGGAACCAGGTAGCAGCCTGGTGGGAATCCATAATTTGGTGGGTGATTATAAAAATGAATGTAGATTGGATAAACTACTTATACTATAACCAGCAGAGATTTGTTAATTATACCCGAGATGCAGTTAAAGGGACAGCTGAGCAATTAGGACCAACTTCTCTCATAGCTTGGTACAATAGGATGGCATTAGACAAGCTCTTAGCAGAAAAGGGAGGTGTATATAAAATGTTTGGAGGATTTTGTTGCACCCTTTATCCTTAATACAGATCCTGATAGGAGTATCTCCAAAGCTCTTGATGGACTGACTGCCTTGTCTAATGAATTAGCTGAGAACTCTGGATATGACGACATATTCACTTCCTGGACTGATGGATGGTTTGGGAAATGGTCCGGAGTATTCATTTCTGCGTTGACATCTCTTACCATCGTGGCCGGAGTACTGATTGTTTGTGGATGCTGTGCTATTCTATGCATTAGAGGACTTGTTCAAAGACTGATTGACTCTGCCATAACAAAAATTATGCATCAAGGAATGGAGACCTTGGAATCCAAAGAAAGAATGAAAATTTGGGGACTTAATGATAAATCTACTGAACATATTACTCTCCCACTAGAATGTATGAAGATCTTCTGTGAAATCTGACAAAAAGAAATCTGTCTCCAATGTGTACAGATAAATGATTTTATTACAAGCTGAGGGAATGTTATAATAATTGTAATAAAGTCCTTTCTTTTATGTGCGTGTATTTATATGTATATATATATATCTATATACATATGTGTATGAGTATATATATATACAATATATACACATGATTGCATAAGCCATTTAATTTGCCTAGACTTTGAAACTCTTCTTAGCTTACGTATATATGGGTGTTACCTTTGGGTGTTACTTTTTGTGAACGTTAGCTGGTTTTCCATGTCCTGCGTGACTTCTCTGGTAGCGCAGATAAGGATAGCTAACAGCTAAGCAAATTGTATGTGCCATTTCTGCAAACGCAATATGTTACAACACCCTTTCGGCTTTGCTATTTAAACTCTTAAGAATATGTATTTAGTTAGACAGAGGAAGGCCCACACCTGGTGTGGCTGTCATTCTCTCTCCATGCCGGCATGACCAAATAAAGAAGCATCTTACTTATTCAGGTCTGGACGATTTCTAATTGGAACATAGAAAATCCCTGACAAGATTCTCCTCTCCTTCTGCACCCTATACAAACCTCCAATATTGGAATAAGCGATAATATGATAAAGGCTCGGGCTGAGCCGAAACGTCTTTTATTTATATCGCTTCCACTGTGTGCTATATTCCTGTTTGGCTCCCACATGTAATAAAATGAACACCTAGTTGCATAAAGTCTGTTTGAGTGTGCGGTGAATTTAATTTACTTGGGTGTTATGTTTGACACCAATCTCTCCTTCACATCCCATATACAATCTCTTGCCCGCTCCTGCCGCTTACATCTAAAGAACATCTCTAGAATCTGCCCTTTTCTCACCATCGAAACAACAATAACCCTCACTGTAGCATTGATCCACTCCTGCCTGGATTACTGCAGCGCTCTATTAATTGCCCCCCCCCCGTCACTCGACTATCCCCTCTCCAGTCCATACTTAATGCAGCAGCCAGGGTCATCTATCTGACTAATCGGTACTCGGACGCGTCCGCTCTTCGCCAGTCCTTACATTGGCTGCCCATTCATTATAGGATCCAATTCAAAGTACTTGTTCTCACCCACAAAGCTCTCCACAGTGCAGCATCCCCCTACATCTCCTCCCTCATTTCTGTCCATCGACCTAACCGACCGCTGCATGCTGCAAACGACTTTCGACTAACCTCTGCACTAATTCGTACCTCCCACTCCCGACTCCAAGACTTCTCCCGTGCTACTCCTATCCTCTGGAATGCTCTACCCCAAGAAATCAGGACTATCCACAATTTGCAAAGTTTCAGGCGCTCCCTCAAAACACATTTGATCAGAGCGGCCTATCACGTTCACTAATCAAAGTCATTCCTATGTGTAAGTGTGCGTGTGTAGCCCATTCACTATCTCCATCCATCCCTCACTCCCTCAAGATGCCTGGACCATCAATGTAAATACATCACTGTAAATACACACCTGTACTTTGTATCTCCACTACCTCATTATAGATTGTAAGTTCTCACAAGCAGGGTCGTCTAATTTTGCTTTAATTATTGTATTGTTTTATCATTGTTACTTATGACTTGTGTTTTGAAACTGTTAAATTGTAAAGCGCTGCGGAATATGTTGGCGCTATATAAAGATTATTATTATTATTATCACCTAGTCAGAAGCACATTAAGTAGAATGAGGTGTACTCTGGTTGGAATTCAAATGACACTGGAATTAAATGACTGTCAGACATGTAGAGAAGCTGATTTTTATAAAACTGTGCAGTGGTCTCTTAATTTTTGCCACAGCTATAGACACCCCTCCAATACTAATCCATGGGCTTGACATCACCGGACAATACAAAGGTGACATCAACCCCACAAATATGAACCCCACTTACCCCCACTACAGGACAAATGGGAAGAGCCAGGCAAAGCACCAGAATTGCATGGCAAATATTGGATTTGCCCCCCCCCCCCCCTTTCAAGTGAATTAGGTCCAGGTACTGTTCTGGTACTCAAACCCAAACTGTTTTTTAAGAAGAGTTGTATCCAGCGACCACAGGAGATATGATTCTTTAAACTTGACGTTTATTAACCCCTTTCCTACAATGGACGTAATATTCCGTCCATGTGACCCTGGACCTAATACCCATGGACGGAATATTACGTCATGCCCTTTAATGCGACATCGCGACTTAAATCGCGGTGATTGCATTAAAATGCCGATGCCATCTTACCTTAGGATAGATGGCCTTGGCATCCCGCGCAGTCTCCGCCCTGGCCCGCCCCTCTGTGAGCTGTGATTGGCTGTTCAATTCAGAACAGCCAATCACAGCGCTTCTCTTTGTTTCAGCCAATCAGATTGGCTGAAACAACAGGATCCTAGGCTAGGAATGAGTACCGTTGTACTCGATCCTAGGACCCCAAAAGCCCCAGATTGGCGAGATCGCCGATCTAATCGATCTCGCCAATCGCAGTGCACAGCGGCGCAATATCGCCGCTGTGCCCTGCCGATACCGGCCCGGATCGGTGCTGTAATAGCACCAATCCTAGGCCGGAGCCTAGAACAGGCCCAGCAGGGCCTGCAGGAAGTGGTTGGCGCGATCGATTAGATCGGCGATCGTGCCAGCCACAGGGCACAGCTGCGGTCACGCTGTGACCGCTCTGTGCCCTTGTGATGACCTGGCCATGACCTGCCTAGGAATCGGAGCTGTAAGCTCTGATCCTGGGCAGTTACCATGGTCACCAGGCAGAGCAGGGATTGGTGGGATCTTTGTAATCATTCAATCCCACCAATCACAGGTCACAGCAGCGATGTGACCGCTCTGTGACTTGCCCCTGACCTGCCTCTGACATGTCTAACCTGTCTGCAGGGGTCCTCACTCTAGCTGAGGATTCCTGCAGAGAGGTCGGACGCAGCAAGAGCTCCTGTGCTGGGCATTGTGGTGCCACAGCTTGTAGCATCACAATCCCTGCAGAAGAAAGAAGAAAGAACACTACAACTGTAAGTGTTAATTGATACCTGATCCCCTGCCCAATCTATCTTCACCCCCCCAATCTATCTTCATCCCCCTTTTACCCCCCTTGACCCCCCTTTTTACCCCTCTCCACCCCCCCTTTTGCACCGCCTCCGTGCACAGCCGCCGAGCGTTGATCGGTGACGCAGTTCACCGATCAACACTCGTGCTCGCTTTTTTTCACTCAGCCCCCTTTGCGACACCTCCTCCTACACATCCCGCAGCCGCAAAACTTTGATAAGTGACACGCATCACTTATCAGAGCTTGTGCCTGCTGTTTTTCATTTTTTTCACCCCCCTTTGTGCCACCTAACTACAATCCTAACTGATCCCTGCCCAATCTCTCTTCATCCACCCCAATCCCCCATCCCCCTATTTTTACCCCCCTCCACCCCACTTTTGCGCCACCTCCGTGCGCAGCCGCCGAGCGTTGATCGGTGACGCAGTTCATCGATCAACACTCGTGCTCGCTTTTTTCCTTAGCCCCCTTTGCGCCACCTCCGCACACACATCCCGCAGCCGCAAAACTTTGATAAGTGACGCACATCACTTATCAGAGCTTGTGCCTGCCGTTTTAAATTTTTTCACCCCTTTTGTGCCACTTAACTACAACCCTAACTGTTGATCCCTGCCCGATCTCTATTCATCCACCCCAATCCCCCCAGCCCCCTCTTTTTACCCCCCTTTGTGCCGCTTCCGTGTGCACATTTAGCAGCCACCGAATTTTGATGTGACGCAATTCACTTATCAAAGTTCGTGCCGGCTGTTTTCCATTTTTCTTTTTCACCTCCCCCCCTTTGAGCCACCCCTGTGCACACATCCAGCAGCCACTAAATTTTGATAAGTGACGCCGTTCACTTATCATATCTAGGACCTGCTGTTTTAGACTATTTTTCACAGGTATTTTGTTCCCCATTTCCTTTTAGCTTTTTCTTACAGGATAGTGTGCACCAATCACTAGCCCCCCCACCACATACACAGTTATAAATAAAGTACACCCAAGCACCATATTTACACAAAAAAATGTCCAGCCCATCACGTTCCTCCCAACAGCGCTATTCAATGGAGGAGGCATATTCTTACCTTGCTTCCGATACTGATAGCGAGGATGACGATCCGACTTTTCTTTATTTTTCGGATTCTTCATCCTCTTCCTCTTTCCCCTCATCTTCCTCTTCGGGTCCTGCGGAACCGCCACGCAGACACTCCAGGACAGACGATGAGGCAGCGCCCACCATGCCCACAGCTGATTCAGCAGACCCTGTGTGGACCTCGCCCCCCGAAAATTACGAGCCACTGATTCCTGATTTTGTGGCAGAATCAGGAATCAAGTTTGACACCATCGGCCTCACAGAAATTGACTTTTTCAAAGTCTTTTTCTCTGAGGATTTTGTTAACCACATGGTGGAGCAAACTAATTTGTACGCTCGGCAATTTTTGGAGCAAAACCCGCGTTCATCCTATACTAACTGGTCTCCTGTGGACGCAGTTGAAATGAGGCAGTTTTGGGGCCTGGTCCTCCACATGGGTATCCTGAAGAAGCCTGAAATTCCACAATATTGGAGTGTTGATATTTTATACAACACTCCAGTGCTCCGAATGGTCATGGTCCGGGTGCGTTTTCAGGCCATCCACAAGTTTCTGCATTATAACAATAATGCACAGTGTCCCGCACGAGATGACCCCAACTTTAACCTTCTGTTCAAAGTTCGGCCGGTCATCGAACACTTCAACAAAAAGTTTGCTGAAGTGTACGTGCCCCAAAGGAATATCTGCATGGATGAGTCCTTGGTCCATTTTAAGGGCAGGCTCGGATTCAGTCAATACCTGCCCAGTAAGAGGGCCAGGTATGGAATCAAACTCTAAAAGCTGTGCGAGAGTACCTCAGGGTACACCCACAGGTTTAAAGTGTACGAAGGAAAGGACACCAGGTTTGAACCCCCTGAGTGTCCTCCTGACCTGGGAGTGAGTGGGAAAATTGTGTGGGATTTGGTGCACCCACTGCTGGATAAAGGTTATTGTCACGTGCCCTGTCCTGTGTGACACGGCCAACAGGCTGGTAACTGAAACAACAGGACGCGGCACGTGTAATTATCCAGTGTGACGCGGCCCGCAGGCCGGTAACTAATACAACCAGACAAAGGGGATAGGGAAACATTTACAATGGAGGGCCCTGTGATAGGGAACGGGGGGACGTGGAGACCTCCTGCACTCCTCTGAGTCAGTGTCCCTAACGTTCCCTATGCCGGTTCCGCGCCGCTCAGGAACCTGTAGCCCTGGCACACCCTACACCTATCCCTTGCTAGGGAGCTGGGTGGTGCAGGCACTGGCCCCACCGCTGTACTAACACCAACATGAGGAAAAGTGACAAACAGGGAAACACTTAGCTTTGTTCTGATTCACTTGCTCCTGGCAACAGAGACCAACACCTGAGTGCATCTTCCTCCACCGTGTCCAACACCTGGGTGAAGCTTTACAGCAACAGCATCCAGCACTGAGTGCCGCCTTGGAGCAACAGAGTCCAGGACCTGAGTGTAGCTGTCCAGCAACCAAGTCCAACAAACTGAGTGCAGCTCTCAGTAACAGAGTCCAGCAAACTGAGTGCAGCTCTACACCATAGCTGCCACTCCACCAAGCTTTGCAAGAATTCTTCACTGACACCATAGCTGCCACTCCACCACGCTTTACACGAACTCCTCGCTGACACCATAGCTGCCACTCCAGGACTCTGAATGAGCCGCCCTGGACTCTCCTCCAGCTCCCCATCCAGCTCCTTCCTTCACCCAGGATGGTTGGAAAGCCCAACAATAATAATATCACCAACATGAGTGAGCACTACTGACACACCTTTATAGAGCAAACACACCTGTTAGTGATTCTGATGCAATTACTCTAACCACCACGGGGGCAAACTATCTCTAAAAACACCAGTGCAATGACCATACTGGCCACCGGGGCAAAACTATCTCTAAGCACAAGTGCAATGACCATACTGGCCACCGGGGGACAAAACCAACCCTGAGCAAAACAGCTCACAGGAAAAAAAAAGGTTACTTGTGCATTTAATCTGTCAGATCTACCCTGGATCATGACAGTAACCTCCCCTTAATGAGGGGCCTCTGAACCCTCGAGACAACTACTCATCAGGGAGCTGTCATGATCCAGCTTGGATCTGACAGTTTAAATGGATAAGTGAACTTTTTTTTTCCTTTGGCTAGGTGCCAAAGTGGGTTGATTGCCCCCGGTGGCCATTAGAATTATTACACGTGGTGTCGTTCATTCTAAGTTGCCCGGTGGTGGTGAGTGGTAGTGCACTGTAGTTTCTTTGGTTTAATGTGCACTTAATTACAAATCAGGTGTTAGGCTCTATAAAAGAGAGCCAGGTGGGTTCAATCACTGTTGGTGATATTGTGTGTTAGTCATTCACAAGGAAGCCTGGGTGAAAGAATGAGCTGAACATGAGTCCTGCGCAGCCCAGCCAGAGGGGACGAGTGGCAGCTAGGTGGTCTGCAAGAAGGGCTGGCATGGCGTGGTGGAGTCACAGTTTATGTTGTTTGCAGGAAGTGCTTGCATGGCTGGGTGGAGTGACGACTATGGAGAGAGTTGCACTCAGCATGCGGGACTTGGTTGCTGAGAGCTGGACTCAAGCATGCTGGACTTTTTGGGCAGGAGCTGAACTCATCTTTGGGACTCTGTTACTGGACAGCTGCAACTGGTGGTGGACTCTGCTCCAAGGCTGCACTATGGTGAAGGATCCAGTTATGGTGATGGATCCGGGTGGAGGAGAAGATGCACACAGGTGCTGGGCTCTGTTGCTAGGAGCGTACGCAACAGAGCAAAGCTAAGTGGTGTTTCCCCTGTTTTGTCATCTTTCCTCATGTGTGTTTTAGTGCAGTAGTGGGATTAGTTTCCGCACCGACCAATTCCCTAGTGAGGGTTTAGGTCAGGGCGAGCTAGGGGTTTTAGGTTCCTGTTGCGTGCCCGATGCGGAATCGGCATAGGGAACGTTAGGAGTGCAGGGACACTGGCTCAGGGGAGCTCAGGAGGTCTCCACTTCCCTATTCCCTATCGCAGGGCCCACCATTGTTAATGTTAGGCTGGTTTCACATTTGCGTTAAAACAACGCTGCGCCCTGCGTCGTTAAGCCCCGCCCTGAGCCGGCTCCCTGCCCGCCCCATCCGGGATCACCGCCTACTTTCGCATTTGCACCCATGCGATCGGCGCACCCTATCTTTAGCATAGGGTGCGCAGATCATGCGCTGCCAGTGTGAAAGTAGCGTGCTGCGCACTTTTGACGGTGCGCCGTGCGCGCCGAAATGCAACATGCTGCATTTCGGCGCGCACGGCGCACCGTCAAAAGTGTGCAGCACGCTACTTTCACACTGGCAGCGCATGATCTGCGCACCCTATGCTAAAGATAGGGTGCGCCGATCGCATGTGTGCAAATGCGAAAGTAGGCGGTGATCCCGGATGGGGCGGGCAGGGAGCCGGCTCAGGGCGGGGCTTAACGACGCAGGGCGCAGCGTTGTTTTAACGCAAATGTGAAACCAGCCTTACCCAGGTTCCCCCTTTATTTTTTAAATTTGCCTTACTGGAGGCAGGGTTTCCAGACTGCTGTATGTATACGTGTAATATCTAAATTCGCCAGTTGGAGGCGGTGTATCCAGCTGCACGTCCTATTATTTAAATTCGCCCAACTGGAGGCGGTGTATCCAGGGTCACGGGTGTCTTATGGGTTCGCCTTGTGGTACTCGCTGCGTCCAGACACACGTGACCATGACAGGAGCCACCTACAGAGGGGACGCCCAGATCCAGAGTTCACCCCAGCAACCACCTGCACTTCAGGTTTATGACAAACACACCACTGGTATTGGCAATATAAGTTCTGGAGGCACCACACATCTCCAAAGCGCCGTCCTGGGGAACGAGTTATATATGTGTATGTTTGATATGCGCTGGTAAGACTCCACAACACACTTCCAATAGATGTTTTTTGGTGGAACCCATACATGCTCGTTCACACACAGGTCCGGACCTGAACATTTATTGCCACACATTAGTTTGTCATAATTCGGTGAACTCATCCTGGGATCGACAAATTGACAACAGAGGCGTCCCCCTGTATCACCACACTCACACCCCTGCTATTCACCAAGGGAACACCACCATCCAACCCTTTACACCACGAGGTCTGCGCCTCCCAGGGTTGGCTAATGGCGAGGGTTGAGATTTGCCCCTACTCCCCCGCAGCACACCTGCTGCTCACACCGGAGAGGGAGGGGTCTTGGATATGGAGGAAAAATACACTCCCTGGTCGCCTTCCTCCACACGACCAGGAGGGGGCGGATTCTTCCGTGGTATGGAAGATTTGGCCTGAGCCCCACGGACTATAACACCAGTCTGCTCACTACCGGGACGTACCCCTTCACCTCGGGGAGCCCCAGACAGCACCATGGGGACACCAACTCCACCCACCTGTTTGGGTGCGTCCGCCTGTATGAGCAAGTCCCGCTCCCCAGCAGCAACTCTAGGGGGCTTCATTGCCAGCCACTATTTGATTTTCCGGTTGAGTCAGAGGGAAGGGCCCCAGACCCTGATTACTGCTGCTGGAACTGCTTACACACCATGCAGCTCCTCACTCACCTCAGTGAGGCCCAGCAGCAAATGCTCACAGGTCCGAACATGGCCCAAGGCTCCCCAGAAAAAAATTGTATGGGTTGGTGATAATGTCATGTGCCCCATCCTGTGTGACACGGCCAACAGGCCGGTAACTGAAACAACAGGACGCGGCACGTGTAATTGTCCAGTGTGACACGGCCCGCAGGCCGGTAACTAATACAACCAGACAAAGGGGATAGGGAAACATTTACAACAGAGGGCCCTGCGATAGGGAACGGGGGGATGTGGAGACCTCCTGCACTCCCCTGAGTCAGTGTCCCTAACGCTCCTAACGTTCCCTATGCCGTTTCCGCACCAGGCGCCGCTCAGAAACCTGTAGCCCTGGCACACCCTACACCTATCCCTTGCTAGGGAGCTGGGTGGCGCAGGCACTGGCCCCACCGCTGCACTAACACCAACATGAGGAAAAGTGACAAACAGGGAAACACTTAGCTTTGCTCTGATGCACTTGCTCCTGGCAACAGAGACCAACACCTGAGTGCATCTTCCTCCACCATGTCCAACACCTGGGTGAAGCTTTACAGCAACAGAGTCCAGCACCTGAGTGCAGCTGTCCAGCAACCGAGTCCAGCAAACTGAGTGCAGCTCTACACCATAGCTGCCACTCCACCAAGCTTTGCAAGAATTCTTAATTGACACCATAGCTGCCACTCCACCACGCTTTACACGAACTCCTCGCTGACACCATAGCTGCCTCTCCAGGACTCTGAATGAGCCGCCCTGGACTCTCCTCCAGCTCCCCATCCAGCTCCTTCCTTCACCCAGGATGGTTGGAAAGCCCAACAATAATAATATCACCAACGTGAGTGAGCACTACTGACACACCTTTATAGAGCAAACACACCTGTTAGTGATTCCCGTGCAATTACTCTAACCACCACCAGGGGCAAAAAACACCAGTGCAATGACCATACTGGCCACCGGGGCAAAACTATCTCTAAGCACAAGTGCAATGACCATACTGGCCACCAGGGGACAAAACCAACCCTGAGCAAAACAGCTCACAGGAAAAAAAAGGTTAATTGTGCATTTAATCTGTCAGATCCACCCTGGATCATGACAGTTACAGTTGTGGCCAAAAAGTATTGACACCCCTGCAATTCTGTCAGATAATACTCAGTTTCTTCCTGAAAATGATTGCAAACACAAATTCTTTGGTATTATTATCTTCATTTAATTTGTCTTAAATCAAAAAACATAAAAGAGAATGAAGCAAAAAGCAAAACATCATTTCACACAAAACTCCAAAAATGGGCCAGACAAAAGTATTGGCACCCTCAGCCTAACACTTGGTTGCACAACCTTTAGCCAAAATAACTGCGACCAACCGCTTCCGGTAACTATCAATGAGTTTCTTACAATGCTCTGCTGGAATTTTAGACCATTCTTCTTTGGCAAACTGCTCCAGGTCCCTGATATTTGAAGGGTGCCTTCTCCAAACTGCCATTTTTAGATCTCTCCACAGGTGTTCTATGGGATTCAGGTCTGGACTCATTGCTGGCCACCTTAGAAGTCTCCAGTGCTTTCTCTCAAACCATTTTCTAGTGCTTTTTGGGTCCTTGTCCTGCTGGAAGACCCATGACCTCTGAGGAAGACCCAGCTTTCTCACACTGGGTCCTACATTATGCTGCAAAATTTGTTGGTAGTCTTCAGACTTCATAATGCCATGCACACGGTCAAGCAGTCCAGTGCCAGAGGCCGCAAAGCAACCCCAAAACATCAGGGAACCTCCGCCATGTTTGCCTGTAGGGACCGTGTTCTTTTCTTTGAATGCCTCTTTTTTTCTCCTGTAAACTCTGTTGATGCCTTTGCCCAAAAAGCTCTACTTTTGTCTCATCTGACCAGAGAACATTCTTCCAAAACATTTTAGGCTTTTTCAGGTAAGTTTTGGCAAACTCCAGCCTGGCTTTTTTATGTCTCGGGGTAAGAAGTGGGGTCTTCCTGGGTCTCCTACCATACAGTCCCTTTTCAATCAGACGCCAACGGATAGTACGGGTTGACACTGTTGTACCCTCGGACTGCAGGGTAGCTTGAACTTGTTTGGATGTTAGTCGAGGTTCTTTATCCAACATCCGCACAATCTTGCGTTGAAATCTCTTGTCAATTTTTCTTTTCCGTCCACATCTAGGGAGGTTAGCCACGGTGCCATGGGCTAAAAACTTCTTGATGACACAGCGCACTGTAGACACAGGAACATTCAGGTCTTTGGAGATGGACTTGTAGCCTTGAGATTGCTCATGCTTCCTCACAATTTGGTTTCTCAAGTCCTCAGACAGTTCTTTGGTCTTCTTTCTTTTCTCCATGCTCAATGTGGTACACACAAAGACACAGGACAGAGGTTGAGTCAACTTTAATCCATGTCAACTGGCTGCAAGTGTCATTTAGTTATTGCCAACACCTGTTAGGTGCCACAGGTAAGTTACAGGTGCTGTTAATTACACAAATTAGAGAAGCATCACATGATTTTTCGAACAGTGCCAATACTTTTGTCCACCCTCTTTTTTATGTTTGGTGTGGAATTATATCCAATTTGGCTTTACGTCAATTCTTTTTGTGTTTTTTCATTTAAGACAAATTAAATGAAGATAATAATACCAAAGAATTTGTGTTTGCAATCATTTTCAGGAAGAAACTGTGTATTATCTGACAGAATTGCAGGGGTGTCAATACTTTTGGCCACAACTGTATCACCTCTACACTGATAACTTTTATACCAGTGTCCCACTCTACAAATCCCTCTCTGCGCGAGGTACCGCAGCTTGCGGTACTGTCCGCAAAAATCAGAGAGGCCTCCCGAAGACGCTACTTGGGCAGATGCTCCGAAAAGGTGAGAGCAGGGCCCAATGTAGCGACCACCTGCTGGTGGTCAAGTACAAGGACAAGAGGGATGTCCTTCTCTAGACAACCATACACGATGATGGCAGCGCCCTCAGCACTGAACGGGGTACCTCTGCACAGGTCAGCAAACCTGAATGTGTGCTGGGGTACAATAAAAATATGGAGGCTCCGATCCAACTCCTCCAACAGTACAATGCTTTGAGAAAGGCCAAGGTGTGGTACAAAAAGCTGGCCGTGCACATCATCCAATTGGCAATGCTCAACGCATTCCTGCTGTCACAATGTGCACACCACACCGATTCGTCGTACCCTGAGTTCCAGGAGGTAGTGGTTAAGGCCCTGATGTTTGGCACTCTGGAAGGAGCGGGCCCCAGAACTTCCGGAACGGAAGGTGCTCGTATTGTACCAGGTCAGCATTTCCCGGGGGAGGTCCCGCAAACTGGAAAAAAAGGTAAATCGCTAAAAAGGTGCCGAGTGTGTTACAAAAACGGAATACGCAAGGACACCATTTATCAATGCGACACCTGCCCCGAAAAACCTGGCTTGTGTATGAAGCATTGCTTCAAATTGTACCACACCTCAATGCACTACTAAATTACTTTACCGGAAACATTAGATTAGTTGGGGCACATCTAGATAAGTTCCTTGGGGGTCTAGTTTCCAAAATAATGTGACTTGTGTTTTTTTTTTACTTTTTAGGCACATCTGGGGCTCCGCAAATGGAAAATGACGGCCGCAGACCATTCCATCTAAGTCTGCATTCCAAAACGTCACTCCCTTCCTATCCCCGACGTGTGCCTAAACAGTTTTTTCCCACATATGGGGACTAGCGTACTCAGGACAAATTGGACAAAAACTTTTGGAGTCCAATTTCTCCTGTTACGCTTGGGAAAATTAAAAATTGGGGACTAAACAATCATTTTTGTGGGCACAAAATAGGATTTTTTTTTCACGCCTGGGCAGTATGAACTTTAGTGAAACAATTGGGGGTTCAAAGTTCTCACCACATATCTAGATAAGTTCCTTAGGGGGTCTAGTTTCCAAAATGGGGTCACTTGTGGGGAGTTTCTACTGTTTAACCAAATCAGGGCCTCTGCAAACGGAACATGACGCCCGCAGACCATTCCATCAAAGTCTGCATTCCAAAGCGTCACTTCTTCCCTTCTGAGCCCCGACGTGCGCCCAAACAGTGGTCCCCCCCCACATATAGGGTATCAGCATAGTCAGGACAAATTGGACAACAACTTTTGGGGTCCAATTTCTCCTGCTACCTTTGGGAGAATAAAAAATTGGGGACTAAACGATCATGTTTGTGGAAAAAATATGATTTTTTTTATTTTCACGCCCGGGCGTTATAAACTCCTGTGAAGCCCTAGGGGGTTCAAGGTGCTCACCACACATCTAGATAAGTTCCTTAGGGTGTCTAGTTTCCAAAATGGGGTCACTTGTGGGGGGTTTCCACTGTTTGGGCACATTGGGGGCTAGTCAAACGCAACATGGCGTCCAATCTCAATTCCAGCCAATTTTAGGTTGAAAAAGTCAAACGGCGCTGCTTCCCTTCCGAGCCCTGCCGTGCGCCCAAACAGTGCCCCCCCACATATAGGGTATAATCGTACTCAGGACAAATCGGACAACAACTTTTGTGGTCCAATTTCTCCTGTTACCCTTGGGAAAATCAAAAAATTGTTGCTAACAGATCATTTTTGTGACTAAAAAGTTAAATGTTAATTTTTTTCCTTGCATGTTGCTTCTGCTCCTGTGGAGCGCCTGAATGGTTAATAATCTTCTTGAATGTAGTTTTGAGTAGCTTGAGGGGTGCAGTTATTAGAATGGTGTCACTTTTGAGTATTTTCTGCCATATAGACCCCTCAAAGTGACTTCAAATGTGAGGTGGTCCCTAAAAAAATGGTTTTGTAAATTTTGTTGTAAAAATGAGAAATCGCTGGTCAACTTTTAACCCTTATAACTTCCGAACAAAATAAAATTTTGTTTCCAAAATTGTGCTGATGTAAAGTAGACATGTGGGAAATGTTATTTATTAACTATTTTGTGTCATGTAACTCTCTGGTTTAAGGGCATAAAAATTCAAAGTTTAAAAATTGCAAAATTTTCTAAATTTTCGCCATATTTCCGTTTTTTTTCATAAATAAACGCAAGTTATAGCAAAGAAATTTTATCACTAAAGTGAAGTACAATATGTCATGAGAAAACAATGTCAAAATCGCCTAGATCCATGGAAACGTTCCAGAGTTATTACCTCATAAAGGGACAGTGGTCAGAATTGTAAAAATTGGCCTGGGAGTTAACGTGCAAACCACCCTTGGTAGTAAAGGGGTTAAGCCATTATATTAAAAAGCACAGATATGCAAAAAAGAGCAATCCCAATGCAGGGAACAAATCCCACATGTTTCAACCTACACGGTTTTAATCATGGATTACATCTTAAAGCAGTGTTCCCCAACTCCGGTCCTCAAGAGCCACCAACAGGTCATGTTTTCAGGATTTCCTTAGGCCATGTGAACTTTAGTGGAAGGTGCTGCAGATTTTTCCACGCGGATTTGGAAAAATTCGCAGGTAAATCCGCAGCCTGCGGTTTGACACCTGGACAATGGAGAAGGTGTAAAACCGCTGCGGATTCCGCACAAAGAATTGACATGCTGCGGATTTGAAACCGCGGAAAAATCCGCAGCATGTGCACAGCGTTTCTTAATTTCCATTGAAAACAATGGTACTGTAGAACGCAAAATCTGCTGCGGACCCGCAGAGCCAATAACGCAATGTGTGCACATGGCTTTAGTAATTGCATCACCTGGACAGGCAAGAATTCAAACACCTGTCCAACACTGAGGAATTCCTGAAAACATGACATGTTGGTGGCTCTTGAGGACCGGAGTTGGGGAACACTGTCTCAGAGTAACAGAAAGACATATATACATACAAGGGAGTCAAAGGGAGTGGTAGAACAAGTTAATTAGTCAGAACCCTGACTAAACTCTCCTTAGACATCTGGAAATAAATAGTATACATATAAAAACAATATATCATTTAAAAATATATATCTATATATCCAGATAAGCAGGAAACGTAATATTGAATGTTGCTGGTCACATAGTATAAACACTATACCTCCGACCAACGTATAGAAAGATACTATTCATGGAGCATTAGTTATATTGGATGTTGCCCCCCCCCATTCAAGTGAATTGGGTCCGGGTACTGTTCTGGTACTCGAACCCAAACTTTTTTTTAACATGTGGCTGGACCTGAATATACAGAGGTCCGCCCATCTCTAAGGCTAGTTTCACACTAGCGTATGGCCGAGGTGCGGTGGGCTGTGGGCCTCCTCTGTGAAACTCCGCCCCTGGCCGCACCTCCTCTGATCAGCTCCGCCTGTGTTGGCATGCAGCCTGCGCACCCTATCTTTAGCATTAGGTACGCAGGCCATGCCGATGAATTCAGATGCCTCCGCATGCGTCTTTTTGATGGTTCAGCGAGCGCACCAAAATGCAACATGCTGCGTTTGGCGCAGGTCGTCGCACCGTCAAAAAAATGAATGCGGAGGCATCTGCATTCATCGGCACGGCCTGCGTACCTAATGCTAAAGGTAGGGTACGCAGGCTGCATACCGACAGAGGCGGGGCTGACCGGAGGAGGTACGGCCTGGGGCGGAGTTTCACAGAGGAAGCCCACAGCCCTCCGCACCTAGGCCATACGCCAGTGTGAAACTAGCCTTATCCTGTGTCTAGCGTGTGACTGGTGTGTATATTTTCCTATTGTAGTATTGCATTTCCAAGTTTCCATATGTACATAATATAGCACTTACCTATTTTCTATAGCAGTAATGCAGTTACAATTTTCTAGATGAACCATTCTATACAATCCAAAGTGCAGCTTTTATATTTTCTTAATACTGGTGTGTATGTGTCCCGTGTCTGGCGTGTGACTGGTGCGTATGTGTCCCAAGTCTGGCGTGTGTCTGGTGTGTGACTGATGCGTATGTTTCCCGTGTCTGGCATATATCTGACGCGTACGTGTCCCGTGTCTGGCGTGTGACTGATGCGTATGTGTACCGTGTCTGGCGCGTATATGTCCTGTGTCTGGCGTGTATCTGACGCGTATGTGTCCCGTGTCTGGCGTGTGACTGATGCGTATGTGTCCTGTGTCTGGCGTATATTTGACGCGTATGTGTCCTGTGTCTGACGCGTATGTGTCCCGTGTCTGGCGTGTGACTGATGCATATGTGTCCTGTGTCTG
Organism: Dendrobates tinctorius; assembly: GCF_039654945.1. Classification (NCBI taxonomy): domain Eukaryota; kingdom Metazoa; phylum Chordata; class Amphibia; order Anura; family Dendrobatidae; genus Dendrobates; species Dendrobates tinctorius. Next base: position 1,918,334 of record NW_027361762.1, read on the forward strand.
GCGTATATCTGACGCGTATGTGTCCTCAGTCTGGCGTGTGACTGATGCGTGTGTCCCGTGTCTGGCATGTGACTGATGCGTATGTGTCCCGTGTCTGGCGTGTGCATGTCCCGTGACTGGCGTGTGACTGATGCGTATGTGTTCCGTGTCTGGCGCGTATGTGTCCTGTGTCTGATGCGTGTGTCCCGTGTCTGGCGTGTATCTGACGCGTATGTGTCCCGTGTCTGGCGTGTATCTGAAGCGTATGTGTCCCGTGTCGGGCATGTGATTGATGCGTATATGTCCTGTGTCTGGCGTATATGTGACGTGTATGTGTCCTGTGTCTGGCGTGTGACTGATGTGTATGTGTCCCGTGTCTGGTGTGTGACTGATGAGTATGTGTCCCGTGTCTGGCGTGTGACTGATGCGTATGTGTCCTGTGTCTGGCGTGTATCTGACGCGTATGTGGCCCGTGTCTGGCGTGTATCTGACGCGTATGTGCCCCGTGTCTGGCATGTGGCTAATGCGTATGTGTCCTGTGTCTGGCGTGTGACTGATGTGTATGTGTCCCGTGTCTCGTGTGTGACTGATGAGTATGTGTCCCGTGTCTGGCGTGTGACTGATGCGTATGTGTCCTGTGTCTGGCGTGTATCTGACGCGTATGTGGCCCGTGTCTGGCGTGTATCTGACGCGTATGTGTCCCGTGTCTGGCATGTGGCTGATGCGTATGTGTCCTGTGTCTGGCATGTATCTGACGCGTATGTGTCCCGTGTCGGGCATGTGACTGATGCGTATGTGTCCTGTGTCCGGCGTATATGTGACGCGTATGTGTCCTGTGTCTGGCGTGTGACTGATGCGTATGTGTCCCGTGTCTGGCGTGTGACTGATGCGTATGTGCCCCGTGTCTGGGGTGTATCTGACGCGTATGTGTCCCGTATCTGGCGTGTGACTGATGCGTATGTGTCATGTGTCTGGCGTATATCTGACGCGTATGTGTCCTGGGTCTGGCGTGTGACTCATGCGTATGTGCCCCGTGTCTGGGGTGTATCTGACGCGTATGTGTGGCGTGTATCTGATGTGTATGTGTCCCGTATCTGGCGTGTGACTGATGCTTATGTCTCCTGTGTCTTGCGTATATCTGACGCGTATGTGTCCTGGGTCTGGCGTGTGACTGATGCGTATGTGTCCCGTGTCTGGCGTGTACATGTCCTGTCTGGCGGGTGACTGATGTGTATGTGTCCCGTGTCTGCCGTGTGACTGGCGTGAATCTGACGTGTATGTGCCCCGTGTCTGGGGTGTATCTGACGCATGTGTCCCGTGTCTGGCGTGTGACTGATGCGTATGTGTCCTGTGTCTGGCGTGTATCTGATGCGTATGTGTCTCGTGTCTGGCGTATGACTGATGCGTGTGTCCCGTGTCTGGCGTGTATCTGACGCATATGTGTCCCGTGTCTGGCGTGTATCTGACGCGTATGTGTCCCGTGTCTGGCATGTACCTGACGCGTATGTGTCCTGTGTCTGGGGTGTATCTGACACGTATGTGTCCCGTGTCTGGCGTGTATCTGATGCGTATGTGTCCCGTGTCTGGCGTGTGACTGATGCTTATGTCTCCTGTGTCTTGCGTATATCTGACGCGTATGTGTCCTGGGTCTGGCGTGTGACTGATGCGTATGTGTCCCGTGTCTGGCGTGTACATGTCCTGTCTGGCGGGTGACTGATGTGTATGTGTCCCGTGTCTGCCGTGTGACTGGCGTGAATCTGACGTGTATGTGCCCCGTGTCTGGGGTGTATCTGACGCGTGTGTCCCGTGTCTGGCGTGTGACTGATGGGTATGTGTCCTGTGTCTGGCGTGTATCTGATGCGTATGTGTCTCGTGTCTGGCGTATGACTGATGCGTGTGTCCCGTGTCTGGCGTGTATCTGACGCATATGTGTCCCGTGTCTGGCGTGTATCTGACGCGTATGTGTCCCGTGTCTGGCGTGTACCTGACGCGTATGTGTCCTGTGTCTGGGGTGTATCTGACACGTATGTGTCCCGTGTCTGGCGTGTATCTGATGCGTATGTGTCCCGTGTCTGGCGTGTGACTGATGCGTATGTGTCCTGTGTCTGGCGTATATCTGATGCGTATGTGTCCCATGTCTGGCGTGTGACTGATCCGTGTGTCCCGTGTCTGGCGTGTATCTGACGCAAATGTGTCCCGTGTCTGGCGTGTATCTGACTCGTATGTGTCCCATGTCTGGGGTGTATCTGACACGTATCTGTCCTGTGTCTGGCGTGTATCTGACGCGTATGTGTCCCGTGTCTGGCGTGTATCTGACGCGTATGTCATGTGTCCCGTGTCTGGCGTGTGACTGATGTGTATATGTCCTGTGTGTCATGATCCAGCGTGGTTCTGACAGTTTAAATGGATAAGTGAACTTTTTTTTCCTTTGGCTAGGTGCCAAAGTGATGTGATTGCCCCTGGTGGCCATTAGAATTATTACACGTGGTGTCATTCATTCTAAGTTGCCCTGGTGGTGGTGAGCGGTAGTGCACTTTAGTTTCTTTGGTTTAGTGCACGTAATTAAAATTCAGGTGTGAGGCTCTATAAAAGAGAGCCAGGTGTGTTCAATCACTGTTGGTGATATTGAGTTAGTAATTTTCAAGGAAGCCTGGGTGAAAGAAGGAGCTGAATGAGAGTCCTGGGCAGCCCAGCCAGAGGGGTTGAGTCAGCTATGGAGTCTGCATGGAGGGCTGACATTGGCGTGGTGGAGTTGCAGTTTATGGTGTCAACAGGAGGTGCTTGCATGGCTTGGTGGAGTGGCGACGATGGTGAGAGTTGCACTCAGCATGCTGGACTTGGTTGCTGAAAACTGGACTCAAGCATGCTGGACATTTTGGCAGAAGCTGGACTCATCTTTGGGACTCTGTTTACTGGGCAGCTGCAACTGGTGGTGGACTCTGCTCCAAGGCTGCACTATGGTGAAGGATCCAGTTATGGTGATGGATCCGGGTGGAGAAGATTCAGGTGGTGGGCTCTGTTGCTAGGAGCGTACGCAACAGAGCAAAGCTAAGTGGTGTTTCCCCTATATTGTCATTTTCCCTCGTGTGTTTAGTGCAGTGGTGGGATTAGTTTCTGCACTGACCAATTCCCTAGTGAGGGTTTAGGTTCAGGGCGAGCTAGGGTTATTAGGTTCCTGTGCGTCGCCTGGTGTGGAACCGGCATAGGGAACGTTAGGAGTGCAGGGACACTGGCTCAGGGGAGTACAGGAGGTCTCCACTTCCCTATTGCAGGGCCCACCATTGTTAATGTTTACCCAGGTTCCCCTTTATTATTTAAATTTGCCTTACTGGAGGCGGGGTTTCCAGACTACTTTAGATATACGTGTAATATCTAAATTCGCCAGTTGGAGGCGGTGTATCCAGCTGCACGTCCTATTATTTAAATTCGCCCAACTGGAGGCGGTGTATCCAGGGTCACGTGTGTCATATGGGTTTGCCTTGCGGTACTTGCTGCGTCCAGACACACGTGACCGTGACACTGTGTCTGGCGTGTATCTGATGTGTATGTGTCCCGTGTCTGGCGTGTACTTGACGCGTATGTCCCGTGTCTGGCGTGTATCTGACGCAAATGTGTTCCGTGTCTGGCGTGTACTTGACGCGTATGTCCCGTGTCTGGCGTGTATCTGACGCAAATGTTTCCCGTGTCTGGCGTGTACTTGACGCGTATGTCCCGTGTCTGGCGTGTATCTGACGCAAATGTGTCCCGTGTCTGGCGTGTATCTGACGCGTATGTGTCCCGTGTCTGGCGTGTATCTGACGCGCATGTGTCCCGTGTCTGGCGTGTATCTGACGCGCATGTGTCCCGTGTCTGGCGTGTATCTGACGCGCATGTGTCCCGTGTCTGGCGTGTATCTGACGTGCATGTGTCCCGTGTCTGGCGTGTATCTGACGCGCATGTGTCCCGTGTCTGGCGTGTATCTGACGCGCATGTGTCCCGTGTCTGGCGTGTATCTGACGCGTAGGTGTCCCGTGTCTGGCGTGTACCTGACTCGTATGTGTCCCGTGTCTGGCGTGTACCTGACGCGTATTCGTCCCGTGTCTGGCGTGTATCTGACGCGTATGTGTCCCGTGTCTGGCGTATACCTGACGCGTATGTGTCCCGTGTCTGGCGTGTACCTGACGCGTATGTGTCCCGTGTCTGGCGTGTACCTGACGCGTATGTGTCCCGTGTCTGGCGTGTACCTGACGCGTATGTGTCCCGTGTCTGGCGTGTATCTGACGCGTATGTGTCCCGTGTCTGGCGTGTACCTGACGCGTATGTGTCCCGTGTCTGGCGTGTACCTGACTCGTATGTGTCCCGTGTCTGGCGTGTACCTGACGCGTATTCGTCCCGTGTCTGGCGTGTATCTGACGCGTATGTGTCCCGTGTCTGGCGTGTACCTGACGCGTATGTGTTCCGTGTCTGGCGTGTACCTGACGCGTATGTGTCCCGTGTCTGGCGTGTACCTGACGCGTATGTGTCCCGTGTCTGGCGTGTACCTGATGCGTATGTGTCCCGTGTCTGGCGTGTACCTGACGCGTATGTGTCCAGTGTCTGGCGTGTACCTGACGCGTATGTGTCCCGTGTCTGGCGTGTACCTGACGCGTATGTGTCCCGTGTCTGGCGTGTACCTGACGCGTATGTGTCCCGTGTCTGGCGTGTACCTGACGCGTATGTGTCCCGTGTCTGGCGTGTACCTGACGCGTATGTGTCCCGTGTCTGGCGTGTACCTGACGCGTATGTGTCCCGTGTCTGGCGTGTACCTGACGCGTATGTGTCCCGTGTCTGGCGTGTACCTGACGCGTATGTGTCCCGTGTCTGGCGTGTACCTGACGCGTATGTGTCCCGTGTCTGGCGTGTATGTGACGCGTATGTGTCCCGTGTCTGGCGTGTACCTGACGCGTATGTGTCCCGTGTCTGGCGTGTATCTGACGCGTATGTGTCCCGTGTCTGTAAATTGAGCATAAAAATCATTGCCCCAACTGATGAGCGTGTCGCTGGTGCCGCTGACTGTGTGGACAGGTATGTACCGTAGTTGGAAAAAGTTCCCTGATTATAAGGTTGACAAGATGGAAGCTGAGGGAAGGCTCTGCTGCCAATAACCCTTAGGCATGGTGGGCCCCAAGAATGATTTTCTCTGGACGGCCCAAACTATTCCAGTCCGACGCTGACCGTCATGTATGCGGCTTTCTTTCCTGTCAACACTGGTTTTAGTGCAGAATGAAAACTGATGCAAAAAGAAGCCCTGTGTGAGCATCACCCCAACAACCAGCTGCAGCCCCCCGTTCTCCGGGAGTCCGGGCCACAGGCAGGACTATGGGACCGCCAGCGCTACTAGGGTCCGGGCGCCCCAGCACATGACAGGTTAACCATGCGCTCCCAGCCGTCACTCGCTCTATGCGGGAGACACAGGTCTCCGGAGGAGCCGCCTCATATGCAAATAGAGATCCCCTGATCGGTGACGTCACATCACCCCACAGCACGCCAAGCGCTCTGATTGGCTAGGAGCCCCTGGTCTCATTGACAACAAAACAACCAGCACGCGTTATGACAAGAGGAAGGGGCGGGGCCTACCCACGCGCAATCTTCCAGAGGGGGCTTTCTCAGAATAGAGGGGGACGGGGAGGGGAGCCAAGCCTCGTTCTGGTCACCATAGTTCGCCTTGCTCTCTGTGTGTTCCAAAGGAGGTTTGGCACGCAAGAGGCTGACGTCATCTGGAGCGGAGGGAGGGGCTGGGAGAACATGGCGTCGGTTTCGTCTGTGACAGGTCGGTGAGTTGGGAAGAAAGTGACAGGAGCTCCGAGAAGACACCAGTTCCCGGCGGGGAGCGCGGACCAGGTGGCCTGTGACCTGCTGCACGGATACTGCCGACATGAGCATTGACAATATGGAGACACTGACGGAGCTCGGGGATGAGCTCACCCTGGGGGACATTGATGGTGAGAGACGCCGCTGACATGTGTGGCCCGGGAGCCGCCTCCTCTGTAGTGCTGTGCGCAGTGCTACTCCGAGGGAAGCTCCACTACGGAAATGTGGGGCAGTGACTTGTGTGCCTTGGAGCAGTGAGCATGGCGCTCGTCAGAGGGGCTACAAGACCCCACTGCTGCGGGAGGATGAGCTTCCTCGTAGTCATCAGTCACTAAGGGGGGCACGTTTGGGTTCGAGGACGACGTCGCCGCTCCATCCAGTCCGGGGGGACGACGTCGCCGCTCCATCCAGTCCGGGGGGACGACGTCGCCGCTCCATCCAGTCCGGGGGGGGGACGGCGTCGCCGCTCCATCCAGTCCGGGGGGGGGACGACGTCGCCGCTCCATCCAGTCCGGGGGGGGGACGACGTCGCCGCTCCATCCAGTCCGGGGGGGGACGACGTCGCCGCTCCGTCCAGTCCGGGGGGATGACGACGTCGCCGCTCCGTCCAGTCCGGGGGGATGACGACGTCGCCGCTCCGTCCAGTCCGGGGGGATGACGACGTCGCCGCTCCGTCCAGTCCGGGGGGATGACGACGTCGCCGCTCCGTCCAGTCCGGGGGGATGACGACGTCGCCGCTCCGTCCAGTCCGGGGGGATGACGACGTCGCACTCACTTAGGCCTGTTTCACACATACGTTTTTGATGTCAGTTGCAATCCGTGAAAATGGCAGAAAACTGATCTGTCTCCGTTCTCACATCAACGTGTGCCACGGACCATTGTTTTGACGGATCCGGCGAAGGATGAAATATAAAGGAACCGCTGCCGAGAGAGAGAATTTTTCACGATCCCGGAACAGCATCCAGGGTTAGAAATGTTGCCGGGCCTGCTCAGTTGAAAATAGCGGACCGTCAACAAAAAAAAAACGTTGCAGAGTCCGTCTCATCCGCCCGGGAGACTCTAAAATATTGGCGGATCCGTCAAAAAACGGGTGTGACGGACGACCATCTGTCAAGATCCGCCACTAATGTAAGTATGGGGGAAAAAACGGATCCGCCCCTTTTTTGGCAGATCCGTTTTTTTTCAGAAATTGGCGGATTTTGACTGACACCAAAAAACTGATGTGTGAAGCAGGCCTTAGCTGTTGCTGGACTGGAACAGGCCTGACTTTCAGACGCGTGATGTTATTTGCTGCCTGTGTAATGTTGTGACTCATCCGTGCTGGGGTTTGGTGCTTATTGTGTTATTTTCAGCAGCAGAGGCTGATACATCATTTGCTGCTGCTCTGTGCCAATCGCTCTTCTGTACAGGCCTTAGTATCTCGTCCCCTGTTTTGGCCAGTAGTCTCCCTCTGCTGTGTTCTGGCCCCTTATACCCATATGCTTTTTATCTGGGTCGGTCACCCAGAGCAGTCCTGGAGCCGTCATTGTGGAATAGAAATGTTCTGTTCCGCTTTGCTTCTTTGTCATCTAGCTTTTATTTCAGTGGTGTAGATATGCCTGTGCCCATCTGCTCTCTAGGAGTAACCGTTCTTTTAATTTTTCTCCCCCCTAAATTAATAATACAAATGAATGTAAGCATCTCTGTAATATATCTTATTATATAAATCTGCTTATTTAATCTCAAGGACTGATAATTCATTCTCAATTCCCTGGTAAAATCTATGTTTTCGTGAATACAAACGTTCTCATTATTGAGAGAGATGACAGTTGGTGCTCATAAAGTTCTATGGAGAACTGTAACTTGCTGCGCGAGAACGTACAGCAGGGTATATGTGTCCGCCTCTAGCTTCTCTCTCCATAGAACTTTAAAAAAACCCAACTGTCATCTCCTATCTCAGTAATGGGAACGCCTGTCTTCACGAAATTAACATTTTAACTTGGAACTGAGAGTGACGAAAAAGTACTGGCATAAAGAGCCGATTTCTCTGATAACAGATGTTACAAAGTTTCTTACTTTCGTGTGAATTATTGATAAATAGAATAAGAATTCAAACCACTGTTAAACTTTAACCAATGTATTTGGTTGTAATGGATCAGAAAGAATCCTCTTGATTTCTAGTAACGGAGTGGGGGGTGACTATGGTGTGACCAGAGCTTCATACACTTGTGTGTCTGGAATGAGGCACATAGGACATTGGGTGAACACTTCTGCATTTGTACAAGGCACATGAGACCGCCGTCCTTCATCAATGGGAATAATACAAGTTGCATGCTCTTTTCAGCTGTTGTAGGGGCCGTATTGTTGTGTTCCCCTGGTTACATTGTTCCGATGTGTATCTTCCCTATTGCAGTTATGTGATTACACAGGATTCTATCGTGTCCATTTACTGCCGGCTTCTCGTCTCCCAGTCTTTCCTGGGCTCATCGATCTATATTAGGCTGAAGTTACTCATATCATTCTTGGATCTGAGAGAGGAATCATAACGTCCTTCTCATTTCTTTGTCTCATATCTCCGTTCCTGAATCCTTTCTGCGTGGATGATGCACCTTACAACCTTCACTAGATGCGGTAATTGCCTTGTAAACTCTTATATTGGTCGCCTTACTGTGGATTACTCCACATTTATGGTGCATTTTTTAGTAAAATAAAACTTGCACTTTTGAGTTTTTCTTCTACATTTGGAATCGGTGACAAGAAAGCGATGAATCGGCTCCAGTTCTGCATATGCCCTAAGGAATCAGGATCAGGTCACTTTTAGCTCGTGTGACCCACATCCTGTGTGTGATGTAACCGATGAGACATGGCTGTGCCACAGACCTACCTTTGTGTTCACAGTGAAGGGTATGATAGTGTCACATGTGTTCTGAAGAGTGATGGATCTGTAATAAAGGCGTGATTGTAGACGTGTGCGCGCTGGTGCAGGCGGCGGTGGTTTCATTAGAAGCACATGGTGGAAAGGTTTTTGTGAACTGGAGCCAAGGCACAAAAGGTCTTGTTCTCCTGTTGCTTCCTCTTCAATTTAATATCTGGGAGAAGCAGAGAAGTGTCTGCAGTGAAGTTTAGGGAGGGTAATTGCCAGTAAATCTTGTGGACCCTTTCTTATGACCTAAAAGGTGACTGGGCTGTAGAAAATGAGTTTTGCCTACATACTGTATATAAAGGACTTGATCCATCAAACTGATTGCTCCTGAAACCTGTCGTGAAACCACTTTGCAAAAGTTTAGCATCTTTTAGCTTTTTTACTATTTGGAAAGTGTGTGTGACTTACTGATGAGACGGAACACAGACCCACAAAGTCATAATGATTTATGGCAGAAATGTACTCCAGCCCTTGAAAGGTGCGCCAAACTCATTAAGAGGCTTTTTAATAAAATTGGCATATATTGACTGCTGTGGATTCTGCATCAAGACAGTCATTAAATAAAGACCCAGTCTCCATAAATCTGCCCCAAAGTTCTTTGTTTTGTTTGCTTTTGGTGAGGAAGGATTATATTATGCAAATGCAGAAAAAGAAATCCGGCACTCCCAAATGCAGAAAAAGTAGTTTTGTTTTATTCACAGCTTAATAATCCACACGGTGTACATTCTGTTTGTTACGTTTTGGTCACTATCATGGACCTTCTTCAGACTGTATACAGTGTAGAGGAAAAACAACAAAAAAGATAAATTAACATAAACATACATAATAACAGTTGTATGTTTATGTTAATTTATCTTTTTTTTTTGTTTTTCCTCTACACTGTATACAGTCTGAAGAAGGTCCATGATAGTGACCAAAACGTAACAAATAGAATGTACGCCGTGTGGGTTATTAAGCTGTGAATAAAACAAAACTATTTTTTCTGCATTTGGGAGTGCCGGATTTCTTTTTCTGTATTGAATTGGGACTGGTATCCTTTTCTGCGCACCCCACATCTGAATTCTCGGAGTGACGTGTCTTTTTTGTCATATTATATTATGCAAATGTGCCGTGTTTGGTAACATGGGCAATGACAACTGAGCTCTGGAAGCATCTGCTTACAGAGGTTCTCCGGAAATAGTGGCACATAACTGATATTAAAGGTGGGAGACAGAAAAATGTCATAGATTATTATCGCAGTCTTCAGGAAGTGATGGAGTGCTACCCCTTCACCAAAGACAAGGGAGTGGAGGGAGAAAGTCACAGCCAGTTATGATCTGTGTGTATTGGGTTTGCATGCTGCATTATCTATGAGTGCAGCAATAGTCTACTCTGTCACAGTCTACACGGCAAAGCTGATTTTTGAGCTGCAGACATAAACACTAAAGATCAGTGGATTGTTTCACACAGCCTTCATTTGGGTCAGTTGCCGTGGAGAGGAGCTGCGCAAATTTCCTTACTTTTTTTTGGGACTCCAGGCCTGGTTTATGACTAGCCTTGCCCACCTTAGGAAATATATGCTAGCTAGACTGGAGTACATTTCTGTCCCAATTTCCACTACTTATTTGGTGTAAACATTATTAAGGTCCTATTCACAAGTTTTAGGCAGGAGTGGAAAGCTTGCTTATGAAAGTGTTGGGGGTCATGCAGACGTCTGGGCACGGACCGCAGCTACAGGCCCGTGGCTCTCCCAACTGGAGTGAGATAGCCCCAAAGACATATACAAAGCCGGCACACTTGGGTCAGAGACTTGATGCCTGTCCATACATTTCGTCCGAGATCAGACAGAGACCAACAGATGTATGAATGAGCTCTTAATCATTTATTTTTGTTAACAAAATGAAAAGTGAATGAGCTAAAGAGCAATGTAAATCACATCAATATTTGGCGTTACCGCCATTTCCTTCACAGCAGCATCAATTCTTCTAAGTACTTGCACGAAGTTTTTGAAGGAACTCAGCTGGTTGGTTGTTGCCAACATCTTGGAGAGCTAAGCACAGATCTGTGGATGGAGGCTTGTGCAAGGTAAACTGGAATGTTTTTTTATGTGGTAGTGAGAACTAATAAATAGCTAATTCATACTAAAAATCTAGATCATGTAATTTTCTGATGATGGATCTCTGAGATGAAGTTTCTGTATGTGGCACATTCTTTGGTTACCTAAAATAGCACGTTTATAGGGCACGGCCATATGATGCAGCGGCACAATTGTGAAACATAATCCTAGGGCAATTTGTCATAGTGATAGTTGGAGTTTTGGCTGTCTGTGACCAGCTGCACCCCTACCCCATTGTCTGGCTCTGCCCAAAACCTGGAAGAATTATCAAAAAATATTTGACTAGAGGTATCATAAATTATATAAATGTTCACAGAAAAACTACCTCATAAAACACAATTTTATATTGGTCTTAAAAAAAAAAAAAATAGAAAAGGTGTTAAAAATAAGGTAAGTGTATGACATAATGTGCCTGTGGCACTGCTGAGGTGTTATGGAAGCCCAGGTTGCTTTGATAGCAGCAACACATCATGAAACGTAGCCTCTCCAAACCTTGTCAAATGACCAATGCACTAACAGGACGCAGCGGGCTCCCACCGATAAAGGCTGCAGCAGCACAGGTGCCCTCCACTGATGAAAACAGCCACCCTATCACTAAAATAGTGATGATGAAGGTGATAGCTGCCTAGTGGAAAAAGCACACAGCTGGAGCTTGCTTAGGACATAAGTCACACAGGAAAGTGCGATGCACAGTGTCTGGATGACAGCCTATTTAAAGCACCTATAATGGAAAGCGGGCTGGTCAGCACTATATATGCATCACACAGAAAACACAGCCATCAAAAAGGAGCCTTCAGATCATCTGCATTGTTGGGTCTGGTGTCTCTCATCTTCCTCTTGACAATATTCCATATATTCTCTATGGGGTTAAGGTCAGGCGAGTTTGCTGGCCAATCAAGCACAGTGATACTGATGTTTTTAAACCAGGTATTGGTACTTTTGTCAGTGTGGACAGATGCCAATTCCTGCTGGAGAATGAAATTTCCATCTCCAAAAAGCTTGTCAGCAGAGGGAAGCATGAAGTGCTCTAAAATTTCCTGGTAGATGGCTGTGCTGACTTTGGTCTTGATAAAACACAGTGGACCTACACCAGCAGATGACATGGCTCCCCAAACCATCACTGATTATGGAAACTTCACACTAGACCTCAAGCAGCTTGGATTGTGGCCTCTCCACTCTTCCTCTAGACTCTGCGACATTGATTTCCAAATGAAATGCAAAGTTTACTTTCATCTGAAAACAACACCTTGGACCACTGAGCAACAGTCCAGTTCTTTTTCTCCTTGGCCCAGGTAAGACTCTTCTGGCATTGTCTATTGGTCATGAGTGGCTTGACACAAGGAATGCAACACTTTCAGCCATCTGTGTGTGGTGGCTCTTGAAGCAATGACTCCAGCAGCAGTCCACTCCTTGTGAATCTCCCCCAAATTTTTGAATGGCCTTTTCTTAATAATCCTTTCAATGCTTTCCCGGTTGCTTGTGCACCTTTTTCTACCACATTTTTTCCATACACTCAACTTTCCATTCATATGCTTGGATACACCACTCTGTACAGCCAACTTCTTTAGCAATGACCTTTTGTGGCTTGCCCTCCCTGTGCAGTGTGTCAATGACTGCCTTCTGGACATCTATGGGAACTTTTAAATGCTTAGGAAGCCTTTGCAGGTGTTTTTTTTTGTTAAGTATTCCAATTTACTGAAATAATAACGTTTTGGTTTCCATTGGCTGTAAGCCATAATCATCAACATTAACAAGTAAAAACTTGAAATAGATCAGTCTGTAATGTCTCTATAGAATGAGTTTCACTTTTTGTATTGAAGAACCAAAATAAACTAACTTTTTGATGGTATTATTCTATTTGTGTGAGAAACACCTGTACAATGTGTTCCAAATTATTATGCAAAAAATATTTCCTCATATTTTCTCTAAATTACCTATATGAATTGCAGTCATTGTTATTTTCCAGTCATCTAATATTCTAGTATAACTGCAATGTTTTTGAACAAACTGCCTATGAAAACAGTATATTTTTAAAAATAAACACTCAGAATGCATGTTCCAAATTATTATGCACAGCAGAGTTTTCAACCTTTTTTATTTTTAACAAAAAAATGGTCAATTGTGAAATTATAAGCATTATCAGCTTATTACAAAATGAAATCAAACAGTTTTCAAGTCAAAACTTTATTCTAGGTGATGTTACATTTGCACATAGGACCCCTTGTTCGAAAGAAGCTTCTGAACTCTCTCGTCCATTGAATTTGTCAGTTTTTGGATGGTTTGTGCTTCAATTGTTTTGCATGTGGACAGAATACCCTCCCAGAGCTGTTGCTTAGATGTGAACTGCCTCCTGCCATCATAGACACTCCTTTTGATGATGCTCCAGAGGTTCTCAATGGGGTTGAGGTCAGGGGAAGATGGTGGCCACACCATAAGTTTGTCCTCTTTTATGCCCATAGCAGCCAGAGATGCAGATGTGTTATTTGCAGCATGAGACGGTGCATTATCATGCCTGAAAATGATCTTGCTGCGGAAAGCACGGTTCTTCCTCTTGAACAATAGCAGGAAGTGCTGTTTTAGAAACTCCACATAGATTATGGAGTTCATCTTTACCCCTTCAGGGATCCTAAAGGGGCCGACAATCTCTCTCCCCATGATTCCAGCCCAAAACATTACTCCACCTCCTCCTTGTTGGTGCCTTAGCCGTGTTGTCATGGGGTGTCCATCAACCAGCCATCCTCCACTCCATCCATCTGGACTATTGCACAGCACTCATCGGTGAACAAAACAGTTTGGAAGTCAGTCTTCATGTATCGTTTGGCCCACTGGAGCCGTTTCTGCTTGTGTGCAGTGGATAGAGGTGGTCGACAGGATGGCTGACGCACAGCTGCAAACCTCTGAAGGACCCTGCATCTTGTTGTTCGGGGGACGTTGGAGGCACCAGCAGCTTCAAAAACTTGTCTGCTGCTATGACAAGGCATTTTTGCAGCTGCTCTTTTAACCTGACGCAATTGCCTGTTGGAAAGAGTCCTCGATTTTTCCTTATCAGCACGCACACGTTTGTGCTGGGAATCAGCTACATACTTCTTGATTGTGCGATGATCACGATGAAGTGTCTTGGCAATGTTGATTGTAGTCATGCCTTGACCTAAATACTCCACAATTTGTTGCTTCTCAGCAGCTGTCACATCCTTTTTCTTTACCGTTTTGGCAAAAAATGTAGGCTGCTTAATAATGTGGAACAGCCTTCTTAAGTAGTCTTGCCTTTATTTGGACACACCTGCCAAACTAATTTGCACAGGTATCTGCAATTGCTTTCAGTGATATAAAGAGCCCTGACACACATCACCATCAATGAGTTTAAATGACAAACAAAAAAATTCTAACCTTATCACTCCTAAACTCTTTTTGCATAATAATTTGGAACACAGTTTATATTGAACACATGAAGAAAGAGAGATGCAAAAAGCTATGGAAATTCATGACAGCAACTGAAATCTATCAGTAATTAGAAAGCAATCCTGCCACTTAGTGAAACATATCAGCTGGTTCAACGATGGCCTATAAAAAGGTGTCATTACCAAAGTGCCACAGAAGAAACATCTCATGATGGGTGAAGCCAATGAGCTGTCGGAAGATCTTAGTTCCCTTATTGTTGCAAAATGTACTGATGGCTTTGGTTATAGAAGAATAATATATATATATATAATATATCTACTGAAGGTTCCAGTGAACAGTATTTGGGCCATAATCCGGAAGTGGGAAGAGCATCATTTCACCAAAAACCAGACACGACAAGGACTCCCTGCAAGATTTTGGACGTAGTGAAAAGAATTATCAGAAGAGTTCTCCAAAAGCCAAGGACCAACGGTGGAGAGCTACTGAAAGACCTGGAATCAACAGGTACAGTTGTTTCAAAGAAAACAATACATAATACACTCGACCTCCATGGCCTGTATGCACGCTCTCCACGCAAGACTCCACTGCTGAACGATAAGCATGGTCAAGCGCATTTAAAGTTTGCTCAACAATGTCATGATCTGAATTTGATCTGACAGTTTTAAATTGCACAGGGTGAACTTTTCTTTCTTCGGGAAGTGCCAAGTGACTTGACTGTCCCCGGTGGTGGTTAGTGGTATCACACTTTAGGTTTAATGTGCACGTAATTATGAATCAGGTGTGGGGCTCTATAAGTGAGTCTCGGGGTGTGCAATCACTGCTGGTGATATTGATTCATTCATTGATTCTGAGTTGGTGAGAGCCTGGTGGAAGGATGGAGCTGAGGAGGAGTCCTGCGCAGCTTAGCCAGGGGGGACGTGTGTCAGTGATGGTGTCTGCAGGAATTGCTGGCATGGCATGGAGGAGTCGCAGTGATGGTGTCGGCAGGAAGTGTCTGCATGGACTGGTGGAGTGGCGACTATGGAGAGTAGCACTCACCATGTGGGACTTGGCTGCTGAGCTGGACTCAAGCATGCTTGACTTCGTGGCAAAAGCTGAACTCATCTTTGGGACTCTGTTACTAAGCAGCAGCAACTGGTGGTGGACTCTGCTCCAAGGCTGCACTATGGTGAAGGATCCTGTTATGGTGAAGGATCTGGGTGGAGGAGAAGACGCACGCAGGTGGAGGGCTCTGTTGCAGAAGCATAAGCACAGAGCATAAAGCTAAGTGGTGTCCCCCTGTATTGTCTCTTTCCCTCATGTGTGTCTCTAGTGCAGTGGTGGGATTAGTCTCCGCACCGCCCAATTCCCTAGTGAGGGTTTAGGGTCAGGGCGAGCAAGGGTTTAAGGTTCGTGTGTGGCGACAGGTGCGGAGCCTGTATAGGGAATGTGAGGAGTGCAGGGACACTGGCTCAGGGGAGTGCAGGAGGTCTCCATGTCCCCTTTCCCTATCGCAGGGCCCACCATTGTTAATGTTTCCCAGGTTCCCCCTTATTTAAATTCGCTGTACTGGAGGCGGGGTTTCCAGAATTTATATTAACGTGTAATACCTAAATTCGCGGTGGAGGCGGTGTATCCATCTGCACGTATTATTTAAATTCGCCACTGGAGGCGCTGTATCCAGGGTCACGTGTGTTATGGGTCCGCCTTGCGGTATCATCTGCGTCCTGACACACGTGACCATGACAAACAACATTTAGACAAACTTGTGAAATTCTGGGAGAATATAGTCTGGTCAGGTGAGACCAAAATGGAACTGTTTGGATGCCATGTTTGGAAGCCAAAAGGCACTGCATATCATCCACAAACACCATACCAGTAGTGTAGTTTGGAAGTGGGAACATCATGGTATGGGGCTGTTTTTCTGCATACAGCACTGGCATACTTAATATAATTGAATATATAATATATACAGTGCCTACAAGTAGTATTCAACCCCCTGCAGATTTAGCAGGTTTACACATTCGGAATTAACTTGGCATTGTGACATTTGGACTGTAGATCAGCCTGGAAGTGTGAAATGCACTGCAGCAAAAAAGAATGTTATTTCTTTGTTTAATTTTTTTTTAAATTGTGAAAAGTTTATTCAGAGGGTCATTTATTATTCAACCCCTCAAACCACCAGAATTCTGTTTGGTTCCCCTAAAGTATTAAGAAGTATTTCAGGCACAAAGAACATTGAGCTTCACATGTTTGGATTAATTATCTCTCTTTCCAGCCTTTTCTGACTATTTAAGACCCTCCCCAAACTTGTGAACAGCACTCATACATGGTCAACATGGGAAAGACAAAGGAGCATTCCAAGGCCATCAGAGACAAGATCATGGAGGGTCACAAGGCTGGCAATGGGTACAAAACCCTTTCCAAGCAGTTGGGCCTACCTGTCTTCACTGTTGGGAGCATCATCCGGAAGTGGAAGGCTTATGGAACTACTGTTAGCCTTCCACGGCCTGGACAGCCTTTGAAAGTTTCCTCCCGTGCCGAGGCCAGGCTTGTCCGAAGAGTCAAGGCTAACCCAAGGACAACAAGGAAGGAGCTCCGGGAAGATCTCATGGCAGTGGGGACATTGGTTTCAGTCAATACCATAAGTAACGTACTCCACCGCAATGGTCTCTGTTCCAGACGAGCCCGTAAGGTACCTTTACTTTCAAAGCGTCATGTCAAGGCTCGTCTACAGTTTGCTCATGATCACTTGGAGGACTCTGAGACAGACTGGTTCAAGGTTCTCTGGTCTGATGAGACCAAGATCGAGATCTTTGTTGCCAACCACACGTGACGTTTGGAGACTGGATGGCACTGCATACGACCCCAAGAATACCATCCCTACAGTCAAGCATGGTGGTGGCAGCATCATGCTGTGGGGCTGTTTCTCAGCCAAGGGGCCTGGCCATCTGGTCCGCATCCATGGGAAGATGGATAGCACGGCCTACCTGGAGATTTTGGCCAAGAACCTCCGCTCCTCCATCAAGGATCTTAAGATGGGTCGTCATTTCATCTTTCAACAAGACAACGACCCAAAGCACACAGCCAAGAAAACCAAGGCCTGGTTCAAGAGGCAAAAAATCAAGGTGTTGGAGTGGCCTAGTCAGTCTCCTGACCTTAACCCAATTGAAAACTTGTGGAAGGAGCTCAAGATTAAAGTCCACATGAGACACCCAAAGAACCTAGATAACTTGGAGAAGATCTGCATGGAGGAGTGGGCCAAGATAACTCCAGAGACCTGTGCCGGCCTGATCAGGAATTATAAAAGACGATTATTAGCTGTAATTGCAAACAAGGGTTATTACACAAAATATTAAACCTAGGGGTTGAATAATAATTGACCCACACTTGTATGTTTAACCCTTTCGCGCCTGAGCCTGTTTTTGCCTTCGTGACCAGGCCAATTTTTTCAATTCTGACCAGTGTCACTTTATGAGGCCATAACTCTAGAACGCTTCAACGGATCCTGCTGATTCTGACACTGTTTTCTCGTGACATATTGTACTTCAGGATAGTGGTAAAATGTCTTAGATATGAACTGCGCTTATATGTTAAAAAAATCGAAATTTGGCAAAAATTTTGAAAATTTTGCAATTTTCAAACTTTTAATTTTTATGCCCTTAAATCAGAGTGTGATATCGCACAAAATAGTTAATAAATAACATTTCCCACATGTCTACTTTACATCTGCACAATTTTGGAAACATAATTTTTTTTTTTTAGGAAGTTATAAGGGTTAAAAGTTGACCAGCGATTTCTCATTTTTACAACAAAATTTACAACACCATTTTTTTTTAGGGACCACCTCACATTTGAAGTGAGTTTGGGGGGTCAATATGACAGAAAATACCCAAAAGTGACACCATTCTAAAAACTGCACCTCTCAATGTACTCAAAACCACATTCAAGAAGTTTATTAACCCTTCAGGTGCTTCACATGAATGGAATGTGGAAGGAAAAAATAAACATTTAACTCTTTTCACAAACATTTTACTTCAGAACCATTTTTTTTATTTTCACAAGTGTAAAAACAGAAAATGAACCACAAAATTTTTTGTGCAATTTCTCCCAAATACGCCGATACCCCGTATGTGGGGCTAAACCACTGTTTGAGCACACGGCAGAGCTCAGAAAGGAAGGAGTGCCGTTTGACTTTTTCAATGCAGAATTGGCTGGAATTGAGAGATGACGCCATGTCGCATTTGGAGAGCCCCTAATGTGCCTAATCAGTGGAAACCCCCACAAGTGACCCCATTTTGGAAACTAGACCCCTTAAAGAACTTATCTAGATGTGTCGTGAGCACTTTGAACCCCCAAGTGCTTCGCAGAAGTTTATAACGTAGAGCCATGAAAATTAAAAATCATTTTTGTTCCACAAACATGATCTTTTAGCCCCCAATTTTTTATTTTCACAAGGGTAACAGGAGAAATTGGACCCCAAAAGTTGTTGTCCAATTTGTCCTGAGTACACTGGTACCCCATATGTGGAAGAAAACTACTGTTTGGGCACACGGTGGGGATCGGAAGGGAAGTAGTGACGTTTTGGAATGCAGACATTGATGGAATGGTCTGCGGGTGTCATGTCGCGTTTGCAGAGCCCCTGATGTGCCTAAACAGTGGAAATCCTCCACAAGTGACCCCTTTTTGGAAACTAGACCCCCCCAAGGAACTTATCTAGATGTGTGGTGAGCACTTTGAACCCCCAAGTGTTTCACTAAAGTGTATAATGTAGAGCCGTGAAAATAAAAAAATCATTTTTTTTCCACAAAAATGATCTTTTAGCTCCCAATTTTTATTTTCACAAGGGTAACAGGAGAAATTGGACACTAAGAGTTGTTGTCCAATGTGTCCTGTGTACGCTGGTACCCCACATGTGGGGGGGGACCACTGTTTGGGCACACGGTGGGGCTCGGAAGGGAAGTAGTGACGTTCTGGAATGCAGACTTTGATGGAATGGTCTGCAGGCGTCATGTTGCATTTACAGAGCCCCTGATGTACCTAAACAGTGGAAACCCCCAATTCGAATTCCAACCCCAACACAGCCCTAGCCCTAACCCTAGCCCTAACCCTAGCCTGCCTACCTGCTTTTTTTTTCTTTACTTTTTTTTTTATTTTTGTGTTTTTTATTTTTTGTATTTTTGACTCATAGTAACGCCACTTCTCCTCTGATCTCACACTGGCAGATGATCAGAGGAGAAGCAGCATTACTATATGACAAGATCGCTGCCCGGCACATAGTAACGCCACTTCTCCTCTGATCTCACACTGACAGATGAGCAGAGGTGAAGCAGCGTTACTGTGTGACAAGATCGCTGCCTGGCACAGCTGTGCCAGGCAGCGATCAGCTGTGCCAGGCAGCGATCTAGTCACACAGTAACGCTGCTTCACCTCTGCTCATCTGTCAGCATGAGCTCAGAGGAGAAGTCGCGTTATAATGAGGGAGATCGCCGGGAAACAAGCAGCTTTCCCAGCGAGCTCTCTCATTGGCTGCTGTGACGCGACGTCATCAGGACCTGAACCAATCAGGTCTCGATGACGTCGGGGGTCCCAGCATGCATTGTGCACCGGGATCCCCGCGTTATAAGGTATGAGGGGGTCCCGGGGGGGCACAAAACCGCCGACAGTAGATAAACGTCGGCGCTGCACAAAGCCCAGCAAGCGCCAACGTTTATCTACTGTGGGCGGTCGCGAAGAGGTTAAAATTTATTAAAATTTAACTGAGCAACATAACTTTTTGGTTTGTAAGATTTATGCATCTGTTAATAAATCCTGCTCTTGTGTGAAGTTTGAAGGCTCTAACTTATTTGCATCTTATCAAACCTGCTAAATCTGCAGGGGGTTGAATACTACTTGTAGGCACTGTATGTGTGTACTGAGACATTATTGATAAATCTGCTGCTGTCTACCAGGATGATGAAGATGAAACGATGATGGACATTTCAGCAAGAAAATGAACCCAAACACTCAGTCAAGGAAACTTAATTATAATAAAGCTGATAGAATGGCCCAGCCAATCACCTGACCTGAATCCAATAGACAATTCATGGAAGGAACTAAAGCTCAGAGGTCATAGAAGGAGCCCACAGGATCTTCAGAATTTTAAAGATTTTGTGTGGAAGAATGAACCAAAATCTCACGTGAGCAATGCATGCGACTAGTTTCTCCATACAGGTGGCTGTTGTGAATTCGCTTTCTGGCCTACCTCTGGTTACTACTGAAGGTAGTGGAGCTGGTCAAATTGACAGAGGGGTTGCGAGTTCTCTTTCTGGGCTCCCTCTGGTGGTTACTGGAAGTAATGGAGCTGAACTGATTAACAGAGGCTTGCCACCTGATAATGAGGATGACGATTGGAGATCTGAGGTTTCAGACTAGGATTTAAGACTGCCGACTCCCTCTATCCCTACTGGTGATTTTCTTCCTGCCTCCTGAGGTCTTAGTTTCCAGCTCAGTCCCTGCATGTTCAGCTAAGTGTTCATTTGCTATTCTGTTTTACATTTGATCTGGTTTTGTCTATTTCAGTTTTGTGTGGGTCAGCCAGCTCCGGCTGGGTCTGTGCTGAATCACCATCCATATGTTACTGCTTGTGCCAGTTTGTTTTTGTCCCTTATTAGATTGGCCTCTTTTTGCTCTGCTTTCATAATATACCAGTGAGGATATAGTGGGCGAAGTCGTGCTATTTCAGTATTTTTTGCATCAGACGTGTTGGACTTTTTTGCAGGGTTTTTTGCGTGATTGCAGACAGTGTCTTTCCTGTCCTGTCTAGTCAGTGTGGGCCCCATCAGTTGCTCAGTCTATTTTCCTACCTTCGTTTGTGTTTTCGTCTTGTCTCACTGACAGTATATGTTTGGGGGCTGTATATTCCTTTGGGGTCTGTTCTGGGGCAGTTTAGATTTCCCTTTTCTTGCTTTAGGCTGTTAGCTCTCCGGCTGTGCCGAGGCGTCTAGGATCACCGTAGGCACGCTCCACGGCTCCTGCTAGTTGTGTGGATTGGATCAAGGGTCTATCTGGTTTTCTGTGGCTTAGCTTGGGCTTGCTCTCCTCCTCGGTGACCCAATCATAGCAGGTGGCATCTTGAAGCTGTCATCACCAACAAAGGCTTGTGTATGAAGTCTTAAATACATTTCAGTAAGCGTGTTCAATACTTTTTCCCTGGATCAATTCTCATTATTACAGGTAACTTAATTTATGGACGCCTATAGTTTGGTTTCTTTGCTTGAGAGGATTGGATGGGTTGTTGCTGACATCTGGTGAGAATTTCATGTCAGTAGCCGCTTAAGAAATATATCCGCTACCCTAGTTTTCATTCAATTAATTGAACAATGTATGCCATCCAAATGTATCAATTACTTGTACCTATCCAGATTGTGCGCTGCTGTGACCCACTTAAGTGGCAGTACAACCCCATGGGGAAAAAATGTAATATATAAAGCTCAATGTGTGTGTGTGTATGTCCGGGATTGGCATCCGCACCGTCACAGCTACAGCCACAAAATTTGGCACAGTCACACGTCTGGACCCCAAGAGCGTCATAGGCTATGTTGAGGTGAAATTTTAACCCCGCGCATTCCAATTCAACAATTTTGCCCCTATCTACATAATGGGGGAAAAAGTGTGTATCAAGCCCCGCTCCTCATTATGATGTCATAATGGTTGCCATGGTGACGCTGATGTCGTCATAGGTTGCAAGCCCCGCCCCTCGTTATGATGTCCTAATGGCTGCCATTGCGACGCTAATGGCATAATAGGTTGCAATGGCGAAGATGCTGTCACAATGGTTGCCATGGTGACGATGATGTCTTAATAGGTTGCAGTGGTGACTTATGTCATAACGGTTGCCATGGTGATGATGTCATAATGGATATATGCAAAACAGAAGCCGCGGAGACACCATCACGTTTCTCAACGCAAGCAATGACCAGCCAAGTCTTTCCCTGGGAAGGAACAACCACGGGAAGGGCAGTCTCCAATGAAGGAAACCACCTATGCCAAAACATGGTATCCATCCACAGACAGCTGTTTCGGGGTATTGCCCCTCATCAGTGTGGAGTAGGAAACTGGCTGGTAGGAGCAATGCCTAGTGAAAGACTGTGAAAAATGAGGATGAATGAACTCATGGAGATCAACATCCAACACTGCGGAGACACCATCACGTGTTTCTCAACGCAGTGATTCTAGAGTACTGCCCCCATCCCTTATGGGAAATATGCAAAACAGAAGCCGCGGAGACACCATCACATGTTTCTCAACGCAAGCAAAACATGTGATGGTGTCTCCGCGGCTTCTGTTTTGCATGTTTTGCATATTTCCTATAAGGGATGGGGGCAGTACTCTAGAATCACTGCGTTGAGAAACACGTGATGGTGTCTCCGCAGTGTTGGATGTTGATCTCCATGAGTTCATTCATCCTCATTTTTCATAATGGGTATATGGGCACGGGACTATGTGATGGAGGATATCTATGATGGGTATATGGGCACGGGACTATGGACTGGAGGATATGTATGATGGGTATATGGGCACGGGACCAAGGGGTGGAGGATATGTATGATGGGTATATGGGCATGGGACTATGAGATGAAGAATGTGTGATGGGTATATGGGCACTTGACTATGGGATGGCGAATATGTATGAAGGGTATATGGGCATGGGACTATGGGATGGAGAATATGTATGATGGGTATATGAGCATGAGACTATGGGATGGAGGATGTTTGGTATATGGGCACTCGACTATTGGATGGAGGATATGTATGATGGGTATATGGGCACGGGTCTATGGGATCGTGGATATGTATGATGGGTATATGGGCATAGGGCTATGGGATGGAGGATATGTATGATGGGTATATGGGCACGGGACTATGGGATGGAGGATATGTATGATGGGTATATGGGCACGGGACTATGGGATGGAGGGTATGTATGAAGGGTTTATGGGCATGGGACTATGGGATGGAGAATATGTATGAAGGGTATATGGGCATGGGACTATGGGATGGAGAATATGTATGATTGGTATATGGGCACTCGACTATTGGATGGAGGATATGTATGATGGGTATATGGGCACGGGTCTATGGGATCGTGGATATGTATGATGGGTATATGGGCATAGGACTATGGGATCGTGGATATGTATGATGGGTATATGGGCATAGGACTATGGGATGGAGGATAATTATAATTTTTTTTTATAACCAACCACAGTTACTATGCCCGGGCAGCGCCGGGCTCCTCAGCTAGTGTGCGTGTATGTATGTGTGTATATATATATATATATATATATATATATATATATATATATATATATATATATATATATATATATATATATATATATAATATGTGTGTGTATGTGTTTATTATGGGTAAAATACATATCTGTGCCAACTCATTCCTGCCCTCCTTCCCCACCCCGCAGGTCCCGGTTCCTCACTGAGTTGCCTTGTTTTATGAAGGACGCAGCCCATTCCTGTCTGTAGTAGTGCAGTGTCGACATTACTATGGGCACATGTCATGTCAGCTTGTCACTGCTGGAGCCTCATGAAAAGAAACTGTTGGAAGATCCAGGTAGCAAAGCATCTGAGCAGCAAGGATTTAAAGGCTACGGACAACTTAATCATAGAAATGTTATTTTTATATATGTTAATGCTAAGCTTTAGTTAAAATATTGTAATAAGATGCAGTCCGCAACCTGCATTCCTTGATTAATTTTTTGACCCGCTGATATTCCCTTTGTAGCTTAATACAACATGCAGGTTTTTCTCTTGGGAGTGTCTCTACCTGTAATTTAGGCTGGATGTGAGGGTCCTGTTGTCTTCCCTTGTTTATCTTACATTATACTTGCTTTCACATCTGGGGTTTGCAAAGGTACACATGTTCGACCTCCTCGCCCTTCATTTCCTATGGGATTTCCGAAAAAGCTGGTAGTACCATAGACAATGAATGGTCAAGCATTCGAGACTGGGCTCTGCATAGCCTTGTTTTTGTGTTCCAAAGCCCTGTCTGGGGTGAGGGGTGGTCTCCTCCTGGTTGGACCCTCCTCTTTTGATGTGGGATAACTTATTAATTTTGTAAATAACACTTAAATTGCATATAAAGTGTTCATAGCGATTGTGGAGTCAGAAATGCAAATAAAGCTTTTCTGTCTTCTCTTTTTGGTTGTGTCAGGGTTGATTCACACTTTGCATATTTCATTGCAGAAAATCTGACTTTCCCATTACCTGAAGGGAATGTGCAGAAGACCTTGTCCTTGGTGCTAAACCAGCACCAATCAGATGAAGGGAAGTGTCTGCAACAAAATCTGACACTTACACCCCCCATACACATTAGATAAAAGTTGGCCAAATCCACAAAGTTCTGCATGATCAGCCAGTTTCACACGTCCAGATAATTCCGGTACCAGAGCTATCCATGTTCCTGTGGTCCCTCTGTGTGTCAACCGTGTGTTGCGCGTGAGCCGCATCAGGACAACACGGATGGCGCGGGGAAGAAGCGGCTACAGTAGGCGCTGTTCCCGGCAGCTGGTGCTGACCGCGGCTGTGATTCTCCTTTCCTGCTCTGCCGGCAGGAGAGAAGAATGAATAAAACCCTGACGTGGGGTCCCCCTCATTTTATGAACTAACCAGACGAAACTTACAGCTGGGGGCTGCGGCGCTCAGCTGTCAGCTTCAACAAGGTTGGCTCTCAAGAATAGAGGGGTCCCCACGGACCCCTCTATTCTTGAGAACCAACCTTGCTGAGCGCTGCAGCCCCCAGCTGTAAGTTTCGTCTGGTTGGTTCATAAAATGAGGGGGACCCCACGTCAGGGTTTTATTCATTCTTCTCTCCTGCCGGCAGAGCCGGAAAGGAGTATCACAGCCTTGGTCAGCACCAGCCGCCGGGAACAGTGCTTACAGTAGCCGCTTCTTCCCGGCGCCGTCCGTGAGCACAGAGGACAGTGTGAACAGCTCTCCATGTGCGGGCCGTGTGTCCGTGTTAAAACGGGCATGTCAGCGTATTTTGCACACAAACACACGGTCCGTGAAAACACGCTGACATGTGCACAGACCCATTCATTTGAATGGGTCTACATGCGTCCATGTCCCCGGTACGTGAGAAAACGTCACTACACGTACTGGAGCCACTGACGTGTGAGAGACGCCTAATTCATATGGTGCCTCTGGACAGATTACTGGTATATCCTAATGGGGGGGGGGATAAGCCTCTGCTCGATTCTGACATTGGCTGTCTCAGAGAACTCAGAATCTCTTGGCTGAGCTGAGTCGTCATTAGAGATGACTGTCGGCATCGGCGATCTCATGGGTGAGGACAGCTTTATTAGATAAATGATCACACAACCTGTGGTTACAGCATAAAAACACAATCAGGCCATGCCGCACAATTGTCAGTGTGCTAAAGGGGATTGTTACCGCTAGGATAAGCAATGTCATATTTGTGAGAGAATCTGCACCAAACACCCCAACTTCTCAGCTGTGATAGCCGCCGGGGGTAAACAGTATATGGAGTAAGATCAGCACGGCCCTGTACACATGTAGTGGCCACTCCTGGGTACTGCAGTACTGGGTGCCTACATATCCACATTTCCGAACCTTGAGCAATCAATGTGCCACCATATGCTACTTCTGTCAGGAACCTCTCACCTTTCCCACCCCAATGTTCTTATAATACATCCGTAAAACATCATGGAATCCTTTTTTATGACTTTACATATATTCTGCATAATAAAGAATAAAGTTTGTGACACGGGCACAGGATCCAAATACAGTTGTGTGTATATGGCACAGATCCAAAATGACTGCTGTTTGCATAAAGCCCAACTCTGTAGTGATGAAACCAGGATCGGGAACAAGTAAAGACCTTGCTTCAAGCGGTCCCTTCTAGGAAATGTTTACTCAGTAATCCAAATACTTCATGGAGTAAGTGACTCTGCCTGAGCTCTAAATGGTCTCCGAAATGTTACCTACAGACAGCAGGTAATGGAAACCTTCTGGTAAACCTCATCAGGGATATACAATATGGTGATCTCAGATGAGAAAGTATCTAACGCTAAACTAAGTATCCATAATGCTGCATAGGACATACCGAAAAGAGACCAAATCAGTGGCAGAAAGAACATTGCCCATAAGAAACGCAATGGAAAACCACAAGTTACCTAAGAAAGTGAATTAGTGCAGAAAATCTGAAACTCACTAAATCATTGTGAGAACTTGACCTAAAAGTTCTTTTTAGTTAACCACACAACCCATATATGCTGCGTTCACACAATGCATCCTTCACAGGTTTTTGTCTCATTTTTAAAATAACGAAGTAAAATCGCGGCTATTTAACTGCTTTTTATTGAAAAATGAGTAGTGTCAAAAAACGTATTGGCCGAACACGGCATCAAAGAGCAGTTAGGCTGTGGTCACACATTGCGGCCACAACCTGAAGATTCATTTTAAAGGAGTGAGCTGTAGATGTACCCCAGACCTGAACCCCATTGAAAACCTCTGGAATGTAATCAAGAGGATGATGGATAGTCACAAGTCATCAAACAAAGAAGAACTGCTTACATTTTTACGCCAGAAGCAGTGTGAGAGACTGGTGGAAAGCATGCCAAGACGCATGAAAGCTGGTTTTAAAAATCATGGCCATTCCACAAAATATTGATTTCTGAACTCTTCCTGAGTTAAAACAATTAGTATTGTTGTTTCTAAATGATTATGAACTTGCTTTCTTAGTATTATTTGAGGTGTGAAAGCCCTGGGGTTTTTTTTTTTGTTTTTTTAATTTTGACCATTTCCTTTAAAAAAAACAAACAATTTTTATTGCTTGGAAATTCGGAGTCATGTTGTCAAAAGGTTGCAGACTAAAAGAACAATTTACATTCTACTCAAAATATACCTATAAAGAGAAAAATCAGACAAACTGAACATTTTGGGAGTGGTCTCTTAATTTTTGCCAGAGCTGTATCTTCCTGGTTGTGCATTGAAATGTTTTTGCAAGTTTCTAATATACATTCAGATACAAATGCTCCAGAATTCTGGCATAGTTTGCTCCCATAAAAAAACTTGCTTCATGAGCTGCATCTTATTTTTTTATCTGTTCTGCACTTTATCTGATAAGGAGCATTGCCCTCAATGAAAAGGGGAGTGAAAACGCATGACACCAGGCGCCAACATTTTGGTGCAAACTTATGCCACAGAGTAAGCAAACCAATAGGTGTAATCTAGTTGCTAAATTCTTGCTATTGGCAGGATCCTATCAATTTGTGGTAACTGTTGAGTACTTGTTTTCACTGGACAACTCCTACCTT
The DNA here is from genome assembly GCF_039654945.1 of Dendrobates tinctorius. Classification (NCBI taxonomy): domain Eukaryota; kingdom Metazoa; phylum Chordata; class Amphibia; order Anura; family Dendrobatidae; genus Dendrobates; species Dendrobates tinctorius. The sequence goes on from NW_027361762.1 coordinate 1,945,857, forward strand.
GGAGTAACGTTCTAAAACATCACTGCATAGGAGTGCATCTACATGTCGCTGTGTAGCTGCCGGAACTGGGATCCAGCTGTTGTAACCGGCTGCAGTCCACATAGAGGGGGCAGAGATGGTTTATTAATGTCTCTGCCTTTTTTGTCATTGTATACACAGCGCTAAAGAAGCACTCTATGTATATAATAGGAAGCTGTGACTGCCCTTCCTCCTCCATACAGAGCCGTCATGTGATTACAATGTATATGGAGGAAGCAGGAGCCACCGTATTATAGGAGACCGAAATGGCCACTATGCAACTGGGGGCTGAACATGCCAACCCCAGTTACAAGGGAAATATAGATGAAAGTACAAATATTTCAACATTTAAATGCTTGAACAAAATGTAAAATAAAGGTACAAAATAAATAAAAAATCCAATATATAAAAGTATTTGTTGCAGAGTGGGAGCAAATCTATTATATAATCTTCTAATTCTGTCTGTCTGTAACGGAAAACCCGTGTCGCTGATTGTTTGTGCCCGGTAGCTTCTGTAACTCGGTAATATAGCCACAACCAACTCTGCACTGATAAGTCAGCTGCAGATGTCTTCACAATGAAGGAGGGCGAGCACGGGCAGCGATGACGTCACCAGCAGGGGAGGAGAAGCCAGAGAGCAGGAGAAATCAGCGGTCCCGGAGCAGATCTTCCAGGGTGGTGTGCCCTATGAATGCGAAGTTAAAACCAACTCCTGACTCCTCAGCACAAAAGGGGCAGCTCCAAGGAAGGCAGCAGAGGATGTTCCGATACAATTTGAGCACCGACACGGATATCGCTGACAGCAATGATGTCACCAGCTTGGGAGGAGAAGCCGGGGAGCAGGAGGAGACAGCGGTCTGCAGCAAGATCTTCTAGGGCAGTGTGCCCGGTGAAAAAAAAGTCCAAAATAGATCCAAAATAATCGTCTAATTCTGTCTCTGTAATGGAAATCCCGCGTCGCTGATTGGTCGCGACCAGTCAGCGACAGGTGCAGTCCGGCCTCGAATTGGCGCGGAATTCGATCGACGCATGCCACCCCTACTGTCGGGAGATCTGCGGCGCTAGCCGCTGATCTCCCGACGGTTGCTGCGGGTCATCTGCCACACGGAGGTCAGCGGCGAAGCAGCCGGGAGATGACCGGTGCTAGCCTGATTGGTCGCGCCCAATTAGCGACAGGTGCAGTCAGCCCGCGAATTACCGCGGGATTTGAACCACACTTTTCTGATTGGTCGCGCCTGGCGACTTTACCTGGAAAATCCTGTGTATTCATTGCATTATTCTTAAATCTTCATAAATAAACTACATACATATTCTAGAATACCCGATGCGTTAGAATCGGGCCACCATCTAGTTTATTATAAATGTATTGTAGAAATTCTTTGTGGACATAAAACAAATGTGGAAAAACAGCCACTTATTTCCCTTGTTTTTCCACTAATATCGCCCAAAATCAACAAACAAAAAAAAAAATGATGGTGACATGAAAATTAATCACAATATATCAGGAAAAAATACGCAAATAATACTTGAATATCTGAACAAGTAAGAATTTTCCTTATCTTTAAACCACATGTACAAAAACCCCCTAAGATGTGAGTGGTCGGGAGTGGAGGTGAATAGCTTGGTGATATTTGCACTAATGAGGAATATGCAGTAACTAGATGGTGGCCTGATGCTATCGCATTGGGAGGGCGGTAACGTCACGACGGGGGCAGGCTTTGCAGCATTGAGAATCTCCCAACCCCCCCCCCCCCCCCCATGTGCTCACCCACCTATCCACTCTCTCTTTCCCCATGTGATGAATTCTCCCGTCTGTGCTCTCTTCTTTGACCTGTCTACCCCATGTGCTATCCCCCTTGTCTGCTGTCTCTCCTTCCTGTGCTGTGTTCTCCCCTCATGTCCTGTCCCATTTGAGCTGTCTCCCCCTTGTGCTCTGTCTCTCTCACCCCTGTGTCTGACTGTGTACAGAACATACCACAGCTCCTGGGTAGGGGAGGAAGCAAGAGACAATACTGACATTACAGCAGGAGATCGCAGAGGATTCATTTTGTGAGGTAAAATATTGTTTAAAAACAGTGAGTGAAATATTTTACCTCACAAAATGAATCCTCTGTGATCCCCTGCTGTAATGTCAGTATTGTCTTTTGCTTCCTTCCCTGCCCAGGAGATATAGTATGCTCCGTATACGGTCAGACACAGACAATTTTTCAAATGAACTTTCGTTCGTGGGAAAACCCCTTTAATATGACCTGCTTCCTCTGCCTGTAGACACGTCGCGCATCTGCTGCCGGGATCAGCCGAATGATTCACTGCGCCTGCGTGGAATTCGCGCAGTGCAACGGTGTTCCGCTGGTGGTACCGCACAAGAGGCTGCGTGCGTGGTGCGTGCGGCGTATAGTGTGTGTGGTGCGACGGTGTTCCGCTGGTGGTACCGCACAAGAGGCTGCGTGAGTGGTGCGTGCGGCGTATAGTGTGTGTGGTGCGACGGTGTTCCGCTGGTGGTCCCGACAATAGGTTGGTACAAGCAGCAGTTTCCATGTTGAGACACCCATCAGTTGGGTGTCCTAATATGGCGGTCGGTGAACTTCCTCCGCTTGGATTTCTGGGATACGGTGACAACTGGACAGAACAGGAAATGAAAACAATGCAAGACAATTATATTGTTTGAGATGGAAATTCTCCTTTCTGCTAGTGTCTGGTCTCAGATGCAGCAGTACCTGGATTTTGGCCGATAATGGCCCGTATGAATGTAGTCTGTATATTATCAGGACTATGTGTGTCCTCCTGTCCGGGTCTGTGTGCACCATAGACAAGTAATGTACAAGCAGGTCTGAGTTGTCTATAAAGTATAGCAGGTCTGCATTTTCTTTAATATCATTCTCCGTTTCTTTTGCTGTGTGCTAAGAATAAAATCTTCTCTTTCCTTGCAGAAATGCTCCAGTTTGTTAGTAATCAGGTTGGGGAGTTTCCAGACCTGTTTGAAGATCAGTTATGTTCGAGCTACCAAGGAGGCCCTGGGATGGACACTGGTTTAGCCAAGATGTATAGCCAGGCCCAGAATTTCCAGACCCCGACACCACAGCCTCAGACGCCACAGGCAGTAGGGCCTGTCAAAAGTTCAGTCCAGAGCCCCCCTCAGAGGACCACGCCTGTTCTTCAGCCTCGCCCCGTGATACAGACCCCTCCACAGCATCAGCTGCAGCAGCAGACGGTCATGCTGACCCCAACGTTTAGTACTGCCCCCCAGACTCGAATTATACAGCAACCGCTCATCTACCAAAATGCTGGCACTACAAGTTTTCAAGGTAAGACCTATATCTAATGTATAAACTGTCTATAATGGGCACAAACAAGGTGTTATTACGTGGTAAAAAATAAGTTTCCCTAATTGTTAAGCTGCATTAATATGTCAGATGTGTTGTGATTGGAGATGAGCAAGTTTGTTCTAGGAGATTTGAATGCTCCTCAAAGTTCACAAAGCCTTTGGATACTCCTGGATCTCACATATTTGCAGTTCACTTTGTGTAAGGTGAGTAAATAGAAGCCACGTGGCCACCGGTTTGATAAATTATTGTAAACGGGGAAAGTGTTTAAAACAAAACTGCTCACCATTTTCACCACCTTCCAGTCCATCACATGGTGTGGCCTCCTTTGTTTTCCAGCATTCCCAGCACTCTTGATCTTCCCTACATGCAGCATGGTGGCTCAGTGGGTAGCACTGTTGCTTGACAGTACTGGAGTCCTGGGTTCAAATCCCACCAAGTACATCATATGTAAGGAAAACCTAAAATAAAAGCAAAATAATACCCTGTATCAATAAATAAATAGCAACAGTGCATGAAAATAACATAGGGTACTTAGTTAATATAATTTTGATTTAAAAAAAAAAAAAAAAAAAAAGTGAAAGCCTTCCCACCGCATCAAGGTGACCTTATATTTGGGATGGTGCTAAACTATAGTATTAGAACCTTACGATATGTCAAGTGACGTAATGTGAAAGAAATGGGAGGCCACACCCACTTATATTCCAATTCATCTTTTTAGGTTTTTGTTTGTGTTTTTGTATTCTGTTCAAATTAGGGCGTGGCCTCCCTTTTCCTTGTACTGGACATTACATTCATGTAGTTTCCCTTGGCTGGGTGTCCATTAGCAGAGCTCAGTCCTTCTCAACCTTTATTCACATTATGTCACTTGACATATGGCAATGTTTTAATAGTATAGGCTAGGACCTTTGCTTCCCGAATAGGATCACCGTGACGCGGTGGGATGACTTTCTTTTTTTTAAATAAAATAATGTAAACTAAGTACCCTATGTTATTTTCATGCACTATTGCTGTTTATTTACTACTGCAGGGTATTTGCTTGTTTTGATTTTATCTTGAGTTTTATGTGTTTAGTGGCCAGTGTGAAAATGCGCCTGCATGCTACATGCGCACCAACTTATTTTCTAGGTAATTTCTTAAGTTTTTTTTTTTTTTGCATATTCTCCCTTTGTTTGTGTGGGTTTCCTCCGGTTTCTTCCGACACCCCCAAAGACATTCTGATAGTGATTCTAGATTGTGAGCCCCAATGGGGACAGCGCTGATAATGTCTATAAAACGCTGCAGAATATGATGACGTTAAAACAAAATAAAATAGATGATGCTTGCCGAGTGGAGTCGGAAGGTAGAGGGTGAAGTGGCAAGATGTGAGTGTTTTTTTTTTTTTCTTTACAGTATGTTGGCTGCGGTCTGGAGAGTTGTCAGAACATAATAAGGAACAATCAATTTTCATGGAGTAACTTCAATGTTTTCCTTGCAAAATTGAGGCAATTTTCTGAATTGCATTTCATCAGATCTGCTCATTTCTAGTTGTGATGTATGAAGACGCAGTAAATGTTGGTAACCTTCACCTCCATCCTGATGGGTTTGTTCATGTTCTCAGTGCTACAGCCTCAAATGTCAAGTTTGATGACAACTCAACAAATGCAACCGGTGACCATCCAGCAACAGTTGCAGACTGTCCAGGCCCAGAGGGTCCTCACACAGACCGCCAATGGGACCATCCAGACCCTGAGTCCTGCCACACAAGGCACCATCCAGACACTGACTCAAGCTGTTACACCACAAGTGCAACAAGTTCCTGTAAGTCTCTGCTTTAAGAATAGTTGTTGGTGATACACATTGTCATTGTGCATTGTACTTTACAGCCTGCATCTGTAAAATGTAAAGACTAGTGATGAGCGAGTATACTCGTTGCTCGGGTTTTCCCAAACATGCTTGGGTGTTCGAGTATTTCTATGTGGTCGGAGATTTAGTTTGTCGACGCAGCTGCATGACTTGCGGCTGCTAGACAGCCTGAATATATGTGAGGAATGCCTGTTTGTTAGGGAATCCTCACATGTATTCAGGCTGTTTAGCAGCCGCACATCTTGCAGCTGCGGTGACAGAAACTAAATCTCCAAGCACGCCAAAATACTCAGAGGACACCCGAGCAACGAGTATACTCGCTCAATACTAGTAAAGACTACAAAGAAGGGGCTAATAATAATAATAATCTTTATCTATATAGCGCCAACATATTCCGCAGCGCTTTACAGTTTAACAGTTTCAAAATACAAGTCATAAGTAACAACGTTAACAATACAGTAATTAAAGTAACATAAGACGACCCTGCTCGTGAGAGCTTACAAACTACAATGAGGTGGGGAGATACAAAGTACAGGTGTGTATTTACATTGATGTATTTACAATGATGGTCCAGCCATCTTGAGAAGGTGGGGGACAGAGATAGTGAATGGGCTACATACTCACACTTGTACATAAAATAACTGATTAGTGAACGTGATAGGCTGCTCTGAATAGATGTATTTTGAGAGAGCGCCTAAAACTGTGCAAAGTGTGGATAGTCCTAATTTCTTGTGGTAGAGCATTCCAGAGGATTGGCACAGCGCGGGAAAATTCTTGGAGTCGGGAGTGGGAGGTGCGGATTAGTGCAGAGGTTAGTCGAAAGTCTTTTGCAGAGCGCAGCGGTCAGCTAGGCCGATAGACAGAAATGAGGGAGGAGATGTAGGGGGTGCCGCACCGTGGAGAGCTTTGTGGGTGAGAACAAGTACTTTGAATTGGACCCTATAATGAATGGGCAGCCAATGTAAGGACTGGCGAAGAGCGGATGCGTCCGAGTACCGATTAGCCAGGTAGATGACCCTGGCTGCTGCATTAAGTATGGACTGGAGAGGGGAAAGTCGAGTAGCGGGGAGGCCAATTAATAGAGCGTTGCAGTAATCCTGGCGGGAGTGGATCAATGCTACAGTGAGGGTTTTTGTTGTTTCCATGGTGAGAAAAGGGCAAATTCTGGAGATGTTCTTTAGGTGTAAGCGGCAAGAGCGGACAAGACATTGTATATGGGATGTGAAGGAGAGGTTGGTGTCAAACGTAACACCCAGACAGCGTGCCTGCTGCCTGGGTGTTATTATGGTGCCACCCATGGAGAGGGAAATGTCAGATTTAGGAAGGTTAGTAGATGGCAGGAGCAGAAGGAAGTTCAGTTTTTGAGAGGTTAAGTTTCAGATAGAGAGCGGACATGACAATGGAGACTGCGGACAGACAGTCACTGGCGTTCTGTAGTACAGCGGGGGTAAGGTCGGGGGAAGACGTATATGGTTGTGTGTCATCAGCATTAAGATGGTACTGAAAGCCAAATCTGTTGATGGTCTGTCCAATTGGGGCCGTGTAGAGAGAGAAAAGAAGGGGGCCAAGGACTGAGCCCTGAGGTACCCCGACAGCGAGAGGAAGAGGAGATAACGTGGAGCCAGCAAACAAAACACTGAAGGAGCGGTCAGAGAGATAGGAAGAGAACCAGGAGAGACCAGTGTCCTTAATGCCTAGTGACTGGAGCCTATGGAGTAGGAGATGGTGGTCAACAGTGTCGAAAGCTGCAGAAAGGTCGAGAAGAATGAGCAGAGAGTGTTCACCGTTACATTTTGCTGTCAGAAGGTCATTGGTCACTTTGATGTGTGCAGTTTCAGTCGAATGTAGGGGTCGGAAGCCAGACTGTGAAGGGTCTAGGAGGGAGTGAGTGGAGAGGTAACGGGTAAGGCGGCAGTAGACTAGGTGCTTCAAGAGTTTACCGATGAAGGGGAGATTGGAGACTGGTCTGTAGTTGTTTGTGCAGGATGGGTCGAGAGCGGGTTTCTTTAGTAATGGAGTAACAATGGCGTGTTTGAAGGAGGATGGGAAAATGCTAGAGGAGAGGGAGAGATTAAAGATTGTAGTTAGGTGAGTTGTGATGTGGAGAGAGACTGGAGGAGATGTGAGGGAATGGGGTCGGTAGTGCATGTAGTCGGATGAGAAGAAGAGAGGAGTCTGGAGACTACTTCTTCTGCGATGGGATCAAATGTGGAAAGTGAGCCAGGGGAGATGCAGGAAGGGATGGGAGTCACAGGACTTGGTGGTTGGGAGCAGATTTCCTGACGGATATTATCTATTTTTTCTGTAAAGTGGGAGGGGCAGGTCATTAGCACAAATGTCTGTGATTGGGGATTGTGCTTTTGGCCTGAGGAGGGAGTGAAAAGTGTCAAAAAGTTTCTTGGGGTTGTTGGCTCGTGAGGAGATTAGGGTGGTGAAGTAGGTCTGTTTGGCGAGGTGAAGGGCAGCGTTATAGGTTCTACAAATACATCAAGTACATAAATCAAATACAAAAAAAACTAGCAATTAATTAAATGCAATCTGTCTTCATTGTTATTTACTATATAACCGAAGATGTAGAGACAGAGTCCCTGATTCCAGCGGTGTATCATTAACTGGGTTCCTAAAGGGGTTGTCTGCTAGTAGGACAACCCCTTCTTAAACTAAATGTTCGGTCCTGATAAAATAACAAAGCATATACTCACCTCCTGTGTTGGCACTCGCGTTCCAGGGCTGTGATGTGATAAGATAATCCTTAAATCGTCCCACCATGGGGAAATTCAGAGCATTACAGCAGCAAGGCAGGAACAAGTACAGATACAGATGCATAAAGGAATTACATTGACAGTAGGTAGGTACATATACGAAAAAAAAAAAAAAAGATATAACCGGACTATCACAAGTTTGGATCTATCAGTTCTCTGTTTGGGTCGTTCTCCGTTTTGGACAGTGCCGGTTATACAGCCTAACTGCAGCAGGAAGGAAGGACTTTCGATAGCGCTCCCTCTCACATTTAGGATGAAGTAGCCGGTCACTGACAGTACTGCACATCTTTGTCACGGTCTCATGCATGGGATGGGAATCATTCTGCACATGTAGCTCACCTTGGCCAGTATCCTCCTGTCAACTGGGTCAAGGGGGCATCCCAGGACAGAGCTGGCCCTTCTAATCAGTTTGTCCAGCCTATTCCTGTCCCTGGTTGATATGCCACTACCCCAGCACGCCACACCAAGTGGTGGAATGATGCATGATGCCCGGCGCCCAATGAGCGCTGGCGTCACTGTCTCCACCTTCGGACAAACTGAACATGAAGAGAAAGTCCGGGCTACTGCCGATCCCTGGCTTCCTCTTCGTGTTCAGTATGTCTGAAGGCAGAAACAGTGATGCCAGCGCTGACTGGTCGCTAGAGTCACATGTCACCGCATCCCAGCCCGAGGAGTGCGAGTGCCGACATCGCGAGAACAGAGCTGGCACGGGAGGGGAGAACAGGCTTTATTATTTTATCGGGGCCGAACAGTTAGTTTAAGAAGGGGTTGTCCTAGTAGTTGACAACCCCTTTAATGTATTTTCGATAAAATCGAGTTTTGTCAGCAGGAAATTATAACTAGAGGACTATTTGTCTTGTGCCATGCAGCCCTCCTGCTCTGTTTAACCCCGCCTCCATCACTGATTGGCTGCTTTCTGCCTATGCACAGTATAGAAAGAAAGTGTCCAATCAGTGGGGGGGGGGGTATCCAAAGCTCAGCATTCTGAGAACTGGATTATCCTAAGCAGAGAAAACTGGATTTGTATCAAAAGTGCATCAACCAGCCCAGTAAGTGACACATCGCTGGAATCGAGGTCTCTTCCCCTACATTGTGATGCTCTCAGATAGGGTAGCAAAAACCTTGTGACAGATCCCCTTTAACCCCTTCATGACATATCACATGTCTTGTATCCCACTTTGATCTGGGTTCCGTCGCTGAACCCACATCTGTTCCGGCACATGACATCTGATTTGTTCAGCTGTCATGTCCCCCTAACAACCGCGTGTGTAATTGCGAACCACCTGCAGCTATTAACTTGTTAAATGCCGCTGTCAGTCTCTGACTGCGGCTTTTAACATGTTCCCAGCAGATGTGCGTCACTAACCCAACTCATTGGCGCCCTTGTCAAATGATCGTGGTTCGCAGATAGGTTGGCATAACAACTGGGGGTCTGCAGGAGACCCCCGTGGTTCTCATTGCTGATCTACTATGAGCGCTGTGCTGTGACCGGATTTCATTACAGATGAACATTTCTGCCCTGTTATGTTTAGCACAAACGATCAGAAGATTGCAGCTTTAAGTCTCCTAAGTAAAAAGTGTACAAAAAAAGTTTTAAAAAAATTTAAAAGTTCAAATCGCCCCCCCTTTTGCCTCATTTAAAATAAAACAATAAATATCAAAAATGCACACTTTTGGTACCCTGCCAAAGAACAAATGAATCAATACATTTCCAAAGGTTCGATAAAATAGCGTATCAAATTGTATTACTTAACAATTATGGACAATAGTAAAAACATACCATGCTGTTTAGCAATGCCATGTAAGGAAACTGTTTTCCATATTAATCAATTGAGGTTAGCAGATAGAGGGTACATAGAGTAATCACAAATGGCTATCATGTGGTCTATAAATGTCCATGAAAAAATAGAATACATATCACCACTGTAAAAGAAATGGACCTGTGTCCAGCCAACACTTTAAAAGGGTAATAGAAAAGGTACAGTAGTAATAGAAGTATCACTGTCACTCAAGCACAGACAAAAAGTCATTTATGAAGGGCAAAAAGATACAAATGTGCTAGGCCTATTGATTGTATCACACACATTCGTATACAGCCATTTAAGACCAACAAATTGCAACTACAGGCATGACCAAGGCTGACCAAACGTAATTAAATGTATAGTATCTTACCCATGTCTCTGAGTGTCATCCAACTGCCCCGATGCACGTTTCACAAATGCTTCTTCAGGGGCTGGATCTCCTATTCTATTACCCTTTTTGAAGTGTTGGCTGGACATGGGTACAAATATTTCTTTTACAGTGGTGATAAATATTTAAATTTTTTTTCATGGATATTTTAAGGCTGCATGACCACGTGACTTTATTACTTTTTTGATTACTTTATGTACCCTTTTGTTGTCTCCCTCTTTTTTGGCTCTATCTGCTAAACTCAATTTTTCAATGTGGAAAACCGTTTCTATACATGGCATTACTAAATAAACATGGTTTGTTTTTACTATTGTTCACTATTGTTCACTAATAAAATTTGATGTGCTATTTTATCGAACCTTTTAGGCTGTGTGCCCATGTTGTGTTTTTAAGCGTTTCCGCCAATTTTTTTATTTTTATTTTTTATTTCCCCCCACCACCGCTGAAACTCTTAAAAAACGCATTCCAATGCACGCCTGGGAACGGAACACATCGGGAGCACCGCTAAGGACATCGGGGGCCGTCAGAAGAGGAGTATATCCCTATTTTTTATATTATTTTTAACATTCTATCTTTTACTATTGATGCTGCATAGTCATCATTTCCGCAACTCCCTGCCGTGGATAAAACGCATGCGGAATTTGAAGCATCGCTTGGAAAAGTGATTGACAGGTTGGTCACACTTGTCAAGCAAAGTGTGACCAACTTTTTTCCACATATTTGTTATCACCAAGTTCAGAAATTTCCAATCTATCAAAATCTAAAAATGAATTAATCCCATCCGTCAACATTGTAACAAGAAAAAAATGAAAACGGCAGAACTATTTTTTTTTTTCTTTTGCCACAACATTGCTATAACGGGCAATCAAAATCTTGTATCTACCCCGAATAGTATCAATAAAAACATCAACTCGGTGTGCAAAAAATAAGCCCTCACTCAGCCGAGGTCCTAAAAAATGGAAGCGCTATGGGTCTCGGAAAATGGCGCCATTTTTTTTTGTTTTGTTTAAAAACTTTGGTGTTTTTTTCACCACTTAAATAAAAATCCATAAATGTTTGGGATCTGCAAACTTGTAATGACCTGGAGAATCACAATGGGAGGTCCGTCTTAGCATTTAGTGAGTATAGTACAAAAAAAAACAATTGTGGAATTGCACTTTGTTTTGCAATTGCACTGCAGTTGGAATTTTTTCCCCCCGTTTTTGGTAAAATCAATGGTGTGGTTCAAAAGTAGAATTCTTCCCACTAAAAAACAAGCTCTCACACGCCATATTCACCGAAAAATAAAAAAAAATTATGACTGGAAAGAAGGGGAGGAAAAAAATAAAACGGAAAATGACCCAGTTGTGAAGGTGTTAACAAAAGGAAAAAACCCAGCCATTTTTTTGTTTCCTCACTGTAGAATGCTTTTCATTAATCTGGTGAGTGGTTTAGAGAAAAGATATAGCTTTTAAAAAGAAGGCTGGCAGGGGTGGGCAATTAATTTTGCCATGGGGCCGCATTAGAAATTGGGATGGCGTCAGAGGGCCCGACTAATATAATTAACTCATTTGTACCCAATCTTTATTTAATGATGAGATGATGAACTGAAACCAGCTTGTGATTGTTCACTTTAATTGTTAGCTTTAACAGTGTTAAAGTTAACTCTACCCAGAGTCCCAGACCCTGGCCCGACCCAAACGCCCGGTCCAGACCCAAACGCCCGGTCCAGACCCAAACGCCCGGTCCAGACCCAAACGCCCGGTCCAGACCCAAACGCCCGGTCCAGACCCAAACGCCCGGTCCAGACCCAAACGCCCGGTCCAGACCCAAACGCCCGGTCCAGACCCAAACGCCCGGTCCAGACCCAAACGCCCGGTCCAGACCCAAACGCCCGGTCCAGACCCATTAATGCTAGCCTTACGTTGCACCACAGTGTCACTGGTCTGCTTGCAGCAGTATAGATCACACCACGCCTCCACGCCCGCACGTTTTAGCACAGAGTTGGAGGCGTGGTATGATGTATACTGCTGCAAGCAGACTCCACCAACAGCATCTACGCAGCCCTCTCAGACCACGCCCCCCCTCCAGCCTCGACCAGTCAGCGCTGCAGGTCTGGTGTGTGGGAGGTGTGCTGGAGGCAATGTTTCTGTACCGCTCTCAGGAGGTCGGGGTCCGCTCCGCTCACTGCCGCGTCTGCCAGGACTCCTCTGCTTTCCTCATGAATGATTCATGAGGAAAGCAGGAACCGGAGAAGTCCCGGACCCCTCCGCGGGCCGGTCACAGACAGTGGGCGGGCCGGATGCGGCCAGGGGGCCGCCCCTTGCCCAGGTCTGAGCTAAGGTATGAGTATAAATCTAGTAAGAAATAGAAGGTCCCTCTAATTTGTCCTCCAGGTACTGTCCATCAGTTGTAGGGGGGCAGCTGGTAACTCCTTCCCCTGGTCCATGGGGTAATGGGTTCATGCCTGTTTTAATTTAAGAATATCTTCATGAGGAGATCGTAACCAATATCAATCCTTGTGTATAAGCCGAGGCACCTAATTTTGCCACGGAAAACTGGGAAAACGTATTGACTCAATTATAAGCAGGTATGCATTGTCCCTGCATCCCCGTCCTGGTATGCATGGCCTCCCCATCCCCGTCGTGGTATGCATGGCCTCCTCCTCATCCCCGTCGGGGTATGCATGGCCTCCTCCTCATCCCCGTCGGGGTATGCATGGCCTCCTCCTCATCCCCGTCGGGGTATGCATGGCCTCCTCCTCATCCCCGTCGGGGTATGCATGGCCTCCTCCTCATCCCCGTCGGGGTATGCATGGCCTCCTCCTCATCCCCGTCGGGGTATGCATGGCCTCCTCCTCATCCCCGTCGGGGTATGCATGGCCTCCTCCTCATCCCCGTCGGGGTATGCATGGCCTCCTCCTCATCCCCGTCGGGGTATGCATGGCCTCCTCCTCATCCCCGTCGGGGTATGCATGGCCTCCTCCTCATCCCCGTCGGGGTATGCATGGCCTCCTCCTCATCCCCGTCGGGGTAGGCATGGCCGCCTCCTCATCCCCGTCGGGGTATGCATGGCCGCCTCCTCATCCATATCCTGGTATGCATGCTGCCCCCCCCTTGAGAAAATCATTAAAAAAAACCTCCTACTTACCTTCCCTGCACGCCCTCGCAGGGTCCAGTTTCGGTATCCAGCAGCTCCTGCGGCCGGGTGATCACATGACCCCGCTCATTAAGGTAATGAATATTCACCTCTCTCCGATCACTGGGACATGTGATCACTCGGCCGCAGGAGCTGCTGTAAACCAGAACAAGAGATGGCACGCAGGGAAGGTTAAGTAGGAGGTTTTTTTTATTTATTTTTTTTATTTACAGCTTCTGGAAGCCGGCATCTCCGCCTGTAACTGTGCACGCTATAAGGGAAATGAATATTCATTTCTTTTTAGTAGCGGGCACAGCTACAACCGCAGCCACCGATTCCAGTCACCCGCTGCTCCGCCAATCCCCCTCCCCGCCGTCTTTTGGCATAATGACTCGTGTATAAGCCGAGGGGGGGTGTTTTCAGCACAAAAAAAGTGCCGAAAAACTTGGCTTATACACGAGTATATACGGTAATTTCAAAGCTGCCAATTTGCTGAGAAGCCACTTGGGTCCTTGCCCATAGGTAGGTGCTTGTGATGATTATTGGGCAGCTTCCCTGTGAGTCAGGTTTTTCATTGCATTATTTGGCAGTTTTTCTGTGTATTTTCTCTGTTTATTATGTGAGCGAAAACACACCAATGTAACCGATTTTACTATAGCATGCAACTATCTGACTCGGCTTGGATTCCTCTTCTAGGTACTGGTACAACCTCAGATCATTAAGACGGAGTCCCTGGTCCTGACAGCACTGAAGGCTGATGGCAGCCCCGTCATGACTGCCGTGCAGAACCCTGCCATCACCACCCTCGCTACCCCTCTCCAGACCACGGCTCTGCAAGTACCCGTACGTCTCTTTATTTTATTAATGCTCTTTAGGCCTGTTTCACACATCAGTTTTTTCTGTCAGTAGTAATCTGCCAAAATGGCAGAAAACGGATCTGCCTGTGTAGGGACATCAATGTGTGCCGGACCGTTTTTTTTTTTTTTGATGGATCCGGCGAAGGAAGAAATTTAAAGGAACCGCTGTCTGGGGAGGAGAGAGAGACGTTCTATTGTCCATCCAGGCATGTCGGCGGGTGCCAAAATTTTGGCGGATCCGCAAAAAAACGGATCCAACGGAAGGCCATCCGTCAAGATCTGCCGGTAATGCAACTCAATGGGGGAGAAAAAAAAACGGATCCGCCAAGCAAAATGGCGGATCCGTTTTTTTTTTTTTTTGCAAAACGGCGGATTTTGACTGATGGTAACAGACGGATGTGTGAAACAGGCCTTAATTGTTGCTAATGGTTTGGAGCATCGTATACTAGAGAATGGCATAAATATTAATTTCCTTTTCTAGTTTTTGTGCACATTTGTAGTGATCACTGCTAAGCCCCTTTGTCGATCACCTGTTTATAGGGTCTGTGCATGCCCTTTGTAGTTTATCAAGCAATGGGTACAGGGTATGAGCCTGATGCGTATTCCTACACCCATCAATGGGACAGAGCTGCTGTCAGAGGTAATATCAGGGACATTTGCATGGTAACCAATGAGGCAGGCAGCACTGGAGAGTGAAGCCCCCCCATATGCATTAGACTAATGTTGCCGAATCCACGGATATTGACTTGTTTTGCTGAAAATGTAATCTGTATGGAGGCCTGGACAACGTGTCTGATTTTGGACTATTGCTCTTCCAGAGATAAGCCACCATCCGACATGTCTGGTGACAACTATGTCATAGAGAACACAGGGGCGCTCGGCTGAGCGAGTCTTCTGTATGGGAGAGCTGGCCGAATATCCGGCTGACAGCCATCTAATGTGTATCGCGGCTTTTAGGCTCAAACTTGTCAAGTACGGATTTCCTGATAACATAATAGATTTCTAGAGCTATATTACTAAATAAAATAAGCTGCTATCTTATGATAACACTATTAATGTTTAAGGAGTTACTACTATGTGGTATCTCGTATCCCATCAGCTTGACGTCAGTGTGCCCACTGTTAGGGGAAAGGCCCAGGTTATCATCTCCTGGGGACTGTATAGAATGGGATTAATGATTGATGGAAATGCCTTGAGGCTTATCGTGATGTTATAGGTCAAGGTGCCGCACAAGTTGTCATTCACCACAGTAGATCACTGCAATGACATGCACAGATCCCGATAAGAGATTTCATCATTTAATTGCAACACTCTTCACTAGTTAATCTGCTGAAAGAGAGAGTTAAATCATTTATTTTTATCTCTACATATCCCCCCTTTTCTGCAACACCTACTTTTGGCAGCATAGATGTCTTTGTTTTTGGGATTTTTTCATTCCTACTATCTGAGAGCAATTTTTCTTGACTTGTGCAGTAGCTTTCATTGGTGCCATTTTGGAGAACCTAAAGGGCCTGTCACACTACGCGATATCGCTAGCAATATCGCTATAACGTCACTGTTTTTGTGACGTAGCAGCGATATTGCTAGCGATATCGCTATGTCTGATACTTACCTCCGACCGCTCCCCCGCTGGTTAACGCTGATCGCGCGAGAACGTCCTGGACCGTTTCTCATCGTCAGCTTCCTGCTGGGCTTCCTGCTGTGACGACGAGCGACGCGTGGAGGCGGGCGGGAGGGCATCAGGATCACTTCGTCCGACAGGTAAGTAGCGACCCCCGACCCCTGCGATGTCGCTGGGGAGATCTGCCTGTGTGGCAGCTCACTAGCGACCACTTAGCGATGTACCAGCGATCCTGACCGCGTCATATCGCTTGTCGGTATCGCTGGTACATCGCTAAGTGTGACAGTACCTTAAGGATATGTTCACACCTGACAATGTTTTTGCCTCATATTTTGGGCAGCGTATTTGGTGCGTAAAATACGCAGCATTTCACAGTACCAGCAAAATCAATGCGATTTCTGAAATCTCATACGCACGTGCATCTTTTTTTCCCCCACGTATTTGGAGCCATGGTGTGTTTTTGCCAAGACGCAACATGTCAATTATTTCAGCATATTTGCAGCATTTTTCACCCATTCAAATGAATGGAATAAAATCTCTTAAAATTTGTATTACACAGAGCGTTTTTCGGCTAACACTATAGTTTTTGGTGCATGAAAAAATCTCAGCTTGTGAACATACTTTAAGGCTTCTTTTGGACTGCAGTTTGTATTAGAAAACTTCCAGCCAGACCAGTTGTCACTAAGGAAATGTTAAACGAAACCTGTCGCCTAAAGAAATGCACCAGCGGACGGTGCGGGGAGAGGTGCTGCTGGCCGCCGGGCGCTGCGGGGAGAGGTGCTGCTGGCCGCCGGGCGCTGCGGGGAGAGGTGCTGCTGGCCGCCGGGCGCTGCGGGGAGAGGTGCTGCTGGCCGCCGGGCGCTGCGGGGAGAGGTGCTGCTGGCCGCCGGGCGCTGCGGGGAGAGGTGCTGCTGGCCGCCGGGCGCTGCGGGGAGAGGTGCTGCTGGCCGCCGGGCGCTGCGGGGAGTGGTGCTGCTGGCCGCCGGGCGCTGCGGGGAGAGGTGCTGCTGGCCGCCGGGCGCTGCGGGGAGAGGTGCTGCTGGCCGCCGGGCGCTGCGGGGAGAGCTGCTGGTGGCCGGGCGGTGCGGGTTGACAATCAATGTGTCAGGGAGTGATGACTGCTTCCCTGCACCACTCCATTGACTGGAAGCGTGTGGCTGCTAGGAGAATATATAGCTTAATTTACTCTGTTGCTACTCTTTCGATAACCCGGGTATGCAAGGATTAATCACTATTTAACTCCAGATTAACCCTATATCTGCAGGTAAATTGTGATTCTCGAGGTGGGAGGATACCTTTATAGAGTAGGTTCACTTTTTTACACATTAGACAACTATAAAGATGAGTGGATCATGTTTATAAAGGAAAAAACTTCATATAATTTCTTGTTGTTGAAAACCACCTATAGCAGAAATGCATCAAACATCTGACTTCACGAAGGCTTCCTTTACATGGGATGATTTTCGGCCCAGAATAAACGTCAGCCGTTACAAGGATCAGGGCAGTGTGCGCTCAGCAATTGTTTTCCCTACAGTTTCATGATTGTCTGCAGCTCGTCTGTCACACGCGACAAAGTGTTACTGACCAGAGATCTTCTAGGGCCTGTCTTGTCCAGGCTTAAAGCTTGTGCTTTCCACTCTTGTGCAGCGATAATTGTGTAACGCGTTGTCTGCTTTCCGTTTACTATTGTAGACTTTGGTTGGTGGCAATGGAACTATTTTGACAACCATGCCAGTTATGATGGGTCAGGAAAAGATGCCCATAAAGCAGGTGCCTGGCATTTTCAAACAGCAAGAGGTGCCCAAGGAGGGCGAGAGGAGAACAACGCACAACATTATTGAGAAAAGGTATCGCTCATCAATCAATGATAAAATCCTCGAGCTGAAAGACCTGGTTATGGGAACTGATGCCAAGGTGAGCGAGTGTCGCATAACTTTTATTAAAATATATATAATATATATATTTATATTTCTTCGTGTCATTTTTAAAATGAAAAATGAATTCAACCCGTTCCAGACATGTGACATACTGGTGTCCGGTGTCAGTCCACGTGTCTGATTCTGGCTTGAGCAGATTCCTGGTAGATGCTGGCAGTGTTATACATCCAACATCTGCGGCGACCAGAACTAAACTCCGCTCACTGCTGTTGACCCCTGAAATGTCACAGTCTTTTTTTTTTTTTTTTTTTTTTAAACTACAACTCTTAAGTAGAGGGGTGGGGATCTCAGAAAATGGCGACACAAACCAATCTTTGAAAACTGGTTTGTACAATTTTCTGAATCGTATCTAATTTCCTTGCATGTAAGGCAGTTTTGCATCTTGAGATTTCAGGATCATGCGGCATACAGTGACCGGGGGTGGTGAGAGCTGACATCTTTGGTCAACATACTTTGATTTATCTGAAAAATTGTTACTTTGTTTCAGATGCACAAGTCAGGGGTCCTGAAGAAAGCCATAGACTACATAAAATATTTACAACAATCCAACCAGAAACTTCGTCAAGAAAATATGGCCCTCAAATTGGCAAATCAAAAAAATAGTAAGTTGTGCTGGTACTTGTATATTATTGCCTTAAACATAGAGAGACGGTGAGTTTTGTCACCAGGTTTTTGACACCTAACCTGGGAGCAGCATAATGTCGGGGCTTACCGGGCTGCTGACTAGTTTTTATAAAATCACAGTTTAATCAGCAGAAGATAATCACTAGAGAACAAGGAAACCTGCTGCTTATAGTCCTCCATATTCATGAGCTCTGCATAGTGTCGCCCCTACCAGCAATTGGTAACATTCTGTCTATGCACAGTGTACGGAGAAAGCTGCCAATCAGTGGTGTGGGTGGGGTTATACAGGGCTCTGCATTCCGAGAACTGAAATTAGTAGCAGATAAAACTGATTTTATCAACACTCCATTATGCAGCCCAGTAAGTGATACATCACTGGAATCGAGGTCTCTGCCCCTGCGTCATGCTGCTTTCAGATGTGGTAGCAAAAACCTGGGATGGATTTCTTTTAAGGCTGAAAGACACGAGTCCATCAAGTTCAATCTGCGGCAAACACCCCATGAGGCAGAAGCTCTTGGCTTCAAATTAGGGGAAAATTCCTTCCTGAATCCACATACGGCAGTCAGCTCCCTGGATCAATGTATCTTCACAAAATCTATAGCCATACCCCGCAATGTAAAATGGTCTTTCTATAAAGGCCTCCAGGCCTCCTTGGTCAAGTGATTTTGCAGTTGACTTAATGTATTTCACAAAACAGACTGCGTTCAGCCGCAGCTTTCCTATGTTTTCCAGGCGTCAATCAATTGTAGACTGTATCTTTGGGTGATCAAAGTTTCATCCAGTCCTGATAAGTAATTCTACTGTCCTATATCAGCTAATATTGCACCCCGTGGCCATGACCTGACCGCTCAATAAATCTGAATAAGTTATTTGATTAGACCTTTTATTATGTGAAGAGGTCACCCGGTGTAGGTTTATACACTGAAGGGGCAGAGTGTCGTGGTAGAGTCTCCAGTTATACAAGACCTTGGCCCCAGAGTCGAATCCTCACCATTTCTCTTCCTCTTTTGCGTATTTCTCAGCCTGTCACTTTAGTGCTCATTTCCGGATTCCTATGTTTTAATTGCTATGTCTGTAATATGCCATTGTTATTTTATAGAATATCTCAAGGGCATTGATCTAAGCAGCTTGGTGGACACCAGCATGGAAATGAAGATGGACGAGTTCAACCAAAACATTCTAATGATGTCCCCGCCAGCATCGGACTCTGGATCTCCTGCTGTCTTCTCTCCTTACTCTGTGGATTCAGAGCCAGGCAGTCCTCTGTTAGATGATGAAAAGGTGAAATCCTTGAAACATATTTTAGATATATATTTATTTTTTTTTTTTTTTTTTTAGCAACGAGACAAAATTGAAAGTAGAAATCAGTTGCTTTCTGCTCGTGAGGAGGAGTCCCACGTACATGAATAGTTTTAGCTTCATCACGTCAATGGCGTAATTATAGATGGGGGAATCGATTTGCAGGACTCTGGTCCAGTGGCCAGGTAAGTATCCTGTGCCCGTTGGATGAGAGCCCTGTGAATCTCCTAACCTCCCGGCATTCTGGGCTCTTCTTTCTAGTGCGACATCATCATTGTGGCGTGATGCAAACACAATGTTGCGTCAGCCATTAAAAGAGCTGAGTATGCCGGGAGGTAAGGAGAATTGCAGGGCTCCCATCTAGCAGTCGCAGATTACTGATTTGGCCAATGAAACGGAGTCCTTTGAATGAAAGCTTCTATCTGTAGGGGTAATCCAATTTTATATAAAGTTATTGAATGATGTCATAACTTGATAATCTGTGGGGGGGTCATGCTTTTGAGACACCCACTAATTCCTAGAATGAGGAGGTAGCAGGACTAGTTTTAGTGCTGCATCTCCTTCATGTGCAGCGGAGCATCGGGCTGTTCAGGGAACTCCAGCCTCCCCAGGTGAATAGGTCAGTGCTGCAGTTACTTGCATGGTGGGTGTCTGGGACCAACTCTGAAAGGAAACCGTTATGGGTTAGGCCTACAGTGCTATCTTAACACTGTGGCTTCTTCATTCTCAGAATTGTCCGGTGCGTTAGATGTCAGAACCGCATCGATCATAAAAAGATGGCGTCAATAGGTAGCTGATGAGAATTGCCATGTAAAGTGAAGATTTGCAACGTTTCAGGTTATGTAGGAATATAATTTTACAGCTATGAGGTACTTTGGTTATTCATTGTCTTGTAAGAAACATAACTGCAACACTTTCAACATATGGCATTGAAATAGAGCAGCTGTACTAAACTATAATCACCGTGCAATGGGCATAAAAATCCAGCATTTCCAGCTGTCGGGTGCTACCGCAGGCTGAATATTGCAGTGGATTTAGTAACGTTCTTAAGGTACAAGAGCGGTTATATGGTTCTCAGTTTATCCTTCAGTTTTTTTCTGTACACTTTGACATGCTCTGTCCATTTCCGTGTTGACTTTGTGCAGTTAAGTATCCTACAGAGTTACGACACGTGCCTCTTACACAACTTGTATCTTCTTTATTAGGTGAAGGATGAGCCTGATTCTCCAACAGGACTTGGCATGATGGATCGCTCCCGGATGCTTCTCTGCACGATGACGTTCCTTTGTTTGACATTTAACCCTCTGACATCATTGCTTCACTCGGATAATGGCCAATATTCAGACAGGACAATGCAGCATGGGACAAGTAGGACTATGCTGGGTATTGAGGTTTCAGGTGCGTCTCCTTTCCATGGCTTGTACTTATGTGATGGTTCTACAATCTTGAGTAACTACATAGGTTCAGTGTTAGACATCACACTGTTAAAAAACCTTATTCATTAGACTTAACACCAGCTGGACCTGCTGATTTCACTGAGACTAGTTTACTATTTAATGTAACAATCTTTGTAGCTTCCATAGGACTGAATTCACCAACTATAAACAGTAACCCCTTAAATCTATTCCGACTTTCTCTTCCCCTCCCCATAGACTACAATAGGCAGCTGTAATCTGATCCCTCAACGATCATGCAGCCTATAGTGTCAAAGCAAGTTTTGTTCAGATTGAATGACCAGCTTGGGAGGCAGGAGGAGTAGAAGTGTTGCATATAGTAGGTGTACGTTAAAGCAAATCTGTCAATGGACTAAATTATAAGCCGTCCCTATGGGCATGTAGGTCATAGTAAGTTGAATAAAATGATTCCTTGATATCTCCGATCCAGTTTATTTTTTCCAGAGAGATCCATGTTTTTCTTGCATGTAAATGAGCTATTAAGATCTATGGGCCAGTCACTGATCTCCCTGAGAATCTGCCTACAGAGATTATATTAAATGAAATGGGGAGTTATCAGTGTGAGACATGTAATGACTGACAGTCTGATATCACTGCAGAGCTGTGTGTGATTGTAACTAACGTAGCGCAGCAGAGCTGAATTTTTTTTCACATTACTTGGTTCTGCTGCACCAATCAGCACTTCAGCTTCCATCTCACAGGCAACCAGGAGAGGCTGTGCAGCAGAGCTGACAGCACCATGAGAGGGAGTTGCTGATTTGTTTTGTAATGAAACCTATTCTGCACTGCTGTACTGTGTAAGTAATCTGGCACAGCATGAAAAAACAAAATAAATCAGACCTAAAAAATAGCTTTCTTTCTTGCTTCATTGGGGGACACAGGTTACCATGGGTGTATCCTCCAAAAAATTCAGGAAAAAAACAGACAGGCCTAAATGCATCTGCACTAATACAGGGTGCAGATGCATTTAGGCCTGGCAAGTGTAAGGTACTTTGATGCAGTTTGCCAGCTTCTGTATTAAGGCCTTAATATCATCCAATACCTTATATATTAATATGTTTTTGTGCACTTTATATTTCTTTCAGGGTGCAGTTGGGCCCAAATGGTTCTGCAAACTGTGGCCTCTGTTCACACGGGATGCATTTTAGTTGGCACTGGGCAGCCCCCGTATATGGTGTTACTAAGAGGCTGTGAACCAGAAGCCCTGCATTCCCTGTGTGAACACTGCCACATGCAGATTATTTTTTCTGCGCTGGTGTGCCACACGGCCAATCCCTGATTGTAGGTTGGCTGACTCATTTGGTATTATTGCACCTGTGCAGCTGCTATTTTACTTGGGTCCACTGCACCCTGTATTAGTGCAGATTCATTTAGGCCTGTCTGTTTTTTTTCCTGAATTTTTTGGAGGATGTTTTCCTCTTTTTGAGGTTTTCATGTTATAGTAGGACTGGCAAGTACCATGGGTATATGCTGCTGTCGCTAGGAGGCTGACACTATGCAAATAAGAAAAAGTTAGCTCCTCCCCAGCAGTATACACCTACCGACAGGTCCAAATTTCCTCAGTTTTTGCTTAGTCTCTGAAGGAGGCGGACCTGGATCTAACACCAGATCCGCAGTGTTTTTTCCTTACAGGTTTTGTGTGTGTTTATTAATCATTTCACCTTTACTTTTCAGATACAGCTCTTCAGGTAACAGGGTGCAGATTTCTCACCCTGTTTTCCCACATTTAAGCGACCGAGAGAGCAGTGTGGTGTCACCCACATCGCCCACTCTCGAACCCGCTGGCAGGACTTTGTCCTCTGTCCCCTGTTTCAGGGCGACTCTCGGTGTCCAGTCCTTTCCTTATCCCCTCCTCACCCCTCTCCTCGGAGAGGGCTGAGAGGAAGACGGTGGTCACCGGTGGTGGCCTTCCCCGTTATTTCCAAGGGGTGACGCAGTCTTCTGCACCGTCAGGAGACGGTGCGGGAAGGAGGATCTTACTCCCAGGACCCTCTCCATCCCAAGGGCTCCTGATGTCATCCTCAGCCATGAAGAGGAGCCAGATCAAGAAGCACCCACCGATAAACCTCTTAAGCCCCTGCAGCTCTTGCTCCTCCCTCAGGACTCACTTTCAAATTCCGCGCCTTTTTTCTTATAGCGCGCACTGTTCGGCATTTTTACAGCCTTGTTCCTCCAGGCTGTTCTCCGTTTAGGCCACGCCCCCCTCGCCGGCGTTGCACAATCAGCGCCTTTCTTTCAGTTTACAGCGCCGGACACGCCCGCTACCTGTTCGTATGTCCCGACACTGACATTATGCTCATAGCAGGTTGGTCACGCCCCCCACAGACTTTCAGTTTCTTCGGCCGGGCACGCCCCCTTCTTTTTCGGCGCGCTCTACCTTACTGGCCAATTACAGAGGGTCCCTAAGTTGTTAACCCTGCCCACCGTTCAGCGTGTCTCAGAGTGCACAGCCTCTATCTTGTGCTCTTGCAGCGTCTTCTCTCTCCCGGGGGACTAAGATACCTGCCTCCTGTTCAGAGTTCCGACGGGGGACACAACTACCTGTGCTACTGCTGCTGCATCGCCGGGTGTCTGGTAGGCTTTGCTTTCCTCTCCCCTGGCCATCGGTTAGCCCCCCTCAGCAGTATTGCCTCCATAGCGTCCTGCTGCAGTCTTCACATACGCTCTACCTATGCCCAACCCTGCCGGGGCCTCTGGCTATATCCCTACGGTAGTTCACTACGCTTGTGCCCACTGTAAGAGAAAGTGGGCTTCAGGCCAGCCGTCTCCTTTCTGCCCGTCCTGCAGTCCTTCCACCATGTCTGCCCCTCAGGACACCTCTAACGCCCTGGATGAGAGCAATCTCCCACTTCCGGAGTGGGCTGTTGCCATGTCCCAGTCGGTATCAGGTCTGTCCATTGCCATGTCTAAGTCCGTATCAGACCTCACCAAAATATCACAATCCCTGGTACAGGTCCTGGTACGTATTCCGCATCTCTCTAACGCCACCAGCGCTCCGAGCACCTCTCGCGGTGATTCGCACGCACCTGACCACGACCTCCACAGGGACAGATCAGGAGAAAGATCTAGGAAGCAGACTGTCTAGCTCCTCCTCAGATTCAACAGCACCACGGGTGCCCCTTTCTGCCCTTTCCCTCTCCTTGGAGGCGGTCGTCGGGTCAGACATAGCCTCTCTGTCAGAGTCTGACTCTGATGCAGATCATACCTCTAGAACGCAGGACATGGTAGGTAGCCTTATTTTGGCTATTGTTCAAACACTCGAAATAAAGGAGGAAAATGCTAGTGCTCAAGATCAATCCATTTCATTCAAACAGGTAAAACGTCCTTCCAAGCTTTTTCCCCAATCACAATGAGTTTGAGGTCACTACCTTTAGACACTGGGAACATCCCGGGAAACGCTTCCAGGGAAGAAAACGACTAGACATCCTTTACCCCTTTAGTCCTGACCTTGTCAGAAAATGGTCAGAATCTCCTAAGGTGGACCCGCCGGTTTCACGCTTAGCATCTCACACAGTCCTGTCAATTCCCGATGCAGCGTCCCTCAAGGACGCTACGGACAGACAGAGTCTCTATCCAAATCAGCCTTTGAGGCGTCAGGTGCTTCTTTTTGCCCAAACTTTTCCTCCTCATGGGTGGCGAAAGCAATATCCGCCTGGGCCAACATACTTCGTCCAGGCATTGTGGCGGCAGCTCCCACACGAGCTAGCAGATTTGGCAGACCAAAATGCCCATGCGGGTAAATACATGTTGAATGCCTCCCTGGATGCTGCTGCTTGCTCAGCAAGAGCAAACAGCAATATTGTTGCTATTCGCCGCATCCTTTGGTTGAAGGCGTGGAACGCAGATCCGGCCTCCAAAAAATCTCTCAATGGCCTATCTTTCCAGGGTGCCAGCCTCTTTGGGGCTAAGCTAGACCAGATCATCTCGGATGCTACTGGAGGCAAGAGTACTTTTCTGCCCCAATCCAGGCCAAGATGCCCTTTCAACAGAGCCCCCAGCCTTTTCGGCCCTTTCGGCCTTTCTCTTCCTCAGACGGATCCTCTCAGCAGGACTGTTCTCCCACACAGGGAGAAAGAAGGAAACCTTCCTTCAAACCTGCCCCTCTAAGCCCTCCAGTTCTCACAGGCACAGATTTTCCTCTAAATGACGGGCCACCCCCACCTGGGAATCTTTCCAGGGTGGGAGGCAGGATTTTTCTTTTCAAGGAAACTTGGTTGGCGGCGGTCAACGACGCTTGGGTCAGGGAGATTGTCACTTCAGGCTACAAAATAGAATTTTCTTCGCCCCAAAAGGACGTTTCTTCCTCTGTCGTCCACCAAAACAGCCCTCTCATGCCCCAGGGCTTTTCCAGGCTGTCTCTTCCTTACTAAACTCAGGAGTAATCGTACCCGTTCCTTGGTACGAACGGTTTTCCGGGTTTTACTCAAACCTGTTCGTAGTCCCAAAAAAGACTGTTCCCTTCGCCCGATCTTGGGCCTCAAACAGTTGAATCGTCACCTTTGTGTTCGCCACTTTCGAATGGAGTCCTTGCTCTCTGTGATCGCCTCCATGGAGCCGGGGGAATACCTTTGCTCTGTGGACATACCAGACGCTTATTTGCATGTTACTGTTTGTGTGTAGCATTAAAGGTTCCTCAGGTTTGCCATACAGGAGTGCCATTATCAGTTCATGGCTCTCCCATTCGGTCTGGCGTCCGCCCCCAGGGTCTTTATGAAGATCATGGCGGCGGTCATGGCCATTCTTCGTTCAAAGGGGATTCTTATAATCCCTTATCTCGACAATCGCCTGGTCAAGGGTCCATCTCGCCGGGACTGCGATCACAGCCTCCACATCACTCTGGACGCTGCTTCGTCTCGGCTGGATAATCAACAAAGAGCAGTCGATCCTGATCCCAACTCAGCGTCTCGTATTCCTGGGCATGGAATTCGATACCAGCCAAGCTCTAGTCTTCCTTCCAAAGAAGAAATTTTCGTCCCCCGACGGGATCAAAGCTCTAAAGCGCCCGGTCCCTCTTCCCCTTCGGCTCTGCATGAGAGTCCTGGGGAAAATGGTTGCCTCCATGGAAGCAGTGCCATATGCCCAGTTTCCCTCCCACCCTCTCCAGCTGGCCCTCCTGTCTGCTTGGGACAAGACAACGATCTCCCTGGACCGTCCAGTGCTTCTGCCTCTCAAGGTGAGGCAATCCCTAACTTAGTGGACGCTTCCCAACTCGGTCCTACGTTGGGAGATCCTTCGTTCCCATTCGATGGCAGGTCATCACCACCGATGCCAGTCTCCTGGGTTGGGGAGTGGTTTTTCTCTGACAGCGCAGGGCCTCTGGGATGCCCAGGAAGCTCTCCTTGCAATCAATCTCTTGGAGATCAGGGCAATCTTTCTTGCCCTCATCCGCTGGCAGTCCATCCTCGCGGTGAAGCCTGTCCGCATCTAGTCGGACAACGCCACGGCTGTCGCGTACATAAATCACCAAGGTGGAACTCGCAGCAAGCAGATCATGCTGGAGGTGGTGAAGATTCTGCGTTGGGCGGAAAGCCATGTCCCCGCCATATCAGCTGTCCACATTCCAGGAGTGGACAACTGGGAAGCTGATTTCCTGAGCCGTTAAGGGCTCGTGTCAGGCGAGTGGTCTTTCAACCCCGCCGTCTTCCACCAAATTTGTCTGAGGGTGGGGCGTTCCGGATGTCGACCTCATGGCGACTCGAACAAACCACAAGGTTCTCCGGTACGTAGCCAGGTCTCGGGATCCGATGGCTGTCGGTTGCGATGCTCTTGTGATCCCGTGGTCCCAGTTTCGCTTGCCTTATCTGTTCCCACCCCTTCCCCCTGATCCCAAGAATCGTAAAAAAGATAAAGGCAGAAGGGGTCCCCGTTCTTTTTGTAGCTCCGGACTGGCCACGGAGGGCCTGGTATGCGGAGCTAGTGAACATGCTCTCCGACGTTCCCTGGAGGCTACCAGACCGTCCAGACTTTCTATCGCAAGGGCCCCTCTTCCACCCGAATTCTCGGTCTCTGAATTTAATGGCATGGCCATTGAGGCCGTGATACTGAGGTATCCAGGTTTTTCCCACAAGGTCATCCAGACCATGATTAAGGCAAGGAAGCGCAACTATCACAGATGTTGGAAAGCCTTCTTTCGGTGGTGTGAGGTCAACAGTTTGTTTCCTATGACTTTTTCTATCCCCTCCATTCTGGGTTTTCTGCAGACAGGTCTCGACTCTGGCCTTTCCCTAAGTACCTTAAAGGGTCAGGTGTCCGCTCTGGCTATCCTTTTTCAAAGGGATCTGGCTTCTCTACCCCAGGTGAAGACTTTTCTTCAGGGCGTCACTCACATAGCGCCTCCTTACCATTCTCCGGTCAAACCATGGGATCTGAATCTTGCTTTGGGCGCCCTCCATCGTGCGCCTTTTGAGCAGATTCAGGATGTTTTCTTTCCCTCCTCTCGTGGATGGTAGCCTTCCTTGTCGCCATTACCTCGATTAGGAGGGTCTCAGAGTTGGCAACATTGTCCTGCCATTCCCCTTTCCTAGTTTTGCACCAGGACAAGGTAGTCCTCAGACCGGTTCCCGCCTTTCACATCAATGAGGACATCGTCCTCCCTTCTCTGTGTCCCTCTCCAGCTCATCCCTTGGAGAGATCCATTCACATGTTGGACTTGGTCAGGGCTATTCGAATCTACCTTGCTAGGACTGCTCCCTTCCGTCAGTCCGATTCCCTGTTTGACGTCTCTGAAGGTTGTCGGGGAGGATTTCCAGCTTCCAAATCCACCATTGCTCGTTGGATTCGTTCATCGGTTCTGGAGGCATACCGCGTCCAGGACAAACAGCCTCCTCCGGGGGTGAGGGCTCACTCTATCCGGGCTGTGGGAGCTTCCTGGGCTGTTTGTCACCAGGCTTCAGCCTTGCAAGTTTGCAAGGCTGCTACCTGGTCATCCCTCCATACCTTCGTGAGATTTTACAAGGTAGATACTCACGCCTCTGCTGATGCAGGCTTGGGTAAGAAGATACTGCAGGCGGCGGTCTCTCACCGGCCGACCTAAGTACCCTTCTCTCAGCATTTATTTCCCACCCTTGGGACTGCTTTTGGACGTCCCATGGTAACCTGTGTCCCCCAATGAAGCGAGAAAGAAAGGGATTTTTGGTACTTACCGTAAAATCTCTTTCTTGGAGCCTTCATTGGGGGACACAGCACCCTCACTTAATGTTGTACTGTGTTGGCCAATGTGCCGTTGTTTTGGTTGGTACATAGGTTGAGTTCTTATGGTTGAGTTCTTATAGTAGCTCCTTATACCGCTTTTGCACTAACTGAGGTAATTTGGGCCTGTCGGTAGGTGTATACTGCTGGGGAGGAGCTAACTTTTTCTTATTTGCATAGTGTCAGCCTCCCAGGGACAGCAGCATACACCCATGGTAACCTGTCTCTCCCAATGAAGGTTCCAAGAAAGAGATTTTGAAAAGAGGTTTTGTGACGGATCCGCAGAAAGAAGAATTTTAAAGGAGCCGCAGAGAGAAAGAGAATTTTTTCCGTCCGGCAGAAATTATTTCAGGGTTAATTTTCTCCCTGACTTCCTTTCTCCGGGCATGCGCACTGGAAAATGCGGATCCAACAACAAAAAAAGTTGCAGGGTCAGGCATGCCGGCGGATGAAAAAAATTTGGCGGATCCTCACAAAAACGGATCCAACGGATGGCCATCCGTCAAGATCCGCCAGTAATGCAACTCAATGGGGAAAAAAAACGATCCGCAAAAAAAAGGTGGATCCGTTTTTTTCAAAACCTGGCGGATTTTGACTGTTGGTCAAAAACGGAAGTGTGAAAGAGGCCTTAGTAGTTTGAACTGATTCGTTGGGGAATTGGGAGCCAATGGAGGGATTTGCAGAGGGGAGAGACAGGGGAGTAGCGAGGAGAGAAGTGGATTAGTCGGGCAGCAGAGTTGAGGACAGACTGGAGTGGTGCAAGAGAGTTAGCAGGGAGGCCACAGAGGAGAGTGTTGCAGTAGTCAAGGCGGGAGATGATGAGGGCATGTACAAGAGTTTTAGTAGATTGAGGGCTGAGTAAGGGACGAATTCTGGAAATATTTTTGAGTTGGAGGCGACAGCAGGTTGCAAGAGTTTGGATGTGTGGTATGAAGGACAGGGCAGAGTCGAGAGTTACTCAGAGGCAGCGGATTTCAGCTGCGGGAGAGAGCGTGATGCCGTTTGCCATAATAGATAGATTGGGTAGGGAAGATACGTGAGATGGAGAAAAGATAATGAGTTCAGTTTTGTCTACATTGAGTTTCAGGAAGCGAGAGGTGAAAAACGAGGATATGGCTGATAGACACTCCGGGATTCTGGACAGCAGAGAGGTGACATCTAGGCCAGAGAGGTAGATCTGAGTGTTGTCCACATATAGGTGACACTGGAAGCCATGGGACTTTGAGTTATCCTAGACCAAGAGTATAGATGGAAAAAAGTAGGGGCCCCAGGCCAGAGCCTTGGGGGACTCCTACAGAGAGAGGGCGGGATGAGGAGGTATTTATCTGGGGATGTACTTTTTTCCACATGAAGAAAAGCGGTCACCCCATGAATTCATATAAACAAACGTCATATGGTCTGTTTTTTATCTTATGCCCACTTAATATACTGATGTGGATGCAGGATCTCCTACCAACCATGGGTGTCTAAAGTATTGGCTCCATCTGGTGGAGCGCACTCTGCGTTCCACCAGTACGTACTTCCCTAGTGGAGGGACCATGTGACTGGACCGACGTCACTTCTGGTCACACGTAATGGCACCATGCTTCTGTCTGGTGGAGTGAATTATGTGTTCCACCCGGACACCCTATCATAGCGATCATGTGACCGGTCTTACATTTCCGGTCACATACTTGCGGTCTGCCCACTCTCTGGAGTGCAGCATGCATTTCATTCGGAACTCAGTTTACTGGTATGATTTATTTATTTATTTTACTCCTTTTATATAGCGCCATTAATTCCACAGCGCTTTACAGACATTGTGCGCCCCAATGAGGACAGTGCCTATAATCTACCTAATTTTCGGTCTATCCAGTGGCACCTTTTGAAATGGGACAGCTCTACCTATAAAAATCATAGACACACATAAGACCTGATGACATGCGGTCTGCATAATCTAGAAGCTGATCGGAGCCCTTCACCCTCAATCCTCTAATGAACCCCTGACTTCATTTGTGAGGCGGGAAACGCATTGGTAAGTGATGTTGTTTCACCACAAGATAAGGGATACCAACTTAGGCTATGTGCACACGCTGCGGATTGATCTGCGGATTTTGTGAAATCAGCAGGTAAATCCGCAGGACAAAAGTCCTGCGGTTTATCTGCGGTTTTGCCCTGCGGTTTCACACCTCAAAAGGAGTCAAACCGCTGCGGATTCCGCACAAACAATTGACGTGCTGCCTATTGTAATCCGCGGAAAAATCCGCAGCATCTGCATAGCGGTTTTTGTTTTGCATAGGCTAACATGGTACTGTACACCGCTGCGGGTCCGCAGGGCCAAATCCGCTGCGGATCCGCAGCAGAATCCGCAACGTGTGCACATAGCCTTATTGTAGTTGGGAGCTTATTAGAATTCCCACTATGACGATGTCCACTTTATATCTTGAACATTGAACCAAAATTATCTGAATAGTGATACCTACATTCTTGGCATATATTATGTCTGACATATACAATACTACTATACTTGGAATCTCATTTGACCTATTTTTGATGATGTTGACAGTAGTCTCTGTTTCTTACTGTGGGAGGTAGTCTGCACTGTCATCTTAGCATTGAATGTCGACATGTGATTTGAGTACATAAAACTCATTTGTGATTCCCACTATACCATTAGTCAGCAGGCTATACAGCTACCCAGAAGGCGTACTCTCCAAAAAATCCAAGTTAACCAGGCAGTGAGCACTTTATTACAGCCTGTGTATTAACCCAGGCTCTCACTGATTAAACAGGATACTGTCAGGTTCTCTAATCAATAAGCACTTTATGGGTGTTGGTGAGAGATTCCCTTTAGGGTCAGACAGGTTTAGTCTACGTTGCACGGAGGCGCCAATTCGTTTCACCATTGGGTGCCAACTAGAGATGAGCCAATTTGTTCTGATCCCTGCTTATTCGGCAAGCTATAGTGCTTACAGAGTAAGCTGCAGAGGGAACCCAGTGACATGGAGAGCGCCGGCTGATAAGCTGTGCAGCTGCATGTGTCACGGCTTTGTCACTGTCACAGCACATGCATGGGAGAGCCTGTGTGTTGGCCCTCCATGCATGTATCCGGGTTCCCTCTGCAGCTTATTCGGTAAGCACTATAGCTTGCCAAATAAGCAGAGACTCGAACAAATTTGCTCAACTCTAGTGCCAACCTCTGCTGCCAGGTAGGAAAATGAGATATCAATTCGATTCCCTAGCTATATATAATTTCGGTACTTATTTTAATATTTGACCTGGTTTATGACTATTGTGTATACACACCTATGTCTGATCCTTTCACTGAATTGTTTTTATAGAGTCTGGAGCATTTTGGAGGAATCAAAAGCTATTTTTAGGTCTGATTTATTTATTTTTTTTCATACTTATTCCAGACCACATTTTTGGTTTTGTAAGTAATTGGGCACAGCTCTGCAGTGAGATCAGGAAAGTAGACTGTCAGTTATTACGTGTCTCACCTCTTTTTGTTTCATATAATGTAAGCTCTGGAGGCAGATTCTCGGAGATCTATGTCCAACCCATAGATCTTAACAGCTCATTTACTTATTAAGAAAAACATAGATTTCTCTGAAATAAGACATGAAATCACAGTGATTATTTGAGTCAGCTTCCTATGACCAATAGGCCTATATAGACAGCTTAGGAGGGGTGGTACTACTGACAGATGCCTCTTAACCCTTTTAAGGACTGTAAGTTGATTCAATCAAATTGGTTTCAATTTAACACTGTGGTTTGTCCTCAAAGGGTTAAAGCAGGTGAGGGAGGTGCAGGGTAGCATCTAGAACTGCGGATGGCCATGGTTATTTCTCACTGCCATGCTCGTACCACTTCTGCTTTAACCCCTTTCTGATGTTGGGTATAATAGTGCGCCCACATCAGAATCCCTCCCTTTGATGTGAGCTGCGGCGCTGATCCCACATCTTTCCTGGCACATGTCGGCTGTTTTGAACAGCTGACATGTGCCTCTAACAGCCACGGGTGAAATTCGCGATCCACCCACAGCTGTTAACCCATTAAGTGCCGCTGTCAATCATTTAACTCGTGCTTCTGGCATGCTCGCCCATTGGTGACCCCGTCACCTGATCGTGGGTCACTGATGGGTTGGCATTACAACCAGAGGTCTCCAGCAGACCTCTATGGTTGTCATAGCAAGTGAGCATTTCTGCTACATACAGGCAATCAGATAACTGCAGCTTCTAGTCTCCCATGGAGACTATTGAAGCATGCAAAAAGTAAAAAAAAAAAAAAAAAAAATTTTTTTTTTTAAAAATATAAAAAAAATATAAGTTCAAGTCGCCATTCAAAATAAAATGGATAAAAAAAATCAAACCTACACATATTTGGTATTGCTGCGTTCAGAATCGCCCGATCTATCAATAACAAAAAAAAATAATTAACCCGATCGGTAAACGTCGTAACGAGAAAAAAGTGAAAATGCCAGAATTACTCTTTTTTTTTTTGGTTGCCGCTGTATTGCAATAAAATGCAATAACGGGCAATCAAAAGATGATATATATCAAAATAATATAAAAATAAATGTCGGCTCGATGCGCAAAAAAAATAAGCCCTCACCCAGCCCCAAATCACAAAAAATGGACATGCTACAGGTCTCAGAAAATGGCGCTTTTTTTTTTTTTTACCATTTAAATAAAAAAGAACCTAGACAGGTTTTGTGTCTATGAACG
This sequence comes from Dendrobates tinctorius, assembly GCF_039654945.1. NCBI lineage: Eukaryota > Metazoa > Chordata > Amphibia > Anura > Dendrobatidae > Dendrobates > Dendrobates tinctorius. The sequence continues at coordinate 1,978,798 of NW_027361762.1, forward strand.
CGTAATGACCTGGAGAATCATAATGACAGGCCCGTTTTAGCATTTAGTGAACATGGTTAAAAAAAAAAAAAAAAGAGTGCAATTGCACTTTTTTTTTTTTTTTTTTTTGCAATTTCCCCGCTATTGGAATTTTTTTCCCGTTTTCCAGTACACTTTATGTTAAAACCAATGATGTGAGGTTCAAAAGTACAACTTGTCCTGCAAAAAACAAGCCCTCACATGGCTATTTTGACCAAAAAATAAAAAAGTTATGGTTGTGGGAAGAAGAGCAAAAAACAAAAGCAGAAAATGGCCTGGCGGTTAAGGGGTTAATATTCACTTATATTATGGAATCATCACAAATCATCAAAAATGGCTTTGGTGAGTGCTGCCACTTTATTACTACTTTTATACATGAATTTAACAAGCACCTGCTCATTCTGAGCACCCGAGTGTTTGTGCAAAGTGGTCCTTGGAACAGCACCAGTGATCTGATACGACCATCCTGGGGGCACTGCCGACCTCCATTATTCCCTATGGTCATTAATTTGTGCAGATTGGTGAATCTACGGTGACCAATATCTATAGTATGTGGGAGAGATGATGCACTATAAGGATGTAGAAGCCTTTAGTGTACTGTCCTACATCATTAATGATAAATATACATTGAGACTAATCCGTGTAATGCTGACATACTGTGAATGCTGGGTATAACCACTTGTGTCTCATTATACTGCAGGTCTGTCTGGGAGCTGGCTTGACTGGCTCATCCCTACATTAATTCTCTGGCTGGTAAATGGCGTGATTGTTCTCAGCGTCTTCATGAAGCTACTGATCCACGGAGAGCCGGTGACACGGTTGCACTCACGTTCTTCTGTAAAGTTTTGGAGGCACCGAAAACAGGCTGACCTGGATCTCGCTCGGGTAATTTTATCACTTCTTCGTTTAAATTTTTTTTTTTTTATTTAGGTCCCATTATTTGCTATTTAGTTTCTTAAATAATTTGTGTAGGTGGTTATAATTTATATTTTCAGCCAGTGAGGGGAGAAGTCGTCAACTGCGGCTGATGGGAGCAGAAATGGGTTTCTGCTCAGTCACGATAATCCCACAGTGCCAAGCCACAAGAAGGCAAAGGAAAACCTATGAGGCAGATGACAATTATCTCTTATGTGGGAGAAATTCCTTCTGAACACCAAAAATTGATAACCAAATCCACTACACATCCATCTGTAAGATATAGTACGTTTAACCCGTTCACGACTGCCGACGGTATATAAACATCAGCACTTGCTGGCCTTTGAGCAGCACCGTTTCTTTATGGTCATCATTCTTACAGGGCTTGTGACCCCCAGAGTCCGGCGAGCTCTGGAATTCCAGTGCAGAGCAATAGTTCTGACCCTGTGTTATCTTCTAGATGCTGCGATTACGACATTTAGAAGTTTGCTCTCTCACCCCTCTGCCATCCCCACAACGTGATCACGTGGAACCAAGGGTTGTCATCGCAATCGGAGAGCAACTATGGTGGCCTGTTAGACCCTGCTACTGGCTGGGTCTAACAGGTGTTATTGCAATGTGTGAGAACAGCGATCAGAGAAATAAAAGTTGGAGTCCCTATACAAGGACTAAGTAAAATATTTAAAGAGAGATTTTTTTAAGGCTGTTTTTTAAAAAAAATTAAAAATCCAATAAATACGTTCATGTAATAACAAAATTAAACAAAAAATTACACGTATATGGTATTGCCGGGTCGGGAATGACCCGATCTTTAAAATTGTCACACTATTTAACCACTTCAGTGAACACTGCAAAAAAGTATGCTATTTCATCATACCGCTGAACAAAAAGTGGATTAACACCATCAAAAAACAAGCCCCGATAAAGCTCCATCAGCGGAAAAATAAAAAAAAGTTATAGCTCTCAGAACACAGCAATGCAAAAAAGAATTGTTTTTTTTCATAAGTTTTTATTGCATAAAAGCAAAACATAAATAAGCAGATAGAAATGGTAATGCTCTAATCGCACTGACTGAAGAATAAAGCTGCCAGCATAGAAAAACCTCTAAAAAAAAAAAAAAAAAAAAAAAAAAAAAAAAAAGTTGCTGAATTGCTGGTTTTTGTTAATTCTGACTCCCAAAAATCTGAATAGAAAGCGATCAAAAAATGTTACTTGCCTGAAAATGATACCAATAAAAACGTTGACTTGTCCTGCAAAAAGCAAGACCTCACATGACTGTCAGCCGAAATATAGAAAAATTATAGCTCTCAAAATATACAATCGCCGACAGAAGATTCCCCATAATGAAAGAGATGGAGGCACTGTGGACGCCATAGGACCTGTGATCCATCAGTGTCCATCTTTTCTCCTTCGCCTCATTGGGGGACACAGATACTGTGGGTGTATGCTACTGCCGCCTGGAGGCTGACACTAAGTGAAAAAAAGAGGTTAGCTCCTCCTCCGCCGTATACACCCTCGCCCCGATTGCGGGCGGAATTCGTTTTTGCTTAGTGTCTGTTGGAGGCACACGTCTCTGTTTCCAGACTGATATTTTTTTTTTTTTTTTTTACCCATGAAGATAAGACAGGGGCGACAGACCCTATTGAAAGGGTCCGATTTCCCCAAACCATCAACGGGTGACCACGTGTGAGTGTCGCCTCCACGTATCCTCTCCCGCAACGGGGATTTTTTCCAGACGTTACTTTTTTTTTTTTTTTTTACATGAAGGTGAGATGGGGCGACGGACCCTATTGAAAGGGTCCGATCTCCCCAAACCAACAATGGGCGAGCACGTGTGAGTGTCGCCTCCACGTACCCTCTCCCGCAACGTAGGATTTTTCCATTGCTTTTTTTCACGTGAAGGTGGACAGGGTGACGGACCCTATTGAAAGGGTCCGATCTCCCCAAACCAACAACAGGCGAGCACATGCGAGTGTCGCCTCCACGTATTCTCTCCCGCACCGTGGGAATGATGCCGGACTTAGCCCTGACCACCCTAAGGTATTGAAACCCTAGGCTGCAGAGGCACAAGTGCAGTCCGTGCGGGCCCCCACTGCGCCACCAATGCAAAGGCTGCGGTGCGGCAAGGGGGCGGACGGTCCCTCTCCTCATCGGTTGAAGGGGTTAGATGAAGCCAGGGTGCCTGCACCGTCCTTTGTTTCATACGGCCCCCCCTCCCCTGAGCTGGAGCTGAAGCACGGAGGAGGGTGGCCTGGGAGGGCTCCTGCAGAGGCGCAGGGCGGCAGCCCTTAGCTTCATCTGGGCGCCACAACGCGCTCCCTGGAGTCGGGCAGCGGCGGACCCGGTTCCGGCCTTGGCTGGGGTTCGGCGATTCCGCCCCCCCCCATGGGCGATATAAAAAACTTAGGCTTCGGCCGTCGCTAGGCCTCGGTCTGAAGTCCCCGGCGTCGCGTCACGTCGGCCCCGCCCTCCATGGCCTGGGCGGACGCAGAAGAAATTGAGGCCCCGGGAATCCCTAGCTTTCCGGCAAGGAGTTCGGATACTTCGCCAACCACTCCCTCACACCGTTTCGGCATGAGGATTCTAGGAAAAATGGTGGCAGCAATGGAAGGGATCCCGTTCGCCCAGTTCCATCTCCGCCCCTGCAGCATGCCCTCTTGTCATCCTGGGACAAGAACCCTTTCTTCGGTCGTCCATGACAGCACCACCTGAGAGAGGGGATCCGCCCTTTAGGAACAGGAAACCTACAGATACAAAAAGGCGGCACCTCTCCCACGCATCAGTTGGTTTCCTGTTCCTAGAGGACGGGACTTCCTTCAGATCATCCATCATGGAGTCGTCGAGGGATTCCCAGGCCGGCTGACCGACCCAGGTAGCGGGGGGTTCTCCTACCTCGGTCACGCGCGGGTCCCTGGAAGCGCCACGGTGGGGCCGGGTAGGTTGCCACGGCAGTGGTCGGAGCAGGTGGAGCACAGGGTCCGGTGGACTGCCGCCTCCATATTGCGGGCACCAGGTATGTATGCCCCGGGCCCCTCCTGGTGCGTTCTCCCTCGGGGGTCCAGTCCTCCTCTCCTATCCGGGCGGCGGTGGCAGGTCGGCGCGCGTGGGGCGGCAGGCATACCGGAGCCGGGGGCGCCGTGCCGGCTCCTTCCGCGCGCTCCCGCGGGCTATGATGAGCGGCGGAAGGGGCGGGGCCGAAATCGGAAGTCGGGTGCCGGCCGGCTTTTCAGTGCGCGCCGCGGGTGCACGGCGGTCCGGGGAGGGGGTGGCCGGTACAGGCGGGGGGGTCCCAGGGGGGGTGCCACGCCAGAACCCTGCTGACCCGGCTGGGAGGCCTTAAAAGACAGGAGGTGACACTGCTGGGGTGCTTCTGAAGGCCCAGCAATGGAGACGACCGAAGCCCCCCATAGAGCAGCAGGACGAGGCGCAGGAGCGCCCACAGAAACAGGCCACGGTGAAGCCTCATGCAAGTGGCCAGCAAAAAAAAGCAGAAACGTCCGAGCGAACAGAGCCACAGAAGTTCCTCCAGGATAAAGGACCCTCCTGCCTCCCTCCGTGATCCGGTACCTACCTCATCTGCATGGGTAAGAGATCTCCGTGAATGTACCCTGATGCAGTGTTCCCTTATGTTTTTTTTGCAGGGGAGGAAAGCTACAGGAAAACAGAAGCACAGGGAATGTGCCCTCTGTAGTTGCCCCTTGCGAGACGGCCACCCTAAAAAGTTGTGTCAGCCATGCGTGCGACAAACGGTAGGGGTTGGATAGGGACGGGAGCCCAGGGGTAGATTGACAGGCCCTTACACTCTCCCCCGTCCATACAGGTAGCGGAAGAAACGCCAGACTTCACCACAAGCCTGAAGGAAATTATTAGGTCGGAAATGAAGGCCCTATCTAAAAGGGATTCTTTTAAAAGGAAGAGAAATTAGTCTCTCAGGTTCGGAGTCCTCAGCCGCCCCTAGGAACTATGACTCCTCAAATTCCCCGGTCTCCGCTTCGTCTTCTTCAGAGGAAGACTCAAGCCGATTCTGCTTCCCCTTAGATCAAATGGATAGGCTGGTTAAAGCAATAAGGTCCACCATGGGGGTAGCAGACGCAAAACCAGAACTTTCCGCACAGGATGTGATGTTCGGGGGTCTAGATCCCAGAAAGCGCAGGGCCTTTCCTTTAAATGACAAAGTCCAGAGCCTGATAGATAGGGAATGGAAAAGACCTAAAAAAAGGTGCTCCTTGCCACCTGCCTTCAAGCGGAGGTACCCGTTCGATGATCCAGTGGTAAACAGATGGGATAAGGCCCCTAAGCTGGACGCGGCAGTAGCCAAAGCCTCCAAAAAATCCTCCATACCATTCGATGACATGGCCTCCTTAAAAGACCCGCTGGATAAAAAAAGCGGATTCCTTCCTAAAGGGAACATGGGAGATGTCAGCAGGCGCTTTAAGACCAGCGATAGCTGCCACATGTACGGCCAGATCCATGATGGTCTGGCTAGATCAACTGGATTCCCAACTGAAGGACGGAGCCTCAAGAGCATCCATCCGGAAAACCCTACCAATCATCCAAAGTGCTGCCGCTTTTTTGGCTGATGCCTCAGCAGACTCTGCGAGAATGGCGGCGAGGACCGCGAGTTTATCTAACGCAGCACAAAGGGCTCTCTGGTTAAAATGCTGGCCAGGAGATATCCAGGCCAGGTCACGACTCTGCTCCATTCCATGCGAGGGGGAATATCTGTTTGGCCCCGTTTTGGATGAAGTTTTAGAGAAGGCCGGGGATGATAAAAAGAAGTTCCCCAGTCTGCCGAACCCTTCTTATAGTCGTCCCTTTACTAGGAAAGGATATTTCCGTAGAAGGCCGTCCAGGGACCAGGGCAGATGGGATGACAAGAAAAGGAGAGGTACAGGTTTCATGTTCGGAGATGGGGGGCGCCAGGAAGGTCCAGCCCGTGACACTAAAAAGCCGCCCCAATGACTAGCTGCTCCGGTAGGGGGGAGACTAGCTGCCTTCTACCCAGCCTGGTCTAGGATTTCTAGTAGTAGCTGGATACTGGGGGTGAGAGCTGCGGGTCTACGACTAGAGTTCACCCGGGTCCCCCAAGATCGTTTTAAGGTCACCCCGCACAGGACTTCCACATCAGAACAAGCTGCCCTGGAGGCCGAGGTTCATGATCTTTGCCGCAAGAAGGTCCTAACTATGGTTCCAGAAGGAGAAAGGGGAAAAGGTTTCTACTCCCCTCTGTTCCTGGTCCGCAAGCCAGATGGCTCCTTTAGGACTATAATAAATCTTAAGTCCCTCAACGAATTCCTGGTCATACGCCCGTTTAAAATGGAGACAATTAATTCATCAATAAAAATGCTGTTTAAAAATTGCTTTATGGTAGTGTTAGATTTAAAAGATGCTTACTACCATTTACCCATTCATGCAGCTCATCAGCGCTTCCTCAGAGTGGCGGTTCAGTTAGATGGGTCAGGTCAGCATTTCCAATATGCGGCCCTCCCCTTTAGGGTGGCAGTCGCTCCCCGAATATTTACTAAAGTGGTAGCGGAGGTTATGGCCCATCTACGTGAATCAGACATTCTAGTAGTTCCCTACTTAGATGACTTCCTGATTGTAGGGAAAACGGTGAAACATTGTATGGAACAGCTACAAAGGGCAATGTCTGCCTTAGAGCGGTTAGGTTGGCTGCTTAACATTAAAAAAATCTCGGTTGCAACCGATGAGAGTCCAACAATTCTTGGGGTTGATCCTAGATTCTGAGAAACAGGAATGCCGTCTGCCTCCGGAGAAGCTTGTTCGCCTACACTGTCAGGTCCTGAACGCTTCCAATAACCCCACCATGTCCCTCAGGAAAGCCATGTCCCTTCTGGGTTCTCTTTCTTCCTGCATCCCGGCTGTCCAGTGGGCCCAATTCCATTCAAGAACACTACAGGGCGAAGTTTTAGTACATCAAAGAGTGCTCGGAGGTTACTTAGAGGGCCAGCTAACCTTGTCCCGGAACACAAGGGAGTCTCTAGAGTGTTGGCTAGACAAGGATAATTTATCCAGAGGGGTTCCCTGGGAGTATGACATATCCCGAATAATCACCACGGATGCTAGCCCTTCCGGTTGGGGGGCCCATATGGGTGAGATTCTGGTACAGGGCCTATGGGAGCATCATCAGATAGAGATGTCATCTAACCTGAAAGAGTTGACAGCAGTAGAACAGGCAGCTTAGAGACTACTTGTGTATCTACAGGGCCATCATGTGCGGGTGTTCTCCGACAATCAGGTCACCGTGGCTTATATCAACCACCAAGGCGGGACTCGTTCCAAACCCCTGATGAATGTGGCAGAACGGTTGTTCCAGCTAGCAGAGCGGCATTTTCTATCTTTAACAGCGCTACATATAAAAGGGAAAGAAAATATCACAGCAGATTTCTTAAGCCGCAATCTACTAAGACAAGGAGAATGGTCCCTAAAAAACTCCATCTTCGACCTGATTGTACAAAAATGGGGTCAACCAGAGGTAGATCTCTTCGCTACCATGGAAAACAGGAAAGTAAGGCAGTTCTGCTCCCTAAATCCCAGAGAGAACCCCCTGGAGGTAGATGCCTTTCTGATAAAGTCGGACTTCAGGCTAGCCTTCCCTCCCCTATCACTACTACCCCTGGTGTTGAGAAAAATCAGGAGGGACAGAGCGAGGGTTATAGTTATCGCTCCATTTTGGCCCAGGAGGTCATGGTTCTCATGCCTCAGGACCATGTCGGTGTCCGAGCCTTGGGTCCTTCCAGACATCCCCGATCTCCTATCCCAGGGCCCAGTCTTCCATCCTCAGGTGGCTGGCCTACATCTGACGGCGTGGAGTTTGAACAGACATTGCTAAGAGATAAAGGCTTCTCCCCAGACCTGATTAACACTCTACTTAAAAGTAGAAAAATCATCACTACCAAAATCTGTCAGGATTTGGAAGAGATTCCTTCAGAACTCCGGAATAGTCGCTGGGGGTTCAGCACCTATAAACCAGATCTTAGAGTTTCTTCAGAAAGGTCTCGATATGGGGCTTTACACTAGTACCCTTAAAGTACAGGTATCAGCCTTGGGGGCCCTCTTTAGCTGCAACATAGCGGGTAATTACTGGATCAGTAGATTCATTAAAGCAGCAGATAGATCCAGGCCAATAGTGAAAAATAGGTTAATGCCGTGGGACTTAAACCTAGTCCTCACGGCTATGACAGAGGCTCCATTCGAACCTATTTCATCAACTTCCATAAAAAACCTGTCCCTTAAAGTAGCCTTCCTGGTAGCTCTAACCTCAGCTCATAGGGTGAGCGACATCCAGGCATTATCTAGGCGTCCTCCTTATACAGTTTAAAGACGATAGAGTAACACTCAGACCTGATCCGGCGTACCTACCTAAGGTAGTTTCTAGCTTTCACAGGACACAGGAGATAGTCCTTCCATCCTTCCTTCCTAATCCAGCTAATGAGAAGGAATAGAAACTACACACCCTAGATGTTAGGAGATGCCTCAATGAATATCTGGCAGTTATCGATCCCTGGAGAAAAGATAATGCCCTGTTTGTCTCCCATCAAGGCCCTAGGAAAGATTGTAGAGTGTCAAAAAGCACACTAGCTAGGTGGATTAGAGAGGCGATCTCAATAGCATACACCTCAAAAGGCAGGTCGCCACCCGGAAAGCTGAGGGCGCATTCCACCAGAGCCATGGCGACCTCGTGGGCCGAGAGATCAGAAGTCTCCATCGACCAGATATGTAAGGCGGCTACTTGGTCCTCTCCGAGCACCTTTTATAGTCATTATAGGCTAGACTTGGGTGCTTCCACAGACCTCTCTTTTGGTATAAGGGTGCTGCAGGCTGTAGTCCCTCCCTAAATAGTTATTACTCTCTGTAATTCTCTCAGGTGGTACTGTCATGGACGACCGAAGAAAGTCGTAGTTACTCACGGGTTAACGGTATTTTTCGGAGTCCATGACAGCACCCGTATATTCCCTCCCTTTTAGTTTAAAATTTTGGGTGTGCACTTCTTCCCCTTATAGGTACACGGGTAATTTAAATAGTCATGTAAAGTATTGTATATAAATTATGCTGTTAACCGTTGTGGTCCTCTTGTGCTCTGTAATCCAACTGATGCGTGGGAGAGGTGCCGCCTTTTTGTATCTGTAGGTTTCCTGTTCCTAAAGGGCGGATCCCCTCTCTCAGGTGGTGCTGTTATGGACTCCGAAAAATACCGTTAACCGGTGAGTAACTACGACTTTCACGCTCAAACACCGATGCCAGTTGTCCTCTCAGGTCAGACAGTCACTCGAGTGGTGGACGATCAGTCCCTCCCTTTTCCAGGGGAAGCCCTTTCCCCCAGACCATTGGCTGGTGGTCACAACCGACGCCAGCCTCCTCGGCTGGGGAGCGGTTTTTCGCCACCATACGACCCAGGGATGGTGGTCACCGCAGGAGGGCACGCCTACCGATCAACTTGTTGGCGATACGGGCGATCCGGCTGACTCTGCAACATTTTCATCACCTTCTAGCAGGCCGCCCCGTCCGGATTCAGTCAGACAACGCCACGGCGGTGGCTTACATAAATCACCAACGGGGCACCCGCAGCAGAGCACGGTGATATTGGCGGTCCACATCCCGGGGGTATAGAACTGGGCGGCAGACTTCCTCAGCCGGCAGGGGCTTTCATCCGGGGAATGGTCACTACACCCCAAGGTCTTTCAGCAGATTTGCCAATGGTGGGGAACACCGGATGTGGATCTGATGGCCTCCAGGGTGAACTACAAGGTGCCCATGTTTGTCGCTCGGTCCCGGGACCCGCAGGCAATCGCCGTGGATGCGCTGGTTCTGCCATGGAACCAGTTTCGCCTCCCATACTTATTTCCCCCGCTGCCACTACTCCAGAGGGTCCTCAAAAAGATCAAGGTGGAAGGGGTTCCAGTGATTCTGCTGGCCCCATACTGGCCCCTTCGGGCGTGGTACGCAGATGTAGTGCAGCTGCTCGCCGACGTGCCATGGCGACTGCCAGAGCTCACAGATCTACTTTCGCAGGGGCCGATCTGCCACCCGAACTCGGGGGCCCTGTGTTTGACGTCTTGGCCATTGAATCTTGGATTCTGAGTCAGGCGGGGTTTGGGCGCAAAGTGGTTGCTACAATGATTAGCGCCTACTTCGGCACAAGTTTACCACCACACCTGGAAGGTTTTCTTTTCATGGTGTCGAAGCCGCGGTTGTTCTCCTCTGAGATTCTCTATCCCTAACATCTTAGCCTTTCTCCAGTCTGGCTTAGATTCAGGCTTGGCCCCCAGTTCTCTCAGGAGACAGATATCGGCTTTATCCGTACTTTTTCAGCGCAGGATTGCGACCAATTTGCAAGTAAAGACTTTCATCCAGGGTGTCTCCCACTTGGTACCTCCCTATAAGACTCCTATGAATGCCTGGGACCTTAACCTGGTCCTAAGCGTTCTGCAGGAAGCTCCATTTGAACCGCTACAGGGTGTCTCTTTGCCATACCTTTCCTGGAAGGTAGTGCTCCTCGTAGCTATAACATCAATTAGCCGGGTTTCTGAGCTGGCAGCTCTATCTTGTCGAGCCCCGTTTCTGACTTTCCACAAGGATAAGGTGGTTCTCGGACCAGATCCTTCTTTTTTGCCAAAGGTCGTTTCTTCGTTCCACATCAATGAGGATCTTGTCTTGCCCTCTTTTTGTCCAGCATCGGTTCACCGTGTGGAAAAGGCCCTTCATACGTTGGACCTGGTGAGAGCGCTCAGGAGGTACGTGTCACGAACGGCACCCTTTCGTAAGTCAGACGTGCTGTTTGTGCTCCCCGCAGGTCTCAAGAAGGGACTCGCTGTTTCGAAATCGACCATAGCCAGGTGGATGCGGTTGACTATTCAAGAATCTTACCGCATCAGAGGTGCACCAGTTCCAGCAGGGATCAGAGCACACTCTACTCAGGCGGTGGGCGCCTCTTGGGCTCTTTGGCACCAAGCATCGGCAGAACAAGACTGCAAGGCAGCAACCTGGTCCAGCCTGCACACATTTGCCAAACATTACAATATCCATACTCAGGCTTCAGCGGATGCGAGCCTGGTTAGAAGGATTCTCCAAGCAGCAGTGGCGCACCTTTAGACAGGAGGTGCATGTAGCTTGGATCGGTGAGTCAACTTCCCACCTAGGGACTGCTTTAGGACGTCCCACAGTACCTGTGTCCCCCAATGAGGCGAAGGAGAAACGTGGATTTTTGTGATAACTCACCGTAAAATCCTTTTCTCCGAGACGCTCATTGGGGGGGACAGCACCCACCCTGATAGCCAAATTGGCTTCTGTTTGTTTAATTAACCCAAATGTAAGTGGTGAGGGTAGTGCTCTGGATAACTGTGCTCCCAAATGTTATGAAAAATGTTCCCAATAAAAAGATTTTAACTCAATCCACAGAAAAACAAATCCCCACTCAGGTCTGTCATCTGTTGACGGAAGTATAGGGGCTGCCTCCTTACTGGTAGCACAAAGGCTCTGGAAGAGCACTGTGTTCCCCAACACTGTGCTTCAATAGTAATTTTCGTCCACTTATGGGGTGTTGGCGTACTGAGGAGAAATTGCATAACAAATTTTACTGTTCGTTTTCTCCTATTACCCCTTTGGAAAATTACAAACTTGGCGCCAAAGCAACGTTTTAGTGGGAAAAATAGTAATATTTAATTTACTCAGCTTAATGTTATACAATTTTGTGAGGGTTACTCACTGTTCACCTAGATGTATTCCTCAAAAGATGTAGTTTCCAAAATGGGGTCACTTGTTGGGTTTCCAGTGTTTAGGCACATCAGGGAGTCTCCCTCCCAACACAACATGGCGTGAGTTCCAAAGTTCCAACTGTGCTCCCTCCCTTCCAAGCTCTGCCATGCGCCCAAACAGTAGATTTCCCCCACTTATAGGGTATCCGTGTACTCAGGAGAAATTGCACAACAAATCGTACAGTCTATTTTCTCTTGTTACCCTTGTGAAAATGCTAACTTGGGGGCAAGAGTAACTTTTTTTTATGGGAAAAAGTAAAATGTCCTTTTTTTTTTTTTTCCTTTCTCATTCCATTAATTCCTGTGAAGCACCTGAAGTGTTAATAAACTTCTGGAATGTCGTTTTGAGCACCTTGAGGGGTGCAGTTTTTAGAATGGTGTCACTTTCGGGTATTTTCTATCATATAGACCCCTCAAAGTGACTTCAAATGTGATGTGGTCCCTAAAAATGATTTTGTAAATTTTGTTGTTAAAATGAGAACTTGCTAATCCAATTTTAACCCTTATAACTTCCTAAGGCTGGTTTCACATTTGCGTTGGGCAGAGCTGCGGAAGGCTGCGTACCTCCTCCGTTAAGCCCCGCCCACTGCTGCACCTCTTCCATTCAGCTACGCCTACGTCTGCATGCGTCCTGCGTACCTATCTTTGACATTGGGTACGCAGGCCATGTGGATGTATGTGTCCATAGGCGTCGTTTTCACGCGTCCACTGACCGCAACAAAATGCAACATGTTGCGTTCGACGCAGTTCGGTGCAGCGTCAAAATGACGCATCAGCATGGCCTGCGTACCCAATGCTAAAGGTAGGTACACAGGAAGCATGCAGACATAGGCGGAGCTGACAGGAGGCGGTGCGGCAGTGGGTGGAGCTTAACAGGGAAGTACGCAGCTCTCCGCAGCTCTGCCCTACGCAAATGTGAAACCAGCCTTACAAAAAGAAAATGTTTAAAAAATTGTGCTGATGTAAAGTAGACATGTGTGAAATGTTATTTATTAACTACTTTGTGTGACATCACTCTCTGGTTTAATGACCTAAAAAATGAACGTTTGAAAAATGCTAAATTTTCAAAATTTTTGCCCAAATTCTGATAATTTCACAACTGCAAAAAAATTAACCTAAATTTACCACTAATATGAAGTACAATAGGTCTCAAGAAAACAGTCTCAGAATCAGTGGGATCTGGTGAAGCGTTCTAGAGCTGCTATTACATAAAGTGACAGTGGTCAGAATTGATAAAAATGGCCTGGTCATGAAGGTGAAAACAGGAGGGGGTGGGATTGAAGGGGGTTAAAGCCTTGTCTAGGACTAAAGTACTGATGAGCGGTCCACAGGCTGGATCCATAGGTTGGAAATAAGTAATGTAATTGTGGAACACAGCAGTGGCCGCTGCTGAATACTGCAAATTGTTTCAGTTGAATTGGAGGTAAAGGACAATACTTGGCAGTGGCCTCTAATATATGGTACAAAGAGGGGAATGGAAAATACTTGACAGCGGCCACTAAGCAATCTGTGGACTATGGTATTCTGCCATAGGGGTGGACATATCATTGGTGCAACCGCACAAGGATAAGGGGGCCACTACCACCCCCCAAACCAGCTGGAATTGTGCATTATGAAGAGCTATTGGACTGCAGAGCCCTGTTCTGACTTTGACCTCTCTCCTCCCTGTCACGATTCCGCCGCTGACACCGGTAAGTCACGGACGGAGGGATGCGACGCACTGCCGACACACGGGGGTGCTTATCTTAGTTATCCCACATGGGATAAAAAAAACAGCAAGCTAATCTTGCCCTAACAATTTATCGCAGGGGGGTTATTTTGGCTCTCCCACCACTGCCCACAATACTTCATGAAACTTTTCAGTTCCACTTTGGAACTCGCAGCTCTCCGGCGCCCCCCTTACCCTCAGATCAGTCAGGGATATACACCTGGGATAATTGGTCACCGGCCGGCTGCTTCAATGAGGTCTGGCCACCCGGCACGCTGCAGTGAGGGAGTTATAAAATGCTCTGGCCGCAGCCACCCAATTAGCTTATAAAATCCCTTCCGTCACTCTCAGCAGTACCCAAATCACACTTTGCCACCACCAGTTCCAGAGTTTCTCTGATTAAGTTAAAAACTTAATAGAGGGGTTCAAAGCCAACCCAATTCAGTAGCAATTATCTTAAAGGCACGTGTTCGTTTTTAGAGCATGAAGACAGACTAATAAAGTTATAATTTATTCCCCAAAAGGGGGGCAGTGATTACACAGATAAACGATGTTACAAAGTTGAGACATTAGGTATGTGCAATTTAAATATAAAATAAATGGGATTAACATAGAGATCAACACTTACAGTTGCTTTGATGGTCTGTAGGCTAACCATGTGGGGAGGCGGGGCCACACGTCCCACTGCATCTGGGGTCCTTTGGGCATGAAACCTCATGCTCGAATGAACAATTTTAGGGATGGGAGTACCTTATAGCTTTGAGTTTGTGACATCACGAAAGGGCGGTCTGGTGATGTTCCTCCCCCTGCTCTAGGAGTTACAATTCTGACTACAAAACTTGTAAGGACTATATCTCGCAGAGGGTACCTCGTATAAACACGCACATGGTATCTTTCTTTTTAGCCTGTCGAGGATAATAATTCAAGACCAAACATGCAGTAATTATGTCAACCGTTTAGGAGAAATCCAGTTCTCGGTTTCTGTGGGTGCTGGAACCGTGAAGATTATGGGCCAGAATGCTGGTTTCGTGTCCTACGCAGATATGTGATTTTTATATCTGTCGCGTATCGTGTTCGCGATCCAGTCTCTTTATTACCCATACTTATATCCAGCCACATGGTGCTTCAAACAAAGACATTCTTTCCCCCTAGCTTAATTAATATTCCTTAGCTGGAGAGGAGAGAAATGCTGGCACAGGATGTGTCTGGTGTCCTATTAGAGATGCAGGCAGAGGAGACACACACAGCTGCACCTGCTAAGGGGGGAGGCGGGGTCACATCTGCAGCGTGTGACAGGAAGACGTCTACTGTAGTTTAGAGAATGGAAGATTCTGGAATGTTCCAGAAAAGACATATCTTATCATACCTCACATTATCATTACACTCCCCATGCATCACTTTGGGTGCAATGTGTTTGCCCCCCACTAATCTTATATTGATGACCTACAGTAATCCGATATCTGGCAAAGCGTTTCATAGTCTCACTGCTTTACAGTAAAGACGCCCCACCTGTTGATCGTCTGTGCTTGTGGATGACAATGATAGTAAGCTTATATACACAATGTACTGCTTTCTTTCACACACAGGGAGATTTTGGAGCGGCTGCAGTGAATTTACAGACCTGTTTGTGTGTATTGGGGCGCTCTCTCCCTACTTCCCGCTTCGACCTTGCGTGCAGCCTGTCATGGAACGTTATCCGTTGCAGTCTTCAGAAGATCAGTCTGGTACGTTGGCTTCTCAAAAGAACCCCAGGTCACTGTAAGAAGGCCGAATTCCAGGATGAAGCCACAACCAGCGCTCGGGATGCCGCCCTTGTGTATCATAAGTTGCACCAGCTACATTTGACAGGTACTGTCCTAGACAGATGGCTGACGTACAGGAACAGCAACTGGGCATCTGACTGCATGTCTTCTGCCTCCATATTGACTCTTTCATTTTTTCACTTCAGGGAAGTTGCCGTCAAGCTGGTGTTGCTCAGGATTGAATCTGTCGCTCTGTGCGGTAAATTTAGCGGAGTGTGCTGGTGGCAAGATCTCCCCTACCTTACTGGCAGAAGTCCACCTGACCACCGCTGTGCAGATGAAGATCACATTCTCCGGGAGATTCTCTTTCCTCACTGTAAGTCTCACTAAACCTCAGTTTTACTGTCACACTTTATTATTACAGAAATGATACCCAAATTCTAATCAAATTTTACTTGAGTATTTCCTGTTTAACTGGAGTCTGTTATGACCAAACCTATAATTAAACTGCCAGTACAAGTACAAAGGGGCTTGGCCCCTATAAAATCATGCCTGTACTATAGATTTTACTGCTTTTGCTGTGCAGAAAAAAAGTTCTATTTCAAATGTGAACCAGGGCTCCTCGATGCCACCTTGGGCCTGATCAAGGGCCCCGTGCACCGTTCAGTCCTCTGAAATAACATGAGGCACATTGCCCCTTAGATGGTATATCAGCCATTGCTTGTCCACAGCGTTCACTGCCATCATAGACTCTTACGTGCTCTCTCCATGAGCCCAGCAGCCGCAGACAGTGTTAGTGTGTGCTCCTTTCTTACTTCGCCCCTGATTGTTGCAGCTTCTCGCTTACATATATGTCCATCAGAGCAGTGAGCCACTCAGTGTGGCGTTTTGGAGATGATAGAATACCTTAAAGGGAATCTGTCATCCTATTTTTCGCCCATCAGCTGCCGGCACCGACATCAGGGGCTTATCTACAGCATTCTGTAATGCTGTAGATAAGCCCCTGATGTAACCTGAAAGAGAAGAAAAATTAGTTAGATTATACTCACCCAGGGGTGGTCCTGGTCCGGTCCGGGTCCAATGGGTGTCTCAGTCCGGCGCCTCCCTTCTAACGGTGACGTTCTCTCCTTCCCGTCGTGGCTCCTGCACAGGTGCACTGCTCTGCCCTGTTGAGGGCAGAGCAGAGTCCTGCAGTGCGCAGGCGCCGGGAGAGGTCCGGCGCCTGCGCACTGCAGTATTCTGCTCTGCCCTCAACAGGGCAGAGCAGTGCGCCTGTGCAGGAGCCACGACAGGCAGCAAAGAAAAAGACGTCACAGTTAGAAGAAGGGAGGCACCGGACCGTGACACCCATCGGACCCGGACCAGACCAGGACCGCCCCTGGATGAGTATAATCTAACTCATTTTTCTTATCTTTCAGGTTACATTGTGGGCTCATCTACAGCATTACAGAATGCTGTAGATAAGCCCCTGATGTCGGTGCCGGCAGCTGATGGGCGAAAAATAGGGTGACAGATTCCCTTTAAAGGGAATCTGTCAGTAGCATCAGCCATCCTCCATCATCTATATGGACATGTAGGTCATAAGCTGAATAACATACCTGATATCTGTGATCTGATGGTTTAGTCCTGAGAAATCCATGTTTTCTTAATATGTCCACTATCTGTTAACGTCTCTTCTAGCCCAGAGACGTTATCGAGGGTTTGCCCCCAGCGCATATATTAACGCTTGGCATTGCCTCTGTAGGCATAGTGTTCCGTTCCCTGTATGTGTGATGCCTGGCTTTGTTACCTACAGCTCAGGCGTGTGCAGATCGTTACTGTCCTACGTTCTTCACAATGATCTGCTCTTCTATGGACACTGGCTTCAACTTCCTTCTGTTCAGGCACCAACCATCTACTGAGGAGTGCAATGAAGGTAGTGTCCATAGAAGAGCAGGACACGGCACAGTGATCACATCACAGGTATCAGGGTATTATTATGTTGTTCGGCTTCCTATGACCTGCATGCCCATGTAGAGAACCTAGGGGGGCTCATCCTACTGACAGATTTCCTGTAGGCTGAGGAGCTGCAATATGTGTGATTGACTGATACAAATTCTGTATCTGATCAAATGAGCTGCTTCTGGCTCCGCTTACAAAGAGACTGCTTATATTATTTTGAAGAAAGAGGGAGACACAAGCGCAATATAGGGTCTTATCCCACAAATAAAGTAAGCGGTTTGACAAAAAACTGCTCACCTGGTAGTAGGTATTCAAAGCATGTATAGATGAAGGCTGCTGCAGATCCACAAGTCGGTCACCGACTATCTGAAACAGAGCTCTGCAAAGGAATACGTGGATTTCGTCCGCGCTGCCCAAATGATGAAATTCCAGAAGGTTAATAAGGTTTGACAGTGGTTTATTCTACGCGTTTCAAGGTTTTTTGCAACCTCTTCAGGATACCACCAGGTGGTATTTCCTGAAGAAGAGGTTGCAAAAAAACTTGAAACGTGTAGAATAAACCACTGTCAAACCTTATTAACCTTCTGGAATTTCATCATTTGGGCAGCGCGGACGAAATCCACGTATTCCTTTGCAGAGCTCTATATTATTTTGAAAAAGTAGTAAGCCATCATTTGTACATCCTGAATAATGCATTCTTGATGGTTACCTGCTAACAGCGTTGTCATACAATCCCAATGATAAACAGCACAGATATTCCAGAAGACTAGTCTGCATGCTTTTTATTGTAGCCCCTTTGCATTTCATGACACATATATCTGTCGCAAGCAAGGGTTAATTCCTGCTCTATGGTGGATATATATACAGAGAGATCTATATATACATGACCGTGCATGTTCTGCCACTGGGCCCAGAGAACAATAACCATGAACACTGATAAAAACCAATAAAACAATAAACATGCTTAACTGCTAATGCCGTTTCCATAATGACCCACCCTATGAAATAATTAACCTGAATGGTGAATGAACGCACCAAAAAAAGACAGAACTGCTTTCTTTTTCTATTTATCTGCCCCTCACCCCCCACCCCACCAGGGACAATTGGAGTAAGGAAAAATCATGTACCTGAAATGGTGTCAACAGATGCACCAAATCATCCCATCAACAGAAAAATAAAGTTAAGGCTTCAGATAACATTGAGAGAGAAAAAGAATTGGTTGCCCAGTCTAAATGGATAAGTCTGCAGTCACTGTGTGTCGGCAGACTTAAGAATGCCCCCAGCACTTGCACCGTGCATTGCGAGGTTTCTGAGCCAAGAATGGCAGTGATAGTTGCAGTATATGCACGCTCCTGGGCAGAACCTGTCCTAGTGGGTGCGACCTCGCTCCATACACTTGTATGGTGCGAGGCCATGCCCATCTAGTGATGTGGCCATCTAGTGGCTACGGCCTCAATACAAGTGAAAGGAGCGAGAAGGCCCCCACTAGACAGGCTCTGGCCAGGAGTATGCATAACGCATACATCACCGCCGTTCCCCGCGCTGGTGAATCCTCACAGTGTGTCCTTTGGGGGTTCATAAGTCTGCAGTCACTCACAGTAACACACAGAGTGCCTTGTAGACTTTTCATTTTAGACCGGACAACCCCTTTAATGAACCGACGCTCAAGTCTTTTCAAGCAGGCATCTGCTGTAAGTGTCCCTGTGCTATCTCCATAATGGGGTGTGACGGTTTTAAACGTACATGTGTTTTCTATAGCCTGGTTCATCTTTCCATATGCCCAAATAGAATTAGCAAAATATGCACAGTCTGGATCCTCCTTAGAAATTGTTGCAAAATTTTCCTGAAGTTATAACTTTCTTTTTCTTGGTGTAAACAATTTTGCAAGTTGTTTTGTATTCATTTTCAGCATAACTAATGTATAAGAAATATCCTGGTAAATGTATAGACCATGTGGCTCCCCCCATTTCAGGCATACTTCCTGGGGTGTGCCCAGAGCTCTGACACCGAGGCTCTGCCGGAGTCCCTACGCTGGCTGACACATCCTCTGGGAAAACACTTCTTCATCAGTTCTAACTGGACTGTGAAGGCTGCAGCAAAGGAGTCCATCTACAGCTCCTCAAGGAACCCAGGTATGAGGGACTTGTACCCTTACTGTCGCAGCGGAGAGCCATAACAAGGTCGTCTTTGGCAGCAGTTGATTTATTCTCCGATTCGATAACGTTCACAGATCGCTCTGTTATTAGTGATTGATCACCAAACCACTCACCGTTTTTCTCTTGCAGCTGATCCCATTGCTCAAATTAATCGGGCATTTTGTGAGTCTTTACTGGAGAAAGCGTTGTATGCTCTCGCAAAGCCAGAGGCAAGCAAAATCTCATTGGAGGAAGAAAGCTGGTATGGACAATGCTTGTGTGTGATTTACTTTCCCTAAATTTTAAGATGAACATCTGACCATATTCCTGTACCCTATTCCTTTGGAAAATTGGTGTTTGAGGTTTCCACCTATACCACTCATCTGTAGCTTGATCCTACAGGCATGGATCTCTAGGACTCTGCTTGGATTAAGGGGGTCACCTACGTTATTTTAAAGCGTAACCATTATCTTAATTTTTATTTCATTAATCAATAGTACACATAAAGATATATTACAGAGTTGCTAATTTTTATCTGCTGTTTTCTCCTCCTCGACTGGTCCCTTATGGTTTCATGGTTGAAATCTGTCTTCAGTGAACTGTCACAGTTGGTGCTTTTAAAATTCTATGAAGGGAGGAGCTATAGGCAGACACAGGTAGTAACAGTTCTCCATAGAGCTATAGAGGTAGGAGGAGCTAGAGGCAGACACAGGCAGTAAAAGTTCTCCATAGAGCTATGGAGGGAGGAACTAGAGGTAGACATGGGTAGTAACAGTTCTCCATAGAGCTATGGATGGAGAAGCTAGTGGCCGACACGGGCAGTAAGCGTTCTCCAAAATTCTATGGATGGAGGAGCTAGAGACAGACTCGGCAATAACAGTTCTCCATAGAGGTATGGAGGGAGGAGCTAGAGGTAGACATGGGTAGTAACGTTTCTCCATAGAGCTATGGAGGGAGGAGCTAGAGGCCGACACGGGCAGTAACGGTTCTCCATAGAGCTATAGAGGGAGGAGGAGCTAGAGGCAGACACAGGCAATAACAGTTCTCCATAGAGCTATAGAGGTAGGAGGAGCTAGAGGCAGACACAGGCAGTAACAGTTCTCCATAGAGCTATGGAGGGAGGAGCTAGAGGCAGACATGGTCAGTAACAGTTCTCCGAGGAGCTAAAGGCAGACACAGGCAGTAACGGTTCTCTATAGAGGGAGGAGGAGCTAGAGGCAGACACAGGCAATAACAGTTCTCCTTAGAGCTATAGAGGTAGGAGGAGATAGAGGCAGACACAGGCAGTAACAGTTCTCGGTAGAGCTATGGAGGGAGGAGCTAGAGGCAGACATGGTCAGTAACAGTTCTCCGAGGAGCTAAAGGCAGACACAGGCAGTAACGGTTCTCTACAGAGGGAGGAGGAGCTAGAGGCATACACAGGCAATAACAGTTCTCCATAGAGCTATAGAGGTAGGAGGAGCTAGAGGCAGACACAGGCAGTAACAGTTCTCGGTAGAGCTATGGAGGGAGGAGCTAGAGGCAGACATGGTCAGTAACAGTTCTCCGAGGAGCTAAAGGCAGACACAGGCAGTAACGGTTCTCTACAGAGGGAGGAGGAGCTAGAGGCAGACACAGGCAATAACAGTTCTCCTTAGAGCTATAGAGGTAGGAGGAGCTAGAGGCAGACACAGGCAGTAACAGTTCTCGGTAGAGCTATGGAGGGAGGAGCCAGACATGGGTTGTAACAGTTCTCCATAGAGCTTTGAGCACCAACTGTCATCTCTTATCTCAGTAATGGCAAAGTCTGTATTCACTGAAGGCACTGCAAATTTTGTCCATGAACTCACAATGTTGAGAGAGAATGTTTCGTCCAGGAGAAAGAAGCCGTTTTCTATGATAATATATCAGTGCAGTCTGTGAGGAAGGTGGCCCTAATAAGTCCGGTGGAAGAACCTGTAACACTTACTATAGTCAGTGCCATAACACACAGGTTAAAGTATGTTAACTTTGTATTCCGAAATTCATCGTAATTATGTACCTTGTATAATGTTGTGCAAGTGTATTAAAATACTTACTGATCACCGTCTTCCCTATAGTCCACAGCAGCTCCCGCTGTCTTCTGTCTCACTTGACGTGAAATCAGGCAAGCCGCACACAGCAGACTTTGTGGGGTTTCCCATTGTGAGTCCATGGAGCCTTGTTTTGAATCTCATAGACTTCCACTGGGAAAGCAGCTCCCGCTCCACATATTAGATGCTGTGTGAACTGTCAAAGCTGTAATGCTGTCACATAGGACCGGAGCGGCACTGGAAACCAGGGAAGACGGCAATCACAAAGGATTTTCATCCACTTTCACACAATTGCATACATAATTAGTATGAATTCTGAAATTTGATGAAAAATGTTATGAGACATCATCTTTAATATCAAGCCAGATGGGCCATCACTTTAGTCACTTGCTGTCCAAGACCCGCCAATTTCAGGACATCTTTTCCAGTTTTCTTCCATTGTTTTTCTATTAAGATGTTTGTTTTTTGTTCTGCAGTGAGTTTTCCAAAGCTCAAGAGTATTTGAAACTTTTAAGTGTGTTTGCGGACTCTGTAAGCGGCGTCAGCTTTCTCCCTATCGGAGGTTCATCCTGCATGCTGACCTCTACTAGTAAGTAAAAGTCACAGAAAATAACTGTTGTCAAATTTTTACATTCTTTACTTCTTTTTAAGATTTTATTTTTACTTCGTGGATTACTACTTGTTTTTACCAACAAAAAATCTAGTAATTGCAGAAGAGAAATAAACAGTATTCCCATTGTAACAGTGTGATTTGTGATTGTAGGCACAGATCCTGTCTGCCGCTGGTGGTACTCGGTGACCTCCATGGCTGTTGGCTGGATGCAGGGTGATGACACCGTAGTGAAATCTCATTATTTGGATGTGGAGAGGATACCGAAGCTGCTGGATCCTGAGTAAGCCCCTTCAGTAACGTCGAAAAATAATTTATTAAACACAAATCTAAAGAAAAATCAGTGTACTAAATATAAGATTGTTAATATCATTAACTCCTTCCTACTCCTTGTTGTGCTATTATGTCATGGGCGGTTGCCCCAAATACATTGTCAGAAGTGGAGCCCACGCCTTCAACGATAGGTGTTGGCCATAATATAAAGCTGATAGGCTGCAATGCAATGGTCCGGGTCTGTGCCTGCATTCATCCTGATGGGCTGTTTAACCCTCTAGATACCATGGTTAATAGGGACTGCAGCATCTATGGAGTTGACATAGGGAAGAGGACTCCCTATGTATATGAGGCTTTCATGAGTTAGTTGATACCAAGAGGATGGTTAAGTACACAGCTAACAAAATCCCCTCAAATCACGTATTATATTTAGAATCCCAAACAAAACAAACCATTTATATACAACATGCAAAAAAAACCTTTCAATGGCAAGATAATTAATGCCTTTTGGACAATATATGCACAAGACAGTTACTAGTATTTACCCTGAAGACGTTGCGCTACCTAACTGTGAAGGTTGGCCTATTATTCATGCAAAGAGCTCCCCCCTCTCCTCTCACTGGCCCTCCAATGCCCTAAATGTCCACTTTCAAGATGCCAATGGAGCAAAATCTGGTCTCAACTATGCAAATGTAATTCACAATCAATATTCCTATAGTCTGTGTTAAGTAGTCACCAACCTGAAGTGGCATTTTCCATACATCAGTAGCATTATTAGCTGTTCATCACCATGTGTCGTAATAACTGCTTCATTGATACAATTAGGTTATAATAGTATGTGCCCATCAGATTACGCTAAACACACATTAATTAACCCTTTTTTGTGGGTTATAATGTTGGTTTGCGTTGTTAACAGTGGTTTACATTATATTGGTTGTAGGGCACAGGACAATATATGGGGTGCCCAACTTATGCTGTAAATATGTGCCTCGGAATTTATATTGGTGTAACATATATAATTGTGTTCTTAAAGGGAATCTGCCTACAGGATTTTGCTATGTAATCGGAGAACAACCTAATTTAGGGACATAGGACTTGATTCCAGCAATGTATCACATTACTGGACTGCTTGGTGCAGTTTTTGGTAGAATCTCTGCTGTAGACCTAGTATATCTCTGAATACTGAACTCTATATAACCCCGCCCCCCACCACTGATTGGTAGATTCCTGTGTACCCTGTACATTGTCAGAAAGCAGCCAATCAGTGGATGGGGCGGAGTTATACAGTTTAGCCTGACTGGTCTTCACCTGACACCTAGGCCTGCTGTCATAATCTACAGCTGATAAAACACTCATTGTATTGAACCTAGAGCACACAGCCTAATAAGTGACACATCCCTGGAATCATGATCTCTTCCCCTACGTCATGGTCTACTGACAGATTGCCTTTACCTGTTCTTTTGTGTAGTATGCAGCTTGTTCCTGTCTGATGTGTTATGGTGAGTGCGTTTCTGAGTCAGCTGATAACTGATCTTATTTCTTATTCAGGAACCCCTTAGTGAAAGCCGTTGCTCACATGTGCAGAGCCTTGCATATGTCCTTGTCTGGGAAGACTGACAGCGCCCAAAATTCATTCAGTCAGTGTGAGAAAGCCAGCGCCTTTTTGTGGAATAGCCTGAACATGAACAGCACCAGCAATAATGATCTGAACAAGGTGATGACTGGATACATTGTGGCGCAACTTTTCTACTTTTCCTCCTTTTTTTCAGATCTCCTTGGCGTCACCGTGGTGCATTGTTGTTGCATTGCATGTGTTTAGCGTCTGTGCAATGTTTCTTCAGTGCAGTATGGAGGCTTCAGATCATCGTCGTGAAGTTGTGATAGACCAACATTTATATTGCAATAAATATATGTATATACCAATGGCGCTAAAGCGTACACCCACAGAACACAAAGCGGCAAGTAATAAGACAACACGCCACTCAAGTTGTCTCCATAAAATAATAATAATAAATAAACCTGATAGAAACTTGCGCTAATAAAATGTGTCTTGGTTAAATAAAGATATCTTACGAAGAAATCTATTACCTTTACTGAAGCTAAAAACTGGCGAGGCAGGGAAAAAGGTCTTCAGAATGCAGGGTGGATTTCCAGGTCCTTTCCCAATGATACTCCCCAACACAGGTATATACAAAGTAACTGGAGCTAAAGGGTGCTACCTCCTAGCATGCCGCCATCCCGGCCGGTGACTGGCACGTAGCTGGAGGTGTATATCGGCAGGCTGTAAGAGTACCAGCCGCCGCTTGCAAAAGTAGGCCTGCAAGGTCCGAAAAAGCTGAAGGACCTTGCGTGACGTCACAGTCACATGATAGATCACGTGACAGGCAAGAAAGCCCTATGGGGCGCTGATGGGGCCAGAAAGCAATGGCAAATCCTACGCGTTGCGGAATTCACTGATTCCTTCTTCAGGGATGGCCCCCTAGAGCAAGAGGAACCCTTATATAGCCTCCAGTATATAGCAATGGAGCATTATACTATGCATTAAAAGCAAATAGCTCAATCTCGCTATTTAAACCGTTTGGGATCAGAGTATTCAATTCAAATATCCATTTACTTTCCACCCTGGACATCTGATGGATAAAATTACCTTTCCTGATACTTCTTTTAACTATTTGAATCCCAGTCACTTTAGTGTCCCTTAGGGAGCTCCCATGATGTGTAAGATAATGATTAGAGAGGGGGTGACCTGTGAATTTCTTACAAATATTCCGTAAATGTTCCCCAATTCTGACATTTAAGGGACGTATCGTTCGACCTATATATAAATTTATCACATTTAATTTAACCTTTTTGACAAAATTTTTTGATTAGAGTTTCAGCCTCAGTTAAATAGTCCTGTGACCGAGGGCAGGCTGCGCGCGAATCTGGTACTCTGGCACCGCTTCATAGATGATATTTTTATTTGGTCTGGTGGGCCTACTCTTTTAACAGATTTTATTGATGAATTGAATAAAAATTGTTATTTTTTAAAATTTACCGCAACTACTAGTCTCACGGAGATTAACTTTTTAGACTTAAAAATCTTTATTGAGGACAACACCATTCAGACACAACTATTTCACAAACCCACTGATTCAAACAATTATATTTCGCTAGAAAGCTGTCATCTCCCAAGTTGGCTTCTTAATATTCCAAAGAGCCAATTCATACGGGCTCATAGAAATTGTTCCAAGTCACAGGACTATTTAACTGAGGCTGAAACTCTAATCAAAAAATTTTGTCAAAAAGGTTATGATACCCAATCCCTGCTAGCAACCAGGGAATATATTGGACATATACCAAGGGAACAATTCCTCAGACATAAAATAAAAAATAAAGAAAATATTAGTATAGACGAGATTCCTATCATCACCCAGTATAATTCAAATAGTCAAATTCTCAGAAAAATTGTAAATAAACACTGGGGTATTTTGAAGAATGATAAAATCATAGGGGAAGCTTTACCAGCTCGCCCTAGGTTTGTCTTTAGAAGGGCAAATAATTTAGGTAACCTGGTAGCCCCTTCTATTTCAGTATCTAAAAAAGGCCCCAATTCTCATTCACAACAGCAATTAAAAGGTTTTTTTCCCTGCAAAAAATGTGTATCTTGCAGAAAATTAGGCAGTAAGAAACAATTCTCTATTATAAATAAATCCATGGAGATTCAGATTCGTGATTTTATCACCTGTGACACGAAGGGGGTGATATATTGTATCACATGTCCATGCGATAAATTATATATAGGTCGAACGATACGTCCCTTAAATGTCAGAATTGGGGAACATTTACGGAATATTTGTAAGAAATTCACAGGTCACCCCTAATAAAGATATCTTTATTTAACCAAGACACATTTAATTAGCGCAAGTTTCTATCAGGTTTATTTCAACATTTATATTGCAAGCTTTTAATTTACTTTGTTCTCTTTAAGCTTGATTTATAGAAAATATTAATCAGTTATGAGTACATAACCAGATGGCTGAATCCGTCAGGATGGCCAAAGATCACATCCATAGTTTTTTTGCCAATATTGCATATATGTTAATTTTAGACCTTGGCCATTAATTGGGGTTTCTGGTTTTTGATATTGGTGACCTATCCTAAAGAATACGTGGCCAATATCTTGTTAGGTGCAGGCCTTTGTGAGCTGGGACGTGAACTAAACAGAGCTGGGCAGTTCAGCACCATTCACTCTGTGTAATGGCTGCTGCCGAGAGCAGCAGATCTGCTCACATCCTCTTGAAAAGTGGCTCAGGTAGTGCAGCTCATCCAGGATGGCACATTAATGCGAGCTGTGGCAAGAAGGTTTGCTGTGTCTGTCAGCGTAGTGTCCAGAGGCTGGAGGTGCCACCAGGAGACAGGCCAGTACACTAGGAGATGTGGAGGGGGCTGTAGGAGGGCAATAACCCAGCAGCAGGACCACTACCTCAGCCTTTGTGCAAGGAGGAACAGGAGGAGCACTGCCAGAGCCCTGCAAAATGACCTCCAGCAGGCCACAAATGTTCATGTGTCTGCACAAACGGTTAGAAACTGACTCCATGAGGATGGTCTGGGGGCCCGACGTCCACAGATGGGGATTGTGCTCACAGCCCAACACCGTGCAGGATGCTTGGCATTTGCCACAGAACACCAGGATTGGCAAATTTGCCACGGACGTCCTGTGCTCTTGACAGATGAAAGTAGGTTCACACTGAGCACATGTGACAGAGTCTGGAGACACCCTGTTGAGCGATCTGCCTGCAGCATCCTTCAGCATGACTGGTTTGTCAGTGGGTCAGTAATGGTGTGGGGTTGCATTTCTTTGGAGGGCCGCACGGTGTTGGGCTGTGAGCACAACCCCCTTCTGTGGACTTTGGGCACTCAGATCATCCTCATGGAGTCAGTTTATAATAGTTTGTGCAGACACATGCACATTTGTGGCCTACTAGAAGTCATTTTGCAGGGCTCTGGCAGTGCTCCTCCTGTTCCACAACCAACATTCAAAAGTGACCAAAACATCAGCCAGGAAGCATTGGTACTGAGATGTGGTCTGTGGTCCCCTCCTGCAGAACCACTCCTTTATTGCGGGTGTCTTGATAATTGCCAATAATTTCCATCTGTTGTCTATTCCATTTGCACAACAGCATGTGAAATTGATTGTCAATCAGTGTTGCTTCCTAAGTGGACAGTGTGATTTCACAGAAGATTGATTTACTTGGAGTTATATTCTGTAGTTTGTGTTCCCTTTTTTTGAGCAGTGTAGTTACCTATCAATGGATGCTATAGAAACAAAAATCCCAAAACAGTTGCGTAATTGTTTTGGGGATTTTTTTTTTTTTGTGCACTTGAAATTTGGTTTCCAGTACATTGAGTTGGAAGGGGTTACCTTGGGTCCTTATGACCTCCATATACTGTGATGGGGCATATAGGTTGGTGTGGTCGTACCTGTGTTTTGATGCAGTGGTAATTTTTCTAGGTTCTCCAGCTCCTGCTGTGTGACCTTCTGCTCTCCATGAGGACCTCATTGTGGCAGAAGCAGGCCTGTTCCACCCCAGCGTCAGGAGATGCGGCTCACGCTTCCACGTCTGTACTGACCGGATTCCAAAGAGACCTCAGCAGCCTCCGCAGGTTGGCCCTCACCTTTAAACCTGCACAATGCAAGGTATGCCCAATCACAGTGGTGGTGTATCAGAATGACAGGAATTATTTCATATTTTGAAGTCTCTAACTGAAACTTGTTCTATTTTAGTTGTTCCTGCATGAAGCCACAGTCCGTCTTATGGCTGGAGCAAGTCCCACTCGTACACACCAGTTATTGCAGCACAGCCTTCAGAAGCGCCCCCCAAATACCAGTAAGCCAGGTATTTCCTCATCTCATTACACCCTTCCATAATTGTTTAGCTAGATGGCCATAATAACCGCACCCCCCATCTGTGGGTATGAGAAATGGGTACGTGCACACGCTCAGAAATCTCAATCTTGCAAATGAATGAAAGGGCAGTACATGGTCAGGTATGCAGATCAGTGTAGGGGAATGTTCACACATGGCATTTTTGTAGCGTGTTTTCTTCTGCAGGAAAAACGTCCAAAATATGTGCATTTTCTTCCCGCAATTTTTTTTTTTACTTGCATTTTTGACCATTCGTTAGAAAAGTTGAAAATTACTAAAATTACTGTAAGAATTGACCTTCTGCAGATTAAAAAAAAATATCCAGCAGCATAAAAAGTGCAAGGAAAAAGAAAAAAAAAAAACAAATGTGGGCATGAGATTTCTGAAATTGAATTTACTGTCGGTGCTGTAAAAAACAGCGTTATTGCCGTAGGAAAAGCCACTGCAAAAATGCTCCAAAGTCACCAGAGCAGAAAGGACCCTGATGGTTAAGAATCTTGGAGGTCCTTTTTCATGCTGATAACAAAGTGTGATTTGGATTTGGGGTGAGGAGGTCACTGCCATGGTTTTGATCGTAGTGACTTTAGGTTCCCGATTCCCATTTTCATACCAGCTTGTAAAATTGTCTGCAGCGTGCTACTTATTTGCATTGATGACTTTGGTGATCTGTAAAATGTATTGTAATAAGGGTTTGGCTAACAATGCTGCACAGGAAAACATGAATTATCTAGTGTAATCAATGTGAACATCCTTAAAGCAGATTTATCAGTAACTTTCACATTTGCATGCAGTGTTAAATAGATCCTTTAGACCCGATGAAGTTAGTGTACTTACCGTATATACTCATTTATAAGCCGAACACCACCCCCCCTAATTTTGCCACTAAAAACTGGGAAAACTTATTGACTCATGTATAAGCCGAGGGTTAATGGTGGTCCATAGGAAAAAAAACCATATGCTGCCGCACAAGGGTTAATGCTACCCCATAAGATGCTCCATAAATACCCCCATAATATGCTGCTGCACAAGGGTTAGTGCTGCCCCTTAAGATGCTCCATAAATACCCCTTATTTGCTGCTGCCGCTTCTGCAATTAAAAAAAAAATAAATAAAAAATGACATACTCGCCTCTCCGTCGCTGGGGGCCAGGTACCAGTGTCCTGAGTCCCCGACACTGGCGATATAGTCCCTGTTCCATCGCTGTCCACCGCTCTGTCTCCCGGGTCTCTGCAGTGACAGCAGAGGGCGCACACTGACTACGTCATTGCTCCCTCTGCTGAACGTCACAGCAGGAGGACCCGGAGACACAGCAGTGCACGGCGAAGGAAGGGGGACGGGTGAATATTGCTCTTCCCCAGTCATACTCACCCCCTCCTGGTGCACTGTCTTCTCTGCAGCCCCTGCTTCTCCCTCGGTTGTCTTCTTCCTGCGTTCAGCGGTCACGTGGTACCGCTCATTAAACTCATGAATATGCGCAGGGGCTGCAGAGACTGTGCCAGGACGGGTGAGTATGGTCTCTGACACCCCGCGCTCCCCCTCCCCCGCCCACCCCCAGTATATGACTCGCGTATAAGCTAAGAGGGGGAATTTCAGTAAAAAAAAAAATGGGCTAAAAATCTCGGCTTATACGAGAGTATATACCGTACTTTCAAAATGCATGTCACAATGGCTGTGGTGTTCTGAAAATAAAGTCAACATTTTATCCAGCTCACTTTTGTATCAGGTCAGGAAACTTTCAAAAAGGATTATGCGGCCATTTTAACTTGGATTTTCATCCAGTCTCATACCAGTTTAAGAATTTATGGATCAGATAGATTTGGATTAAGAAATCTGGTGACAGATTCGCTATAAAGGAAATGTGTCATCAGACAATAACTCATTGTTTAAATCAGATTTTTATGTTTTTAAATGTATTTACATATGTTTTTTATTTTGGCAATTTATTTTTTTGACTCGTGTTAAAAATTAGAAATGTTTAAACTGTCCTCTGGGGTTTTACTAGGCTTGTACTTCCTGTTCTTTCAGGAAATTCACATGTAGCAATAGACAGGCTCTGACCTTATCTTTTGTGTTGAAGCATCTATTGAGCATGTGCAAAAGTCACTGTGAAGAGAGGAGGAGCAGATCAGCTACTGGAGCAGTCAGGAGAAAACCAGCTACTCTTAGGAAGCAATGATGTACAAGTCCAACGTTTGAAAATATAAACTTTATTATATCAAAAAGGATTCATTAAAAAATTGAAATAAGTAGACTATTCGAATGGGAAATAATACATCTACACCAAAATTCAGCACAAATGCCACTGAAAAAAGGGGCACACCCACCCCATAAGGGCACCAACCAGGGATGATAATGAGTAGTAAACAACTAATGCGCATGTAAATAATCCATTGATGCATCACATATTGTGGTCTGCGCTATAAATACAATGCTGCACAATATTAGCGCTATGTGATAAATATAAGGCTCATGGTAGATCCATACAGAAATTAACAATGGTGACTAGTACAATAATTGCCCATAAATAAAGTGTAGAGTGCGCAGCTCCCCTATATCAAGTATAGAGCTTATGGAATTTCATAATATACCCGTAACAGTTACCATAGTGGTAAATAGCATAATTCTCTTTTGATCAAATGCAGAGTGCGCAGATCCTGGAAGGGGTCCAGGGGGGGTGTGCCCACTACAACGTACGTCAGGGGGCGCACACATCCCTTCTCTGGTGCTCTTTTTTTATACTTACTATCGCCATTAATTCCGGTCTACGTGCGGCGTCTCCTGACCGGAAGTGAAGGTTAAAACCAGCCAGACACTCATTTATTTGAAGAAAGAAAAAACATTTTTAATAGTTGAACAAAATTTACACCACAAACAATCCACTAAGGTTGAAGAAGAGAACAAATAGCCTGTGTGACTTTCGACCTCGTCTAGGTATTTTTTTAAACAACGCTAGAAGACAAGTGAAAACAAACATAAATTTTCAGAATTAAATTAAAGCCAATCAATAGGTTACAATTAATTTGATATACAGATAATGGTAAACCATATATAAAATTGCCATAGGTGGTGACCTAAAAATGTCTCATGATGACCGCTAATATGAATCAAGGAGGACATACAAATCGTTACGGACCTTGCAGATATGGTGACCAAGGATTCCCTTGGTCACCATATCTGCAAGGTCCGTAACGATTTGTATGTCCTCCTTGATTCCCTTGGTCAGCATACCACTTCTTGATCTAAATGTTTGGCCCCAATAAAATAAAAAAACCTATACTCTACTCCTGTGCTGGCACCATTCCAGCCGTGTCAACCCTCGCGGTCCTGGGGTTATAGTGCGGCTGTTGTGACCCCCGGCGCCCATCAGCACCGTCATCACTATCTCCGCCTTCGGACAAATCGAACATGAAGAGGAAGTCCAGGTTGCAGCTGATCTATCACTTCCTCTTCATGTTCAATTCGACAGGAGACGGAGATAGTGATGACGGCGCTGATGGGCGCCGGGGTCTCATGTCACAACAACGGTACGGGAGCCCTGTCTTTAAATAGTAGGTAATTTTCTGAGGACACTTTGCCTTAAGTCTCATGTCTAATTTGTTGGCATTTTACTGAAATTACAATATGCATGCTTAGGTTTTGCTTTTTTTCCACTTCCAGATGACCTTGAATCATTACCAGGACAGAGAGAGAGAGCTACCGCCATCCTCCTGGCGTGCCGCCACCTCCCACTATCGTTTTTATCTTCTCCCGGCCAGAGGGCAGTAATGTTAGCTGAGGCTGCACGGACTTTGGAGAAGGTGGGCGATAGGCGCTCATACCACGATTGCCAGCAGATGATGGTTAAGCTCAGTGGGGGCACGGCCATGGCAGCTTCTTGAGACCCGCTGCTTTCTTTTGGTCTGGCATCAACTACTGAACATCATCCATGAGTAAATACCAATAATGCCCCATTGAGAAACTCTGTGTTAAAAATATTCTTCAGGAAGGGACGATCATCAGCTGCATCATCTGATACATTATTTGTCAGTTGCATTCTCATCAGACTTGCATTATGTCGGCCTACGATGATAGAATATACAGCTCTGATCTCTGTGATTTAGCCCCCCGTAGCACTTTTCAGTGCAAGCCAATTGTACATCTGGATTATCTGGAGGGTACATACACAAAATGTCTTTAAAACCCAGGGCAACCAAAATTTTTCAAGTGGAAGATGCTTCAGGAAAACACTGGCGGTGTTTTTTCCTGAAGCGTTTTTTTTTTTTCTTGACGTCTGTAAATTCATTTTTTGCGACTTTACCCCCAGCATTATTTTTTGGACGAGTATTTATAAACTACTTATCGTCTTCTGCCCGTAGAATGGTCAGGTCCCTTTTTAAGCTGTTTCATTAATCTGAATAAAAGACATAAAGCAAGTAAGACGATGAAAAGCCTGAACATATGCACAGCAGGTCGACTCTACATGAGCCGTAGGTTCTCCTGTAGTCCCTACGAGGAGTCTTCTCATGTTGTTTCTTCCTCTCTCTTTCCTCTAGTCCAGTGGTTCCCAAACTCCAGTCCTCACAGACCTCAACAAGTCATGTTTTCAGGATTTCCATAGTGTTTGGCTAAGTTCACACGTAGCGGGAATTCCGGAATTCCAGAATTCCATTCCGCGGGAAAATCGCATTTTAAATTCCCGCGATTTTCCCGTGGAAAAACTAGCGATTTGCAAGCGTAATTGGCTTGCAGAATGCTACCGTTTTTCAAGTGATCTGTAGCATCGCTTGGAGAACTGATTGACAGGTTGGTCACACTCGCCAAACAGTGTTTGACGAGTGTGACCAACTTTTTACTATTGAGGCTGCCTATGAAGCATCAATAGTAAAAAGATCTAATGTTAAAAATAATTTAAAAAAAATAAATCAGGTTATATTCACCTTCTGGCGTCCCGCGCAGCTTCCCCAGGCCTCCACGATGCTCCCGGCAGGTCCCGTTCCCAGTGATGCATAGCAGCAATGACCTTTGATGATGTTGCGGTCTTGCGAGACCGCTACAGTATCGCGAGACAGTGACATCAGCAAAGGTCATTATCGCAATGCATCACTGGGAGCGGGAGCTGCCGCGTGTATCGCTGAAGCCTGGGGACGCTGCGCGGGACATCGGAAGGTGAATATAACCCAATTTTTTTCATTTTAATTCTATTTTTTACAGGGATATGGTACCCCGAGCCCGGAGGACAGTCTCCTCTCTTCCGGACCGTGGGTACCATCCGCAAATGTTCTGCTTATTTTTCACATTGTAGGCACAGCCACATGCGGAAAGTAAGCAGAACAATGCATTCCTATGTGGGCGAAATTGCAGCGATTCCGCAAAATAATGAGCATGCTGCGGATTTTTCTGCGATGCGATTCCGCCGTGGGAAAATCCGCTGCATTAGCACAGCATTGCGGAATCCCATAGGATTGCATGGGATGCTGTTTTTTTACGTTTTCGTGGCAAAATCGCACGTTAAAAACCGTCGCGAAAAATACGCGATGTGTTAACACAGCCTTACTCGTGAGAGAATTCCTGATGCCTTGATGATTCTTCCATCACCTGTGAAATACTGAGGAAATCCTGAAAACGTGACATGTTGGGGGCCGTGAGGACTGGAATTTGGGAGACACTGCTCTAGCCTATCGCCCTCCTTACCTAGGTAACTGGTCACTCTTATACTGCAGGGTGGTCGGTAACCTAGGCAATGAGCCGGACACTATAGAATTAGGAATCCCTCTATTCCTGAGAACTGAGGATTTTCAATAGAGAAAATGCCTAGTTGCTGGATTTCACAAGCACTCTTGCAATCTTAACAATTTAAGAACTTGAGACGCCCCCTTTAAGTTTGGAATATCTAATAGTACACCACCAGACTTAAAGGCTTAGCAGAGAACAGGGTTGGCACTGCATGCTTTTTGCTGTAGCTTTCCCCATTTAAGGTGCAAGTGCCTTTTATGTGGACAATTTGTAGATCCTCCTGGCAATTTCCTTTTTCGCTCCCATTTTAGAAATCGCTCTCTTCAAGAAGATCTTGTATTGGTCCTCTCATTCTAAATGTTTCAGTAGAGTATCGGAGCCTAAAGCATTCTACCTGTGCTGGAGCATACAGCTAGGATTTAGGAGGTTACGCTGCCTACACAATGCATAGATGGATACTTACAGCATGGCCACCTTCTCTTAGACCAGGGGTGAGGAATCTTTTTTCTGCCAAGGGCCATTTTGATATTTATACCATCCTTCGGGGGCTGTACAAACTTCGCGCACAAAGTACATCCTGACTCTGGCACTGGTGTCAGGATGTAATCTTCACTGCATGCCCTTCAGTGTTCAATAGTGAACACTGCGTGTGTATGCTCACAGAGCAAGAAGAAATTAAGGAGCTGGTGGTAGCCAAAGCACTGCAGTCCCTGAGAATCTGCCCGGGGGCCGGATAAAAGGTCATTAAGGGCCGTAAATGGCCCTGGGGCCTGAGGTTCCCCACCCCTGTCCTAGATGCTACTCGTATGTTCCCAGAAACACTGTATGCGGTGGTGGAGCAGCACTCGGAACGCACCATATTTGCTTGCTTTTCTGTGCTTGTTCAGGAGCCCTCTAGTTATCCTCATGGTACTGACTGTAGATGGCCGGGCAGGGGCTGCTCTTTGTATTTGCTTCTGAGAACCTAGACAAGTCGCACAGTGCGGCCAGTACATGGGTAAAGCCGTAGCCAGGAGCAGTGGGACATGAATGAACTTTCGATATGATATAACATTTCATCCAGTTTTTTTCTAAAACAAATTAATGAGAAGAGAACGACATTCTCTCCCTGCCCCTTCTTACAGGACACGTACAAAAGTGTCCTAAATTTGGACTGGAAGCCATTGTCTATAGTCATTCCTATGAGTCACGAACTATAGGGTTGAATAGAAAAAGCAACTTCAGTTCTACACAGGACACTGACCAGTTCAGCACCCCTCATGGTAGCTCACGTATTCTTCCGGAGGGGCGCACACT
Organism: Dendrobates tinctorius; assembly: GCF_039654945.1. Classification (NCBI taxonomy): domain Eukaryota; kingdom Metazoa; phylum Chordata; class Amphibia; order Anura; family Dendrobatidae; genus Dendrobates; species Dendrobates tinctorius. The sequence goes on from NW_027361762.1 coordinate 2,013,881, forward strand.
GTCCACTTAATGCACTAGAAGATGAAATTGCCACCGCTAATATTTCCAGTATCTGCATAGCCACCGTGCACTGCAATAACAGTTTATTATGGAAGTGTTACTATAAATGAATGGTTTCCTGCTTCTTCCGGGGTTGCACAGAAATGGTAACGTTTGCTCTCTCTCCTCCATTCACATTATGCCACATTGGTTAGTTCGTCATCAACAAGAATTCATTTTCCACCTCCAAATGCTACAGGACCAACATGTATAGGTATATAATACACGTGTACATGTCCAGCTCTAATTTTTTTTATAGGCTTGTTGCATTTTCGGATCATTATCATTGTTAATATTCATAAGAAGTAAAACGTTGTAAAATAAACCTGAAAGTTGCTTGTTTGTACAAATAGAAACCTGTAGGCTGATACCTGTATATGAGTATATATTTTTTGTAATTTCTACATGAATGTGTAGGCATTTGGCAAAGCATGTGTATATTTTGCATATTTATTTCTTGTATGTTCAGCAGTAGAAGTTTAAGGATTTTCCTATGTGTACCACTTTTTAGCAATTACATGGTTTTCTTTGGTTATATTTGGTATTAAAAACTATCCTGTAGACTGTGAGCCCTCGCGGGCAGGGTCCCCTCTCCTTATGTACTTGTGTGTCCCTTGTCTTACACATGTTTATTATACTTGTCTATATTTCCCCTTTTCACATGTAAAGCGCCAAGGAATAAATGGCGCTATATAAATGCATAATAATTGTTTTCTAAATAGCGCATTTTACCAAACTCGCTTTATATTATGGAAAAAGCTTTCATCATATCTGACATGTATCAAGAGAATAGTCTGACCATGCTTTATTGTACTCGGTCTTCAGTTTCACTTAAGTGTATTATGGGTTTATTTTTGCACCTGTGTTATGACTGACTGCAACTGCACTGACCTCGGTTTAATGACTCGATCCAACGACCGCATCATAATGATTAAGGTGCAGACTGGTCAAGATTTTGTGACCTAGACCTGAGAGGTAGACATACAAGAAGCCGCTCTCACTCTGGAGAACCAAACCCATGGGATTCATCTGATGGGCCACCATGTGCTACAGGGAAACTGTCTGGCTGTGGCTTCCCCTGACATATCCAGTGCTTTACACCTTCAGTGACACATTCACCATACTTTGTGACATGACACGTCAGGACTTCTTGTTCTTCATCTTTCGAAAGAACATAGAATGCTGCTGTTGGTATGGATCTGATTGTGATCCGGTCATGGTTGAGATGAAACCACAGTTCTTACCATTTCAAAGCCTTTATTGCCATGTTATTTCAGTGGGAGCAATATATATATGTTAGTTGATGGTATATCCTTGGTCCTTGTAACTACCATGTATTATTGTGCTTGGAGTCGTGCAGCTTGTAGACCTGTTACATGGACAACATTCAAAATACCCGCTGATAGTTGTAGTCCATCAAGCTAAAAAATTGCTTGTTAGTCTAAAACTGGTGATTGATTAGAACCCACCGATTTTGCTCATCTAATGTGATGACGGGGGCGATGAACATCTCGCAGGTTGAATTCGAACTCCCAATACTCCTGTACTTTAGACTCAAAAGTATACTACACCCTCGCCAAAGAGAGAGCCTGAACACCGGGCCAAGTTGAGTGTCCATGTCTAGTTGGGAGACATAGCTGAAGTAGACAGTCAAGGCCAATGGTTTTGACTCACATTTTGTTTTTTCACAAAGTTTCCTGCTTCGCTGTCTTTACTTCTTTTGGTCAGAGGTTTATATGGTTGCTAAAGTCTAATTTACGCTTTTCATAGGTTTTTACACTTTTAACAAATGCATCAAGTTTCTATTTACAATTTTGCCCCTTATTTTTCAAGACATGAGGCCAAACCCTGGATGATGGCAACACATTCTTCGCTTAACCAGTGCTTGGAACTTATCGCAATTTCTGTGCTTTTGTTTGCCCTCTTGTTTTTTAAGGTTGACCACAATTTTATCTGTGATTGAGCTCTGGAGAGTTTGCTGACCATGGACCCAAAATGTCAATATTCACCGAGCCACTTGGTTATCACTTTTGACTTGTGGCATAAACTCCATCATGATGAAAAAGCATTGTTCATTACCAAATTGCTCCAGGGTCATTAGAACTTCTCTCCTTGAAGGTCTTGTTGAATTACAGGCAATCTTACAAGTGGCAATGTCCTTGCCTGTAAAGCCATTTTGATTCCTTGACCTTGTTAACATTTTATCTTGAGCTATCAAAAAGATCATGTGTCGTTCGGTGGAATTGTGGTTTTTGTGATTAAAGTTAATTTTCATGGTAAGGAATGACTTTGCAATTCATTCGATCACTCCTCATAACAATCTAGATTTTGTGAAAATTGCCTCTATAAGAATTTAAGCAGCAAACATTGTGAAAAAACAAAAATTTGTGTCTATCTCAAAGCTTTTGGCCACACTATCCGTAGTCTCTGTGGCACCTCTTGTTCGTTCTTTTAGCAAAACAATCTCTCCTTATTGTGTCATTAAGCAAGCCACATTTTTTCTGTTTGATTCCATGTGAATAAAAAAATGCCATCCTTTGGAACCTGAAGCAAATGGAGGTACAGTCCGCAGAATTCCATAGGAGCCATATTTTACTGGCCGTACAGAGCTGCATTACGGCAGTGTGCTTGATCCCTTTAACTGGCCTCATTTCTAGAGCCGTGGCAACCATTCTCTGCTGTCTTTCACCATGGTTAGGTGTGTTTTTTTTTTTTATACTGTACTTTGCAAATTTATATATTTATTGTGTATTGTCTCTCTTTTGAACAAAGCAATTTGATACAAATTTTTCCAAGTATTGGTGCGGCTTTCTAAACTTTCCTTTTCTATTACTATTCAGGTTGTATTTTTCACTTTTTACAGAAAGCGAGTTTGACTTGAAAGCATTGAATCTGTATAGCTACTTTGTATCCACTTTTTTGGTATAAATACCGTACACTTCTTCAAAATGTTACTAACGAGTAGTGTTTCAGACACAGCAGAGCTCACCTATGGATCCAGCAATATGATATAGGTCTGACATCATCCTGTGTATATATCCCATTGACAGACCCCCTTACTTATGGCAGCATATTGGAAAACGGCTAGATATACAGTTCTCTAATATATCCGGAAAAGCAAAAGCATTGCTTTCACTTGTTTATACGACGTTATTCATTTTGCCTTTAACCTATAATGTAACATTATGGACATTTCTTGTTCTTTTGGTAAGTTTGTACATATCTATGAATTGTATAATAAAAATAGCAATACTGTGTTATGGTAAATATATTCTTAAATTACAGGTTATTTGCAAAGTGTGGAAAGAAAAGTAAAACATTTTGTTTCTATTTTAAGTAGAATAAAATACACTTTTTGCCAAGAAATCTATTGTGGATTTTTTTTCTATTGCTTTTATTTTTTTTTCTCTTGCCATGCACTCGCTAAATCTGAAAAAAAAAAAAAAAAAGTTAAGGGTGTAACTCAACTTTGGATGTTATTTATTTGACAAGCATATCAGTTGCCTGCAGAAAGGTCCTAAGACCCCCCTCCATTATTCAATAGACCCCAGACAGGGTGCATCTTGGCAGACAGGAGTTTAGAGTGGGGTACAGATTCAAAGAAAGCACAGGCTTTGTATTCTCCGCTTTCTATTGAATCCACACTCTGGTCTTAGGGCGCGTTCAGACAGGAGCTCTGCACTCCTATTTGCTGAGCCGCTCACAGTTATGGGGTCTATTGAGCAATCGTTGAGGGTCTAAGAGCCTTGATCCCCTTTCCCACCGACCTGCAGTCAATTAAAGTGACTGTCAAATATGAAAGATCCTTTAGATACTCTTTAATATCCTGGCCAACACTATCTGAGGCTAGTAGTAACACTGGTGGACGCACCTAGTCTTCAGTCAGAACATGTATTAAGAAATGCACTCCTCAGCATTGATATTGCAACACACAATAGTGGAAAAATAAAAATCATTAAAGGAATAGACATGGAAATGGTATGTAAATAATGAAAAAACACAATTTTTAAAACAAGTATTTTCAGTATTTAATATGAATGGCATGCATAAAAATACACGCCTTCTCTGAATTCAAGATGTTATTTATAATTGTCTGAGAAATGTTCTGCCACGCTACACTGCATGTAGCTGGGCACAGAAATCATCAAGATCCACTGCTGTCGGCTTCCTTTACAATTGCGGACCAATGATAACCTGTCTGGAGATGCTACAGGCTATTATAGCATGTTTAGGCCACAGAGGCCGCTCACAGGAGCCTAAATATAACATGCCAGAAAAGGCAGCCATATTTTCCAGCATAAAGCACAAAAACTAATGCACTATCAGGATGCAACCCCTATTGATAAAGTTGGATGCAACACGGGCAAAATACTGATGAAACATCAGCTAGCATACCTACCAATTCATGGAGGGGGTGATTGCTTAGTATTAGAATTGCACACAAAAAGCGTTTGTTCAAGGCGCAGGTCACACATGTAGTGCTTGGTGTCTGGCTTACAGCCTATTAGTGATGTCCATACTATTAGATTAGGCAGGATGCCCAGTACTATATAAGTGCACCCCATGAGGACAGACCCCCCCCCCTCCCGTTTACATGGCCAACATTGATATATATGTTATGAATTATTGGTCGATATTTTGCCCAAAATAGACAAGCTCACAACCCGCATCAAAGACCCTTTTTTGCTGTGTTAATTATTGAATTGGGGGGGGACTTTTAATTCCTTTCTCTTTTAATGATTGAGCACAGTTAACTGTGGTATCACACATGTGAGTTCGCCACAAATTTCTTGAAAGGTACTGTGCTGGCACCATTGTAGATTCTCATTCTTTATGCCAGATCACAGCTGTGGTAAGCCTACGACACTGACAAAAACCTCAGCAGCAATCAGCCATTGTGGACTAAATGTAAAGCAGTCACTTACCTTTGGAAGACATGACCATTACAATTACCTGCACAATGTATACTATGAACATGATTCACATAAAAGTGCCCCAAACCTTTTTTTTCAAATCCTTAAAGCTCTTAATGTCTAGATTCCTATGGAAACAGAAAAAATTGCCTCTTAAGTTCCTTTCATACCCGAACTCCTCGGGAGGTCTGGGAGTCCCTGATCCTTATATCTATTATAAAACTATACATTTGGACTGATGGCTGAGGATGGTTTTCAATCATGAGATTGATTTGATCCTACTAGGGGCTAAAGGGGTGCCATATTTATGGTCCCGAGCGAAACCCCCTGACACTTTTAAGCTAGATGGAATCCTCTCGGCTATTCTTCGGATTAAACATTCAATGATGTTCCGTCTGCCTATTTTCCATCCACAATGACGCCTATTGGCTCCATACCATATCTCATAGATCCTAGTTTTAATGATCCTTACCACCTTTGGATTGCGCTACCTAAGGAAACATTAAACAGTTTCTATGACAATAAGATTTTGGAGAATGATAATAGGCCTAGTAATACTCTGGCACAACCTAAAAACTTCCTTCAGCTGCCATGTTAGGCAGTTACTTTGCCAATTTTGGCCACAATACCCATCTAAATCTAACTGGTCCTGGCTAGATGTGCTGACTAAATTACCACCTCTGAGATTAAAACTTATCTCCTGTCTATATTCCAGCCTTATCATCCTTCCCCCTAAGTTTAAACCCTCTTTCATATATTCCTGGGAGTCAGAACTTATTAGTTTCTCGAAAGTGCAGATTGCTAAAATCTTAATGCGCATATTTTTTCTAGATTTATTCTACGCCAGGAAAATTCTTATAAAATCCTAACTAGATAGCATATGACTCCGGCCAAACTTCATCATATGGGTTTAGCTGACACCAACGATTGCTGGAGAGATCATAAACAGAGGTGATCATACTCACATTTTTTGGGATTGCTCAATACTCAGCTATTTTTGGTCCGGCATTAATTTTGAACATAAAAAATTATGGCTTATCGATTCTGATCTACAGGCTGCTGAAGCTCATCTATCATGCCCATCCAAGAGTTTTAAACCATCGAGACACGGTCTTCTCCCACTACCGTTCAGTGCGGCAAAACATTTAATAGCCATACATTGGAAAGATAAGTCTCCTCCCACTTTGTGGGAATGGGCCTCTAAGGGGATTCAAATTTCCTGCCTTGAAGAACTCACCAGCTGGGAAACACCCATGAAATTTATAACAAAATTTGGGCTCCCTGGAAACAATCACAAGTCTCAACCCCAACGTAGGGGTTTCACTTATATAGGTACAGGATACTGATGAGGCTTAACATGAGCGATCTCCCCCGCTTGTTACTTATTTAATGTAATTATACATGTTTACTCAATATAAGAAAAAGCGGGCGGCACCGCTGTTACCGTGCTTATACTGGCGGTGTGTGGCTGGCAGAAGGAATATATCAAAGTTCCCGGGTGCTTGACCTCGTAGTAATCAAATCTTGAATTCCATGAAGAAAAAAAGGGTCGCACTCATCGGGATGAGTTTTTGCTGCTTTATTGACCATGAAATACATGTCAAGTCGGGATCGTGACAGAAAGAGTGCGGATAGGCTGACAACGGCCGTTTCGCGCTGTTACAGCGCTTTTTACGGGTCCATTAGAAGCGCTTTAAGGCCGGGTCACACTGGCGAGGAATACGGACGAGTGTGAGGCGCTAAAAACACGCATTAGACACGGACCAATGATTCTCTATGGGGCACCTCGCACCAGCCGTATGTTTCTCATCCGTATTCTACGGTCCGTGCCAATCGCAGCATGCTGCGATTGTCAGAGTACTACGGCCATAGTACGCCAATGCAAGTCTATGGGTGCGCAAAAAATACGGATTACACACGGACCACACGTGTGACCTGCGAGAAATACGCAGGTCTTTTGGCTGGTGACAGGAAATGGGCCAATCCATCATCAGGAAGCCTAGACATGCAAATGAGCTCAAAAAGCGCTCCAGACATCCAGGAAGTACGCCTCCACGAAGTACAGCAGCATCATGGCGTCCACTTACATTAATGTGGTAAAGTTAATAGTCCTGGTGCAGGAGCGTCCCGAACTATGGGACCAATGTGATGCCCATTATGCCAACCGGGCAAGAAAGGAGGCGTATATGTAGGCAGATGTTCCATGACTTGGGTGATCAGCCACGTGAGGAGCATCAGAAATTTCGTAAGTACAAGCCAAAAAATGAGTAAAAGTACCGCACAACAAAAAATGAATATAGAATCAGCACCCCCCTTCCTGTGCTTGTACTTTTTTCCCTCATGAGGCCGTTAGATTTGGATGTGACATGTGGTTTCACACAGCCATAATTTCAGTTTAGGCCACAAGCTCCTCATCCTCCTAGACAAATTATTAAGTGTAGCTACTTGATACATCAACTAAAGAGACCCTGTATATCTGCCCATTATAGATATGCCACCATGGGTAGAAAGCACACCCCAGAAGGCCCCATGCCTAGACTACTGGTAGAAAATGTGACCTATCAAATATGTGAATTTGACATTATTTCCTGTCACATTGCAGTGGATGATGTGATGAGACGCTGGCGAAGCATCCGGGACCAATACCGCCGGGAACGCCAGCAGCAGTCCAGGAGTGGGGATGCTGGCTACGTGAAACGAAAATATACATATTACGACCGCCTCTCCTTCCTCGCCCCAATTCTGGATCTGAGACTGTAAGTAGATACCTCACACCACATTACACAGATACTTTACAGGGCCAAAAATAGGTATTTATTTTTGGCTCTGTTCTATTTCTTCACAGAACTCAGTCCAACCTTACGGACAGAGGCACTGGCTCGGAAACCGACCCCATCATTGATCCTGGGTCTGCAGGGGAAGAGGTGGCTGGCTCATCTTCTCCCCCTACTAGGAGCCGGGGTGAGGAATCAAGTCAGGATGTTCCATTGTCTGCTCCCCAAAGCCCACCACCAGGACCATCTGGTGCTGCTGCTGCATCAGCACCAGCAGAGGATCAGGGCAATAGCAGCAGCAGCCCAACTGGCCACATCCGGGGCTCCCCTCAGCCTGCTGCCACATCCTGGCGAGGAAGAAGCCGAAGACGGCAAATACCTGCCCCTGATATCCGCACTAATGTGGACACTGGGGTCCTCAATTATTTAGCCAGAGTAAACACTGATGATGGGGAGGAGGCATACTCTCGCAGCCTGGCCAATTATCTCCGTGCCCTTTCCCGTGAGGTCAGGCTCCGTATTAGAGGATGCTTTCAGATCCTGCTTGATGCCTGCACATACCCCAATACGCCCTACGAATTATTTGAATATATTGAGAGGTGGCAGCTTTCACCAAGAAATCTCATGCGCCTTAGGCACCCCCCACAAATGCAAGCTCAAGCAGGATCTGAGGATCCTCAAATATGTGGGCCTACACCTCACCCCCTTCCTCCCACTACTCAACCTTCAATTCAGCAGCCACAGATGTTAGTCTCTAGCCAACCCCACCAATATGGCCACTTGTTCCCACCCAGTGTTGGAGGCTGGTCCCAACCTGGTTGGGGTCGATATGGCTATATTGGTGGGTATGAGCCACGTGCCTACCACAGCCAACAAGATGCCCCTCCCCATTATTACTCTGGCCAGTACCCCCAACATTCCCAGGAGGCAGGGCAATTCCCACATCATGGGCATCAGTATGGCCCCACACAGGGCGATGTTGGACACGTTCTCCTTCCCCTACTTATGAGAATTTATAAGTATGTGGCCACAATCAGTCTGATGGCCGGACATGTCCAGTGCGGTTTGACTGGTGCTCCAAATACAAATCCAAAGGAAAAAACAGGTGTTCTCCATCACCAAACTTTGTAAAAAAATTGAACATTCACATTTTTCCACAATGTTTTCCAAACATATTAATAATCCATCATGACAGGCAAGGCTACCTCACGCCTTTCAGACAGATATTACATGTCTGTCCAAAAGAGAATATTTAACCGCGCTATACTGTAAAGTCAAAGGATGAAAATACACTACTCACTTGCTAAGGCCTAGGAAAGGCGTGCTGGCCTTAGTGAAGTAGTCACCTTTTTTGTAAGCAATCTATAGTAACAAATCAAGGCGACTAGCCTTCATAATATCACGCTCTCTCTATGTCTTAACAAGTGAGTATTGTTTTTTCATCCTTTCACTTGACCAGTATAGCATGGTTAAATATTCTCTGTTCTACAGACATGTAATATCTGTCTGAAAGGCGTGAGGTAGCCTTGCCTGTCATGGTGGAATATTAATATGATTGGAAAACATTCTGAAGAAATGTGAGTGTTATCTTTTAGCAATAATTTTGGTTATGGAGATCACCTCTTTTTTTTCCTTTGTATTGAAATATTCTCATGCAGCAATGTTGTTATTGCCTAATGTTTTTTAGTGTTATGTTATATAATGTTACTTTTCAAAAAAGTTTTATAATGCAAAAAGGGCATTTTGGCCCATTGCCAAACTTTTCATATGGCAATATTATGTTTGCCTTTAAGAAAAAAAAAGCAAAAAGGCAAAACTAAAAATTAGTCTACTACAGTTAACGTCTCTGTGATTTCTCAAAAACCCAGTCAACATACTAACATACGCTAACCAATGCAATGAAATAGTCATAGAATCATAAGGGGTTGAGTTATATATATTTAGACATACTTAAAGAAACAAATTATAACATAGACACAGCATGCTCTTGCCAAGAAGTTGCCCCCTCAGGTGAGATAAAGTAATTAGTGAAAATATCACGCACTTTGAGGCCAGAGAGTGGTCTACGTTGAGGGTTCCTAGGTGGTCTCACCCTGCGCACATTGTCCGGCCTACGCACAACACCAGAAGGAGGAACAATCATGTATCCTGGTGAAGTTATGAAGAACCACACAGGCTTTCACAACTTCATTAACATTCTGTTCACTCAACTGAATGGCAGACTGGAGTACCCGCCATTTGGCACAAAGAATGCCAAAGGAACACTCCACCAGTCGCCTAGCACGTGATAGGCGCAAGTTAAAAATTCTGCGCCTGTGGTCAAGGTTGCGCCGGGGATATGGCCTCATGACATTGCGCGATAACTGAAACGCCTCATCTGCCACAAGGACATAAGGGACTGATTCTTCAGTGGAGCCTGGTAGCTGGCGTGGTGGTAGATCCAACTGGTTGGTGCGTAGCCGACGAGCCATTATGGAAGTATTGAAGACTCTAGAGTCTCCCGTCCTTCCATAGGCCCCAATGTCAACAATTATAAACTTGTATTGAGGGTCTACCAGAGCCAACAATATAACAGAAAAGTATTGTTTATAATTGAAGAATTGGGAGCCAGAGTTCGGCGGCTTACGCACCCGTGTATGTTTGCCATCCAGGGTCCCAATACCATTATGAAACTGGCATTCCTCCTCAAAGTCCCTTGATATCCTCAACCAGTCTTTCATCCTGGGCTCGGGCATGACGACTTGATGGAGTCTTGTCCAGATTTCTGTACATGTTGACCTCACTATGCCAGAAATAGTAGATCTTCCAATGAGAAACTCATGGTGGAGGGCGGCATAAGACAGGCCAGTGGACAGGAAGCTGTAGAACAACAGAAATGGATAATTTTAGAATGCAGAAAGTCAAAAAACATCAGTTACATGGCGACCAAACTTGGTAGGAATTAAGATAGAATAACACACACATATTTGGTTGCACAATGACTAAGTGATATGCAGTACATATTAGACCTAACATTCTGGTGTGTAAGTTGAACCATATTTGGAGTAAGATGAGGGCATTAAACTTAGTCCAAGAAGGCCAAAAAACATACTTTAGCCCACACATTATGAACATAGAGAATGTGGTTGTGTAGTACATACCGTATTGTGAGTAGAAGTCGCTCCTCTGCAGATATAGCTTGGCGCATCCTTGTGTCCTGAAAGGTTATCCCAGGGCGCACTGTCTCCAAGAGTCGATCAAATGTGGAAATGCTCATGCGACAGTATTGGTAAAATTTCACTGGATGCTCCCGCAGAGAAGAAAAGAGGCAGTGAAAATGACCTCTTGTGAGTCGTTGCCTCAAAAGTGGATGTACCCACATGCGTCTCCTCCTCCGCGGATCCACTATCACTGGGTATGGTTGCCCAAAGCGCCGTGACAAAAGCCAGTTGAAGAGAACCTGCTCAGTTGTATTGAAACTCAGACCCTCTGCCATGTTGCACAAAGAACACCAACACACCTCGTGAAAGCAAGGTCACAAATGGACAGAATGGAGGCAGCCACCTGTTCCTGAGTGTATAAATAGGGTGCAGGCTAATGATTTAAATTGTTAGCAGGCCTCAAAACCGTTAAATGTCCATTTCGCAAGGCTGCGAGAAAAACTCGCCATACGGATTGCATACGGATGCCATACGGATTTCATACGGATGCTCACATGCGCAAAATACGCGACCGCACCTGGCTTACGGATGACCTACGGAGCACTATTTAGAGGTTATTCATCCGTATTACGCCTGTAATCTACGGACCGTATTTTGCGTCGTTTAGTGTGACCCCAGCCTAACAGCGCGAAACGGCCGTTGTCAGCCTATCCGCACTCTTTCTGTCACGATTCCGACTTGACATGTATTTCATGTGTCAATAAAGCAGCAAAACCTCATCCCGATGAGTAATTATACATGTGTCTCTGGCCCCTGTGCATTTATCTCCTGTTGACTTTGTAAGTTTGCATATTTGCTCTGCTATGTGCACCTATTTTTGTTTTTGTTGTACCTAGTTATTATTTTCCCCTCCCCTATCATACCCCATTGGAATCTGGACTTTCATTTGCCTTAAATCATTCCACCACCTTCCCTTCCTAACCTCCCCCGGTTTTCCCATCCCCTTCCTTACCCTCTGTCCTACATGTCGGTGTAACATATGCTGTTATGTACTATGCTTGTACTCAAGACATGTCTGTATCTTTCCTATGATATACTTAAAATAAAGAATTAAAGAAAACAATTACCTGTACGATTTTGAGGGTCAAATGGCAGTGTAATCAAGGGATTGCTTGTTAAAAAAAAAAAAAGCACATATACTGCTGAGGCCAGTGGACCATGCGTTTTCAGACTTGAATCCGTTTGGTCCTTCCACAATTAACCTATATATTCAATTAGAGTGGGAATAAATTGACACTGTCTGCGCGGCTGTAACACTAGAATATAATAATGAAGCTGATGCCAGGTAAATATTCCACCTGGACCTGAGGTAGACCAATCCGTTGCATGCGATGCCATACAATTATCACCGTATTCAGCATGTAAATTTAGTTTTATTAGGAATTTACCAAAAATATTAAAGGTCCAATTTTAGCAAGATATATGTACATTTTACTTATTTGAGAGATGTGTTTTATTATGTTTTGTCTTCTATCCGTAATGTAATCTGTGTGAGGTGTGCGCATTGCGAGGATACTTTGAGCTATTGGTGGGGTCTATCAATACCCAGACCCCCACTGGTCGGCTTATAATTAATATTGCACATGAATATAAAAAACATCCCAGGGATTTAGTGACTTTTTCATCTTTGGATGTTCTGTAAGAAATCGTTTTAACCCTTCCTCCTGGTTCAAAGCACAAGTGTGAATGCAGACCGTAGAATTACAATTTGTATTGGATTTATATAGAGACATGCACAAAGACCGGTATAGACGCTAAACAATACACAAATGGTGACACTTAAGCTCAGATGACATGGCTAAATTGGTGGCACTAAACATCTGCCATTCGGAAAATATTTGCAGATCTGCGGTCATTTAATGGACTGTTTTCACAGGCTTACCACACTTAAGGATGTGCACTGAGTGATGTGTAGTAGTTTGTTCAGTGTGCGTAGGCTGCAACGATTCTCAGCAGTGGGAGTCCTACTTACATGAGATGATGCGCTGTCGAGGACTGATTTTTTTTTTGTACTGCACAAACGATCATTTCACCCAATAATTGAACATTTTGCTCAATCATCGGATGGTCGCGAGCCTGTTTACACTGAATGTTTATTGTGAAACTAGTGCTCTTAAGGTAAAGTTCACACCACCATTTTGGCACAGGTCAGCGGCTCTGACTGTGCTTCCATCTGAAGCTCTTAAAAATGGGAATCAAGCGAATCCGCCTTATGGTAATACTGGTCTATGTGTAGTGGTTTTTATTGTGTGTGGGAGAGGCTTTGGTGGGTGTATAAGGCATAAACCCCTAATAATTTAAAGATAGACTATCTGATCATTATTTTAACAAATATTACTAAAGGGCATCTGTCAGTAGTATCACCCTTTCTAAGCCATCTACAACCCCTGGCAAAAATTATAGAATCACCGGCCTTGGAGGATCTTCATTCAGTTGTTTAACCCCTTAACCCCCAAGAGTGGTTTGCACGTTCATGACCGGGCCAATTTTTACAATTCTGACCACTGTCCCTTTATGAGGTAATAACTCTGGAACGCTTACATGGATCCCAGTGATTCTGACATTGTTTTCCCATGACATATTGTACTTCATGTTAGTGGTAAAATTTCATTCATATAACTTGCGTTTATTTGTGAAAAAAAAAACGGAAATTTGGCGAAAATTTCGCAATTTTCCAACTTTGAATTTTTATGCCCTTAAATCACAGAGATATGGCACACAAAAAACTTAATAAGTAACATTTCTCACATGTTTACTTTACATCAGCACAATTTTGGAACCAAAATTTTTTTTTGTTAGGAAGTTATAAGGGTTAAAAGTTGACCAGCGATTTCTCATTTTTGCAACACCATTTTATTTTTACAGACCACATCACATTTGAAGCCACTTTGAGGGGTCTATATGATAGAATGGTGTCACTTTTGGGAATTTTCTAAAAACTGCACCCCTGAAGGTGCTCAAAACCACATTCAACAAGCTTATTAACCCTTCAGCTGCTTCACAGGAATTTTTTGACTATTTAAAAAAAAAAAAAATGAACATTTAACTTTTTTTCACAAAAAAAATTACTTCAGGTTCAATTTTTTTTATTTTACCAAGGGTATCAGGAGAAATTGGACTGGAAAAGCTATTGTGCAATTTGTCCTGAGTACGCTGATACCTGATATGTGGGGGGTAACCACTGTTTCGGCGCATGGCAGAGCTCAGAAGGGAAGGAGCGCCGTTTGACTTTTTCAATGCAAAATTGGCTGCAATTCAGATCGGATGCCATGTCACGTTTGGAGAGCCCCTGATGTACCTAAACAGTGGAAACCCCCCACAAGTGACCCCATTTTGGAAACTAGACCCCCCAAGGAACTTATCTAGATATGTGGTGAGAACTTTGAACCCACAAGGGCTTCACAGAAGTTTATAACGTACAGCGGTACAATTAAAAAATCATTTTTTCCACAAAAATGATCTTTACACCCCCAATTTTTATTTTCCCAAGGGTAACAGGACCCTAAAAGTTATTGTGCAATTTGTCTTGAGTACGCTGATACCCCATATGTGGGTGTATACGACTATTTGGGCGCATGGCAGAGCTCGGAAGGGAAGCAGCGCCATTTGACGTTTTTGGCTGGAATAGAGATCGGACACCATGTCGTGTTTGGAAAGCCCCTGATGTACCTAAACAGTGGAATCCCCCTACGAGTGACCCCATTTTGGATACTAGACCCCCTACGGAACTTACCTAGATGTGTGGTGAGCACTTTGAACCCCCCAGTGCTTCAAAGAAGTTTATAACGCCCGGGCGTGAAAATAAATCCTAAAAAAACATGATCATTTAATCCCCAATTTTTTTATTTTCCAAAGGGTACCAGGAGAAAATGGACCCCAAAAGTTGTCCAATTTGTCCTGAGTACACCGATACCCCATATGTGGGAGAAAACTACTGTATGGGCACACGTCGGGGCTCGCAAGGGAAGTAGTGACATTTTGGAATGCAGACTTTGATGGAATGGTCTGCGGGTGTCATGTGCGTTTGGAGAGCCTCTGATGTGCCTAAACTATTGAAACTCCCCACAAGTGACCCCATTTTGGGAACTAGACCCCCCACGGAACTTATCTAGATGTGTGGTGAGCACTTTGAACCCCCAAGTGCTTCACAGAAGTTTATAGCGCCCAGGCGTGAAAATAAAAAAAATCATATTTTTTTCCTCAAAAATGATATTTTTGCCCCCAACTTTTTATTTTCCTAAGGGCAACAGGAGAAAAAGGACCCCAAAAGTTGTTTTGCAATTTGTCCTGAGTATGCTGATACCCTATATGTGGGGGTAAAACACTGTTTGGGCACATGGCAGAGCTTGGAAGGGAAGGAGCACCATTTGACTTTTTCAACGCAGAATTGGCTGGAATTGAGATCAGACGCCACGTTGCGTTTGGAGAGCACCTGATGTGCCCAAACAGTGGAAACCCCCCAATTCTAACTCCAACCCTAACCCCAACACACCCTTAACCCTAATCTCAGCCCTAACCCTAATGGGAAAATGGAAATAAATAAATTTTTTTAATTTTATTATTTTTCCCTAACTAAGGGGGTGATAACGGGGGGTTTGATTTACTATTTATGGCGGTTTTTATGTTTGGCAGCTGTCGCACGCTAAAAGACGCTTTATTGTAAAAATAGTTTTTGCATCACCACATATTGAGAGCTATAATTTTTCTGTATTTTGACCCACTGAGTCATGTGAGGTCTTATTTTTTGCGAGACGAGTTGACGCTTTTATTGGTATCATGTTCGGGTACGTGACTTTTTTGAGCGCTTTTTATTCCGATTTTTGGGACGCAGAATGAACAAAAACCAGCGTTTCATGAATTTCTTTTGGGTGGTGCGTTTACACCGTTCCGAGTGCGGTAAAATTGATAAAGCGGTTTTATTCTTTGGGTCAGTACGGTTACAGCGATACCTCATTTATGTCTTTTTATGTTTTGGCGCTTTTATGCAATAAAAACAATTTTATATAAAAAATAATTATTTTTGCATCGCCTTATTCTGAGAGCTATAACTTTATTTTTTCTCTGATGATGCTGTATGGCGGCTCGTTTTTTGTGGGACAAGATGACGCTTTCAGCGGTACCATGGATATTTATATGCGTCTTTTTGATCGCACGTTATTGCACTTTTTGTTCGGCGGTATGATAATAAAATATTATTTTTTGCTTTGTTTTTTATTTTTTAAGGGGTTCTCTAAAGGGGTTAACTAATGGGACAGTTTTATAGGGCAGGTCGTTACGGACGCGGCGATACCAAATATGTGTACTTTTTTTTTTTTTTTTTAATTTCCAAAAAATGAATTAGGGAATTTTTTTTTTTTTTAAATTTATTTAGTGATTTTTAAAAAAAATATTTTTACACTTTTTTTTAACTTTATTAGGTTGTCCCGGGTGGGACATCACAGATCACTGTGACAGATCAGCGACCTGTCACAGGCAGTGCTGCAGGCTTCCTCCTTGCCTGCGCTTTGCAGGCATGAGGAAGCCAGCTCCCTGCAGGCCCCCGAAGGTCCCCGTCACCATCTTGGATCTGGGGATCTGCAGGGAAGGAGCCCCCCGCAGCAGCGCTGCACATTGCGCTGCTGTGGGGGGCTCAGGGAAGCACGGAGGGAGCCCCCTCCCTGCCGATGCTTCCCTTTAACCCCCGGTACACCGCGATCGTGTTTGATCGCGGTGTGCAAGGGGTTAACGTGTCGGGGCGGTCCATGACGCCCCTGACACATTGTTCCGGGTGTCAGCTGTGATAAACAGCTGACAACTGGCCGCGATCAGCGGCGCTCACCACGTGGGTGCTGCTGATCGCTGTGACGTACTATCCCGTCCCTGGAAATTAAGTCCCAGGGCACATGGACGGGATAGTACGTCACATGGCAGAAAGAGGTTAATTTTGTAGAAAAAAAGCCGATCACCGACATGGCACAAAACTAAAGTCATTTCAAATGGCAACTTTCTGGCTTTAACACTAAAAGAAATCAAGAACAAAAAATGTGGTAGTCAGTAATGGTTACTTTTTTTAACCAAGCATAGGGGAAAAATTATGGTCATAGGAAGCTGAATAAAAGGACACTTTGTTAGCTGCAATCCGATGTCTTATTCCAGAGAAACCAGCATTTTTCTTATATATAAATGAGCTGTTAAGATCTATGGGCCGGACATTGATCTCACCGAGATTCTGCCTCCAGAGATTGTATTAAACTAAATAGGGAGTTACCAGTGTGAGACATGTAATGACTGACAGTCTGCTCTCTTAATCTACGTGTCACACACAGGTAACGCCTCTTTTCATGTAAAATAATCTCTGGAGGCAGATTCTCAGTGAGATCAGTGTTCGGCCCTTAGATGTTAACAGCTCATTTATATATAAGAAAAATGTAGATTTCTCTTGAATAAAACATTGGGTTGCAGCTATCAAAGTATTATTTTATTCAGCTTCCTATGACTTACATTCCCATATAGACAGCTTAGGAAGGCTGGTCCTACTGAGAGATTCACTTTAACCCCTTAACCCACAAGGGTAGTTTGCATATAATATGCAGCATATTAATGACCAGGCCAAGTTTTACCACTGTCCCTTTATGAGGTAATAACTCTGGAATGCTTCAATGGATCAATGTGATTCTGAGACTTTTTTCCATGACATATTGTACTTCATGATAGTGGTAAAATTTATTTGATATGATTTGCGTTTATTTGTGAAAGAAATGGAAGTTTGGCAAACATTTAGCAATTGTGCTACTTTGAATTTTCATGCCCTTAAAATTACAGAGATATGTCACACAATATACTTAATAAGTAACATTTCCCACGTGTTTACTTTACGTCAGCACAATTTTGGAACCAAAATTTTTTTTGTTAGGAAGTTAAGGGTTAAAAGTTGACCAACTTTCATTTTTACACCATTTTTTTAGGGACTACATCACACTTGAAGCCACTTTGAGGGGTCTATATGATAGAAAATACCCAAAGTGATACCATTCTAAAAACTGCACCCCTGAAGATGCTTAAAATCACATTAAAGAAGTTTATTAACCCTTCAGGTGCGTCACAGGAATTTTTGAAATGTGGGCAAAAAATTAACATTTAACTATTTTTCCCCAAAAAATTACTTCAGATCCAATTTTTTTTTATTTTTAAAAGAACAGGAAAAAATGACCCAAAATTTGTTGTGCAATTTCTCCTGAGTACACCAATACCTTATATGGGGGAGAAAGCCACTGTTTGGGTGCACGACAGAGCTCAGAAGGGAAGGAGTGCCATTTGACTTTTTGAATGCAAAATTTGCTGCAACAATTGGCGAGCGCCATGTCATGTTTGGAGAGTTCCTGATGTGTCTAAACAGTGAAAATCCCCCACAAGTGACACCATTTTGGAAACTAGACACCCCAGGAAACTGATCTAGATGTGTGGTGAGCACATTAAACCCTCATTTGGAGAGCCCCTGATGTTCCTATACAGTGGAAACCACCCACAAGTGACCCCATTTTGGAAAATAGACCTCTCAAGGAATGTATCTAGATGTGTGGTGAGCATCTTGAAACCCCAGGTGCGTCACAGAAGTTTATACCGTTGAGCCGTAAAAAATAATAAAATCACATTTTCCTCACAAAAATGTTGTTTTAGCACCAAGTTTTTAATTTTTCTAAGGGCTAATAGGAAATTTTTTTTACAACAAACTGAGGTCCTTTTTTTCCTGAGTGCACCAATACCCTATATGTATTCAGGAAATGGTTTTCAGGCATAGTGCAAAGCTCAGAAGGCAACGAACACCAGATTTTACTGTTAGGGTTTGCAGGTGCCATGACACACTGGGAGAGCCCATGAGGTGCCAAAACACCAGAACCCCCCCATAAGTGACCCCATTTACAAACTACTCAATGAATCCATCTAGGGATGCAGTGATCATATTGACACCACAGATGTGTCACAGAATTTTATACCATTGATCAGTGAAGAAAAAATAACTACGGTACATTTTACCATCAAAATTTAGTTTTAGCCCCAAATTTTACATTTTCACACAAGAAGTGGGTAAAAATGGCACCAAAATTTGTCCCACAATTTCTGCTGAACGTGGCAATGCCCTATATGTGGCTGTACAGTACTACTTAGCCATGTGGAGAAACTCAGGAGGAACAGAGCGTTATTTGATTCCTGGAACGCAGTTTTCCTAGGAGTTTGTGGACTCCATATACAGAGCCCCTAATTGCTAGAAGAGCAGAATCCCCCCTCAAGTGACCCAATTTTGGAAATTATACCTCTTTGGGAATTTATCTACAGGTGTAGTGCTGATTTTGACTCCATGGGTATTTTCTAGAAACAAGCAGCAACGAATGTTGCCAAGTGAAAATTGCAAACTCTACCACTGTAGTGACCAGTACGTTTCAGTCACCAGTACGTTATGCCCATCTCGTGCTTCTGGAAGCATGCACTCTTAAGTTAGGCGGGCTCTTCTTTTCTTCAGAAATGCCAAACGTGGATGCAATATGTGGTTTAGGTACACTGTGGGGCTCAGAAGGGATTGTGTTTGGAAGCACAGAATTTGCTGAATTTCTTTTAGCAGGTGTGGAGCCATTTCACTTTTCTGGAGCCTTTGTACTACTAGTAATAAAGAAGCCCCTATATTTCCGTTAACAGATGACAGATCTGAGTGGGGACTTGCTTTTTTTGTGGATTAAGTTGAAGCTTTTATTGGGAACATTTTTTATAACATTTGGGATCAGATTTATCTGGTGATCTACACTGAGCACTTACTTTGAGCTTTCCATCTAAACCTCTTAGTGACATGATTCAAATGAAACCCCCGAGGGATACATTCACTGCAATGAGGCAGCAGAGTTAGGCTAAGTGCACAAGTACCGGAACTCTCGCGGAAATTACCGCGAGAATTCCGGAATTCCAGTCCGCGGGAAAATCGCATTTTAAATTCCCGCGATTTTCCCGCGGAAAAACTAGCATTTTGCAAGCGTATTTAGCTTGCAGAATGCTAGCGTTTTCCAAGCGATCTGTAGCATCGCTGGGAGAACTGATTGACAGGTTGGTCACACTCATCAAACAGTGTTTGACGAGTGTGACCAACTTTTTACTACTGAGGCCGCCTATGCAGCATCAGTAGTAAAAGATAAAATGTAAAAAAAAATAAAAAATGGTGTTATTCTCACCCTCCGACGTCCCGCGCAGCCGTTCCAAGTAATCCTTTGCGAAAATGCCCGCGATGACGTCCGTTCTCGCGGGATCGCGATGTCTCGCGGTAATTCGCGATGACGTCGCGCAAATGACCGCGAGACTTCGCGATCCCGCGTGAACGGACGCCATTGCGGGCATTTTCGCAAAGGACTACTGGGAACGAGAGCGTGGAGAGAAGCGGGAAGGCTGCGCGGGAAGCCGGAGGGTGAGAATAACAATATTTTTTATTTTTAAATTCTATTTTTTACAGGGATATGGTACCCAAAGCCTGGAGGACAGTCTCCTCTCCTCCGGACCGTGGGTACCATCCGCAATTGTTCAGCTTACTTTCCGCATGGTGTGCACAGCCACATGCGGGAAGTAAGCGGGACTATGCATTCCTATGGGTGCGGGATCGCCGCGATTCCGCAAATTAATGAGCATGCTGCGGTTTTTACCGCGAAGCGATTCCGCCACGGTAAAAACCGCAGCATTAGCACAGCATTGCGGAATCCCATAGGAATGCATGGGATGCTTATTTTTCGCGTTTTCGCGGCAAAATCGCGCAGTTAAAACCGCCGCAAAAACGCCACGTGTGAACTCAGCCTTACTCTGGACTCCGTCTGGCCTCTGTTCAGTGGTGTCCTTTTCAGAAGTGCACAAAACTGTGGCCGATGTCACATTTATGCACGCCTAAAAAGACGGACATGGCTGGGTCACAGGCCAGACGGCGTCAACAGTGCCTCCATCTGCATCATTATAGGGAATCTTCCGCCAGAGGTTCCGTCTGAATCACGCATTTCAAAGATTTATACGGAACCCCAGTATAAGCGCTCAATGCAGAGCGCAGGATAACTGTGCGCCGAGCCTTTCTGCGATCTTTGGGAGGCAGAATGAAAAAATTAACAGTATGTGAAGAATTGGTTTTATTTATTTTTTTTACACCATTCCTCGTGCAGTATAAGTGATTAGGCGACTTTACTCTTCGGGTTAGTGCGATTACAGTGATACTAGATTTATATCGAGTTTTTATGTTTGGCAGCTGTCACACACTAATAGATGCTTTTTATTGCAAAGAATAGTTTTTGCATCAATATATTTTGAGAACTATAATTTTTCCATATTTTGGCCCACAGAGTCATATGATGTCTTGTTTTTTGCGGGACGAGTTGATTCTTTTATTGGTACCATTTTCGGGCATACATTTTTTGATCGCTTTCTAGTCTGATTTTTGTGAGGCACAATGAACAAAAACCAAAAAACAGTAATTCAGGAATTTTTTTTTTTTTTTTTGGGGGGGGGGGTTATGCTGTTCCGTATGTGGTAAAATTGATAAGGCAGTGTTATTCTTCAGGTCAGTACAATTACAGCGGTACCTCATTTATATAGTTTTTTATGTTTTGACTCTTTTATACAATAAAAGCTTTTATAGAAAAAAATTATTATTTTTGCATCGCTTTATTTTGAGAGCAATAACTTTTTTATTTTTCCACTGATGGAGCTGTATAATGGCTTGCTTTTTACAGGACAAGATGATGTTTTCAGCAGTACTATGTTTTTTATATCTATCATTTTGATTGCGTTTTATTTCACTTCTTGTTCGGAGGTATGATGATAAAGCATTGTTTTTTTTGCCTCTTTTATGGTGTTCACTAAAGGGGTTAACTAGTGGGGCAATTTTATAGGTTGGGTCGTTGCAGATACGGTGATACCAAATATGAGTATTCTTTTTCATTCAAATATTTATTTAAAGATAAAAAAATAAAAAGATATTGTATTAATTTTTTTTTATATTTTTACAATTATTTTAAAAAAAATTTAAATTTTTCTAACGTTTTTATTTTGTCCCAATATGGGATTATCATTTTTTGGAGGACGATCGCTTCTACAGCATGGAGATGAAGCAGCATCCTGTCAGCTCTGCACTGACAGACAAACTTGCTCATCACGGACTGGGCATGATCAGCAAATCTCTGACCCAAAGGCACAAGGGCTGTGAGCCCTCTGCCGGCATCCGGAATGCTGTGTTCAGAATCAGCTGACACCCGGCGGCGATCTTCCTCACCCCCCCCCATGTGCGCGGGCGATCGTGTGGACGTAACATTCCGTCCCTGGTCAAATATGCCCAGGGCACAGGGACGGAATATTATGTCCGATGTCAGAAAGGGGTTAAAGATGTTAATGTGCAGCTCTATATGCTTGTCCGAATAGTGGATGGATATAGGAGTCCTCTACTATTAACATGCATTAACTAGTCTGATCCATAAAATTGCAAGATTTTTTTTTCACAAGGACCTGAGATCTTCATCACTCTTTGACACGCAGTATCGGGCACAGAACCCTTCGCCACTTGTTTCATTAACACAGCATATCTCCATCATTTTCTTACATTCAGCTCGGACTACCCCTTCTTTATCAGGTTCTGTTAGCCAAAGGGATTTCCCGTCCGGCACTGCAGTATTCCCAAGATCTGCTACATTTCCCTCACAAGGTTCCATGTTCATCTTCCTCTCTATGGAAGGATTTTCGGCGCTCTACATAGCCCCCGATTTGTGCTCTGGACATTGCAGGAAGTTTTGTCTGCTGGAAGTTTTGTACTACTACTTCATACCGCTAGAATATTTTATCCCTCTTTGCTTTCAACCCACTGGCACTGGACCTTGACTTTGCCTCCAATGAACACTTTCTGTTATGAATGGGTCTCCGTGGAGGATGGCAGGAACAGGCTAAGCCACCAGCAGACCAGAGAGGTTGGTAACTCAGCGGATTGCAGACCCCTGATCCTAACAACACAACTAGCAGCAACCATGGAGCGTACCTACGATGCCCTAGACGCCTCGGCACAGCCAGAGAACTAACTAAGCCTAAAGCCAGAAAGGTGAAATCTAAACTGCCCTGGAGCAGATCCCCATAGGAAGACAGCCCCCAAAACATATATTGTCGGTGAGACAAGATGAGACACAAACATAGGCAGAACATAGACTGAGCAAATGATGGAGCCCAAACTGTCTAGATAGGACAGGACAGAAAAGATATTTCTGCAATCACGCAAAAACCATAAAGAAATCCAACACATCTGATATACAAAAAGCCTGAGGCCACACGACCTCACCCACGCTAGATCAGCACTCTGGTGTGAACTGGAAGCAAAGCAAAAGATACTAATATAACAGGGGACTGAACAACAAAGCAGAAAGCAAAAAAGGCACAACCAGATTAGATGCAAAGGATTAGCAAAAGAAATCACTTAACTGAACCATGCAGATCAGGCAGGAGACTGAAGAGCTCAAAATTCACAAGGAGGAAATCACCAGCAAACACTAAGGGAAGCCTGCTCACTTATATGCACCCATCCAGCAATCCCAGATTCCCAATCATCGCCGTCAGGTGGCAAACCTCCATCAGACCAGCCAGCTCCACTACTCCCAGTAACCACCAGAGGGAGCTTCAGCTCAGAAGTCCGAGCAAGGGAATTCACACCAACTTTCACTAACTCTCACTAATGAAACCAGAAAATGGTTCCCTTTTTACTTGCCCTAGCCACTTTCCAATATGGGCTAGTCCCAAACATTTAACTGTATCCTGCCATAATGTTCCTACCGTTAATACCTAACTACTAACCTATATCCTATACTTTCCCTACACCTGAGCTAAGTTAGTTACGTTAGGTATTACCTTTGCAGTACCCCTAAAGCAGGATCCGTATCTATAACATTATGCATTAGTCACATTACTAAAAACTGCATAGGATAGTTACCGCTTCATATTACATGTATAAAAATGCATGACACTATTCACATGACACACTTGTTGTCTTCAGGGGCAGGAACACAACGGTCTCTGTCACCCCCCTACACATAGATACTGAACAATCTATTACTGATCACTGGGTTCACATCAGAAGCAGGACTGGCCTTGTAAACTGGCAACTAAATGAGTGCCAAATGGGCAAACATTTTGTTTTCAATCTTGCAGATTGTAGTGTAAAGTGCCCTTTAGACAGCATAAACTTAGATTAGACACTCATTACAATACACTAGATTAATCCCAAAACTTCATCCAGAATAAGGCTGGGGGCACAAGGCATCTGTGCACCTTCCCTACAGTTTGTCTTCCTGATATATACTGTAACATTGCTATGGGCGACCATTCACTAAAGGCCAAATGTATGTTGTTTCGGCGTCTGTCTCTGTCGGACACCTTTTTTGTAGTAAAAAACCAGGAGAACATATTTCATAAAATTGGTATCATTTACAAGCCTGCTTAGTCACACTCCCTTTCCCTAGGACAGGCGATGTTCATGCTGGTCTTGATGATTATGTGTGTTGGGTCAGATGCTCCTGATTCATTAAGAGGCGAGACTCGCTGTAAATCTTCCTGCCACCAAAGATTTGTGGTGTAAGGAATGCCGCAGGTCGTTGTGAATCTCTTTCATTCTTGTCTCACCCCATTTTGGACGAGATTGGTGAAACTAGTGGGAAAATGCCAAAAGGCATTTTTTGTGCAACCTCACATTGAACGAAAATATTGCGACTTTTCAAAACAATTTATTCCACTATTCTGGTGTAATTGCTCTGATGAATTGGGTCCTATGAGGCTAAGTTCTCATGATGAGTATTTAGTGCATTTTTAATGATGCCGATTTTCACCAGATTTGCACCTATTAGCTAAATGAGGTTCCTGCAATTTTTTAATTGCATTATTTAGTGTGGGTTTTTTATGCCTGTTTATCGGTTTTTTTTTCTGCTGTGGTTTTTGTCTATTTTTAGTCCTTCATGTTTTAAATAAAACTGCTTTGTTTTGGATCCTCCTTGATATTTGGATTTGATAAACTTTAATGTTACAGTGATGTGCAGTTTATATGCACTTTTCGTGCGTTTCTAGTGCAGAAATGTGCTAAAAACACATATACGTATGTTACCTGCATATTTTCCTCATTTCATTCCAACCTATGGGGGAAAACCCGGAGATAACGTGCACATTTACTGCAGGTGAAATTGACATGTTGCAGATATTATCCCCTTCATGACAAATGTTGTAAACTTATGTCATATACTCACTCCCTGATTTTGATGCAAGTTCGCACACTGAGACTGCATCTTTCCCCACAAATGACGGCACTTAAATCAACCATCAGGTGCCTGTAACAGCCCCAGGTATAGTGGAGCACCGCCAATGGCTGTTAACCTGTTAAATACCGCAGTCAATCTTTGACAATGAAAGTTAACCAGTGCTGACAGAGGCGCGCATCGTTCCATGCTCCTATTGGCTCGCCTGTGATGTGATGGCGTGGTGCCGATGAGTTGTCATAACAGTTAAGGGTCTGCTGAAGACCCCCTATGTCTGTCATGACAATCCTCCTGTGAAAGTCGAAGTTTATACATAGCAGGGCTGCGTTTTATGTGCAGTGAAAATGCAAAGCGTCAAAGACTCACCAAATACTCATCGTGGTCTAAAACCCTTAATAGATGTGGACCGTGGCCCGAGTACCAGAATTTTAGTTCATTTGAACGAGAAGAAGAAAATACCAAAAGTCCAGATCCCTGGCCATACTTACCGGTACATGGTTAGAATACCAGTTCACTGCAGAAAGGACCCATTGTTATATGTAGTTTTTAGGTGCAAAATAGCGACCAACAGCACTCGTCACCTGTCATCCATGAATTTTCATGAATGTAAAAAATGTTGTGAGTATCATCATTATTGAAGGTCTCATTGAGGTCTCTTTAGACGTCCATTTTTTCCCATTTGAATGCTACCTGTGTTTTCATGGACAGCACTTGTACCTGTGATAGTCTCTGAAGCCATTCACACGTCTGTGATTTTTCATGGATGGAACAGTCCGTGGAACATCACAGAGACATGTCCGAATTTCATCCAAGGGTCAGGTCAAAATCCGCCTTGCAAGTCGGCGCGAAAAGATCATATTGGACTCGTATAACATCCCAGCGTGGTCCAATTTTCACGTGCTGTCAGAATGGAGAGGGTGGAAAAACTTTTTTTCTCCATGTATGAGAAATACTGATGACACCGATCAAAGTCTGATCAAAATAATTGGTCCTTTTATACTGTACCAAATAAAAACGAACATCTGAATGGGGCCTCACACGTCAGTTTTTCACGTACAAGCGCTAGCCATATTTTTTACGTGTAACTATCAGTCTATGGAACTGCTCACAATTCAGAATTTTTCTCTGACCCTGTGGTCCGTGCAAAATGACTGAGACCTGTCCAATATCGATCCTAGTGTCGGATCAAAATTAGCATCACAAGTCTGTGGTCAGCGAAAAAATCTGACAGCAGTCATATGCCATCTGTGTGCTGTCCGTTTTTCCCTGACTGATGGATAGGAGAAGGTGGAGAAACTTTTTTTTTTTTCATCATCAGTGAAAAAAAATGATGAAAATCTGATCAAACTCCAATGAAAACGTGATGAAACCCTATCAATTTTTCTTGTTTTTTATTTTTTTAATTGCCGTCTGAATGACCCCTTGGTGTTTTACAACAGGAAAGAGAAATACTGTATTCTATGCCGGAAGTCTTTCTGTAGTGGATTATGGACTTTGCGATTTGCTCCCTCTGACGAGCAGCCGCTCCTCCTGGCAGTCTTTCTCTTGGCATCGAAGCTCTTAAAGCTGCTTTATATAATGTCTCTCATTCTCGTTATTAAGAAGGATTTTGCCACTTTAAAGATTAGGACGGAAGTGAAGCTGGCAAACAGCCCGGCTTTATGTGCAGCAAATGAGAGCTGCTTGTTGTTGGCGTGTGAATGAATACCGTAGACTGGGGGGGGAACGGGCGAGGGCTGGGACTGTATATAGCAAGAGCTTGGAAGTGACTCCTGCTGGTGGCCGCCTCCGTCCCACAGTAATGCAGCTGCTCAAGTTCTGCTCGTATATACTTGGGTTCTTTTCGAATGTTTTCTCCTTGGGTGTAATCCTGGCCGTCTCTCTACTGTTTCTGGACTTCATGAAGCGCCGGAAGAGGTGGGATCAATACCCTCCGGGCCCACCTTCTGTGCCTTTTGTGGGAAACATATTACAAGTTGACTTTGCCAACATTCATAACAACTTTAGAGAGGTAAATGGCCATGCTTCACTTTATATTTTTTTCTATCCAAAGTTTACTTCTGACTATTTTGCCTTCAGGCATGCTTAGGCTAGGTGCGTACTGTGCTTATCACCACCTTCTTATGTATAATCCGACAGTGGCCTGAGACTGCAAGGTTGAAGGCATCTACTCTCCGTAGATAGCCATTGCTTTTTGAGGTGTCCTACTGAATAGGAAAAAAAGATTGATTGTCTATTTGCAGAAAAGCAATTCACCTATTAACAATACTGTTTACAATTTTCATTCTGAATTTTTCACCTTCAAAAAGAGATAAATAAGTATTTTAACCGCTAACTGCTAAGAAGATATATACTGCAGATGTATCAGCATGATAACCTTTTTCTGTTAAAAAGAACAACACACCGGAAACCAGATTATTATCAATGGGTAATGTAATGCATCTGTATTATGCAGAAACCAATAACACAGGTGTAAACATGGCCTTAGCAGGATACCTTTTATGCAGTTTGCTGCCCAATGTCCTTCAGCTGTATGGCAAAAACATGGCTATCTATAGCCTATGTACGTTCCAGTACGCCATACAATGCCCGCTGCTCTGAGCTTGTAAATTAGTTTAATTTTCTTCCGAGGGGTTTATCAAAAATATTAACAATCCCCGTTTGGCAGAATAGAAACCATTTTTTCTTATTTGAGAGACGTGTGCAATATATTTTCATGACTAGAGAGAAAACCAATGGATAAGGGGGACAGTAATCCCAGAGGGTCAGATAAAAAATACAGCTGGATACAATAAAATTTAAAAAGGATTTTATTAGAACATAACACATAAAATTGTTTTACATGTGCATAATAAAACAGGAAAAAAACGCGAAAAAATAATGCATAAATGGGCCACCAAAAATAAATAAAAATTGATATTGTGTTAAATACAAAAATATATGGTGACCCAAAATTTAAATTAATGGCTAATTTAATAAAACCAGGTAAAACTGTTTCACAATACGCCTCATGAAAGAATGTGGTACAACAATCAATAAAAATGATACAAAAAGGTTGTTTATTATGCTTCACAATAATAAAGTGAAAAATGACCTAATGACTAAAAAATAAATATATATAAAGTGCAAAAAATGCGACCTAGTGACTCATTGTAATATATATAGCCATAAAGTGCAAAATTACCACACTAAATCCAAAAACATATGACCATAAAGTGCAACAGTGACTAAATGCAAAATACCACACTAAATCCAAAGTTATTTAACATTAATAACCATGAGCTGGACACTTCATGGCCTGTGATATGTGCAGAGTGTATGGAACCATGCAATGCCAAAGCCGGCAGCTAGGTGGCCAACATAAAAAATATAAGCAGTGAAACTGAAATAATATGAGTGGTGGAACTGAAATAATATTACCTGGTCACCAAATGAACGCGGTATGCCTGCGAAAACACGCCCCGACGCGTGTTTCGGATTAAAAAGTCCTTCGTCTGGGGGATGACATGATGTATGCAATTGTACCTTTTATAGTCTGGGGTCCGGGATGAGTGTGTGTACGGCGCATGCGATGGCGGCATCAGGGGTGGGAATGTCAGCAGACAGCTTGCCCAACTTGAGACCAAATGGATTTATACTCTTGACACCGTGTCCCCATTTGGTCTCAATGAGAGTCTATCTTTTATTCCTTTTCTTTAGTTCATGTGCTATTTTAATATTTGCTTGTTTTTTTTATTTTTTTAGCAATTGTGGATCAACCTTTATATTGAAGAATATTGATATTTTTCAACGTGTGAAGATGTGGAGATTTTATTTATGTATTGATATTTATATATGTATATTTAGTATAGTTGGTATTTTTCATATCATGGATTGTTGCCCATTTGATTATGGCATATGTATATCTGAAACTACAATTATTACGATGGGTCACTGATCCCTCAGTTAATGATATGCTCATGTTTTTTCATAATCAAAGTATAGGACTAAATAAAACCATTTAATACATATTATACATGCGATCATGCTACAGCACAGGTGCCTGCCTGCTGAATGTTTTTTTTTTTTCAATACATATAATATACAGTTTGTAAAATAGGGGGCAGGTCACTGAGGGATCAGTGACCTGTCGTAAGCCATCAGTATGAATACCTAAGCAGAGCACCACATAAAGACGCCACCAAGGAGCATGAGAAACTCATTAACTGAAAACTGAAAATAAAGATTAAAAAACAACCACAAGACGGATTTCATCACCCAGGTATCATTTTAATCAGTATAACAGTGCTGACCTGACACTGTCTATAGGTTACTCAGCTTAATCCTGCTGACAGGTTCCCTTTAAGAAAAAGGAGGAAGGATCTGCAGAACTCCCAAGCAGAGACTGGAATATCTGTTCATACAAAGATAAAAAGCTATACACTCCATAGAGGTGGCCTTTACAGAAGAGTCGGCAGAAAAAAGCCTTTACTTACAAAAAGTGGAAGGCTCATTTTGAGTTTGCCAAAAAGCATGTGGGAGACTCCCCAAATATGTGGAGGAAGGTGCGTGGTCAGATGAGGCCAAAATGTTTTTTTGGCCACCAAGGTAATTGCCATGTCTGGCGCCAAACCAACATAGCTCATCACCCCAAGAGCATCTTTCCCACAGTGAAACATAGTGGTGGCAGCAAAATATTGTGGAGATGTTTTTTGGCAGCTGGAATAGGGAAAATGGTTTGAGTCGAGGGGAAGATGGATGGTGCGAAAAACAGGGATATTCTTGAGCAAAACATGTTTCAGTCTGTCAGTGTTTTAATAATGGAACAGAGTTTCACCTTCCACCAAGACAATGACCCAAAGCATATTGCGAAAGCAACACTTGAGTGGTTTAAGGGGAAGTGTGTAAATGTTTTTCAGTGGCCTTGTCAAAACCCTGACCTTAATACAATTGAGAATCTGTGGTCAGTCTTGAAGATTGTTGTTCACTAGGGTTAATCATCTAAGTTGAAGAAGCTGGAGCAGTTTTGCCTTGAGGAAAGGGCAAAAATCCCAGTGGCAAGATGTGGAAAGCTCAAGAGAATTATCCAAAGCAACTTGCAGCTGTAAAGCCGGTTTCACATTAGCGTTTGGCTGGTCTGCGTATGGCTGCATACTTCTTCCCTTAAGCTCCGCCTACTTCCGCATGCATCCTGCGTCGTCCTGCATTTCTATCTTTAATATTGGGTACGCAGGGACATGCGTTGTATGCGGATGTATCCGTGTGTGTCGTTTTGACGTGCCAGCTCGTCTGCAATGTTGGGTCTGGTGTCTCTCATCTTCCTCTTGACAATACCCCATAGATCCTCTATGGGTTTAAGGTCAGGCGATTTTGCTGGCCAATCAAGCACAGTGATACTGAATTTTTTTTTAAACCAGATATTGGTACTTTTGGCAGTGTGGAAAGGTGCCAAATCCTGCTGGAGAATTAAATTTCCTTCTCCAAAAAGCTTGTCGGCAGAGGAAAGCAATGAAGTGCTCTAAAATTTCCTGGTAGACGGCTGCGCTGACTTTGGTCTTGATAAAACACAGTGAACCTACACCAGCAGATGACATGGCTCCCCAAACCATCACTGATTGTGGAAACTTCATACTAGATCTCAAGCAGCTTGGATTGTGGCCTCTCCACTCTTCCTCCAGACTCTGGGACCTTGATTTCCAAATGAAATGTAAAATGTACCTTCATCTAAAAACAACACCTTGGACCACTGAGCAACAGTCCATTTCTTTTTCTCCTTGGCCCAGGTAAGACGCTTCTGTCATGGTCTATTGGTCATAAGTGGCATGACACAAGGAATGCGAGACTTGTAGTCCATATCCTAGATAGGTCTGTGTGTCGTGTCTCTTTAGGCAATGACTCCAGCAGCAGTCCACTCCTTGTGAATCTCACCCAAATTTTTGAATGGCCTTTTCTTAACAATCCTTTCAAGGCAGCGGTTACCCCGGTTGCTTGTGCTCCTTTTTCTACCACACTTTTTCCTTCCACTCAACTTTCCATTAATATGCTTGGATACAGCACTCTGTGAGCAGCCAGCTTCTTTAGCATTGACCTTTTGTGGCTTACCCTCCTTTTGGAGTGTGTCAATGACTGCCTTCTGGACATCTGTCAAGTCAGCAGTCTTACCCATGGGTTACGGGGTTAATGCAACGGAGCAGAGCCAGAAGACCACAGCGTCTGGTGGCTCCTACTCCACCGCTGAGAAGAAGCACTTCTCCAGTGTATTAAACGTGATTATTTCTTCCAGCAGAACAGGGGTTAATCGACCAAGTTGGAAATTCCTGCATTCAGCTGTTCTCAGTTAGCTACTCCTTTTCCCTATAAAATCTGGGCTCAATTACTAAGTCCTTGTCTGAGTTAGCAATTGCTGCCAGACATCGCAGTAATCAAAAAATAAATGGAGTTTAGATTAGATTAGATTAGATTAGATTAGATTAGATAAACTTTATTGATCCCGGAGGAAATTACAGTATTACAGCAGCAGAACAAAGATCAAGAACATTACAAGAACAATACACACTTTACAAAATAAGTCTATATGGACAGCAGATGCGGATAGACTGGTACTTGTAACTCACCAATTCCCCCCCATACACTTTGAACTTCATTTAGTCTTGGGATGCTTTACACTTATACATTTGTTAAACATCCCCACAGCTGTCGGAACAAACGATTTTCTATATCTTTCCTTTTTACACATTAGTTGGAGTAGACGCTTGCTGAATGTGCTCTTTTGCTTCGCAAACAGTTCATAGAGCGGGTGTGTATTGTTGCTCATTATAGCCTTGCATTTCTTAGTAATTCTATCCTCTAATACCTCCTCGAAAGTCCTGAGTTGTAGACCCACCGCCGCACTAGCCTTCTTGATAAGTTTATTCAGCTTATTCGCGTCAGCTGTGCGCACACTACTACCCCAGCATATAATTGCATCAAAGATTGCACTCGCCACAATGGATTGGTAGAACATTTCAAGCATTTTGCTACACACATTAAACGACCTTAACTTCCTTAGGAAGTAAAGTCTACTCATCCCTTTCTTGCAAACCTTCTCCATATGGCACCTCCAATCAAGCTTGCTGTCCAGGTGAACCCCCAAATATTTGAAATTCTCCACCATCTCCACATCCTGACCATCAATAGTGATAGGTAAGCAATCCTTCATGCACCTTCCATAACTCAACACCAGCTCCCTGGTTTTCTTTACGTTGAGTTCTAAATGGTTAGCCTGGCACCAGTCAACAAAGTCCAAAACCACCCTTCTGTATTCCTCCTCCCCCCGGTCTCTCTCAATACCTCCGACTATCACTGAGTCATCAGAGTACTTCTGAAGGTGACAAAGGTCTGATTTATACTGAAAATCAGCTGTGTATAACGTAAAAAGGAATGGCGACAGCACCGTTCCCTGAGGGGCTCCAACACTACTCCGCACACTATCCGATACGGCCGCCCCCAACCTCACAAACTGTGGCCTGTCCGACAGATAATCAATGATCCAATTCACTAGTCCCTCATCAACCGCCATTTCAACCAGCTTTTTACGTAATAATAGTGGCTGTAAGGTGTTGAATGCACTGGAGAAATCGAAGAACATGGCACGCACAGTGGTTCTATCATTGTCCAAAAAGGAATGTACTGTTTGTAGTAGATACGCTACAGCATCGTCCACCCCCAGACTCTGCCGATACGCAAACTGAAGGGGGTCCGTAAAAGCAGACACCCTCGGACACAAGTAGGCAAGTACAATTCTCTCCAAGGACTTCATCACATGCGATGTTAAGGCCACCGGTCTATAGTCATTATGGGAGCTCGGGAAGGTAGTCTTGGGAACCGGCACCAGGCAAGAAGTCTTCCAATACAATAAAATTAGTTATAAAAAAGCAAATTTATTGAAAGTAGAAAAAAGTATTAAAAATATCAATCAATAGTAAATCAAGGTACAGTAATAGTACAGAGAAAAAAGCATAGGGATCAGATAGAAAAAGGCTGCAGTGTGCTGACACATAACATTTACATAATAAAGTGCCAAAATGACATTGTTAGGTAAGGGTAAATGGGGGAAGTGCAGTCCACAAACAATGTAAACACCCATGTGCGAGTAAAAATTCCTATCCCCTCAAGTCCCCATACTTATAAAAATATCTTTTATAAGTTCTTACCCACGATTAGTTCCGAACAGGACACACGCCGCACCGCCACCGACGTGCCTTTCCGCACCTTGATAAAGCGTATCCGAAATGCGCGTCGGTGGCGGAGCGTGTCTTGTTCGGAACTAATCATGGGTAAGAACTTATAAAAGATATTTTTATGAGTATGGGGACTTGAGAGGATAGGAATTTTTACGCGCATATGGATGTTTACATTGTATATGGACTGCACTTCCCCATTTACCCTTACCTAAAAATGTCACTTTGGCACTTTATCATGTAAATGCTATTTGTCAGCACACTGCAGCCTTTTTCTATCTGATCCCTATGTTTTTTCTCTGTACTGTGTGAGGCAGCGCTGTAATTTACTTGGGGAATTCTCGCTTGGCAGCGAACAAAACACATCCGGCCCGGGTTTTTCCATAAACCAGTAAAGTCCATGCGGTTTATAATGCAGCATAAACCGATAGAAGCAATCAACAAAACTTCACATAAACAGCAGAGCGTCCATTATAGCTTCCCACTGTAAACCCAGTGTTCACACAGGTTGCTCAATATCCAGCATACAGGCTCGCTTATCCTCATTTATCTCACCCACGTCAGGGTCTCCACATGGTTCCGCAACTCATGCTGCAGACGTCCATATCCCTCCAGGGAACTTTCAGGCTCTGGCAACCATTACACAGGCTGTTAGCCAGGAGACAATCCTGCGCACGGGACCTTCCGCTCTGGACCAACCAGGTTCCTGCATTCACCACATGTGACCTACCCTGGCCACATTATATGGTCTATAGCCACGCACACCGGGTCACGTGACTATGACCTCATCACAGGTCCTTCACACACTCACATAGCCCTTTACTACAGGTGTTTTCAGACACACCCCTGGGTGGGTTTATAGGCAGCCAGATCGGCCCATCTCTCTAGTTACCTGGAGACTTCTCCCTTACATATTAACGCAGCATCTCAGCAATGTCCTTGCTGATCACACATACACAAGTCTCCATCTCAAAGCCACCCACTTTGAGATACCTAACGGCCATTCAACATTCTGCCATTCATCCTTTCTCCTGGAACCTCCACATAGCGCCCCCTAGCGGACACAGTAGTTACTACACCACAACTGTTACTGTACCTTGATTTACTATTGATTGATATTTTTAATACTTTTTTCTATATTCAATAAATTTGCATTTTTATAACTAATTTTATTGTATTGGAGTTTATACTCCATTTATTTTTTGATTATTGATGTTTTAGGAGTGTCCTATGTAATGTTGTGCTATAGACCCTACCACAGGGGATTGGGTCTATCTGGCCATTTTTCATATTTGGTTCTTTGTATGGTTTATTGTTATGAATGAGTCACCGTAGGAGGCAAAAGCAGAAATACAAGCTAAGTCCAGAAAACCAGAGAAGTTGGCAACTATCAGATTGCAGACCCCTGAACCTATCAACACAACTAGCAGTAGCCGTGGGGGGTTCCTACGATGCCCTAGACCCCTCGATCACAGCCGGAGAATTACATAGGCCTAAAGAAAGAAAGGGGAAATCTAAACTGCCCCAGAGCAGACCCCAAAGCAATAGGCAGCCCCCAACATATAATGACGGTGAAGCAAGATGAAAATACTAACACAGACAGAAAGATAGACTGAGCAAAGACGGGGCCCCAAAACTACCTAGATAGGAAAGGACAGGAAGGCTGCTGTCTGCAATCTGCCAAAACCCTATCAAAGACATAAGCCAACAAGCTGATATGAAAAAGGCCCTGAAGCAGCTAGGCTTCAAAAACTAAATCAGCACTCAGGTATTTTCAGAAGACAGAGCTAAATGAATTCAGCACACCCCAGCAGGGAATGGCAGAAATCCAGAAAAATAAAGCAAAACAAAGTCAAAGCACAAAAGCAAAAGGCCGAGCAGCAAACTTAGCTTTAGAGGAGCAGGAATTCAGACTGGTCTCCAAGGATCCCACAGAGAAATCACCCGCAGGGCAGAAGGGCGTCGGCAGCCTTATATCCAGTCAGTAACTACACTCAGCCAGTCATCATCATCAGCCTCAGGTGTTTGATAATCAGGCTCACTACCTTTCTTTACCAGAAGAGGGAGTTCCTCAGGCCTCAGTAATGAAGGGGAAAATGAACTCACAACAGTACCTCCCCCTTGAGGAGGGGTCACCGAACCCTCAACTACGCCACCAGGGCGATCAGGGTGAGCCCAATGAAAGGCACGCACCAATCTTTTGGCATGAATATCAGAGGCAGAGACCCAGGAATTATCCTCCTGACCATAACCCTTCCACTTAACCAAATACTGGAGTCTCCGTCTAGCCAGACGGGATTCCAGTACTTTCTCTACCTCATATTCCATGTTACCTTCAACCAATACAGGGTCTGGAGGTGCCACCCCCGGAACAACAGGTTCAACAAACCTCTTCAACAAAGATTTATGGAACACATTATGGATTTTAAATGTGACAGGAAGAGCCAAACGAAAAGAGACCGGATTAATAATCTCCACAATCTTGTAAGGTCCAATAAATCTAGGCTTAAACTTAGGAGAAGCCACCTTCATAGCAATATTTTTTGATGATAACCACACCATATCACCAACCTTAAACTGGGGACCAATGGTCCTATGTCGGTTGGAAAACCGCTGGGCCTTTTCCTGGGAGAGAGATAACTTATCCACCACTTGGTCCCAGATCTGGTGCATTCTCTCCACCACAGTGTCAACACCTGGGCAGGCAGAGGGCTCCACCTGCCCTGAAGAAAATCGAGGATGAAACCCAAACTTACAAAAAAAAGGTGACATCAAAGTGGCAGAACTAGCTCTATTATTTAAAGCAAATTCGGCCAAGGGCAAAAATGAAACCCAATCATCCTGATCAGCAGAAATAAAACATCTCAAATATGACTCCAAGGTCTGGTTTGTTCTCTCTGTCTGCCCATTGGTCAGAGGGTGAAAAGCAGAAGAGAAGGACAACTGAATTCCCAGCCTGGAACAGAAAGTTCTCCAAAATCTAGACACAAACTGGACTCCTCTGTCAGATACAATGTTCTCAGGAATCCCGTGCAAACGAACCACCTGTTGTAAAAACAGGGGCACCAACTCAGAGGAAGACGGCAACTTAGGGAGTGGTACAAGATGAACCATCTTAGAGAACCTATCACAAATCACCCAAATAACAGTCATCCTCTGAGAG
Organism: Dendrobates tinctorius; assembly: GCF_039654945.1. Classification (NCBI taxonomy): domain Eukaryota; kingdom Metazoa; phylum Chordata; class Amphibia; order Anura; family Dendrobatidae; genus Dendrobates; species Dendrobates tinctorius. The sequence continues at coordinate 2,050,435 of NW_027361762.1, forward strand.
ACAGGCATATCAGAGATGAAATCCATTGAAATATGGGTCCATGGCCTCTTGGGGACAGGCAAAGGCATCAACAACTCACTAGAGCGAGAACACGATTTAAACCGGGAGCACGTCCCACAGGACTGCACAAAATTCCTGACATCACGAGACAAGGAGGGCCACCAAAAAAACCGACTCACCAGATCTCTAGTACCAAAAATACCTGGATGACCAGCTAAAGCAGAGCAATGAACTTCAGACATCACTCTCTTCTTCCACTGGTCAGGAACATACAACTTTCCACTGGGACAACGCTCAGGTTTGTCCTCCTGGAACTCTTCCAGAGCACGTCTCAAATCGGGCGAGATGGCAGAAAGAACTACCCCTTCGCCTAAGATGGTAGCAGGCTTGGTCACCACAGGAGAATCAGCAAAGAAGCTCCTAGAGAGGGCGTCTGCCTTGACATTCTTTGTTCCAGGAAGAAAAGAAACCACAAAATCAAAACGTGTAAAAAACAAGGCCCACCTAGCCTGTCTAGGGTTCAAGCGCTTAGCCGACTCTAGGTAAATCAAATTCTTGTGGTCAGTGAGGACCACGACTTGATGCTTAGCTCCCTCCAACCAATGTCTCCACTCCTCAAATGCCCATTTCAAGGCCAACAGTTCCCTATTCCCCATATCATAATTACGTTCAGATGGAGAGAACTTTCGGGAAAAGAAAGCACAGGGATTCATTTTAGATGTTACAGGATCCTTTTGGGACAAAACAGCTCCTGCACCAATCTCAGAAGCATCCACCTCTACCTGGAATGGAAGTGAGACATCAGGTTGCCGCAAAACCGGGATGGAGGTGAATCTTCGCTTCAGCTCCTGAAAGGAAGAAACAGCCTCCGGAGACCAATTTAACACATCAGCACCCTTTTTAGTCAAATCAGTCAATGGCTTGGCAATACTAGAAAATTTTGCTATAAATTTCCGATAAAAATTAGCAAAACCCAAAAACGTCTGGAGGGCCTTCAAAGAAGTGGGCTGAACCCAATCGTGAATGGCCTGTACCTTGGCCGGGCCCATTTCAATAGTTGACGGGGACAAAATAAATCCCAAAAAAGAAATCCTCTGTACTCCAAAAAGGCATTTAGATCCTTTGACATACAGGGAATTCTCCCTCAAGATCTGGAACACAGTCCGAATATGTTCCACATGAGAATCCCAATCCTTGGAGAAGATCAAAATATCATCCAGATAGATAATCAAAAATTTATCGACAAAATCTCGGAAAATATCGTTCATGAAGCACTGGAAGACAGAAGGGGCATTAGTGAGCCCAAAAGGCATCACCAGGTACTCAAAATGTCCCTCCGGAGTATTAAACGCCGTCTTCCATTCATCCCCATGCTTAATGCGAATAAGATTATACGCCCCCCTGAGGTCAAGCTTGGTAAACCAGCAAGCACCTTTAACTCTGGAGAATAGATCAGAAATCAGGGGTAACGGATACTGATATTTATCAGTAATTTTGTTGAGGGCACGATAATCAATACAAGGTCTTAATGATCCATCCTTTTTGGCTACAAAAAAAAGGACTGAGAAGAGGTGGAAAACACATGAGCCTCACAAAAGGCACACCGACAACCCCAACTCACCACAGACACAGATTTCCAATCCAAAACTGGATTATGAATCTGTAACCAGGGAAACCCCAGAGCAATAGTATCATGCAGATTATGCAACACCAAAAATCTGCAATTTTCTTGATGGTCTGGGGCGACCCGCATTACCACCTGGGTCCAAAACTGGGGTTTATTTTTAGCCAAAGGAGTAGCATCAATCCCCCTCAAAGGGATAGGCGTCTGCAGAGGTGTCATCGGAAATCCACAACATTTAGCAAAATCCAAGTCCATTAGGTTTAGGGCTGCTCCCGAATCCACAAAAGCCTTGGCGGAAAATGTGGACAGGGAGCAGATCAGAGTAATAGCCAGAAGAAACTTAGGTTGACCACCTCCAACAGAAAACGTTTCTCTCGTTTAGGACAGACAGAAATAATATGCGAGGCATCTCCACAGAAAAAACACAACTTATTACGCCTTCTGAACTCCTGACGCTGCTCTCTGGAAAAAACTCTATCACATTGCATAGGTTCAGACATTTGTTCAACAGGTGGCAACACCTCTCGTGCAGCTTTGCGTTCGCGCAAACGCCGATCAACCTGAATGGCTAATGACATAGAATCGTCAAGACCAGAGGGAACAGGAAATCCCACCATAGTATCTTTTACGGCTTCTGACAACCCCTTCCGAAAGAGAGCAGCCAAGGCATTATCATTCCAGGTAGTAAGTACTGCCCACTTTCGGAATTTTTGACAGTACAATTCTGCAGAATCACGACCCTGGCTCAATGCCAGCAGGGTCTTTTCAGCCTGATCAATGGCATTAGGTTCGTCATACAACAACCCCAAAGCTTGAAAGAATGCGTTCACATTAGTCAGAATAGGATCATCTGGTTTCAAAGAAAACGCCCAATCCTGGGGATCGCCACGCAGCAAAGAGATGACAATTTTAACCTGCTGCGCGGAGCTCCCTGACGAGTTAGGCTTCAAGGCAAAAAATAATTTACAATTATTTTTGAAATTCAAAAATTTAGACCGATCCCCAAAAAATACATCAGGTGTAGGAATCTTTGGTTCAGCAGCATGTGAATGAGCAAGGTAGGCGGAAATTCCCCGCACTTCTGCAGCGAGCTGCTCCACACGATCAGACAATTGCTTTATCTCCATTGAGAGAAAAAAAAAAAAATTCCCCCTACGGCCTCAGAGATATAGTGGAAAAATATACACACTTTTTTTTTTTTCTTTACAATTCTTTCCTGCTATTGAGTACCCTAGAATCTGCGGTATGGCGGGTGATTCTGTTATGAATGAGTCACCGTAGGAGGCAAAAGCAGAAATACAAGCTAAGTCCAGAAAACCAGAGAAGTTGGCAACTATCAGATTGCAGACCCCTGAACCTATCAACACAACTAGCAGTAGCCGTGGGGCGTTCCTACGATGCCCTAGACCCCTCGATCACAGCCGGAGAATTACATAGGCCTAAAGAAAGAAAGGGGAAATCTAAACTGCCCCAGAGCAGACCCCAAAGCAATAGGCAGCCCCCAACATATAATGACAGTGAAGCAAGATGAAAATACTAACACAGACAGAAAGATAGACTGAGCAAAGACGGGGACCCAAAACTACCTAGATAGGAAAGGACAGGAAGGCTGCTGTCTGCAATCTGCCAAAACCCTATCAAATTGCAAAAAAAGGGGGGAGACAAAAGCGTAATAGGGTCTTATCCACGTTACAAAGGACAGTATATCTTGAAATATGCTCACCTGGTTAGGATGAGATAAGAGCGTGTAGGTAGCGGCTGCAGCAGATCCACAGGTCTTCAGTGACCAGAAGAAATGATAAATCCAAAGGGAGTTCGTAGCTATATTCCGCGCTGCCGCTTTAGACAAATTCCAGGAGAATGCTGTATGATTGCAGTGGTTTTATTCTACGCGTTTCAGGGGTCTCATGCCCCCTTCATCAGGAAATACCACGCGTTGAACACAAAAGCTGCCTGCGATCTTATCTTTAATGAAGTCACTCATTCACTTTGCCGCGTCCTTCCAAACCTATTTATGTCTGTGATACCTGTTATGTATTTTGTGGTATTTCCTGATGAAGGGGGCATGAGACCCCTGAAACGCGTAGAATAAAGCCACTGCAATCATACAGCATTCTCCTGGAATTTGTCTAAAGCGGCAGCGCGGAATATAGCTACGAACTCCCTTTGGATTTATCAAAACCCTATCAAAGACATAAGCCAACAAGCTGATATGAAAAAGGCCCTGAAGCAGCTAGGCTTCAAAAACTAAATCAGCACTCAGGTATTTTCAGAAGACAGAGCTAAATGAATTCAGCACACCCCAGCAGGGAATGGCAGAAATCCAGAAAAATAAAGCAAAACAAAGTCAAAGCACAAAAGCAAAAGGCTGAGCAGCAAACTTAGCTTTAGAGGAGCAGGAATTCAGACTGGTCTCCAAGGATCCCACAGAGGAATCACCCGCAGGGCAGAAGGGCGTCGGCAGCCTTATATCCAGTCAGTATCTCCACTCAGCCAGTCATCATCATCAGCCTCAGGTGTTTGATAATCAGGCTCACTACCTTTCTTTACCAGAAGAGGGAGTTCCTCGGGCCTCAGTAATGAAGGGGAAAATGAACTCACAACAGTTTATATCAGACATAGGAGTAGGAGAAGTTGGTTTTGTGAAGGAGTGCTGGAGGAGTTTATTAGCAACTGTTGTCTGGTTTGCACGCTTGATCATTTCTTATACTTCCCTGTTTTGCTTTCTTTCCATTCCCTACACGCCCTGGTGAATACCTCTGTTATATGTGAGTATATTTTTTGTGTGTGGACTTTTCAGTTTGCCCTTGTCTTTGTTACCCTGTCAGGTTGGTGTACTGCGGTGCACAGTAGCACCCCCTCTTCCCAGGGAGGGAAAGGGGACAAAGGGCTAATCTAGGAGATAGGGTGGTGGAGACCCCGGCGTCTTCTCTGTCTGAAGTATCCCAGGGAACAGGGCGAGCTAGGGCACCCCCTAGTGTTAGGGCAAGGAAAGGTGCCCCTGGTCCCAAGTCACTCGCCAGTCGGAGCGTGACATTAACTCAGACTGCAATCAATTTTTCTGATCTGTGATGGATCCTATCTCAGCTCTGACAAGGGCAGTTGCAGCAGCTCAGTTTGGAGGTGGCGAATTTGCTCACGGTGGTTTCACAGCACCCTGTTACATCTGGTGTGGGGATCTTGCCCTCCAGGCAAACCACTGTGGAGCCCAAGGTTGCATTGCCAGACAGGTTCTTTGGTGGGTGTGAAAAGTTTGTTGTGTTCCATGAGGCCTGTAAGCTTTATTTCAGGTTGCGTCCGGTATCCTTAGTACAGAGGAGCAATGGGTAGGGGTTGTAATCTTGCTCCTTCAGGGGGACCCACAAGCATGGGCATTTTCTCTCCCGTTTGACTCAATCACTCCAGATGGTAGAGAGAATTTTTTCAGGCTCTGGGCCTTGTGTATGATGACCTTCACCACGTCTCCCTGGCTGAGTCTTCTCTACGCCAACTTCACCAAGGAAACCACCTGACGGAAGTATATTGCTCCGAGTTCTGGAGGTGGGCCATGGACACTAGGTGGAATGACCCGGCCCTCCATAGTCAGTTCTGTGAAGGCCTCTCAGTGAGAGTAAGAGATGCTGTAGCTCTCTATGAGACTCCTGACTCGCTTGAGGAAGCTATGTCTTTGGCAATCCAGGTTTATCGCCATCTTCACCAGAGACATAAGGAGTCAGCTCTGGGGGCGGGAGGTCCAGGGTTGAGAGTGGTCAGTACTGAGCCAACTGTGGAACCCATGCAGGTGGGTGCAGTGTCTCAACCTAGCAAATTGTCGGTAGTCCGGTGTAAAGGAAGTGTGTGTTTCTGTTGTGGCAAAAAGGGTCATTTTGTGAGCACATGTCTTTCCCAACATCTATTTAAACAACAGCCAGAAAACAAGTGGGCCCAGGTTGCGGCGAGGTTGGAGTACTCATTACTTTGGTGGTAAGACTAATTTTTTTTCTGCCAGCTACTTTACACATGGGTGGAATTAAGGTGGCTGTTTCTGCCTTCCTGGACAGTGGGGTGAGGTATAATTTGGAGGACGCTAGGTTTGTCCGGGACCAAGGCCTCATCCCACATACATTCTCCAGACCTATACCCATTATTAGTATTGAGCCTGCCCCCCTAAAGCAGGGGCACTTTACGCAGGTGGTCCATGACTTGTGGCTACAGGTGGGGGCCATAGATTATGATGTGTTAAACTGCTATGTGATTGAGGACTTGCACAATCCAGTAATTAATTGGCAGACACAGAAAGTGGTTAAGTAGAGTACATACTGTTAAGGACACTGGCTGGGGTGGATACCCAGTCTGTGCCCAATTACTTGTCAGACTTTGGGTATGTGTTTACTAAACAGGGGAGCCAAGAAATTCCCCCCATCATCCTTATGATTGTGTTATTAATCTGGTTCCTGATGCAAAGCTGCCCAAGAGCAGACTCTATAACATCTCAGGTCCAGAGAGGCATGCCATGAAGAACTATATTACGGAAAGTATGATTAAGGGTCATATCAGACCGTCCTCATCTCCCATTGCTGCGGGATTCTTGTTTGTTGAGAAAAAATATGGGGGGTTACATACTTGCCTGGATTTCCTGGAACTCAATGCGATCACTGTCTGTGATCCGTATCCATCCACTTTCCCTGATCCCTGACCTCTTTAATCAAATTGTAGGGGCAAAATGGTTCTCTAAGATGGACAACAGGGGGGCGTGCAACCTCATCCGCATTAAAGAGGGGGATGAGTGGAAGACTGTGTTCAATACGCCAGAAGGACACTATGAGAATCTGGTGATGCCTTTTGGGCTGATGAACGCGCCCGCCGCCTTTCAGCACTTTATTATTGACATCTTTATTCACCTGGTAGGCAGGTTCATTGTGATCTACCTGGACGATATTCTTATTTATTCACCTGACCTTGAGTCACACCAGGGACATGTCAGTCAGGTCTTACACATACTACGTGACAATAAATTGTTAGCCAAACCTGAGAAGTGTATGTTCTTGGTTGAGGAGATCACTTTCCTTGGATATGTATTGTCTGCCACCGGTTTTCACATGGATCCAGCGAAAGTCCGGGCGGTACTGGAGTGGGATCGTCCTGAGGATATGAAGGTATTACAAAGATTCTTGGGTTTTGCCAACTACTACCATAAATTCATGAAAAACTATTCGGTAGTAGCCAAACCCAGATATGACCAAGAAGGGGACGGACTTCTCCAAGTGGTCCAGTTCTGCCAGGGAGGCATTTGAAATATTGAAAAGGTGTTCTGCTTCTGCTCCGATTCTTATCCATCCTGACGTCTCTCAGCCTTTCATTGTAGAGGTTGATGCGTGAGAGGTGGGTGTGGGGGCTGTATTGTCGCAGGATGCATCTCCTGGTAAATGGCAACCATGTGCTTAATTGTCTAAGAAACTGTCGCCAGCTGAGAGAAATTATGATATTGGTAATAGGGAACTCTTAGCTATCAAATGGGCATTTGAGGAGTGGTGTCATTTTTTGGAAGGAGCGGTTCATCCGGTGATGGTTATCACAGATCATAAAAATCTGGTATACTTGGTCTTACACCACGACAGGCAAGATGGGCATTGCTCTTTACCAGGTTTAACTTTTTTGTTACTGTTAGGTCGGGGAGCAAAAACGTTAAGGCAGATGCCTTGTTCTGTTGATTTCCTGGGGGAGGAAATAAGTGCAAACCAGTTCCTATTCTCCAAAAAGGGGTAGAGATGGCTTCTTTATATCCCAATCTTGAAAGAGAGGTTGTTGACGCTCAGGGGGATGCCCCTGCTACCTGTCCACTTGGTAAACTGTTCGTTCCAGTCAATCTCCGTCTTAGAGTCCTCAGTGAACATCATGATACCGCGTTGGCCGGACATCCTGGGAATAAGGCCACCGTGGATCTACTTACTCAGCGTTTTTGGGGGCCAGGAGCTCATAAGGATTTTTGGGAGTATGTGGCCACCTACAATATCTGTGCGTGTTCTAAAACCTCTAATACTCGTCTGCCAGGGGCCCTCCAACCATTCGAGATGTCCAGCAGACCTTGGACTCATTTGTCGGTCGATTTTATTACGGACCTACCTGTGTTTGCAGGGAACACTTTAATCCTAGTGTTGGTGCACAGGTTTAGTAAAATGTCTAATATTATTGCTTTACCAGCTTTGATGAATGCCAAATCTCTGGCGCCAATTTTCATCAGGGAAATAGTTAGACTGCATGGGATTCCCATCGATATTGTTTCTGATCGTGGGGTGCAGTTTATCTCCAAATTTTGGAGGGCGTTTTGCACCCGTCTGGGGATCCATTTGTCTTTTTCTTCTGCTTTTCACCCTCAGTGTAACAGGCAGACTGAACGAGTTAATCAGAATTTAGAGACATATCTCAGATGTTTTGTGTCTGAGAATCAGGAGAACTGGGTTGACTGAATTTGCGGTAAATTATTTCTGTCAGGAATCAATCGGTAAGTCCCCGTTTTTCAAGGCATATGGGTTCCATCCGCAGTTCAGTTCTTTCATTGGTAATCGCCCTTCCAGATTATTGGAGGAAGAACGGTTTTCATCTTCCATTTCTACCATATGGCAGGGGGTGACTAATAATTTGCAAAAAATGGGTTCCAAATATAAGAGTGTGGCTGATCGGAGATATTTGGTGGGTCCGGACCCGTGTGTTGGTGACTTGGTGTGGCTGTCCTCGAGGAACATTAAGCTGAATGTTTCTTCTTAGAAATTGGGTCCCATGTTTCTCTTTCCTTATAAGATCTTAGTTTCGTTAATCCGGAAGCATTTCGCCTTGCTTTCCCATCTACCTGTAGAATCCATAACGTTTTTCACCGTTCGCTTCCGAAGAAGTATGTGGCATCTGCAGTACCTTCTCCTGTACTACCTTCTCCTGTCATTATTGATGGTAATCTGGAGTTCCAGATAGCAAAGGTCTTAGACTCTTATCTTGTTCATAGGTCGCTTAAATATATGGTACATTGGAAGGGGTATGGTCCTGAGGAGAAGATGTGGGTACCAGCTTCTGACGTCCATGTGGCCAGACTGGTTCAGGCCTTTCATGTTGCACACCCGGATAAATCAGGCCGTGAGGTTCCGGAGGTCCCTCATAGAAGAGGGATACTGTCACGGGGTTACCGCATTGGAGCAGAGACAGGTGCAATTGTGCAGGAGCACAATTGAGGGACCCTGTGTGGATAACATAGGATACCTCACCCACCCAAGGCAGGAAAGGAGGACGACAATTGGAGGAAGAGAGTTGATGTCGGATCATGAAAGCACAAGGCCTAATTCAATATACATAAATAAAGTGCTAACCTAAATAAAGGCACCAACAAATTCACTGGATAAAATAGGCCGCGATATTTATTAAGCGTTACCATATTCTAATGAAAGAAGCACTCCTCTCATCAACGTTTTTATCCTCTTAATATATTGCAATCATCATATTATATAGCACTGTGTACTTACCGTTGCTTATTTTGCTTTTCTATACAGATAATTCTTCCCTTTTCTTTGCTCTATGTAGAAACAGGAAGTCTAGTTTCCCTCATTTATCATTCACCTCTTCTTCTCTTGACCAAGCTGCTCCGCTCCTCCACCTACCAGAGACTTTTGCAGTGAGTAATGACTCATACTGGAAAAATTGACCTACTGTTTCTGCATAGAATTTAGAAGGATTCAGCTAGTAAATTTTTAATTACATGATGTCATAGACCTAGTGGATAGCAGAGGAAATAAGTGGGTAGAAGAGCAAAATGACAAATTGCAAGTACACAGTGCTATATAATTTGATGATTGCAATATAGTAAGGGAATAAAAATTTTGATGGGAGGAGGAGTGCTTCTTTAGTTTAACCCCTTCCTGACATCCGACGTACTATCCCGTCCACGGTACCCGGGCCCGTATGACCGTGGACGGGATAGTACGTCTACCGCGATCAGCGGCGCCCACGTGGTGAGCGCCGCTGATCGCGGCCGGGTGTCAGCTGATTATCACAGCTGACACCCGGCACTATGTGTCAGGGGCGGTCACGGACCGCCCCCGACACGTTAACCCCTTGCACACCGCGATCAAACATGATCGCGGTGTACCGGGAGTTAAAGGGAAGCATCGGCAGGGAGGGTGCTCCCTCCGTGCTTCCCTGAGCCCCCCACGGCAGCGCAATGTGCAGCGCTGCTGCGGGGGCTCCTATCCTCCAGGCCCCCGAATCCAAGATGGCGACGGGGGCCTTCGGGGACCTGAGGAAGCTGGCTTCCTCAGTGCCTGCAAAGCGCAGGCAAGAGGAAGTCTGCTTCAATGCCTGTGACAGATTGCTGATCTGTCACAGTGATCTGTGATGTGACATATCAGCGATCTGTCACAGGACAGTGATGTCCCACCTGGGACTATGTAATAAAGTAAAAAAAAAATTAAAAAAAAATGTAAAAATAAATTAAAAAAAAATCGCCAAATAAATTAGTAAAAAAAAAAAAAAATATTCCCCAATAAATTCATTTTTTGAAAATAATAAAAAAAAAAACAATAAAAGTACACATATTAGGTATCGCCGCGTCCGTAATGACCCGCCCTATAAAACTGTCCTATTAGTTAACCCTTTTAGCGAACCCCTTAAAAAATAAAAATAAAAAACGAAGCAAAAAATAATGATTTATTATCATACCGCCAAACAAAAAGTGTAATAACGCGCGATCAAAAAGACGCATATAAATATCCATGGTACCGCTGAAAACGTCATCTTGTCCCGCAAAAAACGAGCTGCCACACAGCATCATCAGCGAAACAATAAAAAAGTTATAGCTCACAGAATAAAGCGATGCAAAAATAATTATTTTTTATATAAAATAGTTTTCATTGCATAAAACCGACAAAAACATAAAAAAACGACCTAAATGAGGTATCACTGTAACCGTACTGACCCGAAGAATAAAACCGCTTTATCAATTTTACCGCACGCTGAACGGTGTAAACGCACCCCCCCAAAAGAAATTCATGAAACGCTGGTTTTTGTTCATTCTGCGTCCCAAAAATAGGAATAAAAAGCGATCAAAAAATGTCACGTGCCCGAAAATGGTACCAATAAAAACGTCAACTCGTCCCGCAAAAAATAAGACCTCACATGACTCAGTGGGTCAAAATACGGAAAAATTATAGCTCTCAAAATGTGGTGATGCAAAAACTATTTTACAATAAAAAGCGTCTTTTAGCGTGTGACAGCCGCCAAACATAAAAACCGCCATAAATAGTAAGTCAAACCCCCCGTTATCACCCCCTTAGTTAGGGAAAAATAATAAAACTAAAAAAAAGTATTTATCTCCATTTTCCCGTTAGGGTAAGGCTGTGTGCACACGCTGCGGATTAGGTGCGGATTCATCCGCGCGGATTTTGTAAAATCCGCAGGTGAAACCGCAGGTCAAAAGACCTGCGGTTTTACCTGCAGATTGCGCTGCGGTTTTGTCCTGCGGTTTTTCATCTCCTCAATAGAGGAGATGGCAAACCGCAGGAGAATCCGCAGAAAGAATTGACATGTCAATTCTTTCTGCGGATTGAAAACCGCAGATAATCCGCGTGGAAAATTCCGCACCGTCTGCACTGCGGTTTTTGATTCCCATAGGGAATCATGGTACTGGGGTCCGCAGCAGCCAAAACCGCTGCGGAACCGCAGCAAAATCCGCAGCGTGTGCACACAGCCTTAGGGTTAGGGCTAGGGTTAGGGCTAGGGTTAGGGTTAGGGCTAGGGTTAGGGCTAGGGTTAGGGCTAGGGTTAGGGCTAGGACTAGGGTTAGGGCTAGGGTTAGGGCTCAGATTAGGGTTAGGGGTGTGTTGGGGTTAGGGTTGGAGTTATAATTGGGGGTTTCCACTGTTTGGGCACATCAGGGGCTCTCCAAATGCAACATGGCGTCTGATCTCAATTCCAGCCAATTCTGAGTTGAAAAAGTCAAATGGTGCTCCTTCCCTTCCAAGCTCTGCCATGCGCCCAAACAGTGTTTTACCCCCACATGTAGGGTATCAGCCTACTCAGGACAAATTGCAAAACAATTTTTGGGGTCCAATTTCTCCTGTTACCCTTAGGAAAATACAAAATTGGGGGCAAAAATATCATTTTTGTGGAAAAAAATGATTTTTTTATTTTCACGTCCGAGTGTTATAAACTTCTGTGAAGCACTTGGGGGTTCAAAGTGCTCACCACACATCTAGATAAGTTCCGTGGGGGGTCTAGTGTCCAAAATGGGGTCACTTGTGGGGCGTTTCAATAGTTTAGGTACATCAGGGGCTCTCCAAACGCACATGACACCCGCAGACCATTCCATCAAAGTCTGCATTCCAAAACGTCACTGCTTCCCTTCCGAGCCCCGACGTGTGTCCATACAGTAGTTTTCTCCCACATATGGGGTGTCAGCGTACTCAGGCCAAATTGGACAACAACTTTTGGGGTCCAATTTCTCTTGTTACCCTTGGGAAAATGAAAAAATTGGGGACTAATTGATCATGTTTCTGGAAAAAATACGATTTTTTTATTTTCATGCCCTGGCATTATAAACTTCTGTGAAGCCCTTGGGGGTTCAAAGTGCTCACCTCACATCTAGATAAGTTCCTTGGGGGGTCTAGTTTACAAAATGGTGTCATTTGTGGGGGGTTTCCACTGTTTAGGTACATTAGGGGCTCTCCAAAGGCAACATGACACCCGCAGACCATTCCATCAAAGTCTGCATTCCAAAACGTCACTACTTCCCTTGCGAGCCCCGACGTGTGCCCATACAGTAGTTTTCTCCCACATATGGGGTATCAGCATACTCAGGACAAATTGGACAACAACTTTTGGGGTCCAATTTCTCCTGGTACCCTTGGGAAAATAAAAAAATGGTGACTAAAAGATCATGCTTGTGGAAAAAATACGAATTATTTATTTTCACGCCCGGGCATTATAAACTTCTGTGAAGCACTGGGGGGGTCAAAGTGCTCACCACACATCTAGATAAGTTCCTTAGGGGGTCTAGTTTCCAAAATGGTGTCATTTGTGGGGGGTTTCCACTGTTTTGGTACATCAGGAGTTTTCCAAACGCGACATGGTGTCCGATCTCAATTCCAGCCAAAAACGTCAAATGGCGCTGCTTCCCTTCCGAGCTCTGCCATGCGCCCAAATAGTGGTTTACCCCCACATGTGGGGTATCAGCGTACTCAGGACAAATTGCACAATAACTTTTAGGGTCCTGTTACCCTTGGAAAAATAAGAATTGAGGGTGAAAAGATCATTTTTGTGGAAAAAATATGATTTTTTAATTGTATGGCTGTATGTTATAAACTTCTATGAAGCCCATGGGGGTTCAAAGTTCTCACCACACATCTAGATAAGTTCCTTAGGGGGTCTAGTTTCCAAAATGGTGTCATTTGTGGGGGGTTTCCACTGTTTTGGTACATCAGGGGTTTTCCAAACGCGACATGGTGTCCGATCTCAATTCCAGCCAAAAACGTCAAATGGCATTGCTTCCCTTCCGAGCTCTGCCATGCGCCCAAATAGTGGTTTACCCCCACATGTGGGGTATCAGCGTACTCAGGACAAATTGCACAATAACTTTTAGGGTCCTGTTACCCTTGGGAAAATAAAAATTGGGGTGAAAAGATCATTTTTGTGGAAAAAATATGATTTTTTAATAGTACCGCTGTACGTTATAAACTTCTGTAAAGCCCTTGTGGGTTCAAAGTTCTCACCACATATCTAGATAAGTTCCTTGGGGGGTCTAGTTTCCAAAATGGGGTCACTTGTAGGGGGTTTCCACTGTTTAGGTACATCAGGGACTCTCCAAACGTGACATGGCGTCCGTTCTGAATTCCAGCCAATTTTGCATTGAAAAAGTAAAACGGCGCTCCTTCCATTCTGAGCTCTGCCATGCGCCGAAACAGTCGTTCCCCCCCCACAAATCAGGTATCAGCGTACTCAGGACAAATTGCACAATAACTTTTGCAGTCCAATTTCTCCTGTTACCCTTGGTAAAATAAAAAAAATTGAACCTGAAGTATTTTTTTTGTGAAAAAAAGTTAGATGTTCATTTCTTTTTAAATATTCAAAAAAATTCCTGTGACGCACCTAATGGGTTAATAAACTTCTTGAATGTGGTTTTGAGCACCTTAAGGGGTTCAGTTTTTAGAATGGTGTCACTTTTGGGTATTTTCTATCATATAGACCCCTCAAAGTGGCTTCAAATGTGATGTGGTCCTAAAAATAAAATGGTGTTGTAAAAATGAGAAATCGCTGGTCAACTTTTAACCCTTATAACTTCCTAACAAAAAAAAATTTTGGTTCCAAAATTGTGCTGATGTAAAGTAAACATGTGGGAAATGTTACTTATCAAGTTTTTTGTGTGCCGTATCTCTGTGATTTAAGGGCATAAAAATTCAAAGTTGGAAAATTGCAAAATTTTCAAAATTTTTGCCAAATTTCCATTTTTTTCACAAATAAACGCAAGTTATTTGAATGAAATTTTACCACTAACATGAAGTACAATATGTCACGAGAAAACAATGTCAGAATCACCGGGATCAATGGAAGCGTTCCAGAGTTATGACCTCATAAAAGTACAGTGGTCAGAATTGTAAAAATTGGCCCGGTCATGAACGTGCAAACCACCCTTGGGGGTGAAGGGGTTAATAGCAAAGAATTAAAAACCATTCAGAATTTCATCAATAAATAAATAATGAATCAATTAATTTATTGAAATAAAGCAGCATTACCTGGTCGACTATAACATCTAACAAATATCACAGTGGAAAAATTTGAGGAGAGTGGGAGAGGCACTTTTCTGGCACCACTGTCTGTGCTCTCTATGTAGAAACTTCTGTAATTAGCTTTTATGTTGCAGTTCAGAGAGTAATATTTGTAGGTGGCTCAGAGAGCAAAGGAAAAGACTGAAAGGTAGAAAGAGGCATTTGTCAGCTAACAAAATATATTACAAACACCCTTTTTTTTCTTCTACTTTTGAAATTAAATTAAAAGATATTAGTGACTCTTTATCCATGCATCTTATTCTTTACTCTTTAGCTTACCAAGCAGTATGGAGATGTATTCAGCCTGCAATACTTTTGGCAAAATATGGTTGTGCTCAATGGGTTTGAAGTCATGAAAGAAGCTTTGATGCAAAAGTCTGAAGATATAGCTGATAGGCCTCGGTTCCCTTTGTTTGAATCTCTTGGGATAACTGGAAATTCAAAAGGTAACCATGAAATATATTATGGAAATAGATTAAAGGGGTTTTCTGGGCACATTGATTATTTAAACATTTTAAAGATTATCAGAAATGAAGACGTTTCATAATTCACTTGTTCACACTATGTCAAGGCCTCCTTAGTAGCCCCCCACTATGTATGATGGCATCCCCTCAGTAGTCCTCAACGTTTATGGGGGTTTCCTTAGTAGACCCTACTATTTATGGGGGCCTCCCTAGGATCCCCATTATTTATAGAGGCCCCTTTATTAGCCCCCTCTATTTTTGCGGGGCCCCCACACATTATGACCATAATACAATCTAAAACGAAAAAAAAATAATCATCATATACTCACCTTACCCCAGCAAGTACATGGACAGCACACAGTTTACAGATGCCATCCATGTGCTGTACATGTGAAGGACGCCTTACACTCACCCTGGCTGGCTCAAAACTTTATTAAAAGTGTATGTTAACACAGTTTCTTAATCATAGCTTTTGTCATAAAAAGCACATTTTACACACCAAAATGTGTGCAAAAACACTGCATGTGTTTTATGCTTTAAAAATGTTAGTTGTTCCCCCTGACAAAGCACTTTTTAGTGAAAGTCTTGGAGGAGAGAATCTACGCTCGTTTGACCCTAGCCTTAAACTTATCATATGTAAAATTCTCAGTAGAATATCATTAAAATATTTAACAGTTGATACTAATAAGCCTTATTTTGCATACAAGACAATGAATTCACCTGTAAGATATATGCAAATCAAGATTTTTTATATCCACTGCTATGCATTATATGGTTTTCTACTGAGAGCCCCAAAATGTGGAGCCATCACCTGTGTGCAAATTAGGGGTCTCCTGTGCCTGCTCTGTATTAAGGAGGAATATGAATGCCCATAGAACTCGTGGAGACAGCCAAGTACAGTGCAGTTCTATACTGTTACTCCATTACGTAATACCTCCAGCTGTCCTGAGTCTGGTGATCAGTTCAGCAGCTGTGCTGTTACATGAGACGACACTAGAGGTCATTTTTTTATGTGTGCAAAATTTCACTATTTTCTATAAAATAGCAACGGATTTCAATCTGTGTGATATTTGCATCATCTGTTAACAGGGATAAGTCTGGCACATTATGGTCGAGCATGGCAGGAGCAAAGAAGATTTACCTTAACTACACTGAGAGATTTTGGAATGGGAAAAAAATCTCTTGAAGCGAGAGTTTCAGAAGAAGCAGAATTTTTGTGTGCGAAGTTCCAATCACTAAAAGGTCAGTGCGCCTAAAAACTCTCTGGTAGTGAGCTTGTAGCATGAATCACGTCAGTGGGTAAAGTGCCCGTTAGATGAACTAAAAACGGGCCAGTCATGTACCTGTAAGGGGGTGAAAAGGAAGAAGGGCCTAAAAGGGGTTACCTCTCCTGCTTCATGTCTGGAACCACCTAGCCAGACAGCAAGGTTGCCGGGGGGAAGACTTTCTGGCCCGGACCGACTGAATCATGTGACCGTGAGGGGCAATGGACAGGAAGCTGTGCAGGGTGAGGGCGCTAAAGCAGAGCGTGCCAGACAGAGAGCAGAGCGTGCCAGACAGAGAGCAGAGCGCGCGGGACAGAGAGCAGGCCGCAGCACTGCATTCCCAAAGAGAGAGAACCCCCCATCAAGTAGTACGAAGTAGAAGTACGAGGCGTTGAGAGCGCCATATGTGACTACGTGGACTCGGTAGCCTCCGTGACTAGAGGAGCGCGCAGTCCCAGGGACCGCAGTGACAAGTCAGAGCCCCTGAGTGTGGTAAAGAGACCACAGTGTGCGTAGCATCGTTCCTGCGGAGAGACAGGCGGGGTATCATACAGAGACTCAGAGCAAGGGAGACTCTGGTTCGCATCATCTCCCTGCTTCTTGCTTTAACCCCTGGAGGCCCCAACTTCATTCAGAGTAGAGACTTTAGAAACTGCAAGCGCCGCTGTTTCGGTGCCAACCTGGGAGTTGTCTCTTCAATCAAGCTTTCCACGGACTGATAAGTTATAATTAACTTAGTTTAACCGTTTCAATGCTGCATTACTGTTTTATTGCTTTCTTCGGTTCCATTGTCCTGCTTTACTGTTTTACGCTGTCACATTTAAACCCCTTCTGCTCCTCTCTGCGTGGAGAGAAAACCCCTGTAAATAAACCTTTAACTCTTGGTCTGTCTCAGATCCGTGGTGACATCCTCAGTACCTGCAGTTTATTACATACCTACAGTATATAGATGATGCGGGAGGGGTAATGATTGTGGTCGTAAGGGGTTCAACCTGGCACCAAGGAGTGTGGCGACCCATACGGTTGTAGAAAAACAGCTCTTTGGCCTTGTTTGCTTGCACAGAGATGGGCAAATGAGGAGGTTGGTGCTTCATGGCAGTGACTGGCACTGTATAAACTATAGGCAAGATTGTTATATTCTGCCAGTCCGACATTCCTATATACAGCATTGAGTCAGACAGAGAGATACTCTAGATCAAGGGTCCTCAAACTTTTTAAACAGGGGGCCAGATCACGGTCCCTCGGACCACTGGAGGGCCAGAATATAGTTTAAAAAAAAATTAGGACCAAATTCATATGCACACTGCACATATCTTATTTAGAAATAATAAAACAAAATAGGAACAAATACAATATTAAAAATGAAGAAGTAGTTAAATCATCAAACTTACCGATTTTTTTGGGTTCTTCGAATATCCTACACTTCGAGTCAATTTTTTCTCTTTCTTGATATCATTGTTTCCCAGGGATTCAAAATTGCTATTAGTAAAATACCAACATATATACAGCGCTACAAAAACAATATACCAGCAATAAAATTTCCCACACAGAGACATACAGACTGCACTGCCCATCAATGCGGCCTGATCAGCGCCCATCAATTCGGCCTGATCAACGCCCATCAATGCGGCCTGATCAGTGCCCATCAATGCGGCCTGATCAGTGCACATCAATGCAGCCTCACCAGTGCCCATATTGGTGGAACTCCACTTTTACCACAGGCTCAGACTAGTGTGGTGCAAGAATCCCCAATAGGCAGCATTGGTCCCTAAAAGGCAGGTAAATGTCCCCAATAGGTAGCACAGGTCCCCAATAGGTAGCACAGGTCCCCAATAGGCAGCACAGGTCCCCAATAGGCAGGAAAATGTGCTTAATATGTAGCACAGTTCCCCAAAAGGCAGCACAGTTCCAAAAAGGCAGCACAGTTCCCAATAGGCATCACAGTCCCCAATAGGCAGGTACAGGTCCCCAATAGGCAGCACAGGTCCCTAATAGGCAGGTAAATGTCCCCAATAGGCAGCACAGGTCCCCAATAGGCAGGAAAATGTGCTCAATATGTAGCACAGGTCCCCAAAAGGCAGCACAGTTCCCCAATAGGAGCACAGGTCGCCAATCGGCAGATACAGGTCCCCAATAGTTAGGTACAGGTCCCCAATAGGCAGCACAGGTCCCCAATAGGCAGGTACAGGTCCCCAATAGGTAGCACAGGTCCCTAATAGGCAGGTAAATGTCCCCAACAGGTAGCACAGGTCCCCAATAGGCAGGAACAAGTCCCCAATACGTAGCACAGGTCCCCAATAGGCAGATACAGGTCCCCAATAGGCAGATACAGGACCCCAATAGGCAGCACAGGTCCCAAATAGGCAGGTAAATGTCCCCAACAGGTTGCACAGGTCCCCAATAGGCAGGTACAGGTCCCCAATAGGTAGCACAGGTCCCTAATAGGCAGGTAAATGTCCCCAATAGGCAGGTACAGGTCCCCAATAGGCAGGTACAGGTCCCCAATAGGCAGGTACAGGTCCCCAATAGGCAGGTACAGGTCCCCAATAGGCAGGTACAGGTCCTCAATAGGTTGCACAGGTCCCTAATAGGCAGGTAAATGTCCCCAATAGGTAGCACAGGTCCAAAAAGGTAGCACAGGTCCCAAATAGGCAGGAACATGTCCCCAATATGTAGCACAGGTCCCCAAAATGCAGCACAGGTCCCCATTATGCAGCACAGGTCCCCAATAGGACCCGGAGTTAAAAAGAAAAAAAAAAACAGTACTCACCAGTCACCTATGTCCCCTGCTGCTCTGAAGAGGCGCCCGCTCATCTCCGTCTTCTTCCAGCACAGGCACAGGCGGCGTGACGTCATCAGGCCGCGCAGGCGGCATGGTGATAATCACGTCGCCTGTGTGGTCTCTGCTGCATACTGATGGCTGCGCAACGCCTTTCCTCGGCGCCTCGTCCCGCCCGCGATTACAGGGCCCATCGGCCCTGTAATCAGTGCAGTTTAATGTCGGCCTGGCCAGGGGCCGGATAAAAGTCCTTCGCGGGCCGCATGTGGCCCGCGGGCCGTAGTTTGAGGACCCATGCTCTAGATCATAAAGAGCTACATGAATACTATACTCTGTATTACCAGGGTTCATATATAGCCAGTTATGTGCTCTCATCTGTCATGTTTTCATGTGCCTCCAGGACTGATGTGCAGCTTAAAGCCTCTTCATCCCCAGCAATAATGCCGACTGCAGTTTCATATATACACAGCTGTAGTCAGACTAATAGAAGAGGGAGGATGTAAGCAGACACAGAAAACAGGACACAGCAAATACAGTCCATCACCCTCTGCATCTGATTTCTGATGTCCTCTGCCCCTCTAGCTTATTTCCCTCTTTTCTTGCTGCTCCAGCTCTACTTATCTATTAGTACCTCAATTCCTTCTCCTGGTATGAGAATACTGAAAGAAGCTGTCTGAACTGGTGTAACTAGAGTCTGATGGGCCCCGGTGCAAGATTTGGACTGCCCCCCATCCAGATTCTATATATATGCCCTCCATCCTGGTATTTACTGTATGTCCCTCATCCTGGTTCTTGGCCCTATCCTGGTATATATAACCCCATCCTGGCATATGTCCCCCATTCTGCTGCTGTTCTTTAATGTATAGAAGAAAATAAACCTTTATACATAAAAGTCATGGGGCCCCATATCAGAAATATAATGGACTCCCCATAGTCCTTCATATAGCATAATTCATGTAGTGAAACCTCCACCAGGAGGAGCTGGTGAGGGAAGAGAGGTTACACACTAAGCGTAGCAACACTGAGCAACCACACAGTTGTCACAGGTAATGAGAGAATGGTCAGACGAACCGAGTCAGAAACTATCAGGAGCAGACGTACCAGAAGTAGCAGCAATACACGTAATCAAAATACCAAGCTGAGGGTCAAAAAGCCAAACATGAGCGCGGGGTCCAAAAACGTGAGACGGAAGACGTGGTCGGGGTACAAGCTGGGAAATCAAAAGCCAAACAGAGAATGTAGCAGCTGAGACGAATACCAAGAGACAGGGTCAAAGACCAGTCCGAGTCATACATGTGGATACAATTCAAAGGCAGGAGGAGCACAAAGGTACAAGGGTCAGAGGCTCTTAACTGGAAGATAGAGCTATCACTAACACTGGTCATCAGGCTGTGATGGACTGAAATAACCCAGCTAGCTCCAGAACGAGGCCGAGGAGATTAACCCCCACATGACCAGTCCATAGAGAGGACAGCAGAAAATAAACTCTGGACTGAACCATGACAATGCACATCCCAGAGTCCTCCCTATAGTATAATGCACCTCTCATAGTTCTCCATACAGTATATTGCACCCCCATAGTCCTCCATACAGTATAATGCACCCCCATAGTCCTTAATATAGTACAATTCACCCCTATAGTCCTCCATATAATATAATGCACACCTCACAGTCCTACATATAGCATAATGCGCCTCCCATAGTCCTACATATAGTATAATGCATACCATAGTCCTCCATATAGTACAATGCTCCCCTCATAGTCCTCCATATAGCATAACGTGCTCCCCATAGTCCTACATAGAGTATAATGCATACCATAGTGCTCCATATAATATAATGCACTCTCCATAGTCCTCCATATATTATGCAAAGCCTATAGTCCTACATATACTATAATGCACAGCCCATAGTCATCCATGTAGTATTATGGCCACTGTGTACTCACTGATTTAAAAAAATAAATAAAAATGCTCACCTTCCCTCCGTAACCCAATCGCGTAGTGTACTCTTCTGAAACCGGCAGCTAAATTCAGCGTGCGCGATGGGAGCGCATAACATCACTGCCATGTGCCCCCGGTCAAGTGCATGCTGATGTAAGCTGCTGGCCTTTGATTGGCAGGCAGCATGTACGAGAACACACATCCAGCTGAGCTGAAGTATTTACTGGAGTCACCCCTTACCCACCGGTGGTAGATAAGCCCCTGGCTGTCTGCATATTCAGGTTTCAATTATTGAAGGGGTTGTCCCTTTTAAGAAAATTATATATATATATATATATATATATATATATATATATATATATATACAGTAGATAGATAGATTGATATCTACCGTCAATACTCGAGTATAAGCCAAGTTTTTCAGCACACATTTTTTGTGCTGAAAAAAAACCCCCCTTGGCTTATACTCGATTGAGAGTCCCAGAAGACGGAGGGGGTAGAGGCAGAGCTCTGCACTGGCAGTAAATATTCATTTCTCTTTAATAGCGGGCACACGTGTGCCCGCTACTTAAGAGTATGAATATTTACGGCCCTAGGGATTCGAATGAGGAGCCATGCATACCATACCAGGTGTTACACTGGTGGTGGCGAATAGCAAGAGTGGACCCACTGGACAGTGATACCGAAACTTCCCCGAGTGAGCGCACCTGGTTCGACCAACAAGAAATGGAGAAGTAACTTTGAAGGGATAGAGTAGAACTGAGCAGGAGGAGAGAGAGTGTACAGAATGAGGAGAGCGAAGGTGGAAACAGAGGACGGACTGAGGAGAGCGGAGGTGGTTATGGAGTACGGACTGAGGATAGCGGTGGTGGTAACGGAGTACGGACTGCGGATAGTGGAGTGCCCCGCAGGGCCTGGGGGTACTCGGTACCGGGCCCGTCGACTTCCATGGGGGACGGTGTCACGGCGGCGGCAACCCGATCCGTGGCCCAGAGGCGTCCAATAATAAAATAGGGGAAAGTTGTGTGGTATTTATGTGGTAAAAAAAATGAGAATAAAGTTATTAGATGGTGAAATACGTGACGCCACCTGTGGTATTCTAGTCAGAGGTGACCAGCGCTGCGGTTTTGCTTCTCTGGGATGGATGTTGGGCGCAGCTATGATATTGTAGCCCTCCACAGGTAGGGCTGTAGTCCCAGGGCAAAGATGTTAAATAAATAGTAAAAGTGGCTGTAAATGTTGGGGTGCAGATAAATGAGAGAAAGACACAGAGAGGTGCAGTTTTTTTTTACCTTTTACTGGTAATAGGTTGCAGTCCGGAGTACCACATACAGGTGATGGAATGAGTCCGGCTCGCCTGGGGGCATTCAGGGGATCCACCTTGCCAGGTGGGGATTTAGGACCTTCCTTTCTGCGCTTTGTGTGTGGGTCTCCGCTGTATATAACTAAGCTGCGAACCTCTATTCGTGATGGTTTCACTAACCTGTACGGCTGTCAGCGTGAGCCTATTCCACGGGTACCGTTCTCTTCACCGTTGGCCCCGGGCTCCTTATCCGCTGCCGTGCCCTCAGTTGATTAATCTGCACAGAAATTTACAATCCCCTGTACTTTCAGATTCGGCAATCAGGACTTACAGCTCCTGTCAGCCTAGGAATCTGATGTCCTTTTCTCTTTATTAGCGCTTCACTCAGGGGTCTGCTATATGCAGTATTTTAGCTTCCCCAGAGTTTCTCAGTCTCTGCTCTTGTCCTTTCCCTCTTCACAGACCAGCTGCCTGTCTTTATCTGACAGGATCTTCCAGAAAGATCCTTTTACCTCACGTCCTCACGTTTAACTGTCATTTTTCCTCACAGCTCACAGCTGCTTTGTTTCCATGACAACCCCCTCAGCTCATTTCTAGCTGACTCACCAACCCCCCTCTGCTGGCCAGAATTTATAAGGCATCGCCCTTTTCTGACCTGCAGCAGGAAATTGTGATTTTTAATCTCTGTCACCTGGCATGGGGGTCCCTTTCTGCCTCCAAGCATGACTTCACCTTTTAGAGGGAGGCAATGTCACTGTGACAACCGGACTCTGGGGTGTCACAATAGCGATGGTGGTAACGGAGTACGGACTGTGGATAGCGGTAGTGGTAACGGAGTACGGGCTGAGGAGAGCGGAGGTGGTACGGAGTACGGACTGAGGAAGGTGATGGAGGTAACGAGATGCAGACACCAGGGGAAAGCAGGACAGGAACGGGCACTGCAAGAAACAGGAGAAGACACAAGGGGGTTAGAAGCAAGCTACACTATGAGTAAACTAGCGGTAGTAGAGCAGGCCAGACTATGCAAGTGGAACTCAATAATCAGGCGCCTCCTCTAAGGGAGGGCAGCCTGAAATACCCGGCACCTGTCCTCCATTGGACAGGCAGCGCTGCTTGGTCAGGTCATGCAGGGAGATAAGAGGGGAAGGTGCATGCGCGGTCGGGCCCTAAGGCGCATGCGCAAATAGAAGGAGAACGTGGTCGGTGGCAGAGAGGGAGCGTGCCTGAGCGCCCGTGCAGGCGCCCGGTGGGGATCAATAGCAGGACGTGGGCAGCCCTGGTGCAGCGGCAGAGCAGGTAGTGGCGGACCCGGGTCTGGCGGCAGTAGGCACGGGGGTAACACCATGAAAGGGATGAAGAGCCATGCATACAAGGATAGGGATGAGGAGCCATGCATTCCATACCAGGATAGGGATGAAGAGCCATGCATACCAGAATAGGGATGAGGAGCCATGCATTCCAGGATAGGGATGATGAGCCATGCATACCAGGATTGGGATGGGGCCATGAATATGAGGATAGGGATGAGGAGCCATGCATACCAGGATAGGGATGAGGAGGCCATGCATACCAGGATAGGGATGAGAAAGCCATGCATATCAGGATAGGGATGAGGGAACAATATATACAATATATACCAGGATAGGGATGAGGAGGCCATGCATACCAGGATGGGGATGAGGAGGGCATGCATACCAGGATAGGGATGAGGAGGCCGTGCATACCAGGATAGGGATGAGAAGGCATGCATACCAAGATAGGGATGAGGGAACAATATATACCAGGATAGGGATGGGGAGGCCATGCATACCAGGATAGGTATGAGGCGGCCATGTGGATCGCCCTCCCAGGGCTATGGGGTACTCGGTACCTGGCCGGTATCAGCAGGATGTGTCACAGCAGCAGGGACCCGGTCCGTGGCCCTGGGCGCCCAAGTAATAGGGAGATTAAATGGTGAAAATGTAGTTAATTGAATAGTTCGTGACACCACCTGTGGTGTTCGGCAAGTGAGATGTTAAGCCGACGCTGCATGCAGATCCTCTGGGACTGGTGGTGTGTTGCAGTCAAGATGGTGAAGCTCCCCACAGGTGGAGCTGTAGTCCCAGGGCAGTGTAGATGTAGGGGTAGAGGAGAGGCACAGGCAGTGTAGAAGCTGGTACCCAGATGTAACGGTACAAGGTATGTTGGCACGGGAATAAATGGAGGACACCAGGGCTTGTAGTTCCAAAGCTTTACTCACAGTCTGTAGTACATACAGGTGCCTGCCTCCATACTGTGTCCTCCGGGTCAGGGACTCAGGCAAGATGGAATGCTCCCTTCCAACACTCAGCCAACATGTGCCTTTCTGAACATCTCGTCTATAGCGCCTTTAAGTGTGAAGTACTCCTAGTACTGAGTTACACTGGAGTTCCTCCTGTCCGATGTTCTTATGAACTTTCCTTTTTACGGCAGACAGCTGTAGCCTGCTTCCGGGACTCCTTGCTTCTTAAGTCCCGGCTCACTATCAATGTTGCTGTTGTGCCCCCAAGTCTGAGATGGGAGTAGTGCATTTACAGCCCACTACTCCTCCGGTGTCTGCTGCAGGACCGTTAGTATCCATACAACCTCGGGGAACGGGCCCCGGCCTTGCGCTTAGAACTTCTAGGCAGGGTTCTCTCCTAACCCACGTCCTCTGTTCCCTTTACTCCTACGTTCCGTACTAGTCTTTCCGTCTTATGGAAGATCAGGTTTCTGTTCAATGTCTTTCTCCTTCTTTCCTTTCCCGTGTCAGCAGACCCAGGTCACTGAGATCTGCTGCAGCACCTCCTTCCTCCATCCCTCTCCCAGGGATCTTCTCTACTCACACTCTGACTCCGAACTCAACTGACTGAAATCCTAAACCTAGCCGCTCTTTTATGTATTCTTACTCCACCCGCCTCCCAGCACGTTTCGTGTTCCAAGCAGGGAGCCACCAAAGGTGCTCTGCTACACTCCAAGCAGGGAGCCTCAATGTGGCTTTGCTGAACTACTGTGTTGTGTGGGATGCAAGTGTTGGAGCGTGGTTAGGAGCCTCCAACTTACCTGGATGGTGGGACACCACACCTCAGGAGGAGGTGCAGTACCTCTGTGGCAATTGAACCCTCAGGGGCGCCACACTCCCCCCATTAACCCCTTTCTGCCATTAGACGTACTATCCCATCCATGTGCCCTGGGACTTAATTCCCAAGGACGGGATAGTACGTCTAATGCAATCAGTGGTGCCCACGTGGTGAGCGCCGCTAATCGCGGCCGGGTGTCAGCTGATTATCACAGCTGACACCCGGCACAATGTGTCAGGGGCGGCCACGGACCGCCCCCGACACATTAACCCCTTTTACACCGCGATCAAACACGATCGCGGTGTACCGGGAGTTAAAGGGAAGCATCGGCAGGGAGGGGGCTCCCTCCGTGCTTCCCTGAGCCCCCGACGGCAGCGCAATGTGCAGCGCTGCTGCGGGGGACTCCTTCCCTACAGGCCCCCGGATCCAAGATGGCGACGGGGGCCTTCGGGGGCCTGTAGGGAGCTGACTTCCTCACTGCCTGCAAAGCGCAGGCATGAGGAAGTCTGCAGAACTGCCTGTGACAGATTGCTGATCTGTCACAGTGATCTGTGATGTGACAGATCAGCGATCTGTCACAGGACAGTGATGTCCCACCTGGGACTATGTAATAAAGTAAAAAAAAAAAAAAGTGTAAAAATAATTTTAAAAAAATCGCTAAATAAATTAGTAAAAAAAAAAAATATTCCCCAATAAATTCATTTTTTGAAAATAAAAAAACAAAAACAATAAAAGTACACATATTTGGCATCGCCGCGTCCGTAGCGACCCGCCCTATAAAACTATCCCATTAGTTAACCCCTTTAGCTACCCCTTAAAAAATAAAAATAAAAAACGAAGCAAAAAATAATGATTTATTATCATACCACCGAACAAAAAGTGCAATAACGCGCGATCAAAAAGACGCATATAAATATCCATGGTACCGCTGAAAACGTCATCTTGTCCCGCAAAATACGAGCTGCCATACAGCATCATTTGCAAAAAAATAAAAAAGTTATAGCTCGCAGAATAAAGCGATGCAAAAATAATTATTTTTTATATAAAATTGTTTTCATTGCAAAAAACCGACAAAACAGAAAAAAAGACCTAAATGAGGTATCGCTGTAACCGTACTGACCCGAAGAATAAAACCGCTTTATCAATTTTACCGCACGCGGAACGGTGTAAACGCACCCCCCCAAAAGAAATTCATGAAACGCTGTTTTTTGTTCATTCTGCGTCCCAAAAATCGGAATAAAAAGCGATCAAAAAAGTCACGTGCCCAAAAATGGCATCAATAAAAACGTCAACTCGTCCTGCAAAGAATAAGACCTCACATGACTCGGTGGGTCAAAATACGGAAAAATTATAGCTCTCAATATGTGGTGATGCAAAAACTACTTTTACAATAAAAAGCGTCTTCTAGCGTGCGACAGCCGCCAAACATAAAAACCGCCATAAATAGTAAATCAGACCCCCCGTTATCACCCCCTTAGTTAGGGAAAAATAATAAAATTAAAAAAAAGTATTTATTTCCATTTTCCCATTAGGGTTAGGGTTAGGGCTAGGGTTAGGGTTAGGGCTAGGGCTAGGGTTAGGGCTCAGATTAGGGTTAGGGGTGTGTTGGGGTTAGGGTTGGAGTTATAATTGGGGGGTTTCCACTGTTTGGGCACATCAGGTGCTCTCCAAATGCAACATGGCGTCTGATCTCAATTCCAGCCAATTCTGCGTTGAAACAGTCAAATGGTGCTCCTTCCCTTCCAAGCTCTGCCATGCGCCCAAACAGTGTTTTACCCCGACATATAGGGTATCAGCATACTCAGGACAAATTGCAAAACAACTTTTGGGGTCCAATTTCTCCTGTTACCCTTAGGAAAATAAAAAATTGGGGGCAAAAATATCATTTTTGTGGAAAAAAATGATTTTTTTATTTTCACGCCCAGGCGTTATAAACTTCTGTGAAGCACTTGGGGGTTCAAAGTACTCACCACACATCTAGATAAGTTCTGTGGGAGGTCTAGTTTCCAAAATGGGGTCACTTGTGGGGAGTTTCAATAGTTTAGGTACATCAGGGGCTCTCCAAACGCACATGACACCCGCAGACCAATCCATCAAAGTCTGCATTCCAAAACGTCACTACTTCCCTTACGAGCCCCGACGTGTGCCCATACAGTAGTTTTCTCCCACATATGAGGTATCAGCATACTCAGGACAAATTGGACAACTACTTTTGGTGTCCAATTTCTCCTGTTACCCTTGGGAAAATAATAAAATGGGGACTAAAAGATGATGTTTGTTGAAAAAATACGATATTTTTATTTTCACGCCCGGTCGTTATAAACTTCTGTGAAGCACTGGGGGGTTCAAAGTGCTCCCCAGACATCTAGATAAGTTCCTTAGGGGGTCTAGTTTCCAAAATGGGGTCACTTGTGGGGGTTTTCCACTGTTTAGGTACATCAGGGGCTCTCCAAAAGCAACATGACACCCGCAGACCATTCCATCAAAGTCTGCATTCCAAAACGTCACTACTTCCCTTGCGAGCCCCGACGTGTGCCCATACAGTAGTTTTCTCCCACATATGAGGTATCAGCGTACTCAGGACAAATTGGACAACAACTTTTGGGGTCCAATTTCTCCTTGTACCCTTGGGAAAATGACAAAATTGGTGACTAAAAGATCATGTTTGTGGAAAAAATACGATTTTTTTATTTTCACGCCCGGGCGTTATAAACTTCTGTGAAGCACTGGGGGGTTCAAAGTGCTCACCACACATCTAGATAAGTTCCTTGGGGGGTCTAGTTTCCAAAATGGTGTCATTTGTGGGGGGTTTCTACTGTTTTGGTACATCAGGGGCTTTCCAAACGCGACATGGTGTCCGATCTCAATTCCAGCCAAAAACGTCAAATGGCGCTGCTTCCCTTCCGAGCTCTGCCATGCGCCCAAATAGTCATTTACACCCACATATGGGGTATCAGTGTACTCAGGACAAATTGCACAATAACTTTTAGGGACCTGTTACCCTTGGAAAGATAAAAATTGGGGGTGAAAAGATCATTTTTGTGGAAAAAATATGATTTTTTAATTGTACCGCTGTACGTTATAAACTTCTGTGAAGCCCTTGTGGATTCAAAGTTCTCACCACATATCTAGATAAGTTCCTTGGGAGGTCTAGTTTCCAAAATGGGGGTCACTTGGGGGGGTTTCCACTGTTAAGGTACATCAGGGGCTCTCCAAACGCGACATGGCGTCCGATCTGAATTCCAGCCAATTTTGCATTGAAATAGTCAAATGGCGCTCCTTCCCTGCTGAGGTCTGCCATGCGCCGAAACAGTGGTTCCCCCCCACATATCAGGTATCAGCATACTCAGGACAAATTGCACAATAACTTTTGCAGTCCAATTTCTCCTGTTACCCTTGGTAAATTAAAAAAAATTGAACCTTAAGTATTTTTTTAGTGAAAAAAAGTTAAATGTTCATTTTTTTTTTAAATATTCAAAAAATTCCTGTGACGCACCTAAAGGGTTAATAAACTTCTTGAATGTGGTTTTGAGCACCTTAAGGGGTGCAGTTTTTAGAATGGTGTCACTTTTGGTATTTTCTATCATATAGACCCCTCAAAGTGGCTTCAAATGTGATGTGGTCCGTAAAAATAAAATGGTGTTGCAAAAATGAGAAATCGCTGGTCAACTTTTAACCCTTATAACTTCCTAACAAAAAAAAATTTTGGTTTCAAAATTGTGCTGATGTAAAGTAAACATGTGGGAAATGTTACTTATTAAGTTTTTTGTGTGCCATATCTCTGTGATTTAAGGGCATAAAAATTCAAAGTTGGAAAATTGCGAAATTTTTAAAATTTTTGCCAAATTTCCATTTTTTTCACAAATAAACGCAAGTTATTTGAATGAAATTTTACCACTATCATGAAGTACAATATGTCACGAAAAAACATTGTCAGAATCACCGGGATCCATGGAAGCGTTTCAGAGTTATTACCTCATAAAGGGACAGTGGTCAGAATTGTAAAAATTGGCCTGGTCATTAACGTGCAAACCACCCTTGGGGCTTAAGGGGTTAAACACAGCACGTCCGCGGGCTGCAAGTCAAACAGAGACAAATGGGTCGACCCCGCGCTTCACCCAGGGCTGTGGGGTACTCGGTACCGGGTCGGTGTCAGGGGGATGTGTCACAGCAGCGGTGACCCGGTCCGTGGCCCTGGGGCCCAATATCATTGGCGGTGATGTTTGTAATGTAGTTTATAAAGAAAGTTCGTGACGCCACCCGTGGTGTTTGGCAAGTAAGATGGTAAGCCATTGCTGCTTGCAGATCCTCTGAGACTGATGGTGTGATGCAGCAAAGATGGTGTAGCTCCCCACAGGTAGAGCTGTAGCCCCAGGGCAGTGTAAAGGTGCGCTGGAGGAGTAGGGCATGGGATGGTGTACATGTTGATACCCAAATGTAGTGGTGCTGATACGGGAATGAATGGAGGACACCAGAACTTGCAGTTTCAAAGCTTTACTCACAGTTCGTAGTGCAGGTGCCTGCTTCGGTACCATGTCCTCCGGGGCAGAGGCCCAGCCAACCTCCAGACAAGATAGGACTCTCCCTGCCAGCACCCCGCCAACATGTGCCTTCCTGAACGACTCCTCTATTGCGCCTTTTAGTGTGAAGAGCTCCAGCACCGTGGTTATCTGAAGTTCCTCCTGTCAGATGTTCCTAACAACTCTCACTTGTATGACAGACAGCTGTAGCCTGCTTCAGGGACTCCCTTCTGAATCCCGGCTCTCTATCAGTTTGCTGTTGTGTCCCAAGTCTTTGATGGGAGTAGTGCATTTACAGCCAACTACTCCACCGGTGTCTGCTGCAGAACCATAAGTGTCCGTACAATCTCGGGGACCGGGCCCCAGCCTTGTGCTGAGAACCTATAGGCAGGGTTCCTATCCAACCCACTCCTCCTCTCTGGTCTCACTCCACTTTGTTCCGTACTTGTCTTTCTCTCTCTTATGGAAATGCAGGTTACAGTTCTACGTCTCTCTTTCCTTTCCCGTGCCAGCTGGCTCAGGTCACTGAGGCAGCAGCAGCAGCACTCCTTCTTCTATTCCTTTCCTCAGGACCTCTCCACTAAGACCAGTCCTCAGCCTCTCTCTCTCTCTGGGCTGTCTTTCCTCCGCCTGAACTCCCGACAGGCTGACCTCCTGTCAGCCTGCTCTCCTCTGGGACTCACCCCAGACTGACCTGTAATTCTCTCTTTCCCCTTCTTTTTATACTAACTCCACCCACCTTCCAGCACATCTCGTGTTACGAAGGAGGGTTCCACGAAAGGTGCTCTGCTACACACCCCGAGCCCAAAGCTGCAATGTGGCCCCGCTGAACCACCCTGTGCGTGGGATGCAGGTGCTGGAACGTGGCAAGGAGTTCCCACCCTACCTGGATGGTGGGGCACTACACCTTAGGAGAAGGTGCAGTACCTCTGTGGCAACAGAGCCTCAGGGGCGCCACACAAACAATCCTGAAACATACAAAACTTCTCCTCAAGTGTGACTCCACGTCCCTCCGATTGAAGAACAGATCGGAGATTCGCCTAGGGTCATGGATTAAGCCGAACCCCCTATCATGATTTACATTCAGGACGTGGCTCCAACCGGCTGCGTCCCGGGGGCTGTAGTGACCGGCTCGGACCTGTTCTTTCCAGTCCAAATCAGGGCCCAGCACATCCAACCTTCGCTGCTCCCTCTCCCACTGTTAGGCAGCCAGCTGGCATATGGTCGCTTGGCAGCTAGCCCAATTTTCATCTTCCTCCCGTTCTTCCCGAGACTGATCCCGGCTCGTTGTGTACCGCGGCACCACCATTAGGGGTTCCGGTGTTTTCCCCCGGGGACAGGTATCCCGGTCCCAGACCACATCTAACATGACCTGGCCAGCCGCTACGACCGCGGTACACCCCAAGGCCTTCCCAGGTGCAGGGACATCAGACGTACCTGGAGCCTCCTGGCGGTGTGGTTTCGAGTCCATTACAGGCATGGTGGCAGTGGACGCCGTTTGGTGGGACACCGGGGACGGCGGTGGAGCTAATGGCGTCTCCGGGTCCGCAGGGGTCTCTGGAGGGACCTGCGCAGCCGCATCAGGTCCAGACAGGAGCTCCTCTTCCTCCGCTTTGGCTCCCGAGGCCTCAGATAGCTCCTCCGGTGGTAACGGCAGAGAGGGAACAATGGATGCTGCCGGGGGTATGGCAGCGGTCGCAGGCTCCACAGAGTCTGCCTGGAAAAGATCCGGTGCAGCAGCGGCAGGTACCGGTGTTGCGGGCACCGCAGGTGCAGGCCCCTCCTGGGCGCGCCGCAGATCTAGGGTCCACAGCGCCTCCTGCCTCAGTTGCAGGCAGCGCGTCAGCTGGGCTACTTCATCCTCCAACTGCTGGCGGTTCATCTCAGACACTGGGTCGGAGCCTTCAGCCATGGCGCCGAGGAGATCCAGCATAACCTCCTTGTGCTCCGCAGGCCTCCTCCCTTCTCCTTCCAAGATTGTGTTCTGGCATTCCTCTTCCTGTCTGGGTTCCTTTTCTGCCACCAGCCTCCGCTCCTCCCTCTGGGGGCGGCGTCCACTTCCAACCCCTCCACACCAAGCCAGTACACGAACCCCCCGGTGGTTGGGCCACGCCGCCGCACAGTAATTCAGGCAGGGGAGGCCCAGGACAGCTCGCGGTCCCCTCCTAGGACCCCCCATGCTACCACGCCCCTCTCCACCACGCCAGCGGCCACTTCTAGCATCCATCCCACAGTCTATTAATTTGGGTCTTCTGCACATCTTCAAAAACTTTAAGTCTTAGGCACACAGATCCCGATGCCATCGGGTATCGTCATCCTGTTCGTGACGCCAAGTTGGGTCGCCCTCCCAGGGCTGTGGGGTATTCGGTACCGGGCCGGTATCAGCGGGATGTGTCACAGCAGCAGGGACCCGGTCCATGGCCCTGGGCGCCCAAGTAATAGGGAGATTGAATGGTGAAAATGTATTTAATTGAATGAATAGTTTGTGACACCACCTGTGGTGTTCGGCAAGTTAGATATTAAGCCAACGCTGCATGCAGATCCTCTGGGACTGGTGGTGTGCTGCAGCCAAGATGGTGAAGCTCCCCACAGGTGGAGCTGTAGTCCCAGGGCAGTGTAGATGTAGGGGTAGAGGAGAGGCACAGGCAGTGTAGAAGCTGGTACCCAGATGTAACAGTACAAGGTATGTTGGCACGGGAATAAATGGAGGACACCAGGGCTTGTAGTTCCAAAGCTTTACTCACAGTCTGTAGTACATACAGGTGCCTGCCTCCGTGCTGTGTCCTCCGGGTCAGGGACTCAGTCAACCTCCAGGCAAGATGGAATGCTCCCTTCCAACACTCCGCCAACATGTGCCTTTCTGAACGTCTCCTCTATAGAGCCTTTAAGTGTGAAGTACTCCTAGTACTGAGTTACACTGGAGTTCCTCCTGTCCGATGTTCTTATGAACTTTCCTTGCACGGCAGACAGCTGTAGCCTGCTTCCGGGACTCCTTGCTTCTTAAGTCCCAGCTCACTATCAGTGTTGCTGTTGTGCCCCCAAGTCTGAGATGGGAGTAGTGCATTTACAGCCCACTACTCCTCCGGTGTCTGCTGCAGGACCGTTAGTATCCATACAACCTCGGGGACCAGGCCCTGGCCTTGCGCTTAGAACTTCTAGGCAGGGTTCTCTCCTAACCCACATCCTCTGTTCCCTTTACTCCTACGTTCCGTACTAGTCTTTCCTTCTTATGGAAGATCAGGTTTCTGTTCGATATCTTTCTCCTTCTTTCCTTTCCCGTGCCAGCAGACCCAGGTCACTGAGATCTGCTGCAGCACCTCCTTCCTCCATCCCTCTCCCAGGGATCTTCTCTCCTCGCACTCTGACACTGAACTCAACTGACTGAAATCCTAAACCTTCCCGCTCTTTTATGTATTCTCACTCCACTCGCCTCCCAGCACGTTTCGTGTTCCAAGCAGGGAGCCACCAAAGGTGCTCTGCTACACTCCAAGCAGGGAGCCGCAATGTGGCTTTGCTGAACTACTGTGTTGTGTGGGATGCAAGTGTTGGAGCGTGGTTAGGAGCCCCCAACTTACCTGGATGGTGGGGCACCACACCTCAGGAGGAGGTGCAGTACCTCTGTGGCAACCGAATCCTCAGGGGCACCACACATGCATACCTGGATGGGGATGAGGAGTCATGCAGACCAGGATAGGGTTGAGAAGCCATGCATACCAGGATAGGGATGAGGAGGCAATGTATATCAGGATAGCAAAGAGGAGGCTATGCATACCAGAATAGAGATGAGGAACCATGCATACCAGGATAGGGATGAGGAGCCTTGAATACCAGGATAAGGATGAGGAGGCCATGCATACCAGGATAGGGATGAGGAGCTATGCATACCAGGATAGGGATGAGGAGGACATGCTTACCAGGATAGGGATGAGGAAGACATGCATACCATGATAGGGATGAGGAGGACATGCATACCAAGATAGGGATGAGGAAGCCATGCATATCAGGATAGGGATGAGGGAACAATATATAGAATCATAGAATCGTAGAATCGTAGAGTTGGAAGGGACCTCCTGGGCCATCTGGTCCAACCCCCTGCTCAAAGCAGGATTCGCTAAATCATCCCAGTCAGATGCCTGTCCAGCCTCTGTTTGAAGACTTCCATTGAAGGAGAACTCATCACTTCTCGTGGCAGCCTGTTCCACTCATTGATCACTCTAACTGTCAAAAAGTTTTTTCTAATATCTAATCTGTGTCTCCTCCCATTCAGTTTCATCCCATTGCTTCTAGTCTTTCCTTGTGCAAATGAGAATAAAGTTGATCCTTCTACAATGTGACAGCCCTTTAGATACTTGTAGACAGCTATTAAGTCTCCTCTCAGTCTTCTCTTATGCAAACTAAACAATCCCAAATCCTGCAACCTTTCCTCATAAGACAGGGTTTGCAGACCGGTCACCATTCTGGTCGCTCTTTCTGAACTTGCTCCAGTTTGTTGATGTCTTTTTTAAAATGTGGTGCCCAAAACTGGACACAATATTCCAGATGAGGTCTGACCAAAGAGGAGTAGAGGGAAATAATGACTTCACGTGATCTAGACTGTATGCTTCTGTTAATACATCCTAGAATTGCATTTGCCTTTTTTGCTGCTGCATCACATTGTTGACTCATATTCAGTCTGTGATCTATTAGTATACCCAAGTCTTTTTCACATGTGCTGTCACTAAGCCCAAGCTAGGGATGAGTAGGCCATGCATACAAGGATAGGGATGAGGAGTCATTCAGACCAGGATAGGATAGGATAGGATAGGATAGGGATGAGGGGGCCATTCATACCAAGATAGGGAACATGGGGATGAGGAGGCTGTGCAAGCCAGGATGGAGATGAGGTGTCAATACATACCTGACTTATTCTCGAGTCAATAAGTTTTCTCATTTTTTGTGGTAAAATTAGGTGCCTTGGCTCATACTCGAGTATACACGGTATATATATATATATATATATATATATATATATATACACACATCTATCTATATATTTAGTCGAGGCTTGGATTCTTATTAAACCTCAATCACCCTCCTTTCTGTTGGTATACAGTCTTTGAGTGCTAGACTTAAAGTGGAGACCTCACAGTGCATGGAGGTCTCCACCTTAAGTCTTGCACACAAAGATTGTATACCAACAGAAAGGAGGGTGGTCGAGGCTTGATAAGAATCCAAGCCACCATCATAGATGAAACAAGGAGCATACAGGAATACATCAGAGACAATGGCACCAAAAGATGAGAAGCTGAGGGAAAGCGTAAGGCCACAAAAACAGATCTGGAAGAAAGAAGAGGAACATGAAGCGTCATGGCAAGACAAGCTGCTGCATGGGATGTACCATTGAGAGATAATGGAGATGGCTGACATGGAGAAATCCTACCAATGTCTGGAGAAAGCTGGACTCAGAGATAGCACCAATAAGCAGCACGGTGGCTCAGTGGTTAGCAATGCAACCTTGCAGCGCTGGAATCCTGGGTTCAAAAATCCCACTAAAGACAACATCTGTAAGGAGTATGTATGTTCTCCCTGTGTTTGTGTGGGTTTTCTCTGGGTACTCCAGTTTCCTCCCACTCTCCAAAGAGATATTTAAAGGGGATTTAGATTGTGAGCCCCATTGGGGACAGTGATGATAATGTATGTAAAGCGCTGTGGAATAAGAGCTTGGCCCTGAGCTGATTCAATGAGCATGCCGATTTGTTAAATGCTTTTAATGTAAAAATAAATTTTAAGATTTTATGGGAGCTGGAGCGCTTATCTTCTTTTCTCATGCAGAAACCTTGCAGAGATTTCTGCTGGCAAATACACAACATGCGCACATAGCCTTAAAGGTTGGTGACAGAACAGAGCCTAATACACTGAGATCCAGACCAGGACTGTAAGTTCTGAATTGTTAAGAAATACATTGGGATAGAAAGCTTCATGGTCATTATTATCAATCAAGCAGAAGCCTAATTTCTTCATTTTCAAGAGACAATTTTTTGCTTCAACAACTTATGTTCAGCAATCTATTATACCTGTCTTGTATTGATATTTATTTAAAAAAATTATTTCAGGCCCCTCTTAAAATTTTTAAATGAATGAAAAGTTTAAGGGATTATTTCCATAATATGAATCACGCTCATTGACCTAAAATCCTAAAATAAATAAAGCTGTAACATGCAACCAGTTTCCAAAAGTGCTGTGAGCTGTATGCTATGTTGCTGCTATTATCCTCTTTAGGCTGGGGTCACTGTGATGTTGTCACATCTCCTGTTGTTTGTGGGCTGTTGCCCTTGTTTACATTCTTTGCCTAGTAACAGTGATGTAGGGGAGAGGAGGAGTCGGGGGGAGGGACGTAGAGAGGATAGGAAGTAAGGAGTAAAAAAAAGCACGGCCTGTGCAGCCAAGCACCAGCACATCAGCGTACGTCTCTGAATTCTTTATCGCCGACATCACAACACTACAACTGGCGACGAGGAAGCGTTCATTCATCAGCCACAGGTATTTCAGTCCCACGAACAGTCTACAAGGCTATCAGCACTCACTATGGCTTGTCTACCCGCATTTCCTGCTTTTGATGTGCATCAGTCCCAAGCAAACCTGGCAGTATCTTGGGATAAATGGCTAAAGCGATTCGAGATATTTCTGCAAGCCATGAATGTCTCTGATGATACCCGAAAAAAAGCCATGCTGTTACACTACGCAGGGGAGCAGGTTTACGATATATTCATTACTCTGCCGAATACAGGGGAGGACAAGGACTATGAGCTCAGCAAATCTGCGTTAAGCAAGCACTTCTCCCCTCACAGAAATCCGGCATTTGAAATTTTTAAGTTCAGGCAGTCAAAGCAGTCGCCAACAGAAAGCATGGCTGAGTATCATGTCCGGCTACGACACCTTGCAGCGCACTGTGAATTTGCGGAAGTAGACAAAGAAATCCAAATGCAGATCGTACAAGGATGTATTTCCTCCAAGTTAAGGAGACAAGCACTCAGAGACCCCACCATGACGTTAGCGAAGTTGCTAGATACAGCGCGTATAAATGATGCTGCAGACAAACAAGCTAAACTGATAGAGAACATCGAGCATGAGCCAGACGCGACATCTTCTATAGCAAAGCTTACACAGAAACCAAATGTGCCTCGCACGCAGGCAGCCACATGTTACAACTGCAGTGGATCGTATCCTCACCAGAATGTCTGCCCAGCAAAGGGAGGAACTTGTCATAATTGCGGAAAGCAAAATCATTTTGCAAAGGTGTGTAGATCCAAGCCACAATCTCCTCATACCACCGCACAACCTAGGCCACCAAAGATCCAAACACTGCAGATTAATGACGAGTCCCACAGCACCTATTTATTCTCCGTGACGGAAGAGGGATCTAATACTGTGCACGCAGTTACTAATCCAAAACGAGTAATCCTAGTGAATGGCAATCCAATAGAAGCCATGGTAGACACGGGGGCATCAGTCAACGTCATCAGTCATACTGTCTACAACCAGCTCCTAAACAAACCTACTCTACAAAGTACTAATATAAAGATTTTTCCTTATGGCTCAGCAGCTGCACTGCCCCTGTGCGGAAAATTTCAGTCAGAAGTTGCAGCTGAAGGAAAGTCCATCACTGACACCTTTTATGTGGTACAATGCTCTGCGGACACACTTCTCAGCTGTACCAGTGCAATATCTCTGGGCCTTGTGAACCTTGTCAACAGCATTACAGGTCCTTCGGCCCACCACATTATGCAGAAGTACCCAAATCTCTTTAAAGGCCTAGGTAAGCTAAAGGATGTTCAAATAAAATTGCATATAGATCCGTCAGTACAGCCCTCTATTCAGCCCCACAGGCGCATTCCATTCCATGTCCGCAAGCTTGTGGAGCAAGAACTGCAAGACCTGGAGGCGTCCGATGTCGTCGAACGCGTTGAAGGCCCGACCCCCTGGGTTTCACCAATCGTTGTTGCACCTAAACCGAAGCAGCCAGGTAAAATCCGACTATGTGTGGATATGCGCCACACCAATCGGGCGATCCAAAGAGAAAGGCACATCACGCCCACTATTGATGACATTCTCGCAGACCTGAATGGTGCGAAGGTATTTTCAAAAATTGACCTAAACTCGGGCTATCATCAACTTGAATTGCATCCAGACTCCAGGTACATTACAACTTTTAGCACGCATGTGGGCCTGCGCAGATTTAAGAGATTGAACTTTGGCATCTCATCGGCCGCAGAAATTTTTCAGAATATCGTCAGCCAGGTTCTGTCTGGCATTGCAGGAGTCCTCAACGTCAGTGATGATATTCTCATTTATGGCACAACCCAAGAGGAACATGACAATCGCCTAGAACAAGTGTTTCAAAGACTCCAAGCCTGCAATCTCACTGTCAATCCATCAAAATGTGAATTTAACCAAAAATCATTAACTTTTTTTGGATACATCTTTTCTGAACAAGGAGTTTCAGCTGACCCACAGAAAGTGGCTGCCATAAAATCGGCTAGCCCACCGCAAAATGTGTCAGATGTTCGCAGCTTCCTAGGACTGGTCACATACTGTGGGCGATTTATACCTGACCTAGCCACCGTTTCTGAACCTCTGCGAAAGCTCACAAAGAAAGACTCTCCGTGGACATGGGGTACTGAGCAGCAAGCAGCTTTTGACGCATTGAAAACCAACCTAACCAGCGACACTGTCATGGCCTATTTTGACCCGTCAAAACCCACACAGCTACTGGTGGATGCTAGTCCAGTAGGCCTAGGGGCAATTCTCACACAAGTGTCTAGCGCAGGCGACATATCCACAATCTCATATGCCAGCAAGACACTAACGGATACAGAGCAGCGATATTCACAAACTGAGAGAGAAGCCCTGGCAGTTGTGTGGGGGTGCCTTCATTTCCATTTATACCTTTTTGGACATCAATTCACAGTGATAACTGACCACAAGCCACTCGTTCCAATTTTCAATAAGCCCTCGTCAAAGCCTCCCCCGCGTCTTGAACGCTGGTTGCTCCGCTTACAGAACTATCATCTCCAGTTGAGATACGAGGCGGGAGCTGGAAATCCCGCAGACTATTTCTCGAGACATCCAGCACCACAGCCCACCACAGGCGACATCCCCGCGACGATTCTGGCGGAGGAGCATGTCAACTTTGTCGTCGCCCATTCGGTACCGAAAGCTATGACCATACAGGAAATTAAGCAAGCGCTGGATGCCGATCACCAACTTCAATTTGTGATAGAGATGGTTCGGTCCAAGAACTGGAGCAGTTTTCTCGCTGAGGCACGCCTTCACCCTCCTGATCAGGCTGGGTACCTGGAGGTTTTCTTTAACGCGAGACATTCACTATCAGTATCAGACTCAAATATGCTCTTAAGAGATAATCGCCTGGTGATACCTCAGAAACTTCAGAGCAGGTTACTGGATCTGGCGCATGAAGCTCATCAAGGGGTCGTGAAAACGAAGCAGCTACTTCGGGAGAAAGTGTGGTTTCCCGGACTTGACAAAAAGGTAGAGGCACTCGTTGAAACATGCATACCGTGCCAAGCCACTACAGTTGCCCATAGACGTGCACCATTACAAATGACACCCCTGCCAGCCGGCCCATGGATAGCTGTTAGCATCGATTTCTGCAGTCTACCAGATAGCTCCTATCTGCTGGTGATCATGGATGACTTTTCAAGGTTTCCAGTCACCGAACATGTTTCTACAACCTCGGCCAAGGCTGTTTTACCAAAATTAGACAAGATCTTCTCGGCATATGGCATACCTGAGATCGTGAAATCTGACAATGGACCGCCTTTTAATAGCACAGACTTTCAGTCCTTCGCAACCTACCTGGGTTTCACACACCGGAAAATAACTCCTTGCTGGCCTCAGGCCAACGGAGAAGTCGAACGATTCATGCAATCGCTCAACAAGACCCTAAGGATTGCTACCATGGAGCACAAGGACTTACAGCAAGAGTTGAACGCATTCCTCAGACAGTACAGGGCTACACCCCACTCTACAACGGGAATACCACCTGCAACGGCACTGTTCAACAGGCCCTTACGGGTCAAACTTCCAAGCATTCCAGCAATCTCCGTCCAGACCCCGATTTCTATTAATGACTCCATATCAAAGGAAAAGATGAAACGGTACGCAGATAAGCGCAACCATCGAGGCAGACAGCCGGCAATACAGGTGGGCGATTGGGTCCTGGCACAAAGGTTAAAAGCGACTAGCAAGTTTGCGTCACCGTACTATCCGGAACCCTTTCAAGTTATAGACGTTAAGGGCACCATGGTTACTGCCCGGAATCAAAGTCGTCAGGTCACACGAAATGTGTCCCACTTTAAAAAACTCCGGGGCCACGTCCCAAAAACCACGCCTATTGAGGAAGCGGAGAGCGACGACTTCCTGCCAGAGACTGGAGATGCCGTAAGCCTAACAGGGGATGCCTCCGGGGATACTCAGGGCTCATCTGGTGATGGGCTGTCTCACCGCTATCCGACTAGGACCTATCGAAGACCACCTGCCCACCTTACAGACTATGTTCTGCAGTGAGACTTAATGTTTGAACGACAATATTCTTCAAATGTTTCAGTTTTTTTTGTTGTGAGAAAAGAAGAGGTGTGATGTTGTCACATCTCCAGTTGTTTGTGGGCTGTTGCCCTTGTTTGCATTCTTTGCCTAGTAACAGTGATGTAGGGGAGAGGAGGAGTCGGGGGGAGGGACGTAGAGAGGAAGTAGGAAGTAAGGAGTAAAAAAAAGCACGGCCTGTGCAGCCAAGCACCAGCACATCAGCGTACGTCTCTGAATTCTTTATCGCCGACATCACGACACTACAGTCACACTTGCAACTGCAATGCGAGAAACTCTAGTCTCTCGCCTCAATACCCGACACTGTCGCCGGCACACGGGACCGGAGTGTGCTGCTGTAGTATTTGCAGGTATGCGGGATACAGTGACGAGACGGGAGAGGGGATGAACTTAAGGCTGTGTTCACACACAGCGTTTTTTTAGCGGTTTTTACCGCGGTTTTCACTATAAAACCGCTAAAAATAAGGTGCACAGTCATTTCTATGCATTTTGCACTTTTTGTGCACATTGATGCGTTTTTTACCGTGAAAAAACCGCATTGCGGTAAAAACCGCTGCATGCACATTAATTTTGCGTTTTTTCCGCGGTTTAGGCTTCTCCCATGCTTTTAGAAACCGCTGCGGTAAAAAACGCATCAAAAACGCGCAAAAATCGCACAAAAACCGCCGCGGAAAAATAGGTGCGGTTTCTGGGAAGGGATTCAGGTTTTTGTGCAGAAATTTTCTGCAACGTGTGCACTTAGCCTAAGATGTAACTTTTTATATATATTTGTCCCTATGGGGACTATCTTGAGTATCCAACAAGCTAACAGCAATTATCCAGGCAGGGATCAAAACAAGAATACACAGGTAACACAAACACGACTACCCGGTCGAGACCAGTAACCATAGGGCAGTGGTGTGGCCAACTACAGGTCCAGAAAACTATAGGTTATTAACTACAACATGTCACTTATCCTCCTCTGACGTCCGGCAGAGTGGTGGTGGATGCTATTTCGGCGTTTCAGCCGCTGGGCCCAACCGACGAGGATTTGGCACAGACTTAGGGCGTTCCTACGCCCAGGCGGAGTGGAAGCACAACAGGTCCCTGTAGAGTTCCTCTGCATTGCGCCTCCCAGTGGAGGCGGGATGGTGTTGGCCGGGGCCCGAGGCGTGTAGGCCGCAACCACAGGTTGGGGCCGGGCAGCGGTGGGCGCGGGTGGCAGTGAATAAGTGGCAGTGAATAAGCAGCAGCCGCGGGCTGGGATCGGGCTGTGATGGCCGTGGGCGGCGGCGAGTAGGCCGCAGCCGGGGGCTGGAGTCGAGCCGCAGAGGCCACGGGTGGCAGCGGACAGTGAGTCTCTCTCCGTTCCCTCCAGTCGCTGCTCTCTTCTTCTAGCTCTCGCTCTGGCTCTCTGGCGCCCTCTAGCCTTCCTGCTTCTCCTCTCCCGCTCTGTCGAGAACCTTGGTGACAGTCCCCATGGTTCCGGTCCGTTTACACAGCGGGGACTCCCCCTCCTACATTGCTGCGTGTATTACTAATTTGCAGTTGTGTGGTCCTTCACCTAGCTGGTTGTTCTATTGCTTCTGATGTACAGTATATCCAACAACACACTGTTTATGGCTGTGTAAGCTCTCTCTGCTCTTATTACATCCATCTCTTAGGCTACTTTCACACATCCGGTGTTTTGTCTCCGGCGCCGTGCGGTGAAAAGCCGTACTGTCGGATCCGGGCTGCAGCGCAGACACCGGATTTACATGCGTCGCTTGATACAGCTTCGACCGGATTTAAAGGAGAGAGAGAGAAAATATATATTTGGCATTCGCCGGGCACTTCTGGGGTTAAAACTCACAGTGTCCGGGCATGCGCTCTTTAAAAAGCCATTCCGGCGCTGCAAGAAAACGTATCAGGGAACGTTTTTGGCAGACGCCAGACGGCGCATGTTTGCCGTATCCAGCAGACGCCAGGCACCGCATGTCCATCCGGCATGATGCGGCGATCATTACATTCTATGTGAAAAAAACGGATCCGATTCCGGATCCGGTTTTTACAATTTTCGCCGCATCGTGCCAAATTACTAAAGACAGATGTGTGAAAGTAGCCTTAGTGTTAATGAGCATAGAAGTGAAGGTTCTTCAGGGTGGGCAGATCACACAAGGTGCATTGATGCTAAAGTATACCAGGTGAGGCCCTGGCCCATTAATTTGGCTGGCAGTACCCATTGAAAAAAGGTCATTGCGTCTTACAACTGTTATCTATCTAGCTCCTCAGAGCGTTAATAAAGATAACGACTGTCCCACCAGTCATTCTACTAGGCCATAGGAAACACCAGCAATATGGCCTACAAGGTGCGGAAACCTTAGTGTAGGCCGACACAATGCGATTAAATTACCCGACCTGTGCAATGTCATGTGTAGAAACACAGACACTGCGCAGTGGTTTCATCTCCAAAGTTGTGGCTTGATATGGACAGAGCCTTAGCAGCACATAGAAGCACAGTTTTGTGGAGTCTTTTATAGTTTGAAGCATTGTTTTGTATTTTTTGCTTTTATTTACAGGTCGTCCCTTTGACCCACATTTTTTGCTGAATACTTCAGTTAGCAATATAATCAGTTCCATAGTGTTTGGGGACAGATTTGAGTATGATGATGAAAAGTTCAATAAACTTCTGCGCGTCTTTGAAGATGCCTTAAAAGCAGAAAGTGGGTTTTTTGCTCAGGTAAGAAAACTATATATTTATTTATGTTTGTATATTTTTTATTTGTATTTGTTCATTGCTTAGGTTACTGACCTCCTCTGCAACCTCTGAGTGGCTGGTTACCTCGATTAAAGAGATTTTTCATTGTTTGACATAATGAAAATGTAACACAAAGTACACTT
Organism: Dendrobates tinctorius; assembly: GCF_039654945.1. Lineage (NCBI taxonomy): Eukaryota > Metazoa > Chordata > Amphibia > Anura > Dendrobatidae > Dendrobates > Dendrobates tinctorius. Next base: position 2,093,650 of record NW_027361762.1, read on the forward strand.
GTAGGTGTGTTATTTTCTGAATCACTAATTTGCTTATTTAGTGAGTAAGTGCTATTGGTTCGCACGATATCTGGAGTAAATGGGCATTTACACAGAAAGATAATTGTGAAGAAACGTTGTTAAAAACGCTCATTTCACGATTATCTTGCCATATAAATAGGCTGTCGATCGCCGCATAAATGAGCAAAATCTTGTTCATTGGTTAAAATGATCTTTTGGGCAGCACAAAAAAATCTATGGCATCATTGATGATTCTTTTTGCGGGCAGCACAAAAAGAGTCAGCTGTGATCCCGTGCTGCAATGTCTGAATACTGTGGTATGATCAGACCATGTTCCTGTACGACAATAAAAAAAGAAGACAGAGCCCCAGACCGTGGTGAAGAAATAAGTCTTACATTTATTCTGCCTCCTGTGGCGACGTTTCGTCAGAGACCTTTTTCAAGCATGTTCCTGTATGGTCAGACACAGCCATTACACTCTACATACAGTAGCAGTGCACATGTATAGGATTATCTTGGCAGAGGAACATTTTTTTTAAACACATTCAATTGTGGAAATTCTTATTATTCAAGTATCTATTGATAAAAATGTACTTTTGTTCGAGGGAAAACTCCTTTAAACTCTTAACGTCCAATGAGTTCGTCATTGGGCGCCTTCCCCTGTTTGGTGCGGGCTCCAGTGATGAGCCCGCACCTTTTCTGGCACATGACAGCTGATCTGATCAGCCTGCATGTGCCCGCAACAGCCGTGGGTGGAATCGCGAATCAGCTGCGGCTGTTAACATGTTAAATGCTGCTGGAAAACGCTGACACGTGCAGGAAGTGCGTCATTACCTCCTCCCATCGGCGCCCGTGTCACATGACTGTGGGTCGCCGATGGGTTGGCATGACAACCCGGGGTCAGCAGGAGACCCCTGTGCTTGTCATAATCGGATAGCAATGAGCACCGCCCAGTGGTTGGCACTCATAGTAAGTGAGCATATCTGCTACATAGAGCAGGGCTGCATCTACTCTATGTAGCACAAGTGATCGGATAATCGCAGCTTCTAGTCTCCCATGGGGACTATTGAAGCTATTAAAAAGTTAAAAAAATATGAAAGTTCAAATCACCGTCCTTTTGCCCCATTCAAAATAAAACAATAAAAAAATTAAATATACACATATTTGGTATTGCCTCTTTCAGAATCGCCAGATCTATCAATATAAAAAAAGAATTAATCCAATCAGTAAAAGGCGTAGCAAGACATGAAATTGAAACGCCAGGATTACTTTTTTTGGTTGCTGCAACATTGCAATAAAATGCAATAACGGGCAATCAAAAGATTGTATACACACCAAAATGGTATCAATAAAAACGCCAGATCGGCATGCAAAAAATAAGCCCTCACCCAGCCCCAAATCCTGAAACATGGTGACGCTACTGGTCTGGGAAAATTACATTTTTTTTTGTTTGCTTGTTTTTTTCACCACTTAAATAAAAAAGAACCTGGAGAATCATAATCGCAGGTCAGTTTTAGCATTTAGTGAACATGGTAAAAACAAAAATCCAAAAAACATTGTGGAATTGTACTTTTTTGCAATTTCACCACATTTGGAATTTTATTTTCCTGTTTTCCAATACATGATATTGTAAAATCAATGGTGCTATTCAAAAGTACAACTCGTCCCGCAAAAAACAAGCCCTAACATGGCCCAAAAAAATGGAAACGCAAAAATGGAACTACCCCTGGTCCTTAAGGGGTTAAACAACATTTGGAGAGGCCCAGACCTCAATTTGGTCTGTTTTGTGAGGCCTGTGCATCATATTGGATTGCATAATTATTATTATTATTTATTATTATAGCGCCATTTATTCCATGGCGCTTTACATGTGAGGAGGGGTATACATAATACATACAAGTACAGTAATCTTAAACAATACAAGTCACGACTGGTACAGGATGAGAGAGGACCCTGCCCGCGAGGGTTCACAATCTACAACGGGATGGATGAGGATACAGTAGGCGAGGGTAGAGCTGGACGTGCAGCGGTTTGGTGGATCGGTGGTTACTGCAAGTTGTAGGCTTGTCAGAAGAGATAGGTCTTCAAGTTCTTTTTGAAGGTTTCCATGGTAGGTGAGAGTCTGATATGTTGTGGTAGAGAGTTCCAGAGTAGGGGGGATGCGCGGGAGAAATCTTGTATGCGATTGTGGGAAGAGGAGATAAGAGGGGAGTACAGAAGGAGATCTTGTGAGGATCGGAGGTTTCGTGCAGGTAAGTACCGGGAGACTACGTCACAGATGTACGGAGGACTCAGGTTGTGGATAATGAGATCCAAATAGGAAAAGATGAGAATCTGTAAATTAAAAGGTTTATCCAGGACTATTTTTTTATTGTTTTGGGCCTACAAACTAACAGGCAGGTAGTTGCACACTACATGCCTTCTCTACCCGGTGCTCACACAGAGTGGTTATTGATCGCTCCTGCCGGTGATTCAGCACCGTCAACATAGCAGAGTGGAAGAGAAGCTGCTGCTCTATTGACGTGACGTCAGCAGAAATAGCTGAATTGCCTGTAGGAGTGCACTATCACCGCTCTGTGCTGGCAGAGCTTGGTGCCAGACACAACAGACAGTTAGGTAGCAACTACCTGGTTGTTAGTTTTTAGGCTCATAGGAAAAAAAATAGTCCTGGGTAAACCTTTTTAAGGGTTAATCTGGCACTGCACAACTACTGATGCAGAAGGAAGTCACATGCATGAATACCAGTCAGGACATGTGTACGATCTGTCATGAGTGTGGCTGGAGAACTCGCTTAACTTATTAATACATTTGAGATCTGCTCATGCTCCGATTCCGGCCCCATTCTACTGAAGACCAAGCATGGAACTAAAGATCCGAAGATAAGACATGGAATCTCACACTGTGCCCATGCCCCATGGCCCACCCTAAGATGACGAAATTTCAAAACTGAGGCAGGTCACTGAAAAATCAGTAACCCGTAGAAACACAAGAGGCAGATGGCGGGGCCGGAGCAGAAGACCCTACCCCTCCAGGTCTGCCCCAATTTATAGTAGTTGTCATCAGAAGAAAACTTAAAACCATGATTAAAAATTAACCACTGATCAGATTCCTTCAATTCATCCAATGTAATAATGATATTATGGTCATACTTTTATTTTATAGTGCTAAATCCTGCTTACAGGTTCCCTTTAACCCTCAACACCTAGATCTGGATATATAACATATATATTCTTTTGGTAGGTGATCTCCGCTATTCCTTGTTTGCGGCACATACCTGGGTTGGTGGAGAAGGTTTTTCAACCTCAAATCTACATGACAGCATATGTTTCAGACATGATTTCAGAGCAAAGAAACACTTGGGACCCTGGATACACAAGACATTTCATTGATGCTTTTTTGCTGGAAATGGAGAAAGTAAGTGTTCTGTCCTTGCTGGACGTTACTCTGGGTTGTGTGTAGTCTGACTGACCTGTTCTCCAAAAAATGAGAAGTCTGGAAAGAAGAAATCTGTAGAATTGACAAAAGGCAATGGAGGAAAAAGCATGAAGATACACAGGTAAAAAGTCCATCATTTTACAAAACAGCGTCAACCTAACATGTGGGAGCCAGTCTACGGGTTACAGCTTCTGAACGTGCTGTAGGCAGTCAGTGCAGACAACAGTGTACATGTTACTTGTGGAAAGGGGGTTCAGGAGATCACAAGTGAGCTGTCCTGAAAAATGGTGGATGTGGTATTTCTTCCACTATACACGCTGTAATATCTGGTTTCTTTCTCCTCATTTCTCCTTTTTTAAGTATAGCTATGGCAAAGGAACAAAACACTGACAGGCAAAGTCATAAACTAGACAGAGTGTTTATACGCTGTACGCATACAGTTTTTTTTTATACAGTATCTTTACTTTGCAGTTTTTATCCACTTGTTTTTTTCCTCTCCTTCTAAGAGAAAAACTTTTTTTTTTCATTTTTCTGTAAACGTAGCTGCATGAGATCTTTGTTTTATTTTGCTGGCCAAGATGTTGTTTTGAATGACATTATTAATTTTACCATACAATGTACCAGGAATTGAATACAATTCTGTTATTGCTTTTTGAATTTTTATAATGCCTTTATTGTACTGAGAAAGTGACCTGGAAATCTGATTCTTTAGATCAATAGAATTACAGTGATACCAAATTATATATATATATATACACTGCTCAAAAAAATAAAGGGAACACTTAAATAACACATCCTAGATCTGAATGAATGAAATATTCTCATTGAATGAATACTTTGTTCTGTACAAAGTTGAATGTGCTGACAACAAAATCATACAAAAATCATCAATGGAAATCAAATTTATTAACCAATGGAGGCCAGGATTTGGAGTCACACACAAAATTAAAGTGGAATGTAATGTCCTTAATACAAGTCAAAAGGATGCTCTGTAGTGTGTGTGGTCTCCACGTGCCTGTGTGACCTCCCTGTGCCTGTATGACCTCCCTACAACGCCTGGGCATGCTTCTGATGAGGCGGCGGATGGTCTCCTGAGGGATCGCCTCCCAGACCTGGACTAAAGCGTCCACCAACTCCTGGACAGTCTGTAGTGCAACGTGACATTGGTAGATGGAGCGAGACATGATGTCCCAGATGTGTTCAATCGGATTCAGGTCTGAGGAATGGGCGGGCCAGTCCATAGCTTCAATGCCTTCATCTTGCTGGAACTGCTGACACACTCCAGCCACATGAGGTCTGGCATTGTCCTGCAATAGGAGGAACCCAGGGCCAACCGCACCGGCATCACAAGGGGTCTGAGAATCTCATCTCGGTACCTAATGGCAGTCAGGCTACCTCTGACGAGCACATGGAGGGCTGTGCGGCCCTCCATAGAAGTGCCACCACACACCATTACTGACCCACTGCCAAACCTGGCATGCTGAAGGATGTTGCAGGCAGCAGATCGCTCTCCATGGCGTATCCAGACTGTCACGTCTGTCACATGTTCAGTGTGAACCTGCTTTCATCTGTGAAGAGCACAGGGCGCCAGTGGCGAATTTGCCAATCCTGGTGTTCTGTGGCAAATACCCAGCATCCTGTGTAGGGTCTGAGCAGGTTCTCAGGACGCAGTGACGAGACACGAGTCAGGGTATGGGTTGTATAATCAACTTTTATAACTTGGAGCCGCTGGTGGCCATGCTGAGCCAGTAAACAGAGGTAACAACAATTTGTCCTCGCAGTGACTCAAAACAATAAAACAATATCTTTATATTAACTGGGAGCAACCCGGCTAGTCCGGGTATCGAAAGATGGAGTATGACAAACTAGGGTACTTATTACTATAGGTCACTTATCCTTCCATGCGTCGCTCGAAGTCGCAGATATGGCCACTTAGAGGTCGCTTATGCTGTCACCTCGACACCTCGGAGTCCCGGGAAGGTTTGGGCACAACAGGCCCTGGGGAACCTATGCCGGTGGGGCGCAACAGGCCCTGAAGAAACTGTGCCGGTGGGGCGCAACAGGCCCTAAAGAAACTGTGCCGATGGGGCGCAACAGGCCCTGAAGAAACTGTGCCGTTGGGGCGCAACAGGCGTCTCCTTGCGGCTCTAGTCTCACCGCGGAGTTATGACTCAATCTCTAACTATAACCGTTCACCAACCTCTGCTCAGGGTCCCTTAGCAAACCGGACGGGGGGCCTCTACTGCCACCGGTAGCGAAGTGGCGCCCCCTGGGGCCGGTGATGACAGGGCCGCAGCTGTGGGAGAAGGCAGGGGGGCAGTGTCCTGACCGCGGTAAAGGAATCGTCTGTAGTCGCAGCCGTCACTGGATGTCGTGGACTTGTCACAACAGGGCGGGAAACAGCGGGGGCAGCTGTATGCGACCATATGAGGGGAGGGGCCGCCGGTGAAAGGCTCTCACGTGTTACTTGTCGGTGAGTGCACAGCTTCCCTTCCACAGGCCACTGTCGGTCTCTCCAAAGCACACCGTCCTCTCCCTCGGTCCTCTCTCTCACACCGCTTCCTGTCTGACGTCCGGCTCTCTGTCAACTGCCACTTCAGCGCGCCCCCTGCTCCCTTTAAGCTTGCCCCGCCCCCTGTTTCCCTGACAACTTCAGTCAAGTCTTTCCTTTTACTGTCCTCCCAGTATCATTCCCTCAGGAACCCTGATGGCGGTCCCCTGGGTACCTGCCCTTTCACTGCCTGGGAGTCCTCCTCCCCACACCTGCACGGTGATGGGCTGTGAGCACAACCCCCATCTGTGGACGTCGGGAACTCAGGCCATCCTCATGGACTCGGTTTCTGACCATTTGTGCAGGCACATGCACATTTGTGGCCTGCTGGAGGTCATTTTGCAGGGCTCTGGCAGTGCTCCTCCTGTTCCTCCTTGCACAAAGGCGGAGGTAGCAGTTCTGCTGCTGGGTTGTTGCACTCCTTTGGGCTCCTCCACATCTCCTGGTGTACTGGCCTGTCTCCTGGTAGCACCTCCAGCCTCTGGACACTACGCTGACAGACACAGCACACCTCCTTGCCCCAGTTCACATTGATGTGCCATCCTGGATGAGCTGCACTACCTGAGCCACTTGTGTGGGTTGTAGAGTCCGTCTCATGCTACCACGAGTGTGAAAGCACAACCAACATTCAAAAGTGACCAAAACATCAGCCAGAAAGCATTGGTACTGAGATGTGGTCTGTGGTCCCCACCTACAGAAACACTCCTTTATTGAGGGTGTCTTGATAATTGCCAATAATTTCCATCTGTTGTCTATTTCATTTGCACAACAGCATGTGAAATTGATTGTCAAAGAGTGTTGCTTCCTAAGAGGATAGTTTGATTTCACAGAAGTTTGATTTACTTGGAGTTATATTCTGTTGTTTAAGTGTTCCCTTTATTTTTTTGAGCAGTGTGTGTGTGTATATATATATATATATATATATATATATATATATATATATATATATATATATATAAAATATCTTTTATTCATACTATTATGGGACACAGCAACTGAAAAATTGCACTTTTGGTATTTCAATTTGTTATTTTCTTTGTGGATTTTACCACAATGGTCATGTAATTTTCCATATTTCGATAGCTTGTAATTGTAGAGATGCAGTGATACCAATGTGTTTATTTTTTCTCTTTCTTTTTAAAGGAAGAAAACGTAGGGTGATTCAAATTGTTATCTACTTTTTAAAAAAGCAACAACTTCTTACTGTATTTTTGTTCACTTCCTTATTGGACTAGAATATGCAATCTCTTATTCTATATATTGCAAATACTAAGAAATGTAGTGTGCAGCTAAAATCACAGTCTTTTATGAATTCCAGCCTATGGCTAGGCTTCACAGGATTACCAACATCATGGCAGCCACGCTGGCTTCAGTATGACAATCTCTTGGTACTGTGCTATGAAGTTGTAAGTGGGGGTGTGCAAAACGATGCAATTAAAATGCTGTTGTCAAAGATTTATAGAGACTTTTAAAGGATCACTGCTGTGGATGCTGGCTAGGTTAAGTGGCCGGCATGTGCTGTGTGTGAAGTGGGCTCACCTCCTGAGCCTGCTGTGTACACAGATAACTGAGATAGGATGTACAGATACATTCCTATGCTGGAGACATGAAAGTAAGATTTTTATATTTACTGTTCATATTGGGATAAGAACTACTGACCAAGACACAGAGGAGATTAGGATTGATTTACACACATACAGAGTTTTCTACTGAGCACTGCGTCAAATCCCCCCAAAACAGGATTTTGAGCCCTGACAGTGCCCCCACAAAGCCATTAATTTGAATGAAGCTGACAGAGTTATGATGGACAATGGGGTGAACTGTATTTATTTTACTCACATATGGCACCATTAATTCCACAGGGACTTTACTGACATTATCAGCACTGTCCCCTTTGGGGCTCACAATCTAGATTCCCTATCAGTATGTCTTTGGAGTGTGGGAGGAAACCGGAGGAAACCCACGCAAACACGGGGAGAACATACAAACTCCTTGCAGATGTTGTCCCTGGTGGGATTTTAACTCAGGACCGCAAAATTACAAGCCTAACCACTGAGCCACCGTGCTGCCCACATATGTCTGAAGCTAGCCTTAGATGCAACAAAACGTGAAAGAAAACAATTGTCAAATATTTCCTAAAAAATAGCTAGTAAATAAACATTAATATATTTCTTTATTGTCTGCATTTTCATAGGCAAAGGATGATAAAGACAGCAGTTTTAATGAAAAAAGCCTTGTGGTCACCACAATTGATTTGTTTACAGCTGGCATAGAAACTACAACTACCACATTGAGATGGGCTCTCCTGTTCATCATCCTCTACCCAGAGGTCCAGCGTAAGTAGCTCCAGGTATCTGCTTCCAAGATATTAACGATTGGAGGTAGTGAACATTGTGCAGTCAGGCTATAGCACAGAACTGAAGGCGTTGTGTGGTTTAGATCTTCTATTTTCATAGTAGGTGGATCCGGGATTTGGATGTTTCGCCCCCAGCAGTTCGCCCCCATGTACATTTCGCTCCTGCACATTTCGTCCCCAGCAGCGAAATGATAGGGGCGAAATATACCTGGGGGCGAAATGCTGGGGCAAATTGCTGGGGGCGAACTGCTGGGGGCAGCTCCCTAAAAACAGAAATGACAAAAGGAATTTCCGTTTGCAAATGTGAACGTAGCCTTAAAGGGAATCTGTCAAAAGGTTTTTGCTACCTCATCTGAGAGCAGCATAATGTTGGATAAGAGACCATGATTCCAACGATGTACCACTTACTTTACTGGGTTGAGCAGTTGTGACACAATCACAGTTCTTAGATGTAGCTTGTAGCAGAGCTCAGAAAGCTGACCCTGCCCACACCAGGCTCTGTGTGTATTGTCTATTGACAGTAAGCTGCTAATCAGAGGAGGGGATGTGGTCTGACCACTTGGCATGGGGAGCTATTCTGGGCAGTGATAATCTCTTGGTGATAAACATTTACTGTATGGAAACAACAGCACAAAGCCTAATGAGTGATACATCCCTGAAATCTGCTGACAGCTTGCTGACAGATTTCCTTTAAATACCAACCCAGAAACTTTTTGTTAACCCATGTTTAATTTTTCTTTTCTTGGCATGGTAACTAATGCTAACATTGTAATACATTCGTATTTAGGGAGAATTCACAAAGAAATTGATGAAGTGATTGGCAGAAATAGAAAGCCGACAATGACACACGTCCAGAGCATGCCTTACACCAATGCCGTCATCCATGAAGTTCAACGCTGCGGGGATATTTTTCCAGTCGCTGCTCATCATATGTCATATAGGAACACAGAAATAGGTGGATATTTCATCCCAAAGGTAACACTTTACATTTATGTATGTTAGGTATGGTAAATTACTTAATATTCTTCCTTCCTGGGATGTTTGTATCAAAATAATGATCACAATCAAATTACTTCTTTTTTCCCACAGATCAATGGAAAAATATTGCTTGAATAAAAAAAATAGAAAAAGTCTGTACAAAGTGATCTACAATAGTTACAATTTTTAACCATGTAGGCCATGTTTGCAAAATGTATTCTTGATGTTCTGCTCTAGTTGACTGACAGGTCTTTCTCTTTGTCTATGCAATGGTAAAGACATGTCAGTTAAAGGGATTGTGTAGGGAGAAGACGGTGGGTACCTGCCTCAGACTAGTCAATCTGAGACATTATCCCAGGGAATCTGTCACCAGGTTTTTGCTACTCTATCTGAGAACAATAATAAACATACCACCCAAACCCATTTCCTACCACGTAGGATGGGTAACACTATGCATAGTTCATGATCATACTGAACCCATAGTGATTAGACTACAAGAACAATCAATAGTGTCGAACAAGAAGATAAAAAAAGATTTTTTATTGCAAAATACCACAAATACATACAAGAGATAATAATAGATCGTTGGTGCCTCAAACCAGACAAAAGGAGGAGTCAGGTAAAGGAGGACAAATACTAACAGCCAAAATACTCAGAGTGGATCCTGTCACTTGGTACATATAGTATACGGACCTCAAATATGTTGCACAAAAAATATGCTCATTGAGTTAAAAAGACCTCAGAACATGGAGTAAGTTATTACAGTGCTATACTAATAATAAGATGCAAGTGCATAATTCAAAAAGCACAGATGTCATACACATGTCCACATACATCTGTCAATGACAGCTTATCTAAATTGTACCATAAGTCTCCAGCCCAAGCTGGAAGCTATCAAAAACGGTCAGTGCAGCTCATTAGCCTAAACAAAGTGAGAGGTCCGGTTTAAACCCCAATACCTGGGATGGCAGTCCCCGCACAGTAAGATGTCAAATGACAACCTGCTCCTCCGAACCCCGACGCGCATTTCACACTGCAGGTGCTTCTTCCTTCCTTCTTCCTTATCTGAGAGCAGCACAATTCAGTGGCAGAGACCCTGATGTCACTGACTGGGCTACTTTCTACAGTTTCGATAAAATCTCTGTTTTCTGAATATGTGAAAAATCACAGACATCTGAATGAGGCTTTGAACAAATCTGGCTGCAATCACACAAGTGTCCTGTTTCATGCTGCTGCCCGTAGTTTAGCCAGTATGAATCTGATGACTAGTACCTTAACACCTTCCCACAAAATTACACAATTGTGTGGCGCCCCTGAGGCTCAGTCGCCACAGAGGTACTGCACCTTCCCCTAAGGTGTGGTGCCCCACCATCCAGGTAGGCTGGGGGCTCCTTACCATGCTCCAACACTCGCACCCCACACAATAGAGTAGTTCAGCAAAACCACATTGCGGCTTCTTGCTTAGAGTGAAGCAGAGCACCTTTGGTGGTTCCCTGCTTGGAACACTAGACGTGCTGGGAGGTGGGTGGAGTTCAGAATATATATTTAAGAGCAGGACAGTTCCAGGATTGGGGGGAGTTGAGTCCAGAGGTGGAGTAGAGAGGAAGCCACTCAGGAGGAGTAGGGATCCCTGGAAGAGGGATGGAGGAAGGAGTGCTGCAGCTGCCTCAGTGACCTGAGCCAGCTGGCACGGGAAAGGAAAGAAGGAGAAGGACATTGAACCGAAGCCTGAGCTTCCATAGAAGGGAAAGGACAAGTACGGAACGTAGGAGTAACGGGAACATAGAGGACGGGGGTTAGTGGAAGAACCCTGCCTAGAAGTTCTAAGCGCAAGGCCGGGGCCCGGTCCCCGAGGTTGTATGGACACTAATGGTTCTGCAACAGACACCGGTGGAGTAGTGGGCTGTAAATGCACTACTCCCATCTAAGACTTGAGGGCACAACAGCAACACAGATAGTGAGCCGGGACTTAGGAGTAGAGAGTCCCCGAAGCAGGCTACAGCTGTCTGCCGTGCAAGTAGAGTTCTTGGGAACATCTATCAGGAGGAACTCCAGTGTAACACAGTACTAGGAGATCTTCACACTTAAGGCGCTATATAGGAGACGTTCAGAAAGGTACATGTTGGTGGAGTGTTGGAGGGGAGAATCCTAACTTGCCCGGAGGTTGATTGAGTCTCTGACCCGGAGGACACGGCCCAGAGGCAGGCACCTGTGTGTGTACAAAGGACTGTGAGTAAAGCTTTGGAACTACAAGCCTCGGTGTCCTCCATTCATTTGTGCTCTAACACATTAAAGCACTGCTACAGCTGGATACCATTCTCCACACCGCCTGCACGTCTCCTCTTCCATTGCTTCCATGCTGCCCTGGGGCTACAGCTTCACCTGTGGGGAGCTACACCATCTAGGCTGCAACACACCACCAGCCCCAGAGGATCTGCATGCAGCGTCGGCCTAACATCCTACTTGCCGAGCACCACAGGTGGCGTCACAAACTATTCCATTAACTACATTCCACCATTTACATTCCCCTGTTGCTTGGGCGCCCGGGGCCACGGTCCGGGTCACCACTGCTGTGACACATCCCACTGACACTGGCTCGGTACCGAGTACCCCACAGCCCTGGGAGGGCGACCCATAAATATGTGGCGCCCCTGAGGCTTCAGTTGCCACAGAGGTACTGCACCTTCTCCTAAGTTGTGGTGCCCCACCATCCAGGTAAGGTGGGAACTCCTGACCACACTCCACACCTGCATTCCACACACAGGATAGTTCAGTGGGGGCCACCTAACAGCTTCAGGCTGGGGGTTAGCAGAGCACCCCTCGTGGAACCCTGCTTCGTAACACGAAATGTGCTGGGAGGCGGGTGGAGTGAGATGATACAAAAGAGTGGGAAGAGTGAGAGTTAGTGGTTAGTTGGTTAGTGAGAGAGAAGATGGGTGTCTGAGGGACGTGCTGCAGCAGGTCCCAGTGATCTGGGCTGCTGGCACGAGAAAAACCAGAGAAAGAGCACATAAGTTGGCGGAGTGTGGAAGGGAGCATTCCATCTTGCCTGGAGGTTGACTGAGTCCCTGACCCGGAGGACACGGCACAGAAGCGGGCACTACAGACTGTGAGTAAAGCTGTGGAACTACATGCCCTGGTGTCCTCCATTCCTTCCTGCGTCCGTCCGCCTGGCACTGCTACATTCCCTGCGCCGGACACTACACCATCTAAGTGTCTCCACATCTACACTGCCCTGGGACAACAGCCCTGCCTGTGGAGGGCTATACCATCCTTGCTGCACCACACCATCTGTCTCAGAGGATCTGTCTGTAGCGTTGGCTTAACACCTCCCTTGCCGAACACCACAGGTGGCGTCACGAACTATTCATTTAACTACATTTCACCATTCACATCTCTCGATTACTTGGGCGCCCAGGGCTACGGTCCGGGTCACCGCCGCTGTGACACATCCCACTGATACCGGCCCGGTACTGAGTACCCTGCAGCCCTGGGAGGGCGACCCAATTGTACGTCAAGACTGCATGTGATTTACTACAATTTGACATACAGTTACGCCATAGAGATGGCATGGCAGGAACGAACTGACAATCTGCCAAGGTGGGCATATGCCCGGTGGGCCAGCGGTTCTGAACTGCAAAGTGGGCTGCCGTCACTTTAAAACTTTTCAGTAAATCCACTGTGTGCACTCACTTTCTCGGCACCTGCAGTGGCCCTTGTCAGAATGCGCGCGCATGGCGGTCATGGCGCCCTTGTCAGCGCAGGCAAGGGAAACCCTTGAGTGTTTTTTGTGATGTTAATAAAATTATACATTTATGGATATTCAAGTTTGCACTGATTATATGTCATGGTCTTTTTTTGCATATGTTCCCCAGGTTTGTTTCCATGCATTTGGTGGCACCTTGTAAATTTTAGTGATCATATTGTAGTGCATCCATCATCCTTGTTAGTTCCCATGGCAAGTGGAACAGCTGACAAAAGTTCTTCTTCTGCGGTACCAGGGAATCAGGAACTGCTCCTCTGCATGTCTGACACTTCATGTGCTGCAGCTCCTAATCCATTTCTGACCCCCCATCGCAGGGATCTGGGTGAGTCCCAAGATAGAAACATTTATGTATATTCAGCAGTCGCAGTTTTACCTGTATACGGTATATACAATATATAAGTGATACTGCTACTGCTGAATATATGTTATGTAGGTGAAGCTGTGATTATGCACAGCAGTAGCAGTATCATCTCTATATTATATGTACAGCAGTCTGTACACATTTTATAGGTAATATTGCAATCATACACAAAATAACACTCTGAACTCTGATTAAGAACCAGTTGGTTGGAAATGCATAAGGCCATGACTTTCCTGGGTTACTTGCCTTTTTTTCTAAACTAATAGTTTTATACCATTATTTTAACCATGGTATACAAGATTTTTGTTTTTAAATAATTATTCACCAATTGATCTGTTCCTGGATACCTTTCCTTCTTTGATGCAATTGTACACAGCAGTTGCTGTAATATATATATATATATATATATATATATATATATATATATATATGTGTGTGTGCTGAGGCCCTGGACAAACAATTTCCCATCGGAGGCAAAGTACTCTGTGGGGCTCATGAGTCGTGGGAGCCCGATGCCAGCGCCGATGCAGTTAAAAACAATGATGGCTGAGGGAGCTGTCCGCTGATGCTCCCTCTTCCATAATTCGCCCACTGCGTCTAAGCTCTGTGACGTCTCAGGGCAGAGGACGCGATGACAACACTACAGCACACCCTCTATGCTGAACAGTGCAAAGGGTCACAAGACGATGAGGATACCAGAGCAGCGGGGAATGGGGAGAGGCGAGTATTTGATTTTTTTTATGAATGGAGCATTATGTAGGGCCCAATATACTGTATGGAGTATAATATGGGGCTCATTATACTGTATGAAGTAATATATGAGGCCCATTATACTGTATAAAGTAATATATAGGGTCCACTATACTGTCTGGAGTAAAATATGGGGCCTATTATACTGTCTGGAGTAAAAAATGGGGCCAATTATACTGTATGGAGCATTATGTGGGCCCATTGTACTGTATGGAGGACTATGTGGTGCCCATGATACTGTATGGAGGACTATGTGGTGCCCATCATACTGTATGGAGGACTATCTGGTTCTCATAATACTGTAAGGAGGAGTATGTAATGCCCATGATATTGTATGAAGGACTATGTGGTTCACATAATACTTTATGGATGACTATACTGTACGGTCTCAAATGATGAGTCTGCAGTCACTCTGCAAGGATTCGCCAGTTTCTGAGGTATTGTAGAATTTACACTAGATATCACTCATGTAATGTAAGAAGTGAAATCTTTGGCATTGTACTATACCTATGTTTCTCTGCCCTATCTGTGCATCATATATAAGAATCTGTTATTTTCCATCCAGAAAAGTGGGACGATTTTCTTCTTACTTGTCTTCCATGGCAGTCAGTTTTTTTTCTCAGCAGTTATCAGCGGTCCAATACTATACTACGGGGCAGAGCATATCTGCAATTTTTTTTCTCTTATGCCGATTTGGCATGAGAAAACAATTGCAGCATGCTGCAAGTGCATCCAACGATCTGATCATGCACACCCATACAAGTCTATGGGTGCGTATGAAACATTGTATGGAACTCGAATGTCATCTGAGTACAGTCAAATTATTGCGGACACAAACAATGCATAAGATGGAGAAATGAAGTTCTCCTTCTTCTCCGCAGTTGTGCTCCTATTCTCTCATCCGAGAGAATCTGCTCACACTAAGATGACACTGATCGCATGAGAGAATCTACAGCGGTGTGACCCCAGCCAAAGACTGACAGTGGAGATATTATAATGTAGTGCATAACTGCTACATTGTATTATCAAAGCGATCAAAGGATCACAGGTCCAAGTCCTCTTGTTTGACCAGTAAGTATTATAAAAACATTAAAATAGAATATTTTTAAATACAAATATAATAAAACCCTAATTCCAGTTTTAATAATTAAAAAAATATTTAATTTTAAATAAAAACCCTCAAGTCCCGCAAAAAGAACACATTTGGTATCACTGCAATAGAACTGTAACTTATGCTAAAAATAATCTTATTATTTATTGTGCATGGTGAATACAGAAAAAAAAATTAAAACCTTTCTCAGAATTGCTGCTTCTATTAAAACATTTTTTTAAAAAGTTATTTTCTTGTGGAAAAGCATAAAAAAACACAAAGATATATATTGGATATCACCGTAACTATTTCAGATCTGTTGTTTTTTGTTCATACCTCCTACACCAAAAAATATTTAAAAATTGTTCAAAAAGTCCTAGGTACATAAAAATGTTATCAGTAAAAACTACAATGTGTCCCCCCAGGAAAACAAGCTGTCATACAGCTTCATATACTGTATAATAGAAAAAAGTTATGAGTATCAGAATGTGGTGACCAAATTTTATTTCTTTATTTAATTTTGGCGTAAAGTGGCCAAACATAAACAAATCTATATATAAGGTTTAAGGCTATGTGCCCACGTTGCGTTTTAATCCGGACACTCAAAACCGGACTCCTTCCTAGAAATCGCGCGTTTTCCCCGCGATTTTACCGCGATTATGTTCGCGATTTTGCTGCAATTTTCGCGTGTGATATTCAAGCACTTTCCAAGCGATTTGAAGCATCGCTTGGAATGTGATTGACAGGTTGGTCACACTCGTCAAACATAGTTTTTGACAAGTGTGACCAGCTTTTTACTATTGAGGCCGCCTATGCGGCATCAATAGTAAAAGATAGAATGTTAAAAATGATAAAAAAATAAAAAATCGGGGTATATTTACCTTCCGACGTCCCGCGCAGTCTCAGCGACGCTCCCTTTACCAGCAATGCCTTGCGAGACCTGTGATGACGTAGTCTCACGTTGCAATAGCGATCTCATGAGACCACTAGAGTAACGCGAGACTACGTCATCACAGGTCCTTGCCGCAAGGCATTACTGGGAACGCTTAGGCCAGGAATGCAGTGCGGGAAATCGGAAAGCAAATATACCCAGATTTTTTATTTTTTATTCTTTTTTTTACAGGGGTATGGTACCCAGGGCCTGGAGGACAGTCTCCTCTCCTCCACACCGTGGTACAAACCACACATGAGACGCTTAACTTTGCGTATGGTGGGCATAGCCACATGCGGGAAGTAAGCGATTCTCATGCATTCCTATGGGTGCGGAATCGCGGCAATTCTTTGCGATTCCGCAAAAAAGAATGAGCATACTGCGTTTTTTTCCGCGATGAGATTCCGCCGCGGAAAAAAAGCGCAGCATTAGCACAGCATGTGCGGAATGCCATAGGAATGCAAGGGGTGCGTTCTGTACGAGTTTTTTAAACGTTTTTGCGCTGAAAATCGCTGCAAAAACGCTTAAAAATCGAATCGTGGGCACACTGCCTAAAAGTTTAACATCAATTTTTCTTTCTTTCAAGGAGGTCAATATATCAGAAAACTCAATTATACAATTTTAAAAACTGCTCCCTCAAGTCTTCAAAACTGATATCAGTACATTTGTTATCACGAAGTGAAATAAATGGGATTATAAATTTGTCTTTTTTTGCACTAAATTATTGCTTTAGTTCCAAATTTGTTCTTTTTCATTCAAAAGGTAATTGAATAAAATAGACACCACAGTTTGTTCTGCAATTTCTCAGAACATGGTGATAGCAGCTACTGCTTGGGCACACGCCTTGGCTCAGTAGAGAAGAGGCGATATTTGATATTTGGAGTGGAAGTTGGGCTAGAATAGATTGTGGACACCATGTTGCATTTTCAGAGCCCCTGAGGTGGCAAAACAGTAGAAAACTCTCATAAGTGGCACAAGTGTCTCCATTTTGTAAAGTACTCCCCTCAATGAATTCATCTACTGTAGGAGTATGTTGAGCATTTTAAACCTACAGGTACTTCACAGAATTTTATAACATTGAGCCATGAAAACAAGCAAATATTTTTCATTTTCTAGCAAAATGTTTTATCCTCACATTTTTGATTTTCTCAAGGGGTAATGGGAAAATATGAACTCCGCTATTTGTTGCATAATATACCTTAGAAAATATTGTTTTGCTCCATGACAAAGACTGGAAGGGAAGAAGCGCTATTTGACTACTGGCCACATTTGGCTGGAAAAGTATGTTGGCGCCATTTTCAAAAGTCCATAAGGTACCAGAAAATTCCTAAGCGGGACCACATTTTAGGGAATTCATCTTCAAGTTCAGTGACTATTTTCGACCTGTAGTGCTTTCCACACAAAAAATAAATCGGTGGATGTTGCAGATTGAAAACCACAAATATGCCAGTTTAGTGCCCAGACATTGTGTCCAGCTTGTGCTTCTGGAAACACGCACGTCGTGAATTGTTAAGATGATTTTCCCTGCTACACTATTCCTAACCATGTGAACTTTAACTAGTATTTGGGCACACTCTGGGGCTTAGAAGGAATGGGGGGCATTTGGTTTTGACATCGTAGATTTTGTTGGATTGATTTCTAGAAGACCTGTTGCTTTTCCAGAAACTTTAAGCTACAAGTAATGTGAAAATTCCAATATTTCCACTGATAGATGTTTAATCTGAGTAAAAACTTGTTTTTTTGCAGGATAAGTTGAAGTTTTTATTGGTACATTTAGAGGTACATTTTATTGTTTGCTTTTAAGGCTGGTTCACATTTATTCCGTACTTTATGCTGAGCATTTATGTCAGCGTTTCCATCTAAATCAGTGGTTTCCAAACTCCAGTCCTCACGGCCCCCAACAGATCATATTTTTAGGATTTCCCTAGTATTGCACAGGTGATGGAATTATTACTAAGGTATCAGACAATGCCACAGGTTCTCTCACTGTGCAATGCTAAGGAAATCCTGGAAACATGATGTGTTGGGAGCTGTGAGGTCTCGATTTTGGGAAACACTGGTCTACATTTACAAAAACCCCCCAAGGTTCAGATAAAGCCTCCTACTGAACCAGTCATTATAATGAGGCATTTTGGACTCCATTTGGCCTCTGTTCTAGTGGTGTCTCATTTTTTTCAGGAGTGCAGAAAACTGCGGTCAATCATGCATTTGTGCATGCCTAAAGAGATGTAACACTACCAAACAGAGGTTGGATGGAGTCCAAAATGACTCTGCTGCCTTATTACAGTGTCTGGTTTTGTCTGAATCACATTTTCCATGGGTTTAGATGGAAATCCTGAAGTAAGTTCTCGATGTAGTCCACAGGATAAAAGTGAACCGAGCCTTAGGGCTGTAAGAGAGTTAACTGTGAATACACCAGGAGAGCACTAGGAACTTGTGGCGTTTGCCTGCTGCAGCTAAGAGCAGGTACTGTGAGTGTCCGGGAATCTGTGTGTGCTGGGGGGTGGGGCCTAGTGTCGGCTGTCTAGAGCTGTAAGGGAAGCTTCCAGAATAAGAGAGACTGCCCTGAGAAACACTGTGTGTGTGGAGCATCTTGTGAGAAGCAAAGAGATTGAACGCTGTAAGAGACTGTTTATTGCAACGCCTTCATCCTAAGATGAACTAATTCTCATGAGTCCTTGCTGTGAAATAAAGATTGAGCGTTCCTGAGAGCTGTGTGACTGTGGAGCTCTGTGGAGTCTCTGTTGTGATCAGCTGAGAAGCAATATTGGACAGACATTTTATACAGAAACAGGCGTATTGCTTCTAGGAGAATTTGTGAGGACTGCGGGAGGAGAGACGGCATCTTGAGGCTACAGAACTATAAGCCCTCGGCGTTTGGGCTCGGCACCGGCCGACAAAGCGAGGAACCTTGTGTTGCTGCAACTAATTGGCGCCAAAGCTCTGGGATTGGCTGCAGCCGATGCAATCTATATGTCTGAGAGGAGACTCACCTCAGGTTAAAGGTACTATAGTCATAGATACCCGGGTATCCCTAGTTGAAAGGCTTAAGGACCTTTGTATTATATTTAAATGTATTGTTATTGTAGGTTATACTCAGTGTCCCTTGATATCACTACATTCGATTTACACCTGTTCTCTGAGTACCTGAATTGACCTTTCTGATAGGTAAATTGATTTCAAATCCCAGTGTAATACAATCTTCAGGGAACCTTGGATTGGCATAGTGATTTCAGCTCCGGCTGGGTGACTGTACTGTATAAGGGTATTTCAATCTGTTTCCTCCATATACTAAGTTCTACTTTATCTGCTGTCTGAGTAAAGACTCTTTTGGGATTTCTGCCTCAGTCTCGGTCTGTGACCCACTGGATCTTATTCTGACCTCTGGTCATTACAGGGCTCATTCAAATATCAGTTTTTCTCGTATTAGTGGAGTTCATGTTTCCTAGTGACAGCCAATGGGATAGTTCACATGTCTGATTCTTTTCCTTGGGCCGAGTAGTCTGCACAAAAGCGCGTAGACATGTCTGATATTGATTCGAATGTTGGAACAAACTTGCCAATGCAAGTCTATGGATCTGTGAAAAAAACTGGAAAGTACTCAGATACCATCCGTGTGTTGTCTGTTTTTCACTGACTGTTTGATAGGAGAAACTTGAGAAACTTCCATTAGTTTTTTTTTCATCCTTGAAAAGCTGAAGAAATTCTGAGAAAACTTTGACAGTGAACTGATAGAAAACACTGATGAAACTTGGACGCAAGAAAAATCTTTGACATCAGAATGAGCCCCTATTCTGATATGTGAACAGGCAGAATGATCAAATAAATAGCAGTATAAGAATTATTTTTATTTCTTTTTTTACCACATTTATTGTGTGGTATAAGTGATAAAACAACCTTATTATTTAAGTTAGTACAATTACATTATTAAGTGGAGTTGGGAGAAACTTTCTCCAAGATCTCTGGCCTGAAAGCTTTGATGAATCAGGCCTATAATGTTGTGTGCCTTAACATTTATGTGTTCCAGCCCTTTTGTCAGTACAGCTTCCTATTACAGACTGCACAGTTCTTCTTCTCTGAAACTGACTGCTAAAGGAGGTCCAATATGTGACTAAAAACTGCTTTCTCATGTCTTTCAATTGGAGGAAGCTGATGGAGATGTTTTCTCACATGCCCATAAATACAGCTATAAATTTGTTACTACTGTGGTGACCCGCAGAATAACATTAACATTTTATTTGTGCAGCATATGAATTGTGTAAAATTTAAAACGTCAGTAAAAAAAAGCTAATTTTTTAATATTATTTATTCCCGTAATTAATTAATACTTTGGGTGCAGCTACATGAATGAAAAAATAAAAAATAATGGCTCCTGGAATGTGACGATAAAATAAACAAAAAAAAGTGGGTCATTAAGGAATCTACCAGCTCATTCTACCCCCTCCTCATCCTCAAACTGACTATGTGTGTAAGTTATGAGTTACAAGAACACAAGTAAATCCATACGGTGCTTTTTTTTTTTTTTTTTTTTTTTTTTTTAGTAATTGTTGAAAAATGTGATGTCCCATCCTCATTCTCCCAAAGAGATGTGAAAAAAAACCTAATGCTAGATTATATGAAGTAAAGAAATACATTTTCATGCAGCCAGAGACACCTTTTTTTTTTGCTGACGAATTGAAAAAATATCACCTTATGCTGTTGTTTTGTATTGTTTTATTAGGGTACCATTGTTGTCACAAACCTCTCCTCTGTGCTGAAAGATGATCGAGTGTGGAAGAAACCCTTACAGTTTTATCCTGAGCATTTTCTAGATGCAGAAGGAAATTTTGTGAAACAAGCGGCATTTATTCCATTTTCTGCAGGTAAGAAAATAAAAGTCAAGTAGATAACCCACTGCAATATGCATAAAAACCAGTGCAGGCAAAGTGTTGTTATTGGCCAGAGCTTCATAACAGGTAGGCAAATTACAAAAAAAGGACATTATTTACAAGAATAATTCATGCATTGTGAAAATTAAATCAAATAATTTTGTATTAATACTTCTAAGTGTTCAAACTGTACAAAATATAGTAGAGGACCACCCCCCACCCAAAAAAACCCTCATCCCTCCCCTCCGATACAGAACGACATTGTAAGATTGCGGCCACCTCCATTCCTTACTTGCTTTCAGAAGGAATACACAAACCTATCTGACATATAATGGATACGTACTGTCACTGAACGTACTGTTCGTTATTTTTGTCAAAAATCAAAGAGCACATAACAGAGAATAAATAAGTAAATGTATCAGTTACGCAGATCCCTAAACCAATTTCCTATATATTTCCAATCTGTACCACTATCTACTGTATGTCTTTCAAGACCAACTCTCCTGGTGCTCAAGAGGGAAAGGGCCAAGATCAGATTTCCCTAGCCTTGGAGCTAATAACTTTTGAAATTTAGGTGGAGAGTCTTTCTCAAGGTATATTCACTTTTGCAATGATTGAATGTCATTTACAGCATTAACCCCTTCTTTCAAAGACATAGCTGTACTTCCAGATTGCAGGTACTTTCCCGCAATCTGCTTTATGACAGTTATGTCACAGGGATGACAAGTACACAGAAATTGTGCCATCCACAGCAGAGGCTGGCTGTTATACACAGCTAAGCTCATGCTGCATTTATTGTGACTGCCCCCAGCACTGATCCCAGCACTTTATCCCCTCACATAACACTGTGAGGCATTTAAAAAGATCCTCCCTTTCTCAGCCCATCAGTGTGATTGTAGGGTGATGATGGTTGCTTACCAAAGGATAAAAAAAAAATACTTTCAAAAAGACAGAGATGCTTACCTGCCCAGGCCTCCAAGCAAATACACTATCAGGATGCAGCGGACGCATGTAGTTAAGATTGTTGGCATATGCAACAGAAATTGACTTATTGTTTATGTAAAGGGAGGATTTTACACTAGTCTGACAGCAGATGGCGATGGTGTGACGTTATATGTTTGCTGTATTGTGCGGAGGGAAGCTCTCCGTTGTTGTTACTTTTACTCTCGCTTTTGTGTGTATTATGGCAGAAGCACAGACTGTGCTACTGAATTCTTTTATCTCATGTTTACCCATATGAAGTAAATATGGTTTATTCAAAATAACTTCCTCAGTGAAGTTCTCTGATGTACCGGTTGTCATTCACAGAATATACACTCTGCTACAGGTTATGGGCCCACAAGATAGTCCCTGGAGATAACCCCAGAACACAGAATCCCAGAACACAGAAGCCCAGACACACAGAGAATCCCAGAAGATAATTACAA
Source organism: Dendrobates tinctorius (assembly GCF_039654945.1). NCBI lineage: Eukaryota > Metazoa > Chordata > Amphibia > Anura > Dendrobatidae > Dendrobates > Dendrobates tinctorius. The sequence goes on from NW_027361762.1 coordinate 2,116,163, forward strand.
GCAATAACTTCAGACACCGGAGAAGCAGATAAGCTCTGTAAACAGAAAGAGTGAATGGAGGCTGAAAAAAATCCAGCTACAGAGGGACAAAGGAATTTATGATCCCAGGAACTGGAGGACCGCACACTGGGGATAATTACTGAGAATCGCCACACACACAGGATATACAGGAACTCTCAAGAAGAAAGAAGAATATCTTCACTACAACTCTAAAACAAGTAAGATTATATAAAAATGATGTGCAGCACTGAGCTGAAACTCACAGTAGCTAAGCTGAACAGTGAAAATAATCAGTTATGGAAATTCAAAGTAGAGATGTTGTTATCTAAGGACGATTTATGGGAAGTTATCATTACAGATAGACTTGATGAAGATAATCAGACTTGGGATAAGAAAAATAGAGAAGCGAGAGCCTCCTTTAGCTTATTAGTGGATGATGCTCAATTACTACACATAAGAAATGAAGAAACAACAAAAGGAATGTGGGACACACTAAGAAAATTACATGAAAGACCCAGTTTAAATCACAAGTTATTTCTATTAAGAAAGCTTTACAGTATGAGATTGAGTGCAAATGACAACATGAAGAAGCACATATTCTCAATGATGGAAGTAATATCACAGCTAAGGTCTATTGGTGAAGACGTTAAAGAAAGTCATGTAGCATCAATATTATTGTGCAGTTTTCCAGATTCGTATACAGCCTTAATAAATGCACTAGAGACAAGACCTGAAAAAGACATCACATTAGAATTTGTGAAAACCAGACACACAGATGAATATCAGAGAAGAAAAGAACAAACAAGTGATTCTTCTACTAAAAAGGACAGTGGAAACTTCTTAAAGCAACAGAATTTAAAAAACCCTATAATAAAGAGAAAAGAGAATGTTTCAGATGTAAGGAAAAAGGTCATTTAAAGAAAGACTTTACCATATGGAAAGCAGAACAACAAAAATTACAACATAAAGAGCATACACAGAAAGTGAAAAACACAATTTCTTATTCATGTGAGAATAATTGGAATGGCACATTTAAAGTAACAGACAAGAAATCATCACTTGGTTGGTTTATTGATTCAGGAGCAACGAGTCATATGACAAGTGACAAGAATTTCTTCACTGATCTTGATTTAGATAAGAAAAAAGCCATTTATCTTGCAGATGGAAGCAAAATAACCGCAGAAGGTATCGGACAAGGTATGCTAAACTGTTCAAACAAGTTCGGACAAGATTCAAAGATACCGTATATACTCGAATATAAGTCGAGATTTTCAGCCCAAAAAATTGGGCTGAAAGTCCCCCTCTCATCTTATATTCGAGTTATATACAAAGGGGGTCGGAGGGGGAGGGGGGGCGGGGGTGTCAGGTCATACTTACCCGTCCTGACGCTGTGTCTTGAGCCCCCAGCTTCTCCCCGTGCTCTCTCTTCCTGCCTTCAGCGGTCATGTGGTGCCGCTCATTAAAACTCATGAATATGCGCATATTCATGAGTTTTAATGAGCGGTACCATGTGACCGCTGAAGGCAGGAAGAGAGAGCGCGGAGAAGCTGGGGGCTCAAGACACAGCGTCAGGACGGGTATGTATAGCGATACTCACCTGTCCTGCGTCCATGGCTGCTTGCTGCTGTCTGTCATCGGTCAGTGACTTCAGACAGCAGAGGGCGCGGTGACGTGATTAGTGCGCGCTGCGCCCCCTGCAGTCTGAACGTCACTGACTGATGACGTGGCAGATAGCGGTGAGCAGCCATGGACGCAGGACAGGTGAGAATCTGACACCCAGCGACGGAGAGGTGAATATGTCATTTTTTTTATTTTTACATGCAGCAGCAGCATGGGGGCAGCATATGGGGGAACAATCTATGGAGCTTCTTCTGAGGACACCATATGGGGGAATAATCTATGGAGCATTTCCCACCCTAGACTTATACTCGAGTCAATAGTTTTCCCAGGTTTTTGAGGCAAAATTAGGGGGGTCGACTTATACTCGGATCGACTTATACTTGAGAATATACGGTACTTGTACAGGATGTGTTGTATGTTTCAAAATTGGGAGGTGGATTGTTATCTGTGAAGCGTTTAACAGCCAATGGACTCACTGTAAAATTCAAAGACAATGCGTGTGCAATTCTAGCAGGAAACAAGGTGATAACCAATGTCAAGGCAGACGAACAATTATATCATCTTGACACACCAAAGGAACAGATGAAGCTATGTACACATGATCACAAGAACTGTATTCACGTGTGGCATAGATGTCTAGGACACAGACACCCTGACAGTATAAGGGAACTACAAAGAAAAGATTTGACAAAAGATCTAAAGATATCAGATTGCTCAATTACCGTAAGATGTGAATATTGTATAAAATCTAAAGCCACAAGAATATCTATTCCAAAAGAAAGTGAGATGAAAAGCAAATGACCTCTTGATTTGGTGCATACTGACGTATGTGGACCCATGAAAGTGACTACATCAGGAGGAAATAGATACATGGTGACTTTCATAGATGACTACTCAAGGTACACAGTCACATACTTAATTAAGAACAAAAGTGAAGTTTTTGATAAACTTGTAGACTACGTAACAAGGTCGAGTAACAAATTTCTAAGGAAGCCAATTGTCATCAGAAGTGATAATTAGAGTTGAGCGAAACGGGTCGAACAATTTCAAAAGTCGCCGACTTTTGGCAAAGTCGGGTTTCATGAAACGATCAGGATCCACGGACACTGTGGGCAACGTGATGACATAGGCAGGGGTCGCCACCATCTTTCAGAAGGGCATGCAAGTGATTGGCTTGCTTTGGTGGGCGTCACAGGGGTTATAAAAGGGCGTGCACGCCGACCGCCATCTTACTTCTGCCGATCTTAGCATAGGGAGAGGTTGCTGATTCTGTAGGGAGAGCGTTAGGCAGGGAAGAAGACAAAAAAACTGATTCTGCTGCTAGCGATTTTGCCTGTGCAACACACCAGTCACTGTGTGTGCAGTGCAAGGGGAGGCTATATTGTGGTGGATCAGCGGTGTTGGTTGTTAGGCTGCCTTCTAAGGCTTCCTGACAGCTGCATTGCTGTTTCCCCACTGCTCTGCAAACTGCTTTTTTAAAAGCAATCCCAATTTTTTTTTTGTCCTGCTAAGGTACTGAGCGTGCATTTATTCACACCATACAGCGGTGAACGCTCCTCACACAGTACCGTGTAACGGCTGTTATCACAGCCACAGTGAAGCTATCTGTGTGTCACTGTGGAGGACTTGTTCCGTTCTTACAGACGTACACTCTAGGGAGATTCCTATTCTGCCCAATTCTACAATTCACTTTTTTCACACCTGTGCCATCAAGCCTGTGACATAGCGCTCTGATATTCAGTGGGCCTCACACAATCCAAAAGTGTCCAGTGTCCACAAGTGTCTGCAGAAATTCAAAATCTCCCTTATCCTGTAGTCACTTTTTTCACACCTGCTGCATCGAGCCTGTGACATAGCGCTCTGATATTCATTGGGCCTCACACAATCCAAAAGTGTCCAGTGTCCACAAGTGTCTGCAGAAATTCAAAATCTCCCTTATCCTGTAGTCACTTTTTTCACACCTGTGCCATCGAGCCTGTGACATAGCGCTGTGATATTCAGTGGGCCTCACACAATCCAAGTGTCCAGTGTCCACAAGTGTCTGCAGAAATTCAAAATCTCCCTTATCCTGTAGTCACTTTTTTCACACCTGTGCCATCGAGCCTGTGACATAGCACTGTGATATTCAGTGGGCCTCACACAATCCAAGTGTCCAGTGTCCACAAGTGTCTGTAGAAATTCAAAATCTCACAGAAATTCAAAATCTCCCTTATCCTGTAGTCACTTTTTTCACACCTGTGCCATCGAGCCTGTGACATAGCACTGTGATATTCAGTGGGCCTCACACAATCCAAGTGTCCAGTGTCCACAAGTGTCTGCAGAAATTCAAAATCTCCCTTATCCTGTAGTCACTTTTTTCACACCTGCTGCATCGAGCCTGTGACATAGCGCTCTGATATTCATTGGGCCTCACACAATCCAAAAGTGTCCAGTGTCCCCAAGTGTCTGCAGAAATTCAAAATCTCCCTTATCCTGTAGTCACTTTTTTCACACCTGTGCCATCGAGCCTGTGACATAGCGCTGTGATATTCAGTGGGCCTCACACAATCCAAGTGTCCAGTGTCCACAAGTGTCTGCAGAAATTCAAAATCTCCCTTATCCTGTAGTCACTTTTTTCACACCTGTGCCATCGAGCCTGTGACATAGCGCTGTGATATTCAGTGGGCCTCACACAATCCAAGTGTCCAGTGTCCACAAGTGTCTGCAGAAATTCAAAATCTCCCTTATCCTGTAGTCACTTTTTTCACACCTGTGCCATCGAGCCTGTGACATAGCACTGTGATATTCAGTGGGCCTCACACAATCCAAGTGTCCAGTGTCCACAAGTGTCTGCAGAAATTCAAAATCTCACAGAAATTCAAAATCTCCCTTATCCTGTAGTCACTTTTTTCACACCTGTGCCATCGAGCCTGTGACATAGCACTGTGATATTCAGTGGGCCTCACACAATCCAAGTGTCCAGTGTCCACAAGTGTCTGCAGAAATTCAAAATCTCCCTTATCCTGTAGTCACTTTTTTCACACCTGCTGCATCGAGCCTGTGACATAGCGCTCTGATATTCAGTGGGCCTCACACAATCCAAAAGTGTCCAGTGTCTGCAGAAATTCAAAATCTCCCTTATCCTGTAGTCACTTTTTTCACACCTGCTGCATCGAGCCTGTGACATAGCGCTGTGATATTCATTGGGCCTCACACAATCCAAAAGTGTCCAGTGTCCACAAGTGTCTTCAGAAATTCAAAATCTCCCTTATCCTGTAGTCACTTTTTTCACACCTGTGCCATCGAGCCTGTGACATAGCGCTGTGATATTCAGTGGGCCTCACACAATCCAAGTGTCCAGTGTCCACAAGTGTCTGCAGAAATTCAAAATCTCCCTTATCCTGTAGTCACTTTTTTCACACCTGTGCCATTGAGCCTGTGACATAGCGCTGTGATATTCAGTGGGCCTCACACAATCCAAGTGTCGAGTTTCCACAAGTGTCTGCAGAAATTCAAAATCTCCCTTATCCTGTAGTCACTTTTTTCACACCTGTGCCATCGAGCCTGTGACATAGCACTGTGATATTCAGTGGGCCTCACACAATCCAAGTGTCCAGTGTCCACAAGTGTCTGCAGAAATTCAAAATCTCACAGAAATTCAAAATCTCCCTTATCCTGTAGTCACTTTTTTCACACCTGTGCCATCGAGCCTGTGACATAGCACTGTGATATTCAGTGGACCTCACACAATCCAAGTGTCCAGTGTCCACAAGTGTCTGCAGAAATTCAAAATCTCCCTTATCCTGTAGTCACTTTTTTCACACCTGCTGCATCGAGCCTGTGACGTAGCGCTGTGATATTCAGTGGGCCTCACACAATCCAAGTGTCCAGTGTCCACAAGTGTCTGCAGAAATTCAAAATCTCACAGAAATTCAAAATCTCCCTTATCCTGTAGTCACTTTTTTCACACCTGTGCCATCGAGCCTGTGACATAGCACTGTGATATTCAGTGGGCCTCACACAATCCAAGTGTCCAGTGTCTACAAGTGTCTGCAGAAATTCAAAATCTCCCTTATCCAGTAGTCACTTTTTTCACACCTGCTGCATCGAGCCTGTGACAGCGCTGTGATATTCAGTGGGCCTCACACAATCCAAGTGTTCAGTGTCCACAAGTGTCTGCAGAAATTCAAAATCTCCCTTATCCTGTAGTCACTTTTTTCACACCTGCTGCATCGAGCCTGTGACATAGCGCTGTGATATTCAGTGGGCCTCACACAATCCAAGTGTCCAGTGTCCACAAGTGTCTGCAGAAATTCAAAATCTCCCTTATCCTGTAGTCACTTTTTTCACACCTGCTGCATCGAGCCTGTGACATAGCGCTCTGATATTCATTGGGCCTCACACAATCCAAAAGTGTCCAGTGTCCACAAGTGTCTGCAGAAATTCAAAATCTCCCTTATCCTGTAGTCACTTTTTTCACACCTGTGCCATCGAGCCTGTGACATAGCGCTGTGATATTCAGTGGGACTCACACAATCCAAGTGTCCAGTGTCCACAAGTGTCTGCAGAAATTCAAAATCTCCCTTATCCTGTAGTCACTTTTTTCACACCTGTGCCATCGAGCCTGTGACATAGCGCTGTGATATTCAGTGGGCCTCACACAATCCAAGTGTCCAGTGTCCACAAGTGTCTGCAGAAATTCAAAATCTCCCTTATCCTGTAGTCACTTTTTTCACACCTGTGCCATCGAGCCTGTGACATAGCACTGTGATATTCAGTGGGCCTCACACAATCCAAGTGTCCAGTGTCCACAAGTGTCTGCAGAAATTCAAAATCTCACAGAAATTCAAAATCTCCCTTATCCTGTAGTCACTTTTTTCACACCTGTGCCATCGAGCCTGTGACATAGCACTGTGATATTCAGTGGGCCTCACACAATCCAAGTGTCCAGTGTCCACAAGTGTCTGCAGAAATTCAAAATCTCCCTTATCCTGTAGTCACTTTTTTCACACCTGCTGCATCGAGCCTGTGACATAGCGCTGTGATATTCATTGGGCCTCACACAATCCAAAAGTGTCCAGTGTCCACAAGTGTCTGCAGAAATTCAAAATCTCCCTTATCCTGTAGTCACTTTTTTCACACCTGTGCCATCGAGCCTGTGACATAGCGCTGTGATATTCAGTGGGCCTCACACAATCCAAGTGTCCAGTGTCCACAAGTGTCTGCAGAAATTCAAAATCTCCCTTATCCTGTAGTCACTTTTTTCACACCTGTGCCATCGATCCTGTGACATAGCGCTGTGATATTCAGTGGGCCTCACACAATCCAAGTGTCGAGTTTCCACAAGTGTCTGCAGAAATTCAAAATCTCCCTTATCCTGTAGTCACTTTTTTCACACCTGTGCCATCGAGCCTGTGACATAGCACTGTGATATTCAGTGGGCCTCACACAATCCAAGTGTCCAGTGTCCACAAGTGTCTGCAGAAATTCAAAATCTCACAGAAATTCAAAATCTCCCTTATCCTGTAGTCACTTTTTTCACACCTGTGCCATCGAGCCTGTGACATAGCACTGTGATATTCAGTGGACCTCACACAATCCAAGTGTCCAGTGTCCACAAGTGTCTGCAGAAATTCAAAATCTCCCTTATCCTGTAGTCACTTTTTTCACACCTGCTGCATCGAGCCTGTGACGTAGCGCTGTGATATTCAGTGGGCCTCACACAATCCAAGTGTCCAGTGTCCACAAGTGTCTGCAGAAATTCAAAATCTCACAGAAATTCAAAATCTCCCTTATCCTGTAGTCACTTTTTTCACACCTGTGCCATCGAGCCTGTGACATAGCACTGTGATATTCAGTGGGCCTCACACAATCCAAGTGTCCAGTGTCCACAAGTGTCTGCAGAAATTCAAAATCTCCCTTATCCTGTAGTCACTTTTTTCACACCTGCTGCATCGAGCCTGTGACATAGCGCTGTGATATTCAGTGGGCCTCACACAATCCAAGTGTCCAGTGTCCACAAGTGTCTGCAGAAATTCAAAATCTCCCTTATCCTGTAGTCACTTTTTCACACCTGCTGCATCGAGCCTGTGACATAGCGCTGTGATATTCAGTGGGCCTCACACAATCCAAGTGTCCAGTGTCCACAAGTGTCTGCAGAAATTCAAAATCTCCCTTATCCTGTAGTCACTTTTTTCACACCTGCTGCATCGAGCCTGTGACATAGCGCTGTGATATTCAGTGGGCCTCACACAATCCAAGTGTCCAGTGTCCACAAGTGTCTGCAGAAATTCAAAATCTCCCTTATCCTGTAGTCACTTTTTTCACACCTGTGCCATCGAGCCTGTGACATAGCGCTGTGATATTCAGTGGGCCTCACACAATCCAAGTGTCCAGTGTCCACAAGTGTCTGCAGAAATTCAAAATCTCCCTTATCCTGTAGTCACTTTTTTCACACCTGTGCCATCGAGCCTGTGACATAGCACTGTGATATTCAGTGGGCCTCACACAATCCAAGTGTCCAGTGTCCATAAGTGTCTGCAGAAATTCAAAATCTCACAGAAATTCAAAATCTCCCTTATCCTGTAGTCACTTTTTTCACACCTGTGCCATCGAGCCTGTGACATAGCACTGTGATATTCAGTGGGCCTCACACAATCCAAGTGTCCAGTGTCCACAAGTGTCTGCAGAAATTCAAAATCTCCCTTATCCTGTAGTCACTTTTTTCACACCTGCTGCATCGAGCCTGTGACATAGCGCTGTGATATTCATTGGGCCTCACACAATCCAAAAGTGTCCAGTGTCCACAAGTGTCTGCAGAAATTCAAAATCTCCCTTATCCTGTAGTCACTTTTTTCACACCTGTGCCATCGAGCCTGTGACATAGCGCTGTGATATTCAGTGGGCCTCACACAATCCAAGTGTCCAGTGTCCACAAGTGTCTGCAGAAATTCAAAATCTCCCTTATCCTGTAGTCACTTTTTTCACACCTGTGCCATCGATCCTGTGACATAGCGCTGTGATATTCAGTGGGCCTCACACAATCCAAGTGTCGAGTTTCCACAAGTGTCTGCAGAAATTCAAAATCTCCCTTATCCTGTAGTCACTTTTTTCACACCTGTGCCATCGAGCCTGTGACATAGCACTGTGATATTCAGTGGGCCTCACACAATCCAAGTGTCCAGTGTCCACAAGTGTCTGCAGAAATTCAAAATCTCACAGAAATTCAAAATCTCCCTTATCCTGTAGTCACTTTTTTCACACCTGTGCCATCGAGCCTGTGACATAGCACTGTGATATTCAGTGGACCTCACACAATCCAAGTGTCCAGTGTCCACAAGTGTCTGCAGAAATTCAAAATCTCCCTTATCCTGTAGTCACTTTTTTCACACCTGCTGCATCGAGCCTGTGACGTAGCGCTGTGATATTCAGTGGGCCTCACACAATCCAAGTGTCCAGTGTCCACAAGTGTCTGCAGAAATTCAAAATCTCACAGAAATTCAAAATCTCCCTTATCCTGTAGTCACTTTTTTCACACCTGTGCCATCAAGCCTGTGACATAGCACTGTGATATTCAGTGGGCCTCACACAATCCAAGTGTCCAGTGTCCACAAGTGTCTGCAGAAATTCAAAATCTCCCTTATCCTGTAGTCACTTTTTTCACACCTGCTGCATCGAGCCTGTGACATAGCGCTGTGATATTCAGTGGGCCTCACACAATCCAAGTGTCCAGTGTCCACAAGTGTCTGCAGAAATTCAAAATCTCCCTTATCCTGTAGTCACTTTTTCACACCTGCTGCATCGAGCCTGTGACATAGCGCTGTGATATTCAGTGGGCCTCACACAATCCAAGTGTCCAGTGTCCACAAGTGTCTGCAGAAATTCAAAATCTCCCTTATCCTGTAGTCACTTTTTTCACACCTGCTGCATCGAGCCTGTGACATAGCGCTGTGATATTCAGTGGGCCTCACACAATCCAAGTGTCCAGTGTCCACAAGTGTCTGCAGAAATTCAAAATCTCCCTTATCCTGTAGTCACTTTTTTCACACCTGCTGCATCGAGCCTGTGACATAGCGCTGTGATATTCAGTGGGCCTCACACAATCCAAGTGTCCAGTGTCCACAAGTGTCTGCAGAAAATCTAAATCTCCCTTATCCTGTAGTCACTTTTTTCACACCTGTGCCATCGAGCCTGTGACATAGCGCTGTGATATTCAGTGGGCCTCACACAATCCAAGTGTCCAGTGTCCACAAGTGTCTGCAGAAAATCTAAATCTCCCTTATCCTGTAGTCACTTTTTTCACACCTGTGCCATCGAGCCTGTGACATAGCGCTGTGATATTCAGTGGGCCTCACACAATCCAAGTGTCCAGTGTCCACAAGTGTCTGCAGAAAATCTAAATCTCCCTTATCCTGTAGTCACTTTTTTCACACCTGTGCCATCGAGCCTGTGACATAGCGCTCTGATATTCAGTGGGCCTCACACAATCCAAAAGTGTCCAGTGTCCACTAGTGTGTGCAGAAAATCTAAATCTCCCCTGTCCTATAGACACCTTGTACCTTGTTTTACATTACTATATAGTTTGTTGGATTTTGTCTACATTTCTACCAAAAATGAGGAAGGCTGGTGGAAGAGGCCGTGGAATTGGGCGGGGTTGGGAGCTGGTAATGATGGTGTTGGTGGTGGATCTGATGGTAGTGGCAAAAGCAAAATAGGACCGGATGCAGGAGGTGTTGAGCCTGCGTCATCGTCTGGCTCCATAAGGCTTCGAAGGCTTAGTGTTCTAGGAGTTGGCAAACCGCTTTTAACGCCAGAGCATCAGGAAAAAGTTTTGTCTTACATTGCTGACTCAGCCTCCAGCTCTATCGCCTCCTCTTCTGAAGTTGTAAAAAGTAAAAGCACTGAGTCGTCATTGGAGGCTCATGTTCATGAACCACACCTTTCCTTGTGTCCTTCACCACAACCAAGATTGAAGGATGACGCAGGCCATACTACTGATTACTCCATGGAGCTGTTTTCACATACCATGCCTGGATTATCAAGTGAAATGGTGAATTACCCAGGCCAAGATGAATCTGACATGGAGTGCACTGATGCACAGCCGCTGATAGATGATTCTGCTGGTACATTCACTCAGAGCACTACATTGTCCTCGCAGTGTACAGAGCCAGATTCTGACCCTGATGAGACTCAGGTGCCCCTTCCCGCACACTATACCACCATACACGGTGACACAGAGGAAGGTGCACATGACATTGAAGAGGAGGTGATGGATGACCCAGTTGTTGACCCAGATTGGCATCCATTGGGGGAAGAGGGTGCTGCTTCCAATAGCACAGATGAGGAGCATCCACAGCAGACATCAACATCGCAACAGCTGTTATCTGGCAGGCCCGGAGCACTCCAAAGACAGGTTCCAAAAATCAAAAGAGTTGCTGGACAGCTTGTCCAGAGGGTCAAAACATCACAGCGTGCTAGGCCGCAAAATGTCTGCCAAAGTAGGAAGAGTGCAGTGTGGCACTTTTTTGAACAAAATCCTCATGATCAGGCCAAGGTTATCTGTAAGAAGTGCGCAAAGACCTTTAGCCGAGGGAAAAATCTGAAAAATTTGAATACCAGTTGCATGCTTAGACATTTAACCAGCATGCACTTGCAAGCGTGGACACAACACCAAACCTCAAGTGCCACATGTGCAACTGATCACAAAGAAGGTAGTCAGCAACGCTACATTGTTTCCCCCACTGTAAGCCCACCGGTTAGCACAGCAGCAAATGTTGAGGTGTCGTTGCAAGGCCACAGCAGTCAGGGAATCCCACTGTTATATCAACGAAATACTGAATCTAGGCCATCAGAAAGAACACCAACTCCATCACCATCATCAACCCTCTCTCAGTCCGCCCTGTCCACCGCTACTTCTACCATATGCAGCTCTCAAGTCCAGCTCACCCTCCCAGACACTATGAGTAGGTCAAGAAAGTACTCAGTCTCTCATCCGCGTACACTGGGTTTGAACGCCCACATTGCCAAACTAATCTCGTTTGAGATGATGCCCTATCGGTTGGTGGAAAGCGCAGCTTTCCGCGAACTCATGGCCTATGCAGTACCACGATATGACCTACCCAGTCGCCACTTCTTCTCTCGCAAAGCCATCCCAGCCCTCCACCATCATGTGAAAGACCACATTGTCCATGCACTCAAGCAGTCAGTGAGTGGAAAGGTGCACCTCACAACTGATGCATGGTCCAGTCGGCATGGCCAGGGCCGTTGCGTGTCCATCACTGCGCACTGGGTTAATGTGGTGGATGCAGGGTCCACAGAGGACAGCGGTGGTGGGACAGTGCTGCCTAGCCCACGGTATAGGAAACAGTTGGCTGTAGGCGTTCCACCCTCCTCCTCCTCCTCCAGAAGCGAAAGCTCGTCCACAGAGCGCAGTCGTACGAGCACTCCATCTGCAGCTGCCACTGTTGCACACGAGGTGTCCCCCTATCGAGCAGCTAGTGGAAAGCGTCAGCAGGCTGTGTTGCAGATGATGTGTTTGGGCGACAGACACACCGCCGAGGTGCTGGCCGAGTACTTGAAGCGACAAACTGAGTCATGGCTGGGCAGTGTACATCTTGAGGCAGGCAAGGTAGTTAGTGATAACGGCCGTAATTTTGTGGCAGCCATAGCCCTTTCAAAACTCAGCCACATACCTTGCTTGGCTCACACCTTGAACCTGGTGGTGCAGTGCTTCCTCAAAAATTATCCAGAGTTAACATCCCTGCTCCATAAGGTGCGAAGACTGTGCGCGCACATCCGCCGGTCGCCTGTACACTCCGTTCGTATGCAGAAGCTGCAGCGATTGCTCCACCTTCCCAACCACCGCCTCATTATCGACATTGCAACAAGGTGGAACTCCACCTTGCACATGGTGGAGCTGCTGTGCGAGCAGAGGCAGGCCATAATGCATTTGTGGGAGGATACACGGCCAGGCACTTTGAGAGCAGACATGGAGTTGACAGGTGTGCAGTGGTCGAAGCTGAAAGACCTCTGTAAAGTCCTTCAGTGTTTTGAGGAATGCACATGGCTGGTAAGCGCAGACGACGCCATCCTAAGCATGAGCATCCCACTTATGCGTCTGCTCATGCAAACTTTGACGCACCTTAAGGAGCAGGCGTCTGCAGCCAATGTTGACGAGGAGGAAGAGGTGGAGGGAATCCTTGATGACATTCAGCCATTGTCTGCTCAGGGACCTCTCCTGGACGAGTTGGAGGAAGAAGAGGAGGAGGAGGATGATGATGGGGATGATTACTTAGGGGAGGAGGATGCATCTCGTGGGGCAAGTGAAAATGTTGGCGTGGCAAGGTCTGGTACAGGGTTTGTGCGTGACTGGAGGGATGTGGATTTGCCAGAAAGTGCTCCTCCAACCAGGACTCGCAGTGCATCATTGACACCGGGAACATTGGCCCACATGTCAGATTATGCCTTGCGGATCCTAAAAAGGGACCCCCGCATTGCCAAAATGATAAATGATGACGACTACTGGTTGGCCAGCATCCTGGATCCACGCTATAAAGGCAAATTACAAAACATCATGCCACAGGAGAACCTTGACCTAATATTGGCTAATAAACAAGCAACTCTGGTAAATCGGTTGCTTGAGGCATTCCCAGCACACAGCAGCGGTGATGGTTCTCACACGAGCCGTACGGGCCGGGGGCAGCTTGGCAGAGGTGTTCATGGTGCACACAGCAGAAGTGACGTTGGAGACAGGGGTTTCATGACAATGTTGTGGACTGATTTTTCAAATACCGCTCACACAACTGGTAATACAGCATCGATGGAAAGTGACAGGAGACAGCAGTTGTCAACTACTTTTCCTCCCATATCGATGTTCTCCCACACAGGTCATTCCCTTTGACTATTGGGCTGCTAAACTGGACACCTGGCCTGAATTGGCCCAATATGCCTTACAGGAGCTCGCTTGCCCAGCTGCAAGTGTGCTATCGGAAAGAGTCTTCAGTGCAGCTGGATCAATCCTGACAGAAAAAAGGACCCGTCTGTCAACCCAAAATGTGGATGATCTAACCTTCATTAAAATGAACCATGCATGGGTTTCCAAGGATTTTGTCCCACCTTCCCCTGATGACACATAGGGTGACAGAAAAATGGCTTGCTTTGGTCCACCTCTTCCTGGGACTTGACCTATTTCACCTTTTGCATCAGCTGAATGTCCAACATCAGCATATGCCACTTTCTAAAACTCCCTAACTGTGCTGCCTCCCCCCCCATGGCCGGGGTCACCACCTAGCGCACGACACCGTGCAAGTGCCGTTGCCCTGGATAGGTGGGTAGGCCGACTCTTGGGCGCGGGCACTGGCACAGGGTCCCTCATAGTGCAATCAAGTGTCTCTGACGGTGGTGGTGCACACCCGCCGTCAGACACACGGCCGTACTATGAGGGGCCCAGTGCCAGTACCGACGCCCACGAGTGGGCCCCCCTTGCTTGGGCAGGGCCCCTGCATTTGCAATCTTTACCTCTCCCTGCTCCTCCGCTGTGTAGTCTGGGCCGTCAAATCCATACTGTGCCTGACACCGTCTGAGCCTGCCTCCTGGTGTATTGACATATATTTTGAATGTATACGCTATCCATACATGTTATCCGGGGATACGGTACCCTTTCTCACCTTTGTGCAATCACGTGCAATCCATACTGGGCCTAACACCGTCTGAGCCTGCCTCCTGATGTATAGACATATATTTTGAATGTGTACGCTATCCATACATGTTATCCGGGGATACGGTACCCTTTCTCACCTTTGTGCAATCACGTGTAACCCATACTGGGCGTGAGAACGGCTGGCGAGCTGTTAAGCAAGCTACAGCACCTGTGGTTTGCACACGTATGTTTTTCATTTTTTTCAGGAATGACGGTTAGCCTAATTCCGGAACTGCGGTTGACCTGCACTTACTTGGAAATCATCGTTCGCGAGTAATAATTGTAATCAATGATCCCCATCACTAACGTTGTTCAGCGGGTTATCTGCACCTGTAAGCGACAAACGCTGGCCTTTTCAGTGTAGCGCACATGCAGCCACGGACATGTTAGGGCATGACACACCAGTTATTGGCCAATCTCATGTGCCAGAGCCTCACGTGTCCCTCTAGTAAGCCAGACTCGGACCGCGGGGCATGACGGAGTCTCGTTCGTTAACGGAATTAAGCTTGCAATGTGTGCATCTGTTCTGTAGCTGGCATGGTTGAGGTTTCCCAGGTGGAGTCGAATTTAACCGTAGGCTCCACTCCTGGTGGTGCCCTTCTGGACATTCCTTTAAGGTTCAGCTTTGCAACCATACTGCCCACGTAAAACAAACACTTTGCCTTCATGAACGCTGTTTGGAGGGTCATGACTCGTGGGAATAATGCCGCCCAATCAGTTAACCTGCTAGAGAGATCCTTCATTGCTCCCAAGCATGACATCACACTCCCTAGGAGGAAGGTAATGCCACTGTGGCGACCGTACTCCTGGGGGCGACACAAGTGCACTGATTCCCAGCCACTGCTCGATGAATCTGCTGGTACATTGACCCAGACCACTACATTCCCCTCGCAAGCTACCCGGCCTGAATCTGACCCTGATGAAACTCAGGTTACCCTTCCCATATACAGTTCCATCTTACACGGTGACAAAGAGGAAGCAGCAGATGAAAGTGCAGGTTCGGCCCACCCGCCATCAGACACACCACCGTACTATCAGGGGCCAATGAGTGGGCCCCCCCTGCTTGCTCAGGATCACAGCACTTGCAAGGTTGAAATACTGTGCAGTGAGAAGGAAGATGGGGACGACGAGGAGTCCAGACTAGTACAGGGATTCCCTAGCGAGGAGACTTATTTGATTGTTTTCAATGTTGGGACAGCAATTTTTGGGGAGCACTATACTCTGGAGAATGATAGATGGGGCCCACCATACACTGGAACATTCCAAAGGTGGACATCAGACACTGGAGCAGCATTTACAGGGCCCATTATGCACTAGAGCATTAGAAATGGGGCCCATTATGTTTGGAGCATTATTTGGGCCCATAAGACAGTGGAGCTTCATCCATGGGGACCAACATATACTGTAGCATTATGTGGAGCGCATCATATACTGTTTCAAACATTATATGGGACCAATGATTCTGTATGGAGAAATAGATGGGCCTCGTCATGAGATGTAAAAAGTGAAGTATTTTTCATTGTACTATACCGCTATTTCTCTGCCGTATCGGAGCATGATGAGTTGTGGTATTATGTGTTAAAGGGGTGCTCTTTCGCCCAGGGCACATGAAAACCTGGAGCCAGCCCTACCCCCCCACAACTTTAGCCAAATAACCCCCATTTTTCAGTGCGTAACTTTTATTATGAAGTTAATTAAGGTTGACCAGCTTAAGTATGAAGAATTGATGCTTTTGGCATTCAAATGAGCACTGTAGGTGTGTTTCCTGTCCTCCTCTCACTGCCGACTTTTATTCCCCATTGACTTACATTGGGTTTCGTGTTTCGGGACGACCCCGACTTTTCCCTATAATCGGCCGATCTTGCTCGACCCGACTTTTGGAAAAGTCGGGTTTCACGAAACGAAACTCGACCATAAAAAACCAAAAGTCGCTCAACTCTAGTGATAATGGAGGTGAATTTACAGGTCACAAAATAGAAAACTACTTAAGACAGAATGGAATAGAACACCAGAAAACTGTTCCATACACACCTGAACAAAATAGAATAGCAGAAAGGAAAAACAGAACTCTGACAGAAATGATGAAATGTATGCTGACAGATTCCAAACTACCAGAGAAATATTGGGGTGAGGCAGCAATGACAGCTACATATCTACAGAATAGACTTTTTTCCAGAAAACTGAAGAAAACTCCATATGAACTGTGGCAAGGTATGAAACCAAGTGTCAATCATTAAAAAGTTTTTGGATGTAAAGTTTTTATATTCAATCCAACAGAAAAACGTTCCAAACTTCAAAACAGATTCATGGAGGGAATATTTGTTGGATATAGTGAAAATTGCAAGGGATACCGAATCCTAGATCCTAAAACAGACAGAGTCATGGTGAGTAACAGTGTGACATTCATTGAAAACTTAAATGAAGATGTCATGATTTCAATTGACACAAAAAAATGAGAAAAACAGCAGTTACATAGCTGAAGAGGTATCTGATGAGAAAGTAGCTGAAATTAATGAAGAACAGAATACTGAAAATGAAGAAATACAACTACAAACAGACACAGAACCAAGACGTTCAATAAGAGAAAACAATGGTAAACCACCAAAACATCTCTCATACAAGAGAAGCACAAGTAAAATTTATGAACCTACCTCTTGGGAAGACATATCTAAACTCCCTAAAGAAGAAACTAATAAAAGGATAGAAGCAACAGAAACAGAAATGAAATCCATGCATGACTCAAATACATGGGCACTGACAGATTTACCAGAAGGAAGAAAAGCCATAGGATGTAAATGGATTTTTAAAGTAAAATACCAAACAGATGGCACACCTGAAAGATACCGAGCAAGACTCAAAGCTAAAGGGTATTCTCAAAAATATGGAGAAGACTATGATGAGTAATTTGCTCCAGTTGTCAAACATACTACAATAAGAACTTTACTTACAGTTGCAGCAACGAAACAGATGGAACTGATACATCTGGATATAAAGACAGCATTTTTGAATGGAGATTTAACAGAAGACATTTACATGGAACAACCTCCAGGATTCAAAGATGAAAGAAACCCAAACAAAGTTTGCAAACTATAGAAAAGCATATATGGTTTAAAGCAAGCTGCTAAAGCATGGAATGACAAAATCATGGAAGTGCTTACAAATCAAAAATTTCAAAGAAGCAAAGCTGATCCATGCTTGTACACAAAAAGGCTGATGAATAGATGGATTTATGTACTCATATATGTAGATGACATTTTGATTTGTTCTGAACAAGAAACGGATAAAGAAAACATTCTAAAAGTCCTGAAGTGACATTTCAAAATCAAAGACTTGGGAAATGTGAAGTATCATTTTTTGAAGGATCATCCTACTGAAGAAATGACAGCAAACATCTTCACGAAGGCGTTGAATGCTGATAAACACCAGAGACTAATAAAAAAGTTGGGTTTGATTGAATAAGTCCTTACTGTTGAGAAAGGGTGTTGGCATATGCAACAGAAATGGACTTATTGTTTATGTAAAGGGAGGACTTTACACTAGCCTGACAGCAGATGGCGATGGTGTGAAGTTATATGTTTGCTGTATTGTGGGGAGGGAAGCTCTCTGTTGTTGTTGTTACTTTTACTTTAGCTTTTGAGTGTATTATGGCAGAAGCACGGACTGTGTGCTACTGAATTCTTTTATCTCATGTTTACCCACATGAAGTAAATACTGTTTACTCAAGATAACTTGCTCAGTGAAGTTATCTGATGTACCGGTGGTCATTCACAGAAGATACACTCTGCTACAAAGATGGCGGCAACACAGGTGCAGAAATCCCAATTTTTTCAATTTTTGGAGGATCTCTAAATCCCCTTTTTGTGCTATATTTGTTTGCCTAACAAAGGCCTGTGGATCTACTTTAAACCTCAGCTTAATAGATTCCGCCAGAAGCAATAGATCTAACAGGTTACCTGTCAGTCAAACCCTGACAGGTTAGGTAGTGCAGTGTACTATACAGTAGTAAAGTGTATTATCAATGCAATCAAAAGGTCACATGTTCTCTTGTGGTTCTAAAACATGATTATGGAGACACAGCATAGTATCTTAATTAACTAGACGTCTATTTTTAGTAAACCAATAAAAATAATAATAATCTTTATTTTTATGTAGCGCTAACATATTCTGCAGCGCTTAACAGTTTTCACACATAATCATCGCTGTCCCCGATGGGGCTCACAATCTAAATTCCCTATCAGTATGTCTTTGGAGTAGACTGTTATCTGTATGTTGGCTTTCGAATTTAAACATTTCTTTCTGCCTGGTCAAGAAAACAAACTTTTGTTTGTGTAAGCCTGTAATATTGACTTGTACGCTGATATGTGATATAACATAGTGTGCTCTTATCCTTGATGACTAGTGATTTGCTAATTATGTATTGGGTAGCCCAGATAGTTTGTTGATTTTTAAAGCAGAGGAGGAAAATCTATGCAAATAGACTACATAATCAAACAAGGCGACTTGGTCGTCACCATTCTTCCCCTTATCTGTGATGCTGGACTGAAGGACACTGGTTAAACATAAAAAGAGGTGATATGCCTCAGAGAGACAGCCAGAGAGAGAGAGACAGCCAGAGATTCTGCCAAGACATCCAAACATTCAAGGGATCCGACAAGACTGCTGCTAATTCATCATGGTTCCATCACGAGGGACATGGATCTATCATTCTACGGGAAGCAACCTAGGGGTTTCCGGCCTCGGTTGGAAGAATACAGATCTGCTCCATTGACTTTTGCTGAACCTTGGATATGTTTGGAGAAAGCCAGAATTTGTCCCCGCCTGGCTCCTTAGAGATGTTCAGAGATGCCAGGTTGTGACCCTCGGGTCTGCTGGCATTGTACCTCAATGGACTGTCATCTTCCTGTGCTTGTCCTTATCTCCTCTCTGTGTGTGCCACAGGTGGCGTAGTCGATCCTGGGAGCTCTGATGTAACAGCTGCCATTGTCACAGTGAGTCAGTGGAAGTGTGAGACTCTGTAAAGTGCACCATCTTGGGGTATTTTGCTGGGACTGTTCTATTTGTTATATGCCTGTTTTGTGGTTCAATAAAGCATTGCCTCATTGTTTTACCCTCACCCTGTGTTGTCTGAGGAGCGTTATGCCCACATTAAAAGGAGAACAGGCATTCGTCGGAATGATCCCTGGTCCATCCAGTTTTGGCTAGCGTTTCTGGGCGCCTGCCAACTCCCGTGTCTCCACAATGATGTAAAGAGCAAAAATATGAATAAAAATATGCCAGTTGTCATAATAAAAAATAGTTTATTTGTGAAAAAGCAACCCTTCGTAAAACAACACATACTTAATATCCACTCTTTCATAATGACCCTTACTATAAAACTGTATTTTTAAGTCAAAAAGTTGTAAGTATTCCAAAATCGTGCTAATAAAAGTATAGCTCATTATGCAAAAAATCTTGCCTTCATGCAGGTCTGCACTGAAAAAAATGAAAAATGTGTGGATCTCAAAATATTACAATAAAAAATATTTGTTTTTTTAAAGGGCTCATGTAGATGAGCGTATAAATCTTTTAAATACGATCAGCACACAGACAGCACACTGACCCGTGATATTCAATAATTCTGTTGAAATTAGCAGTTTTTTTTCTTGAACCGACTGTCCGTGAGAAAATAATCGCAAAATGCATTGCTTTCATTTGAGTCTGAGATGAGACTCACACATTCAAGTCTATGGATGTGAGAAAAAAAGTTGGACCCCATGTAGCCGTGCCTCGCAGCCGAACAGGACTCAAATACGGTACTTTAGATAAGGAAGCAGAAACAAAACACCGGCTTTATTGAAAAACAGAGGATATATGTTTTGATATAGGGCTAATAGTTATTGTAATAAGAACAGTAATAGATACAGAGAGAGATAGCTGTAGCATGTCACACAAGCTGTGCTCCAGCAATGGCAATACAAAGTTTAATACATACAGCACAAACAAGTTTCACAAACTACTCTCTTCTAATTTACTGTCAGGATTACTGTTACCACTGCTTGGTTTCTATCTCAGTTTATAGGTGCTCCAGGAGAACTTACTTGGCTGTGTGATGCGACTTTTTTCTGACACAGTCCTGTGATCGATCCTGCATTAACCGGACACTTTCTCCTCTTGAAGCAGTTAGTTCATTTATCAGTCTCTCATTTTAAGGACATAGAAAATAGTCCTGCCTGTTCCCCTCAGATTTGAGATTTCTCTCACTTCCTGCTTCTGTCCAAAACCAATACACAACAAAACTCCAGGGGAGAAAGGACTAGTCCAAGTGCACACAAATCATAGGGGAGCATGGTCTCTTAAAGTCACAGTGTCATTCAGTGCCTAGCAGGGGCTGACGCCCTACACCTACATGGACCAAGACACAGAAAAAGCACACAGTATGACAAACATGCATGAATACTCTGTTGTAAAATATATGTAACAGTAAGCAGCAAAGTGCTAGTAAAAGATGATAACAAACACAAGGTATTTAGTTGATACGTTTTTTGCAAAAAATGTATACTAAGCCGCTCCACCACGTCACGGTAACCCTTCACTGAGCAGTCCTATCTCATGTATTAAAACCTGATCATGTGAACAATACCTACATGAGCAGGGTTAAGAAAGGCATTGCACGGGATGGGCACGCTAGGCAAAAATGTTTTTTTATGCACGTCCCACAAGGAGAGGCGGGGGTCTCCCAAAGCTTGCATAAGCAAGAAATCAATAGATTAAAAACACATGAGACATGCACAAAATTGAACAGGTCAGTAAGAAACTTTTCACACCACCCAAAGACTAAGACACAGAAAAAGCACACAGTATGACAAACGTGCATGAATACACTGTTGTAAAATATATGTACTAGTAAGCAGCAAAGTGCTAGTAAAAGATGATAACAAACACAGGGTATTTAGTTGATATGTTTGTTGCAAAAAATGTATACTAAGCCACTCCACCATGTCACGGTAACCCTTCACGGAGCAGTCCTTTTTAATGTATTAAAACCTGATCATGTGAACAATACCTACATGGCCAGGGTTAAGAAAGGCGCTGCACGGTATGGGCACGCTAGGCAAAAATGGTTTTTTATGCACGTCACACAAGAGAGAGGCGGGGGTCTCCCAAAGCTTGCATAAGCAAGAAATCAATAGATTAAAAACACATGAGACGTGCACAAAATTGAACAGGTCAGTAAGAAACTTTTCACACCACCCAAAGACTAAGACACAGAAAAAGCACACAGTATGTTTTCTGGATGAAACTAAAATGATTTTTTCATATGCTCCTATGCAGCCGCCCTTAAGGTTATTTTCTTGTTCAAAAGCAGGAAAAGACAAAAATCAAAACAATATAATAGATATACAACCGTTAATTGTCATCTCACAGAATAAAGTTAACTTGTTAATTATACTGAATTCTGAACTACATAAAAAATAAAATAAAAAATTTTACTGTTTTTTGTTTATACCTCTTAACAAACAGCTAACTAAAAATAATGAAAAAAATTCTATATATGTACACAAAAATAAAAACAGTAAAAACTACAGCATATTCTGCAAAAAAAGCAGTTGCACAAATTTGACTATGGAAATATAAAAGCTATCAGAATATAGCAAGCAAAAAAAATATTTTCAAAAAAGCTTTGCCGGGGCACTCAGTGTTAGGTGTTGGGTTCCTGTCGCTGCACAGCAGGAATCCCGAGCCTTGCCTTCGGCAGTCTCCCAATCCTCTCCAGCCGCAGAGGAGGCTGCTCAGCAGACTCATCGATCCCGGCGCTCTGCTCAGACTAGCACTGTGGGTTTGGCTGCTGCTGCCACCTCTGGTCCAGCTCTAGCAATGCATGCTGGTCAGCAGCGGGCTACTCCGGGGACTAAGTCACCGTCAGAGTAGTGAACGGCGCAACTCTCGCCTCACAGATTACCCACCAGACCGCTCCATCGATATCCCTCCTCATCATGCCCAAGGGTATCGACCAGGTCCTTTTAGGGGTCCCCTGGTTGCGATATCATTCTCCCCATATAGAGTGGTCCTCGGGTAAAATTCTTGGTTGGAGTAAATCATGTGAGGGTAGATGTCTGAGGGAGTGCAACCAGGTTCCCTCACGAGGTCCCCACAGATCTTTCCTTGCTCCCCAAATACTATCGACAGTATGCGGACATGTTCTCCAAAAAGGCTGCGGAAACCCTTCCACCGCATCGCCCCTATGACTATCCTATTGACTTCTTGCCGGGTGCTGAGC
This sequence comes from Dendrobates tinctorius, assembly GCF_039654945.1. Classification (NCBI taxonomy): domain Eukaryota; kingdom Metazoa; phylum Chordata; class Amphibia; order Anura; family Dendrobatidae; genus Dendrobates; species Dendrobates tinctorius. The sequence continues at coordinate 2,138,716 of NW_027361762.1, forward strand.
CTCCCCGGGGTCAAGTCTACCCCTTATCTCTCCCGGAGGCAGAGGCCATGTCTCAATATATCAGGGAGAATCTGGCAAGACGATTCATTAGGAGGTCAGTGTCACCAGGAGGGCGGGATTCTTTTTCGTCCAGAAAAAGAATGGAGAACTGCGTCCCTGCATCGATTACAGGGGTCTTAATGCTATTACCGTTAAGAACAAGTATCCTCTGCCCCTGATATTGGAACTGTTTGATAGATTACGGGGAGCGAGAGCTTTCACCAAATTAGATCTGCGGGGGGCCTATAACCTGATAGGCATCCGTGAGGGAGACGAATGGAAGACAGCGTTTAACACCAGGGGTGGCCATTATGAGTATCTGGTCATGTCCTTTGGTCTTTGTAATGTGCCGGCCATCTTCCAGGACTTTGTCAATGATATCTTTCGGGATATGCTCTCCACTTCGGTGGTTGTCTATCTGGATGACATCCTCATATTTTCTCCAGATATGGACTCCCACCGAAGAGAGGTTGGTAAAGTCTTCGCCCGCTTGCGAGCTAACTCCCTCTATGCCAAGTTGGAGAAGTGCCTGTTTGAGCAGGAGTCCTTGCCTTTCCTGAGCTATATTATCTCTGCCCAGGGTTTGGCTATGGATCCTGCCAAACTGCAGGCAGTAATGGACTGGCAGGAACCCCACTCCCTCAAAGCGGTGCAGTGCTTTCTGGGGTTCGTAAACTACTACTGCCAGTTCATTCCCCACTTCTCCACCTTGGTAGCTCCCTTGGTTGCCCTCACGAAGAAGGGAGCAAACTCCAAGTTATGGTAGGAACAGGTCTCCAGGGCCTTTTCCTCCATCAAGTCCCACTCTGCTAGCGCTCCCATTCTACATCGCCCCGATGTAGCTAGGCCATTCATCTTGGAGGTAGATGCCTCTTCCGTCGGTGCTGGAGCAGTCCTCTTTCAGAAGGATGCTCAGGGTCAGAAGCACCCTTGCTTCTTCTATTCCAAGACCTGTTCACCGGCGGAGAGGAACTATTCCATCTGGGACAGGGAGTTGCTAGCAATGAAATTGGCCTTCTTGGAGTGGAGACACCTCCTGGAAGGGGCTTGGTTCCCTTTCCAGGTGTTCACTGACCATAAGAACTTGGTCTACCTACAGACAGCCCAGCGGCTGAATTCTCGCCAGGCCAGATGGTCCCTTTTCTTCTCCCGGTTCCACTTCACCCTTCATTTCCTTTCCGGTGAGAAGAAAGTCTGGGTTGATGCTCTCTCTCGCTCTGTGGTGTCAGCGGAGGAGGAGGATGAGGAGCCTCGGCTAATTGTCCCTTCTGAGAGTCTGAGGACTTTGGCTCCAGTCGCCCTTGAGTCGGTGCCTCCGGGCAAGACATTTGTCCCTGCCCGTTTGCGACCGGAGGTCCTCTCTTGGGCTCACGCATCCAGGGTGGGTGGACACTTTGGGACGAAGCGGACCTCTGAGCTACTGGTGAGGATATATTGGTGGCCGCATATGGCCTGGGATGTTGGAGACTACATTCGGGCATGCATCTCCTGCGCCCAGAACAGGCCTTCTCGGCAAAGGCCCGCTAGGTTACTTTACCCCCTGCCGGTGGCAGGCAGGCCTTGGGAAATGGTCGGCATGGACTTTGTGGTGGGTCCGCCCAAGTCCAGTGGTAGCACGGTTACCTGGGTTGTCACCGACCATTTCTCCAAGATGGTGCATCTGGTGCCACTCTCGCGGCTATCTTCTGCATGGGGCCTGGCGGCATTGTTCGTTAAGCATGTCTTTCACTTGCATGGCATGCCAGACAAGATAGTCAGTGACCAGGGTCCCCAGTTTGCGTCTCGGTTTTGGAGAGAGCTTTGTAATCGGATCAGTATGGAGCTAAATCTCTCCACGGCCTATCATCCCAAGACGAACGGGTTGGTAGAGAGAGCCAACCAGACCCTGGTCACATACCTACGACATTTTGTCTTGGCCAGGCAGGATGACTAGGAATCCTTGCTACCAGGGGCGGAGTTTGGTTTGAACGCTGTGGCCGATTCCACTGGTTAGACCCCATTCCTCCTTAATTAGGGCCAGCATCTGCGCGTCCCCGTCCCTATGCCCGTGTCGTCCACCGATTCCAGGGTGGCAGACTGGGCGGTGGAGGCACGTGACATTTGGGATCACATTCAGGATGCCATCTGGGCCTCCAAGGAGAGAATGAGGGTCTCTGCCGACACGCACCAGTGCCCCGCTCTGATCTTTGCTCCTGGCGACTTAGTGTGGCTCTCCGCCCTTAACATCAGGCTGAGGGTCGAGTCCACTAAATTCGCACCTCGCTACATTGGCCCCTTCAAGGTCCTTGAGCAGATCAACCCTGTGGTCTACTGTCTGGCTCTTCCTGTTATGATTCGGTAACCGAGGAGGATAGCTGGGGCATAGGATAGGCAACCAGAAAGGATGGTAACTAAGCGGACTGCAGACCCCTGAACTCACAACACAGCTAGAATTAGCCGTGGGATGTACCTACGATGCCCTAGATGCCTTGGCACAGCCAAAGAGTTAACTAAGCCTAAAGAAAGAAAGGGAAGAGCTAAACTGCCCCGGAGTAGAACCCCAAAGGAATAGACAGCCCCCAAACATATATTTCCGGTGAGACAAGATGAAGCACAAACACAGGCAGAAAATAGAGTAAACAAATGATGGGGCCCAAACTGTCTACTTTAGATAGAACAGGACAGAAAATAATACTGTCTGCAATCACGCAAAAAACCCTAAGAAAAATCCAACATGTCTGATATGCAAAAATACTCGGATGAGTTTGAGGTTACTGCCATCGTGGGATGCAGGGTGGTGCATAGTAAAAAGTTTTATTTGGTGGACTGGTAGGGTCATGGTCCAGAGGCTAACACCTGGGAGCCAGTGGAGAACATCCACACTCCACTTCTCCTTGTGGCATTTGAGCATAGCGAGGCTCAGAGAGGAGGGGGCCCTAGGAGGGGGGGTAATGTTAGGCATCGGGTTACTATCGCTGCACAGCAGGAAACCCGAGCCTTGCCTTCGCCGGTCTCCCAATCCTCTGCAGCCGCAGAGGAGGCTACTCAGCAGGCTCATCGATCCCAGTGCTCTGCTCAGAGTAGCACTGTGGGTTTGGTTGCTGCTGCCACCTCTGGTCCAGCTATAGCAATGCATGCTGGTCAGCAGTGAGCTAATCCAGGGACTAAGTCCTCCTTTCGGTCCACTGAGCATGCCCGTGGGACGATCTCGCATTGGAGATCAGAGGTCACATGCTCGTGTCCTTCTCCTGTTCGGATTGGACCATCAGGAAGGTCCCGGAAGGACGCTGCTATAAAAGGTTTGTATGGCCGCTTGGCCATGCGCTAGTATAGACTCTTTTGGTTAGTTGTGTGTGTGATGATGGATGCATGTATCTGTTGACTGATGCATTATAACTCCCCTCCCTTGGATACGCATGTTTTAGGGATTTAGAGTTAGAGTCAGCACCTACTAGTGGCATAGTCTGGAGCCACTGTGCTATCACGTCACAGCACCACACTTAGCGCCATATAGTGCCATCCAGCACAAGGCATGTTTGTACTACGTCTACAGCAACGTCCACCAGAGCTGCGCCGTATGCAAAATAGTGCGCCTTCGTACCCCAAGCTTAGGGTGGTTGGTTGCGTCAGCCTGGATCGCGCTGTATGCACATCTAGTGGTTATCTTTAGTTTGGTCTCCTAGGCACCGCTGTTGCAGTGCTAAACGCTAGGGGGTCTAGACCGACTCTAACCGCGTGTCTTTGGTGTATGCTCCTGTGACCGAACCCTAGTATTCATTTTGCGGCCCTGTGAAATAACAGAGTTCACCTTCTAGTTCACCGGGTGAAGTTAACCCGTGTGGATTTGCTATACCGCCAGTCTGTGTCTGCCATTACCGAGCTGCAGTTTAACATCTCTGCACGGTGGACCCCAGGCGAACTCACCTCATTATCATTTTATTATTTGTTGCGTTCCGCCAGCCTAATACTCATTAATGGTGGAAGAAAAGTGATTCCAGCAGCTAAACAATAATTGAGATCCATCAGTTTGGAAAAGGTTATAAAGCCATTTCAGCGAACCACAATAAGAGCCATTATTCGCAAATGGCAAAAACATGCAACAGTGGTGAACCTTCCCAGGAGTGGCCGACTGACCAAAGTTTCTCCAAGAGCACAGCGACAACTCTTTCAAGAAGTCACAAAAGACCCCAAGCAACATCCAAAAAACAGCAGGCCTCACTTTCCTCAGTTAAGGTCAGTGTTCATGACTCCACCATAAGAAAGAGACTGTGCAAAAATGGCCTGCATGGCAGAGTTCCAAGACAAAAAACACTGCTAAGTAAAAAGAAGAAAAAGGCTTGTCTTAGTTTTGCCATAAAACATCTTAATGATCCTCAAGACTTTTGGGAGAAAACTCTCTCTGGACTGATGAGACAAAAGTTGAACTTTTTGAAAGGTGTATGTCCCATTTCCTATGTCAGCATTTCAGAAAAGTTACATCATACCAACAGTAAAATATGGTCGGGGTAATGTGATGGTCTGGGGCTGCTTTGCTGCTTAAGGACCTGGAAGACTTGTTGTGGTAAATGGAACCATGAATTCTGCTGTCTGTAAAAAAAATCCTGACGGTGAATGTCCGGCTATCTGTTCGTGATATCATGCTGAAGTGCACTTGGGTTATGCAGCAGAACAATGATCCAAAACACACCAGCAAGTCCACCTCTCAATGGATTAAGAAAAACAAAATTAAGACTTTGGATTGGCCTAGTCAAAGTCCTGACTAGAGTTGAGCAATACCGTCCGATACTTCAAAGTATCGTATCGGATGGTATCGGCCGATCTTTAAAAAAAGTATCGGTATCGCCGATTCCGATACCGGAAGTCCCATTCAAGTCTATGGGACTTCCGGTATCGGAATAAGAAAAACCCTTTCCTGCCCTTGTACAGCCTCTCTGGGGTCTGTACGGGCCTTTCGGGGGGCTGTGCCGGCCTGCCAGGGGGTCTGTGCAGGCTCCGGTGGTCTGTGCCGGCCTGCCGGGGGGCTGTGCAGGCTCCGGGGGGCTGTGCCGGCCTGCCGGGGGGCTGTGCCGGCCTGCCGGTGGTCTGTGCAGGCTCCGGGGGTCTGTGCAGGCATCGTCCGATGGGACTACAAGTCCCATCGGGCGATGCCTGCTACCATGACAGTGATTGACACATTAGCCAATGATGGGACAGTAGTAGTCCCATCATCCGGCTAATGTGTTAAATGTAAAAAAAAAAAAAAAATTACATGCTACATACATACAACATGCATACTACATACATGCTACATTCATACTACATACTACATACATGCTACATTCATACTACATACTACATACATGCTACATTCATACTACATGCAACATACATACTACATATATACTACATGCATGCTACATACATACTGCATGCTACATACATACCACATACATACTACATACATACTGCATGCTACATACATACCACATATATACTACATACATACAATACATTCATACAATACATACATAGACATACAGTACATATAACATAGAGTAACATACTTACCAATACTTGTCACATTGTTCCCCGAAGCCATTGTCTTTTCCGGAATAAATATTAACATAACAAACCACAAAAATACTCACCCACGATCCGAAGCAGTCCACGAGTGTGTCCCACGACGATCTTGGGTAGAGAACTGCAGCATCAGCTGTTGCTGCCGTTCTCTACGGGCTGCAGGAATCCAATGACGGAAGGTAGGTATCCTTCCGCACTGTATTCCTCCGCCACTTAAAAAAAAAAAAGTCCCTAGTCTCACTTTATGCCATTGCTGTGTGGGAATTTCCCACGCAGCAATGGCATAAAGTGAGACTAGGGACTTTTTTTTTTTTAAGTGGCGGAGGAATACAGTGCGGAAGGATACCTACCTTCCGTCATTGGATTCCTGCAGCCCGTAGAGAATGGCAGCATCATCTGATGCTGCCGTTCTCTACCCAAGATCGTCGTGGGACACACTCGTGGACTGCTTCGGATCGTGGGTGAGTATTTTTGTGGTTTGTTATGTTAATATTTATTCCGGAAAAGACAATGGCTTCGGGGAACAATGTGACAAGTATTGGTAAGTATGTTACTCTATGTTATATGTACTGTATGTCTATGTATGTATTGTATGAATGTATTGTATGTATGTAGTATATATGTGGCATGTATGTAGCATGTAGTATGTATGTAGTATGTATGTAGCATGCATGTAGCATGTAGTATGTATGTAGCATGCATGTAGTATATATGTAGTATGTATGTAGCATGCATGTAGTATATATGTAGCATGTATGTAGTATGTATGTGGTATGTATGTAGCATGTAGTATGTATGTAGCATGCATGTAGTATATATGTAGTATGTATGTAGCATGTAGTATGTATGTAGTATGTATGTAGTATGTATGTGGTATGTATGTGGCATGTAGTATGTATGTAGCATGCATGTAGTATGTATGTAGCATGCATGTAGTATGTATGTAGTATGTAGCATGTATGTAGTATGTATGTGGTATGTATGTAGCATGTAGTATGTATGTAGCATGCATGTAGTATGTATGTAGTATGTAGTATGTATGTAGTATGTATGTGGTATGTATGTAGTATGTATGTAGCATGCATGTAGTATGTATGTAGCATGCATGTAGTATGTATGTAGTATGTATGTAGTATGTATGTAGCATGCAGTATGTATGTAGCATGTATGTAGTATGTATGTAGTATATATGTAGTATGTATGTAGTATATATGTAGTATGTATGTAGCATGTAGTATGTATGTAGCATGCATGTAGTATGTAGCATGCATGTAGTATGTATGTAGCATGTATGTAGTATGTATGTAGCATGTAGTATGTATGTAGCATGCATGTAGTATGTATGTAGTATTTTTTTTTTTTTTTTTTAACATTTAACACATTAGCCGGATGATGGGACTACTACTGTCCCATCATTGGCTAATGTGTCAATCACTGTCATGGTAGCAGGCATCGCCCGATGGGACTTGTAGTCCCATCGGACGATGCTTGCACAGACCCCCGGACATCAGCACAGCCCCCCGGCAGGCCGGCACAGCCCCCCGGCAGGCCGGTACAGACCCCCACAGGGTGCACAGCCCCCCGGCAGGCCGGTACAGACCCCCACAGGGTGCACAGACCACCGGCAGGCCGGCACAGCCCCCCCGGCAGGCCGGTACAGACCCCCACAGGGTGCACAGACCACCGGCAGGCCGGCACAGCCCCCCGGCAGGCCGGTACAGACCCCCACAGGGTGCACAGACCACCGGCAGGCCGGCACAGCCCCCCGGCAGGCCGGTACAGACCCTGGGCAGGCCGGCACAGCCCCCCGGCAGGCCGGCACAGCCCCCCGGCAGGCCGGCAGAGACCCCCGGAAGGCCCGAAATGACGGCGCATCATGATGCGCACACACCGCGCATCATGATGACGTCAGTCTGTCAATCAACTTTGAACTTCCGATTCCGATGCCGAATTCCGATATTGAAAAAATATCGGAAGTCGGTATCGGAATTCCGATACAGCAAGTATCGGCCGATACCCGATACTTGCGGTATCGGAATGCTCAACACTAGTCCTGACATTACTCTGATTGAGATGCTGTTGTATGACCTTAAAGAGGCAAGCTTGGAAAACCTCCAATGTGGCTGAATTACAACAATTCTGCAAAGATGAGTGGGCCAAAATTACTCCAGACCATTGTAAAAGATTCATTGCCAGTTATCGCAAACACTTGATTGCAGTTGTTGCTGCTAAGGGTGGACCAACCAGTTATTAGGTTTAGGGGGCTGTGAAGGATGGGGGATTGTAATGGCAGGTTACTATCCGTCTGAAAGGTGTCTAGCTGTAACAAGACACCTGGCTTAGCAGGGAGGCCCAGCCTTCTCAACTTCAGAGAAGAAATTCACATTCTCCACGTTTCTACAGAAATACCCCCTGCTGGATACCATGCGATCTAACTGCTTTGTTCAGACAGCTAGGATTTCATAAGTAGAATATGAATTTATTGTACGTCATAGCCGCACACAAGTTACATTTTCGAGATCTCTGGAATGGGCCGAAAACCTTTCATTTTGCACCACAGAGTGGGGATATGCGTAGTATGCCTAGTAGGAGCCAGGTAGCAAAATTGTGTTTCGTCTCAATGCATAGCTGGCACCTGGCTGGATCCAATGGCACCAAAACCACCTCCCTAGGATCGTCCACTAATGAGTTATGACCTATTTTAGGTTTTGGAGTTTTTAGTTGCTAGAGGGAAGGAAAGACAATTTAAGTACAGTCCAAAGGGCGGGAGGTAAGTGACCGAATTTTAACCTTGGGCTGCTCTTTTTTCTGAAACCCACACGTTTCTCGGTTAAACTTTTCATACTACTGGGGCTGGTTTCTGGCCTGATATAATCCTGTTAATGGACTGGGATTATATCTAACAAGGAACTGTTGGCAGTCCTACTGGGCTGACCAGCCACTATTTCACTGGTGCTAGTCAACCTGTCAGGGTTGTGGGCAAGTGTGCCATGTCAGTAACTACATGGGCCACATCGTCTCACTTCCTGTGCCTCTCTGTAAAAGTGTGAACATAAGGTGTCTGTGTAAAACTGTACCAAGCTGAACTTACGTGTCCCCAGGGGGTGCGGAACGTAATGTTGGTGAAAGTGGGGAGACCGCATTATGTGATCCATCTGACGGGCTGGTGAGGTACGGGTTCATCACAGGGGCAATCACTTTTTCACACATGGCCCTGTAGGTTTGGATTTCTTTTTCTCTTAATAATAAAGACTATCATTTAAAAACTGCATTCTGTGTTATCTTTGTCTAAAATTTAAATTTGCTTGGTGATCTGAAACATTTACGTATTTTATAAAACATTCAAAGGAATAGGAAGTGAGCAAACAACTTTTCACACAGCTGTATGTCCATAAATTAAGTTACGGTATCTGTAACAATGAGAAATGACACAGGGAAAAAGTGTTGAACCCGCTTACGGAAATGTATTTAATACTTCGTACTATAGTCTTTCTTGGTGATGGCAGCTTCAAGATGCTGTATGGATAAACTAGTGGGATTCATTGCCTAGGTGTGATTTTGGTCCATTGTTCCACACATACATTATTCAACTACTGAAGGTTCCGTGGGTTCCTATGAACTCTGACCTTTAGTTCCTTCCATAAGTTTTCTATTGCATTCAGGTCAGGCGATTGGCTGGATCATTCTAGCAGCTTTATTTTCTTTCTCTGACACCGTTTCCTTGGCTACGTGTTTGGTATCATTGTCTTGCTGAAATGCCTACCCTCGTTTCATCTTCATCATCCTGGTAGAAGGCAGCAGATTTTTAATAATAAATGTTTTGATACATTTGTCCATTCAGCCCTCCTTTTATTATATGAAGTTTGCCAGTGCCGTATGCTGAAAAACAGCCCCACACCATGATGTTTCCACCCTCAAACTTCACTGTTAGTACAGTATGTTGCTTTTGGCGGTGATATGCAGTGCCTTTTGACTTCTAAACATGGTGCGTGTTATGACATCGAAAGAGTTAAATTTTGTTCTCATCTGAGCAGACAATATTCTCCCAGTATTTCACAGGCTTGTCTAAATGTTTTTGAGAAATCTTTAAACGTGCTTGAACATGCTTTTTGTTCAGCAGTGGATTCTTGTGTGGTTAGTGTGCATACACGTCATGGAAGTTGAGTGCATTACTTATAGTTTTCTTTGAAACAATTTTTCTGTAGCTCTCCATAGGTGGTCATTGGCTCTTCTGATAATTCTTTTCACTCCTCTGAATCTTATGAGGAGCACCATTTCATGGTCAGTTTGTCAAAATTATGTTTTTTATGTTTAGAAATTTTGTTTCTTGTTCGGCACGTTGGTAATGAGACACCTTTTAATAGGCCATCAGTGGAACCAGCTGATATTATTTTTTACTAAGTGGCAGGATTGGTTTCTAATTACTGATAGATTTTAGGTTTTGTCACTACTTTCCATGGCTTTTTGCACCCCTCTTTCTTCATACATTTTACCTGTGTCATTTCTCATTATTACACATGACCTAATTTATGGACACCTTTGCCTGTGTGTATTGGATAGTTTGCTACCAACCTCTGGTGAGAATTTTATGTCAATAGCGCCTTCAGAAATATATTTATTTAGAAAATTGGTGATATGTTCAATACTTATTCATCTGCTCTATATAAAGTTGGTGTTGTTATGATTGTATATAATCTGCAGAATACAGGTAATATGACAGTTATACCTATTAGTGAGTAATGTTAAAAAAATAATACATTTACAATTTGTTTTTTTTTACCTCCCAAACCATGTAATAAAAAGTGATCAAAATAATTGTTGATCTTCATAGATGATGTTGTCATTACATTGGGCTCTCTATATTTAGTTTTGATATTGAAATATATTTTAAAGTTAAAGATATAGTATAACTTTCTAAATGTGCTTGAACAGTTGCATAATTTGCACGAAAATACTGTCTGCCACAAATTGTACCATATTTAGGATATGTTTTAGATACTTTTTATTACTTTTCTGACTAGGGGGTGTAGTCTACTTGAAAAGAGGTGTGGTGTATTGAAAGGGGAATGCGTTAGTGTGTAACACAATTAGGGTGCACATTTCTGGCACAAAGTAAGACAACTTATAGGTGATATAAAGTTAGATTTTTATTAAAAGAAAACAACTATGAGGTTTGTTTAATTTGGCACATTTATAAGTGAACCTGACATATGATTCATGATGCCCAAACCACGGGCAGCATGAACCGCATGATTGCAGCCAGGTACATTGTTCTTTGAAAAAATTCATGTTTCAGAGAAAATATACTTTAAAGATACGGCCACTGGAGAGACCTATCAGTTACCTCTATAGCAGGGTGAAGAGCTGGCTGAAAGTGGTGCCAGACTAGTCTGCTCTCTGGCTATGTCACTGGTCAGAGCTTTAAGGTATACTATCTCTAAAACACCAGTGTGTTTCAGAGAAAATTGTACCCCCCTGCAATTGTGCTGCCAGGCTCTGATTCATACTGCCTGTTTTTTAGGGCAGCATGAATCGGGTGACGAGTTCATTTTAATACATGCTAGTCTACAGTATGTTTGAACTGTTTAAGAATTAGACAGTTTTGATAAATATGCCCCATTATGTTAATTTTCTGTGTATGGCTTTAAAAAAATCAAATATTTTCTTTTTAGGCCGCCGGGCTTGTCCAGGAGAGCATTTGTCCAGGATGGAGCTCTTCCTTTTTTTCACTACCCTCCTGCAATCTTTCACATTTCTGATACCAGACAAGATGCCTCGTCCACAGGAATCACCAGTACTGGCCGTAACACTCTGCCCACAGCCTTTTAAGCTTTGTGCTGTAGACAGATAACAAGATGCTAAACCAAAATTTGATGATTTTTTTTTTAATCTTAATACTAGTAATGAGTTGATATGTATGAACCAAATAAGTCTTGAACCTGATATTTAAGAAATATGTATTTTAAAAACTTTGTGAAATGAGAAGTATTTCTTGCATAAAATAATATGCTTCCTAGCAGGTTAAATAGGTGGTCCACTACAATCTTTATTGAGCGTGTTGATTTAAGCCATTTAAACAAGTATTTTTTTCAAATACATTCTTTCTTCATATTTACCTGTTAGCATCGCTATATCTGCTCGCTCAGTGCAGATCACGTGACGCCTGGCTGCAGTCACCGTTGATATTCGGTGATGTCACGTCAACTTCCAGACTCTGAAAGTTGAGGTTGCATCACCAAGCGGGTGACCCAGTCGCATGCAGACTGTGGCCTCTCCCCCTGATGAAAGCAGAGAATGAAAGATGAAAATCTTCAACTGCGCGTTCGATACTGGGCTGTGACGTGGGGTGAAACACCGCCCACAGCCTAGTCAATCAGCAGGAGTGGCCACAGTCTGTGTGAGACAGGGTCGGAAGTTGACATGACATCACCGGATATCAGCGGCAGCTGCAGTCAAGGGTCACGTGTTAGGCACTGAGCGAGCAGAGATAGCACCACTCACAGGCAAATATGAAAAAAGAATGTATTTTAAAAAAATACTTGTTTCAATGGATGTTTTTGAGGGACATTTTTTGCTCTCGATCTAGATATCCATCAATATCCACTTTTCTTCTTCCTACAAAATTCTATAAAATCATACATACTGTTCGCAAAAGGCTCATGCAGAGCTAAAATCCTAATTCTGTATTTTATGATTTTGCTCAAATTTTTTAAGAGAATCTCAACAAAATTTACATTCATGCACTATATATGGGATCTATCATCATACTATGATACTCTACTTGAAGGGGTTGTCCAACAGCAAAATATAGTTATTTTTTTAGTCTTGGATTGATTAAAAATAATAAACAATGGCATAATCTCCTTCCTGTACCGTCGTGGATCCAGTGCAGGCCACGCTGGCGTAATATGTTTTTTCCAGATGCAGCAGGTGTGGACACTGATATTTTGAGGCTCCTGTGAAAGAAGTATGTCTAGGCCCCTCTCCCTTTATGTTATGTTCGGACATGGGTAAGTCCGGTGGATGACAGAGCATATAAATGCAATGGGATGAAAAAGGAAGAGAAAGGCTCCAACAGTCAGGAGTGGGGGTTGGGACACCTCCAGACACCAACCTATGCTTGTCCCTACACTTATTTAATGCCCTATGCGGGTCCTTCCCACTGCTGCCATCGTGCTTAGTCCCTGACTGTCACCTCTATTAACCCTAGCTAGTGCGCTGGCCTACAAGGACGTTAGCTTCACCACTGCAGAACACAGGGGAAGAAACAAACAGGGGACAGAAAAAAGTATAATTCTCAGCTCCGGCTCTGCTGCTAAGCTCCACAGCAGCAGAGATAATGGCACTGGGATAACAGAACTTAAACAGCAGCAACACCACTGTTATAGGTGCGCTCCACACCCCTAGCTGATCTGCATAGAAGAAGACCTCTATAACCGATTATCAGCTAATGGGTCATGTGACTATTTAAAGGGAAATGGAAGTAGTTACAATCCAGCATCTGCTCACCAGCCTAAAAAGAAACTGCCAGCGAGAGACTGATATTAACTCTTGCTGGACCAAAGAAAAAAAAATTAAATTTCAGCAGTCCCAGAGCTGCCGCGATTCACTTAATGATTTGAGACACTTTATGGTGATAAAGCTGGAGATTATTTGTTCTCTATATATATGGACTCGTTTAGTCACATGTTTCTCCATCAACAGTCAATTTATTAACAAGGGATAACACTGTGCAATAATGGGACGGCACTATCCATAACAAGAGAGGACACTGTGTAATAAAGGACTGAGCTATACATATCTAGAGAGAAGGCTACTTAATAGAGGATGGCGCTACAAAAAACAAGAGAGGACACTAACAAAAAAGTCAGCAGTATTCATAACAAGAGAGGACACTATGTACTAAGTGCTGGTGATAGTCCATAAGGATGGATGCTATGTAATAAGTGATGGCGTTATAAATAATAAGAGAGGAGCACTATACATAGTGAGAGAAGGTGCTATGTAGTAATGGGACAGTACTATACATATTAAGGGAACCCATGCAAAGAGAAGAGGTCGCACTCATCGAGATGGAAGTTTCACTGATTTATTGACATATCATGAACATGTCAAGTCGGGGGAGTGACATAAGGAGTGCAAGAAAGGCTGACAACGGCCGTTTCGCGCTGCTCGAGCGCTTTAACGCCTCTTCTCTTTGCATGGATTCCCAGGATTGACTATTTCCAGGTCTGGCACCCGAGATTCCCAGCTGCTGGACTTCTGTATGCTGCACATCATTTGAAGTCACACGGTAACAGCGGTGCCGTCCGCTTTTTATCTTGAGTTTTGTGACTATACATATTAAGGAAGGTTTTTTTTTTTTTTACAAATGAGAGTATTACTCACATCATGTCTATGCTAGTAATAAAATATAGATTTACATACACAGTTTACATACCCTGACAGAATTTTTGTTTTCTTGTCCTTTTTTCAGAGAATATGAATAATACCACCAAACCTTTTTCTCCACTCATGTTTAGTGGTTGGGCGAAGCCATTTATTGTCAAACTACTGTGTTTTCTTTTTTAATCATGACAACCCAAAACATACAAATGACCCTGATCAAAAGATCACATATCCCATTTCTTAATACCGTGTATTGCCCCCTCTAACTTCAATGACAGCTTGAAGTCTTTTGTGGTAGTAGTGGATGAGGTTATTTATTTTCTCAGATGGTAAAGCTACCCACTCTTCTTGGCAAAATGCCTCCAGTTACTGTAAATTCCTGGGCCGTCTAGCATGAACTGCGCGCTTGAGATCTCCCCGGAGTGGCTCAATGATATTGAGGTCAGGAGACTGAGATGGCCACTCCAGAACCTTCACTTTGTTCTGGTGTAGCCAATGACAGGTCAACTTGGCCTTGTGTTTTGGATCATTGTCATGTTGGAGCGTCCAAGTATGTCCCATGTGCAGCTTCCGGGCTGATATTAGTATTTGCTGATAAAGTGCTGCATTCATCTGTACTTCAATTTTGACCAAGTTTACTGTGGCTTTGCAGCTCACACATCCCCAAAACTTCAGCTCAGTGCTTTACAGTAGGAATGGTGTTCCTTTCATCATAGGCCTTGTTGACCTCTCTCCAAATGTAACGTTTATTTTTGTGGCCAAAAAGTTCAATTTTGGTCTCATCACTCCAAATTACCTTGTTCCAGAAGTTTTGAGGCTTGTCTCTGTGATGTTTGGTGCATTGTAGATGAGATACTTTGTGGCATTTGCACAGTAATGGCTTTGTTCTGGTGACTCGACCATGCAGCCCATTTTTCTTCAAGTGCCTCCTTATTGTGAATCTTGAAACAGCCACACCGCTAGTTTTCAGAGAGACCAGTATTTCATCTGATGTTATTTGTGGGTTTTCATTGCATCCCGAGCAATTTTCCTGGCAGTTGTGGACAAAATTTTTGTTGGTCTACCTGATCATGGTTTTGTTTTTACAGAGCCACTGATTTTCCATTTATTAATCACAGTTTGAACATTGCTGACTAGCATTATCAATTTCTTGGATATTTTTTGGTATCCCTTTCCTGTTTTATACAGTTTAACTACCTTTTCCCATAGATCCGTTGACAATTCTTTTGCTTTCCCCGTGACTCACAATCCAGAACCATCAATGGCTGGATGAAAGAAGCAAGAGTCTGTCTCGATCCCAGAAACTCACTCAGCTTTTATGCACACACACTGATTACACAAGGCAACAAAATTTCAAAAGTTGTCATGTTCAGAAATCAAATTAGCCATTTGTTAATGATATGACAATGAAAACTGTTATTTGGCTCTAGGTTTCATGAAATTGAAGAGTTTGCGCTTTACTGTTACATAAATTAATAAATGATTATAACATGTAGTTATTACTTCTACAAATATAAAACTGCACATGTATTGTCAAACAAATTTTATTAGATGTATTTAGAGGAAACTCAAGTGTATTTAAATCTACTATATAATTAATTCACATGTCTAAGCACTTTGAACAATTTCAATTTTAACTATTAATATACGTTATTACACAGTACAATATATGTCCTTAGTCACTGGATACTTGGCTCCTTTTTACTTGTCTCTTGTATTCAAGCATTGGATTATCTCTGGTGATTGTCCAACAGTAGTCTGCAAGCATTGAAGGGTTTCAATAACCCTGATATCTTTTTTCCATAATTGCAATTTTCTGGTGAAATTGCTCACTGTGCTCATCACTCACTGCTCCGCAGTTTGGTGCACAGAAGTCTTGATGCGAATGCAAGAGATGAATCTTTAATAACATGTTGCAGCCAAGATTATTATATGACTTGGGTAGAACGAATAAGATGTATAATTATGTGCTTAATTGTAAAACACTAGGCAAAACTGTCACTGAAAAAGACCTGGGTGTATGGGTGGACGACAAACTCACATTTAGTGGCCAGTGTCAGGCAGCTGCTGCAAAGGCAAATAAAATAATGGGATGCATTAAAAGAGGCATAGATGCTCATGAGGAGAACATAATTTGACCTCTATATAAGTCACTAATGCGACCACACTTAGAATACTGTGTACAGTTCTGGTCTCCGGTGTATAAGAAAGACATAGCTGAACTGGAGCGGGTGCAGAGAAGAGCGACCAAGGTTATTAGGGAACTAGGGGGTCTGCAATACCAAGACAGGTTATTACACTTGGGGCTATTTAGTTTGGAGAATCGAAGGCTTACGGGTGATCTTATTACAATGTATAAATATATGCGGGGACAATACAAAGACCTTTCTAATGATCTTTTTACTCTTAGACCTGTGATGGGGACAAGGGTGCATCCTCTACGTCTGGAGGAAAGAAGGTTTAAGCATAATCACAGACGCGGATTCTTTACTGTAAGAGCAGTGAGACTATGGAACTCTCTGCCAGGTGATGTTGTAATGAGTTATTCCCTACTAAAATTTAAGAAGGGACTGGATGCCTTTCTTGAAAAGTATAATATTACAGGTTATATACACTAGTTTCCTTAATATTGCGTTGATCCAGGGAGCTAGTCTGATTGCCGTATGTGGAGTCGGGAAGGAATTCTTTTCCCCAATGTGAAGCTTACTGTTTGCCACATGGGTTTTTTTTGCCTTCCTCTGGATCAACATGTTAGGGCAGGTTAGGACAGGATATGGGTTGAACTAGATGGACTTAAAGTCTCCCTTCAACCTTAATAACTACAGTTGTGGCCAAAAGTATTGACACCCCTGCAATTCTGTCAGATAATACTCAGTTTCTTCCTGAAAATGATTGCAAACACAAATTCTTTGGTATTATTAAATGGGCCAGACAAAAGTATTGGCACCCTCAGCCTAATACTTGGTTGCACAACCTTTAGCCAAAATAACTGTGACCAACCGCTTCCGGTAACCATCAATGAGTTTCTTACAATGCTCTGCTGGAATTTTAGACCATTCTTCTTTGGCAAACTGCTCCAGGTCCCTGATATTTGAAGGGTGCCTTCTCCAAACTGCCATTTTTAGATCTCTCCACAGGTGTTCTATGGGATTCAGGTCTGGACTCAGTGCTGGCCACCTTAGAAGACTCCAGTGCTTTCTCTCAAACCATTTTCTAGTGCTTTTTGAAGTGTGTTTTGGGTCATTGTCCTGCTGGAAGACCCATTACCTCTGAGGGAGACCCAGCTTTCTCACACTGGGCCCTACATTATGCTGCAAAATTTGTTGGTAGTCTTCAGACTTCAGAATGCCATGCACATGGTCAAGCAGTCCAGTGCCAGAGGCAGCAAAGCAACCCCAAAACATCAGGGAACCTCCATCATGTTTGACTGTAGGGACCGTGTTTTTTTTCTTTGAATGCCTCTTTTTTTCTCCTGTAAACTCTATGTTGATGCCTTTGCCCCAAAAGCTCTACTTTTGTCTCATCTGACCAGAGAACATTCTTCCAAAACGTTTTAGGCTTTTTCAGGTAAGTTTTGTCAAACTCCAGCCTGGCTTTTTTATGTCTCGGGTTAAGAAGTGGGGTCTTCCTGGGTCTCCTACCATACAGTCCCTTTTCATTCAGACGCCGACAGATAGTACGGGTTGACATTGTTGTACCCTCGGACTGCAGGGCAGCTTTAACTTGTTTGGATGTTAGTCGAGGTTCTTTATCCAACATCCGCACATCTTGCGTTGAAATCTCTTGTCAATTTTTCTTTTCCATCCACATCTAGGGAGGTTAGCCACAGTGCCATGGGCTTTAAACTTCTTGATGACACTGCGCACGGTAGACACAGGAACATTCAGGTCTTTGGAGATGGACTTGTAGCCTTGAGATTGCTCATGCTATCTCACAATTTGGTTTCTCAAGTCCTCAGACAGTTCTTGGTCTTCTTTCTTTTCTCCATGCTCAATGTGGTACACACAAGGACACAGGACACAGGTTGAGTCAACTTTAATCCATGTCAACTGGCTGCAAGTGTGATTTAGTTATTGCCAACACCTGTTAGGTACCACAGGTAAGTTACAGGTGCTGTTAATTATACAAATTAGAGAAGCATCACATGATTTTTCGAACAGTGCCAATACTTTTGTCCACCCTCTTTTTTATGTTTGGTGTGGAATTATATCCAATTTGGCTTTAGGACAATTCTTTTTGTGTTTTTTCATTTAAGACAAATTAAATGAAGATAATAATACCAAAGAATTTGTGTTTGCAATCATTTTCAGGAAGAAGCTGAGTATTATCTGACAGAATTGCAGGGGTGTCAATACTTTTGGCCACAACTGTATGTTGCTATGTTACTATGATACGCCTGAGGAAGATTTTCCACCAGCTCTTTATAGTTGTCTGACTTGGTGTTTCCAAGAAAATTTGTTACCACTAACTGGAATGCTACCCATGCAGCCTTTTCCTTGCCACACAGTAAACGGTGAAACTCCCCATCTTGCAGAAGCACACAAATCTGAGGACCAATGAAGACTCCTTCCCTTATCTTTGCTTCACTCAACCTTGGAAATTTATGAATGAGATACTTGAATACACTCCTCTCAGCTTCACACCTGAATTCACTTTGTAGCACATATATTGCATAGCTAAGTCTGCCAAGACTTTAGTCTGCAGTGTGTATCCTAGAAGTGTGTATCTTAAAAGAGTGAGATGATATAAAAATATGAATTAATCCAGAATTGAGCCAGAAGGGAACAGAAGGTAACTGGAAAGAGTCACTGTAAACAATGTTTTTGTTTGTCTCCACTCTGACCCCTATAATCCTTCACTTTCTGCTAACCCCACTAATTCCTACACCAAGCAAGGAACTGTTCATCTCTTCTTCAATCCTTCCAATCCATCTCGCCTCTTCCTCAGATCTGTTCCTCAACATACAATCCTCTGTCTCCAAACACAGACAGCCCCCTCATGCCTTCTCCTGCTCCCACCTGCTAACACTCTCTCTCTGCTCCTCCTCACTGCCGGCAATATCTCTCCAAATCCTGGTCCTCACCACATTCCCACAGTCATTTCTACCTCCCATCCACGCACAATCACAACTTTCCGTAACCACTCCAACCTTATACACATTCACCCAGCCCCAGCTTCCCCAGTCCGAATAACAGGAGCTCTGTGGAATGCTCGCTCTGTCTGCAACAAACTTTCTTTCATCCATGTTCTTTTTATTACTAACGAACTTTCCTTACTCGCCATCACCGAAACCTGGCTCACCTCCTCTGACACAGCCTCTCCTGCTGCACTCTCATATGGTGGATTCCACCTTTCCCACACCCCCTGCCCCAGCTGCAAGCATAGTGGAGGAGTTGTTTTCTCCTGTCAGATAACTGCTCCTCCCCAATCCCACTGCCTCCCTCTGCTACCCTCCCTTCCTTTGAGGTGCACTCTGTGCGCATCTACTCCCCCTCCAACCTTCAACTAGCTGTCAAATGCCACCCTCCAGGGCCAGCCACCACCTTCTTTGACCACTTCACCACCTGGCTACTTCATTTCCTTTCCATTGATATCCCCACTATCATCTTGGGTGACTTCAACATCACCATTGACACTTCCCTCTCAGCTGCCACTAAACTTCTATTTCTCACTTCCTCCTTCGGCCTCACTCAATGGTCTTCTACAGCCACTCACAAAGATGGCCACACACTAGACCTCATCTTCAACTGCCTCTGCTCCCTATCTAGCCTCTCTAACTCACCTCTTCCTCTCTCTGACCACAACCTACTTACATTCTCTTCCCTCTCCTCCTCAGGTCCACAATCCCCACTTCAAAAATTCGCACACCCTCGCAGAAATCTTCAACACCTCAATCTACACTCACTGTCTGAATCCCTCCTCCCTCTTACAGACATAAGTTCCCTACACAATGTGGATGCCGCTGCCGCTCTATATAACACCACAATAGCTGTAGCTTTGGAATCAGTTGCCCCTCTCAAACATACCAAAGCTCACAAAATCAACAGACAGCCCTGGCACACCAGTTTGACCAAAGAACTAAGGCGGGCTTCCAGGGCTGCTGAGCGGAGATGGAAAAAATCCCACTCCAATGAGGACTTCATCACATTCAAACAGTCCCTCACTACTTTCAAGGCCTCACTTGCTGCAGCAAAACAAACCTACTTCTCATCTCTCATATCCTCCCTGTCTCACAACCCTAAACAGTTAATCAACACCTTCAATTCTCTCCTCCGCCCCCCAGCACCTCCTCCCTCTCCACTCATCTCAGCTGAAGACTTTGCCTCATTTTTCAAGGAGAAGATTGATAACATCAGAGACAGTTTTGGTCAACAACCCCCAGTGCCTTTCCTCCTACCTGCCCTGCCCTCCTCCCCCAAAACCAACTTCACCATTACAGAAGATCGACTCTCCACTCTACTCTCAAGATCACATCTCACTACCTGTGCACTTGACCCGATCCCATCCCATTTCATCCCAAACCTCACCACAGTCTTCATCTCAACCCTAACCCATCTCTTCAACCTATCACTAACAACTGGTGTTTTCCCCTCAAGCTTTAAACATGCCTCAATCACACCTATCCTCAAAAATCCCTCTCTTGACCCATCCTCTGTATCTAGCTATCGCCTTATATCACTTCTCCCCTATGCCTCAAAACTACTGGAACAACACGTCCATCTTGAACTATCCTCCCACCTCTCTTGCTCCCTCCTTGCCCACTTGCAATCCGGCCACACCACTCCACTGAAACAGCCCTAACTAAGGTCACCAATGACCTACTAGCCGCCAAGGCCAAGCAACACTACTCTGTCCTCCTCCTCCTGGACCTGTCCTCTGCCTTTGACACAGTGGACCATTCCCTATTACTACAGACCCTCTCATCTCTTGGAATCACAGACTTGGCCCTATCTTGGATTGTGTCATACCTAGCGGACCGGACATTCAGCGTCTCCCATTCACACACCACCTCCTCACCACGCCCCTATCCGT
This sequence comes from Dendrobates tinctorius, assembly GCF_039654945.1. Classification (NCBI taxonomy): domain Eukaryota; kingdom Metazoa; phylum Chordata; class Amphibia; order Anura; family Dendrobatidae; genus Dendrobates; species Dendrobates tinctorius. The sequence goes on from NW_027361762.1 coordinate 2,159,713, forward strand.
CGGAGTCCCGCAAGGTTCAGTCCTAGAGCCCTTGCTCTTCTCCGCTTACACCTTCGGCCTCGGACAGCTCATAGAATCTCATGGCTTTCAGTATCATCTCTATGCTGATGACACACAGATCTACATCTCTGGACCAGATATCACCTCCCTACTAAACAGAATCCCTCAATGTCTGTCTGCTATTTCATCCTTCTCCGCTAGATTTCTAAAACGTAATATGGACAAAACAGAATTAATCATCTTTTGCCCATCTCACGTGACCCCTCCAACGGACCTATCCATTAAAGTAAACGGCTGCCCACTCTCTCCAGTCCCACAAGCTTGCTGCCTTGGGGATATCCTTGACACTGATCTCTTTCAAACCACATATCCAAGCCCTTTCCACTTACTGCCGACTTCAACGCAAAAATATTTCACGGATCCGTACATTCCTCATCTCCCGCCTTGACTACTGCAACCCTCCAATCTATTCTTAACTCTGCTGCTCGACTAATCCACCTGTCCCCCCGCTATTCCCCGGCCTCTCCCCTCTGTAAATCCCTGCACTGGCTCCCCATTACCCAAAGACTCCAGTTCAAAACCCTAACCATAACATACAAGCCATCCACATCCTGAGTCCTCCGTACATCTGTGACCTAGTCACCCGGTGCTTACCTGCACGAAACCTACGATCCTCACAAGATCTCCTTCTGTACTCCCCTCTTATCTCCTCTTCCCACAATCACATACAAAATTTCTCCCGCGCATCCCACCTACTCTGGAACTCTCTACCACAACATATCAGACTCTCGCCAACCATGGAAACCTTCAAAAAGAACTTGAAGATCTACCTCTTCTGACAAGCCTACAACTTTCAGTAACCATCAATCCACCAAACCGCTGCACGACCAGCTCTACCCTCGCCTACTGTATCCTCACCCATCCCGTTGTAGATTGTGAGCCCTCGCGGGCAGGGTCCTCTCTCATCCTGTACCAGTTGTGACTTGTCTTGTGTAAGATTACTGTACTTGTATGTATTATGTATACCCCACCTCACATGTAAAGCGCCAGGGAATAAATGGCGCTATAATAATAATAATAATAATGCTTCTGCATTTTTGTCCATTGCCTTTACGAAGTTCTTCATGAGACCCAACTTAATATGCAATGGAGGTAACAGAATTTTCTCTGGTTCAACAAGTGCTGGATGTATAGTCCACTTCTTTTTTCTTAGAAATTCCTTTCCCAATTGGAGGCGCCATGCAGAGGTAACAATTGGTAGAATGGTCAGTTGGCTCTCTCCATACCATTGGCACTGCAAAAAGCATAGATTGTCTTTTCCCATTCAACCACTAAGGCTACTTTCACACTAGCGTCGTGTGACGTACGTCGCAATGCGCCATTTTGGAGAAAAAACGCATCCTGCAAAGTTGCCCGCAGGATGCGTTTGTTCTCCATAGACTTGCATTAGCGACACATTGCGACGTATGGCCACACGTCGCATCCATCGTGCGACGGATGCGTCGTATTTTGGCCGGCGCAACGCACAAAAAACGTTACATGTAACTTTTTTGTGCATCGTGTCCGCCATTTTCAACTGAGCATGCGCGGCAGAAACTCCGCCCCCTCCTCCCTGGACATTATAATGGGGCAGCGGATGCATTGAAAAACTGCATCCGCTGCCCCCATTGTGCAAATCTTTCACAACGTGCGTCGGTATGTCGGCCTGACGCATTGCGACGGGCCCGTACCGACACAAGTGTGAAAGTAGCCTTAGTGAGGTGTGATGAACATCGATTACAGCAGGTATGTGGAGCCCAAGTCTTGCCCTGATATCCTATTTTGCAGCCAAAATACAGGTTGTAGTTGTCGGGTTCCTGCCTCTGAACAGGAGGAATCCCGAGCCTTGCCTTCTGCGGTCTCCCATTCAGTCCTGGCCGCAGAAGAGGCTGCTCAGCAAAGACGTCGTTCCCAGCGTCTTGATCAGACCAGAGCTGTCGGTTCAGTTGCTGCTGCTGCCATCTCAGGGTCAGCTATAGCAGCCTGCACTGGTCAGTAGCAAGCAGCTCCTGGGACTAAGGCCTTTTCTCGGGCTACTGAGCATGCCTGCGAGACATCCTCTCATTCGAGGTCGGAGGTCACATGCTCAGGTCCTCAAGCAGCTCGGATTGGACCATCAGGAAGGTCCCGGAAGGACGCTGCTATAAAAGGTTATATAGACTTATTGTATTTTGTGTGAGTAATGATGGATGCATGAAACTGGTCACTGACTCATTATAACTCCCCTCCCATGGATACGTATGTTATAGGGCTATAGAGTTAGAGTCAGCGCCTACTAGTGGCTTGGTCTGCGCCACAGTGCTTCCACGTCTCAGCACCTCACTCAGCGCCATATGGTGCCGTCCAGCTCTGGGCACCTTCAGTACCGCTTTAAGCGGCTGCATCCGCCAGTGCGATGCTGTGTGCATGTCTAGTGCTTTCCTCCCTTGTCCGGGTGGTTAGTGGCGTCTGCCAGAGCGGTGCAGTTTGCACGTAGTGCGTTTTAGTTATTACCTTGCTTCTTCCTGGCACCGCAGCCGTGGTGCCGAGCACCAGTGTGACTAGAGGGACTCTAACCCAGTGGCTCAGAGGTAGAGTCCTGTGTCTATACATCAGTGCTCACATTGCCCAGCTCTGTGAGCATAAACAGGCTGCGGCATTTGTGTTTGGCAGTCGGGCGGCTCTTTGAGGTAACAGTGTCCGCCTCTGTACAAATTAGGTGGGGTTAACCCTGTGTGCTCCTCTATTGTACCGCCATATAACGTCCACCATTACCGAGCTGCAGTTACCATCTCTGCACGGTGGGCCCCGGGCTGCGAATGCACCTAAATACCTTCTTTATTATTTGGTGCGTTCCGCCAGCCTGTAACAGTGGGCTTTCTCAACCATATGAGTCAAGTTTCGCTTTTGTGACTCAAAAATCACCTCACCATATAGCAGAAATTACCTGCTTTATTAATGCAAGTCCGAGGCATCACTGAATAGCTGAACGATGATATCAGTCGACCGCTGAAATTACTGTGACTGATAGAGGGAGAACATGTGCCTTTTATAGAGTTGTGTGATGCAATTTAATTAGGATTGCATTATCTTTCTTTGGCATCTATCATTGGTCATTTAGAGATGATGAAATACTGATGACGCAATTCATTAGTCATTTGGAGATGATGCAATATTGATGAAGCAATCCATTAGTCAGTTGGATGGTGCAAAACTGATGACGCAAGGCTGATGATGTATTCTTTGCCTAGCGTTGTATTAAAGGCTGTGAGAAATATTGGCGCACCCCTGTATGATAAAAACTAGAGCCAATTTCAAAATGTAAGCATCATTTTCATTTTCAGCACCCCAAAATTAGTTGAGTTGAACTTTTTTCATGTCTGAATCAATTTTGCTGTTGATTAGTGTTACAAGCAAACAGGTCAACTTCTGTGCATGTTATCAGGTCAAAATCATGTGAACTTTTGATCAGGGTCATTTGCATGTTTTGGGTTGTCATTATGATTTAAAAAGAGAAAACACAGTAGTTTGACAATAAATGGCTTCACCCAACCACTAACCATGAGTGGAGATAAAGTTTTGTTGTTATGATTAGTGTTGAGCATTCCGATACTGCAATATCGGATATCGGCCGATATTCGCGGTATCGGAGTTCTGATACCGAGTTCCGATACTTTTAGAATATCGAATACCGGAATCGGAAGTTCCCATAATGCAATGAGCCAGTTTGATTTTATTCAGCCAATGAGGAATCCTAAGAAGTGTGGGCACATCCTGTTATTCATGTTAGGCATGTTAACTAATGGCATGGCTGTGATTAGCTGCTGAAATGATGTCATGATGCACTATAAAAGCCGCCGCCGCCATTTTGGGTTCACTCTGCTGTGAATTTACTTAGGGACAGGACGCTGCTGTTCTGACTCTGAGTGACAGTTTGAGCTAGCGATTTGCTTTATTGTGCTTTACCCAGGCTACTTTAGCAACCGCTGTGTGAGAATCTTTCTTTTGCATTGCAGCGCTGTTCACGGCTGTCTGTGAGGTCTCTGTGTGTGAGTGCAGCTCAAGATGTAGTGTATTCTGCAGCAACCTCCGGTTGTAGTCCGCTCAGCGTGCGTCACTGCCTCATACATTGTCCTTTTTTGCATTAGTGCTGCTCATTTTTCCAGACTTCTCCTATTAGTGTGGTTGCATCCGTATCCAGCTAGATTCCTTGAAAACACTATATAGGAGTAGATAGAGGAGCTTTTCTGCAGCCTTGCAGCGCTGTTCACGGCTGTCTGCAAGGTCTCTGTGTGTGAGTGCAGCTCACGCTGTAGTGTGTTCTGCAGCCACCTCTGGTTGTAGTCCGCTCAGCGTGCGTCACTGCCTCATACATTGTCCTTTTTTGCATTAGTGCTGCTCATTTTTCCAGATTTCTCCTATTAGTGTGCTTCCATCCGTATTCAGCTAGAATATTTGCAAACACTATATAGGAGTAGATAGAGGAGCCTTTCTGCTGGCTTGTGCCCTGCAGCCCCAGCCAGATTAGTATTAGCCTATTTTTTGGAGCCTGATCTATTGCATTGTAGGTTACCTTCCTGCATTGTAATAGCTATAAAAAGTTTGTGATACTATCGGTTTTACATCTTTGGGCACATCCAGTGTCTTTTTGTGAAAAAAAAAGTTAATAAAGTTCACCAAACACTCCACTTTACAGTTGTGTAGGCCACATTAGCTCATATTAAAGTCTTGTCCACACTTTATAAAATTAGTGTTTCTTATACCTGCTAGCAGCTGTTCAGGAATAAGCACACTAAGCCCTTAGTACTTTTCTGCCTATCTTTATCAGTCTACCAAGATGAAGAAGGCAGGGAGTAAGGCACGTGGTCGTGGGCGTGGAGTTTCTGCAGGGAGAGGACGTGGGGATTCTGTGCCTGCTGCGGGCACCTGTGACTCAGCATCCCCCAGTCTTACCAGGGAACAGTCCTTTATGCGCAGCTTTGTAGGAGCTCGCCGTACTCCACTGCTGCGGGACGAACAAATTGAAGCCGTTGTCGGATGGATGGCAGCTAACGTATCGACTTCAATTAGCTCCAGATTCTGTCAGGTCCAGAGCACTGAAGAGCACCCATCTGTCTCTTCACCACCCGCCAAATTGCCCAGGCAGTCAGAGAGCCCTGGACAGGAGCCATCTCTACTTCTGTTCTCTGAATCTGTTGGCTTGGAAAGAGGGGGCCAGCCAAGCAGCATTCGAGAATTTGAAGAAGAGGTAGTATGCAGTGATGCACAACAGCTTTGTCTATCTGAATCTGAAGAGGCGGGTGGGCCAGTGCCTATGGTCAGCACACCTCAGTACGCATCTGATGATGAGACTCAGGTGCCACTTTCTGGTGCGTACTGTGCTGTCGAGACTACCCAGGAGAAGCAGTCGTTTGAAGAGGGTAGTGTAGATGATGAGGTCCTTGACCCATCATGGCGTGAGGTACAGGAAGGTGGTGGGAGCAGCTCTGAGGAAGAGATTCCCTGAATGGCCAAAAAAGGAGGGAGAGGGAGGCGGCAGACTCGGTTGCCTGTAGCCTCCACTTCGGCACACATTAGGAGCATGCCTCTTCCAAAACCCGAAACGGGCGCTCCCAAGACTTGCAGTGCCTGGTCCTTTTTTGACACAGTTGCAGATGACATTTTCTTTGTGAAATGCTTCCTGTGTAATCAGAAAGTGAAAAGAGGGAAAAGTGTCAGCAACCTCAATACCACAAATATGTGGAAACATGTGCGGACAAAGCACGTGGTGGAGTTACAAAGACACACTGAAGACCTAGGCCAACCTACATCGCCACCTACCACCTCTTCAGCTTGTGTTGTAGCCTCTTCCTCCAGCTCACACACAGCTGGTTTGCCTTCCTCACAGGATCGCCATGGAAGAACCTCTGGCACTGTTTTACTGAGACACAGTGTCATTCCACCCACAGCACCACGTTCCCTGTCATCCTCACACTCCCAGGCCAGTCTACAGCCATTGGCAGCACAGGCATGGGAGAAAAGGCGCCCATACTCGGCAAACCACCCCCGAGCACAGGCTCTGAATGCTGGCATTGCAAAACTACTGTCCCTTGAAATGCTCTCAATCAGGGTGGAGGAGACTGTCACCTTCCGTAACTTCATGGCATTGGCAGTCCCACAATACAACGTGCCCAGCCGCTTTTATTTCAGCAGGCAAGCCGTCCCTGCCCTGCAAAAGCATGTGGAGGGAAAAATTAAACATGCGCTACTAAACGCCGTCAGTAGCAAGGTCCACCTGACCACCGATGCGTGGACAAGTAACCATGGACAGGGACGATATCTTTCCCTCACTGCCCATTGGGTATATTTTGTGGAGCCGGGTACAGATCTTGAGAGTGGCGCTGTACGTGTTCTGCCAACTCCAAGGATTGCAGGAATCCAGTCTGTACACATTGACTCCTCATACTCCAGTGCCTCTGAATCAGCGCTGCAGGAGCCGTCACAGTCTACCTCCACATGGACCCGTGAACCTGTTACGACCGATATGAGCACAGCCATGGTCAAACGTCAACAGGCCATATTGAAATTAATTTCTTTGGGGAATCAAAGCCACACAGCGCAGGAGCTCTGGAATGCCATCAAGCAGGAGAGTGACGTGTGGTTTGTGCCAGCGAATCTCCAGCCAGGCATGGTAGTGTGTGACAATGGCCAAAATCTGGTGGCAGCTCTGGGCCTAGGCAACCTCACTCACATCCCATGTCTGGCACATGTGCTCAACTTGGTCATGCAGAGTTTTTTGAGGAACTATCTGTATCTTGATGCACTGCTGCACAAGGTCTGCATAGAGTGCGCTCACTTGCGGCGTTCCAGCATGGCAAGATCGCGCATTGCAGCTCTGCAGTGCCGATTCCGCCTTCCGGAACATCGCATCACATGTGACCTACCCATCAGGTGGAATTCAATGTTACATATGTTGGAGAGGTTGTGTGAGCAGCAGGCAGCAGTAATGGAGTACCAGCTGCATCAGGCACAAACAAGTCGCACTGCGTGCCGTTCACACTTCACCACCACTGAGCGGGCCTCTATGAAGGACATCTGCCACGTTTTGCGTGCCTTCGATGATTCCACGCGGATGGCGAGTGAAGATGATGCACTAGTCAGCATGATTATCCCCCTTATCTGCCTGCTTGAAAAAACACTGCAAGCACTAAGGGAGGAGGTTGTGGAAGAGGTGGAGGATGAGGAGTCACAAATGCCATCTGCTTCTGGACAGTCTACGCAACGTGGTTCCTCACAAAGGCCTAGGCAGGGGACACTTTGTGAGGAGGATAAGGAGGAGTCAATGGAGGAGGAAGACATCTGTCCAGAGGAGGGAGGCACACAATGCTCTAGTAGTCAGTATGTAGAGCGAGGGTGGGGTGATGCAGAGCAGGCAGAGATGACGCCTCAAGCAGGGGACAGCGTTTTTTGGCCAGTTGGCAGTCTGCAGCACATGGTTGATTTCATGCTGCAGTGCCTGAGAAACGACTGCCGCATCGCCCACATTCTCAACACAGCTGATTATTGGGTGTACACCCTCCTAGATCCTTGCTACCGGGACAACTTACAAAGCCTCATAACACCGTTGAACCGGGAGTGAAATATGCGGGAGTACCAAGACACACTGGTGCATTCCATCATGTTCTCCATTCCACCCGAGAGGAGTGCTGCTAGTGCTTTACAAAGCAGCCTAGTGTGTCGAGGCAGTGGAGGAAGCTCTGCACAAAGAGGGAGCAGAAGCAGCGCCTCAGGACAAGGCAAGACCAGTATGGCCCAAATGTGGCAAAGTTTTGTGTCCTCGCCACAAATGTCTACACCATTACTGTCGGCTCCAGTCAGCAGGAGGCAACGTTTCCGTCAGATGGTGACAGACTACATGTCTTGCCCTCTCAGTGTTCTCCCACACGGCTCTTCCCCCTTCAAGTTTTGGGTCTCTAAGCTGGATACATGGCCAGAGCTTAGCCAGTATGCATTGGAGGTGCTGGCTTGCCCTGCTGCTAGTGTATTATTGGAACGCGTCATTAGTGCCGCAGGTGGTGTACTAACAGACCGTCGCATGCGACTAGCCTCCGATAACGTTGACCGGCTTACTTTTCTGAAAATGAACAAGGCCTGGATCTTGCAGGAATTTGCCAGTCCTCTTCCAGATTAAATAATTGGTTGGCAACAGTATCCAGGTCTCCTGTTGTGTTCATGTTTCTACCACCTGAACTGTAATCCCTGGGCTCCAACATCGCCAGTTGCTGCTCAGAAGTGCCGTCTGCACAGTCAACACTTGCTCCTGTGTTATTGGGGTTCAGTAATGTCAGCTGATCCCCTGCTGTGTGTCTGGCAATTTCTCCTGCTCCGACCACACTCACACTACTACAGATATTAAACTTGCTCCAATTAGGCCTCTGGCTACACTCTGTTTCTCCTGTAATCCCTGGGCTCCAACACCGACAGTTGCTGCTCAGAAGTGCCGTCTGCACAGTCAACACTTGCTCCTGTGTTATTGGGGTTCAGTAACGTCAGCTGATCCCCTGCTGTGTGTCCAGCAATTTCTCCTGCTCTGACCACACTCACACTACTTCAGATATTAAACTTGCTCCAATTAGGCCTCTGGCTACACTCTGTTTCTCCTGTAATCCCTGGGCTCCAACATCGCCAGTTGCTGCTCAGAAGTGCCGTCTGCACAGTCAACACTTGCTTCTGTGTTATTGGGGTTCAGTAACGTCAGCTGATCCCCTGCTGTGTGTCCGGCAATTTCTCCTGCTCCGACCACACACACACACTACTACAGATATTAAACTTGCTCCAATTAGGCCCCCGGCTACACTCTGTTTCTCCTGTAATCCCTGGGCTCCAACACTGTCAGTTGCTGCTCAGAAGTTTCTTCTGCACAGTCAACACTTGCTCCTGTGTTATTGGGGTTCAGTAACGTCAGCTGATCCCCTGCTGTGTGTCCGGCAATTTCTCCTGCTCCGACCACACTCACACTACTACAGATATTAAACTTGCTCCAATTAGGCCTCTGGCTACACTCTGTTTCTCCTGTAATCCCTGGGCTCCAACACCGCCAGTTGCTGCCCAGAAGTGCCGTCTGCACAGTCAACACTTGCTCCTGTGTTATTGGGGTTCAGTAACATCAGCTGATCCCCTGCTGTGTGTCTGGCAATTTCTCCTGTTCCGACCACACTCACACTACTACAGATATTAAATTTACTCCAATTAGGCCTCTGGCTACACTCTGTTTCTCCTGTAATCCCTGGGCTCCAACACCGCCAGTTGCTGCTCAGAAGTGCCGTCTGCACAGTCAACACTTGCTCCTGTGTTATTGGGGTTCAGTAATGTCAGCTGATCCCCTGCTGTGTGTCCAGCAATTTCTCCTGCTCTGACCACACTCACACTACTTCAGATATTAAACTTGCTCCAATTAGGCCTCTGGCTACACTCTGTTTCTCCTGTAATCCCTGGGCTCCAACACCGCCAGTTGCTGCTCAGAAGTGCCGTTTGAACAGTCAACACTTGCTCCTGTGTTATTGGGGTTCAGTAACGTCAGTTGATCCCCTGCTGTGTGTCCGGCAATTTCTCCTGCTCCGACCACACTCACACTACTACAGATATTAAATTTGCTCCAATTAGGCCTCTGGCTACACTCTGTTTCTCCTGTAATCCCTGGGCTCCAACACCACCAGTTGCTGCTCAGAAGTGTCTTTGGCACAGGTACTCCCTACTCCCCAGCCTGTTTCCAGCATGCCAGCTGTTTCCGGGTGGTGTCAATGTCACTTTGCCTCCAATACGTTGTCCTGTCGTGTTGCGGTCGGGTTAGCCAACTCTATGGTGCCTGCAGTTTAGGTGCTTCCTATGTGGGCTGCGGGATCTGGCAATGAAGGCTGGTTCCGTAGTGCCAATAGGACAAGCTCCCCCTGTAGGACTGTGGGTTTCGGTAACTCCGGCCGGCTCGCGGCCTTGCAACTTTTTTTCATGTGTACCTTCTGCTGCCTATCTGAGTTCCAGTACCATTAGCTGGTTCTTTGAAAGTCAATCTTGAATATGTCCCCCTGGGTTCCAGAAACGTCAGCTGGTTCCAGGCAGAGCCTTGGGCTTAGGTGCCTCCTTCTCGGTATCCGAGTTCCACCAACGTCTGCTGGTCCTTGGTAGTGCTTTCTGGCACAGGTACCTCCTGCTTAGTAACTGGGTTCCAGTACCATCAGCTGGTCCTCGGTAGTTCCATTGGCTCTTGTACCTTCAGCTACCCATCCAGGTTCCAGTACCGTCAACTGGTTCTCAGCAGTTCCTCAACCTTTTTGTACCTTCTGCTACGTTTCCAAGTTCAAGCTTTTTGAAATGGTTTTTGGTAGTCACTCTGGATCTCCATGACGATGACCCTAAAGACGACGAACCTGAAGACCACCCCGAAGAAGACGACGACCTCGAAAACGACGACCCTGGAGACGACGACCCTGAAGACCGCCCCAAAGAAGACGACGACCCCGGAGACAACAACCCTGAAGACCACCCCGAAGCAGACCAAGAAGATGACCCTGAAGAAGATGACCAAGAGGACAAAGAACAAGAAGACAACCACCAAGATACAGAAGAACAAGAGACAGAAGACCAAGAAGCAGAAGAACAAGAAGCTGCAGAACAAAAAGCAGAAGAACATTAAGCATAAGACTAAAAATCAGAGCAAAATATATTATCTAAATTATAAGCGGAAGAAGACTAAGCAGTGTATGGAGGTGAGTCCGTTCCTCCTCGTGGTGCCCCTGGAAAATACCTGCTGCTGCAGGCAAAACTGAACGCGGACAAATCCTGTTGTAAATCTTTTGTGACAGGTAGAATGGAAGGTGTAATCTTCAAACTTTTAAAGTATAGATAACAACTACAGGAATGCCTGTCACAAATAAGAATATGATGACGAAGAAGAATATGAAGAAGATGAAGAAGTAGAATATGAAGAAGAATAATAGTTGAATAAGAAGAATATGAAGAATGTAAAAAACAAGAATAATAGGAAGAAGGTGAAGAAGATGAATAAGGTGAAGAAGAAGTTGATGAAAAAGATGCTGCTGCTGAGGATGATGAAGGAGAAAGTGTGGGAGAAGTAAAAAAGAAGGTGAAGAGCATGGAAGTAGTGAAACATAAATATCTGACGAAATATGAAAAAGCTTAACATAGTCAATATCTTTGTAACTCCAAACGTCTTAAAAAAAAAATTAATTCCTGCTATTCCATTTGATTGGGCTAAACCTCTTTGCCTTTAATGTCTCCTCCACCTCCCCCAATACATTCTACATTATTCTTAGTTGTTTTCCTTCATTTAGAATTAACCTACAAGGAAAGTAAGGGTTTATTTTCATTCCGATATTTGTGTCCCATTGACTTGCATTGGTTTCCGGTATCGGAATCGGCGATATCCGATATTTTTGGGGTATCGGTGCGATCCAATCTGATCCGATATTTCCCGATATCGGAAGGTATCGCTCAACACTAGTTATGATTCATATGCTCTAAAAAAAGGCCAAGAAAGCAAAAATTCTTCCAGGGTATGAAAACTTTTGAGCACAACTGTATACATATACTAGCTATGAACCCATTCTATGCCCGGGTGGGGAGCATTTTTATTGTTATATGGTCTCCCATCCTGGTATGTGCTGCCCCCCTCCTATCTTGGTATGCATGCCCCCTCATCCCTATAATGGTATGCATGGTCCCCTCATCCCTATCCTGTATGCATAGCCCCCTCATCCCTATAATGGTATACATGGTACCCCTCATCCCTATCCTGGTATGCATGGCCCCCTCATCCCTACAGTGGAATGCATGGTACCCCTCATCTCTATCCTTTTATGCAATGTACCCCTCATCCCTATCCTGGTATGCAAGGCCCCCTCATCCCTATAATGGTATGTATGGTATCCCTCATCCCTATCCTGGTATGCATGGTACCCCTCATCCCTATCCTGGTATGTATGGCCCCCTCATCCATATCATGGTATGCATGGCCCCCTCATCCCTATAATGGTATGCATGGTACCCCTCATCCCTATCCTGGTATGCATGGCCCCCTCATCCCTATAATGGTATGCATGGTACCCCTCATCCCTATCCTGGTATGCATGGTACCCCTCATCCCTATAATAGTATGCATGGTACCCCTCATCCGTATCCTGGTATGCATGGCCCCCTCATCCGTATAATGGTATGCATGGCCCTCTCATCTCTATCCTGGTATGCATAGCCCCCTCATCCCTATTCTGATATGCATGGTACCCTGTTATGAATGGGTCGCCGAGGAAAAAAAAAACAACACAAGTTAAGTCTCAGAAAACCAGAGAGGTTGGTAACTATGCCCTGATTCTAACCACGCAACTAGCAGCAGTCGTGGAGCGTTCCTACGTTGGTCCTAGACGCCTCGTCACAACCAGAGAGCTACATAAGTCTAAAGCAGGAAAAGAGGAAAACTAACTGCCCCAGAACAGACCCTAAAGGAAAGACAGCCCCCCACATGTATTGACGGTGAAACAAGATGAAAACACACACAAAGGCTGGAAAATAGGCTGAGCAAACGATGAGGCCTGACTAACTAGAAAGGACAGGAAAGGAAAGACACTGTCTGCAATCTGCCAAAAACCCTACCAAAAATAATGTCCAACACAACTGATAGCAAAGTTAACCCTGAAGTCACTAGACTTCTCCCACTATATCAGCACTCTGAAATATTCTGAGACAGAGCAAAAAGAGGCCAATCTAATAAGGGACAAAAAAGGCAAATTGGCAAATACAGATAAATAAGAGAGGAAATTCAGCACAGCCCAGCCGGGCTGGCTGACCACACAAAAAACTGAATTGACCAACAAGAGCAAGTGTGAACATTAGCAAAAACAAACTTAACTTGAGAAGACTGGAACAGAGCTGAGTCCAAGACCTGAGAAGCAGGCTAATCACCAGCACCAGGATAGGGCGTCGGCTGTCTTATATCCAGTCTGATACTCCAGAGATCCAATCGTTATCTTCCTCATCAGGTGGCAGATCACTACCAATTAAACCAACCTCACTAACTCCTGTCACCACCAGAGGGAGAACGGAAGGAGAACTCTCAACTGGTGGAGCAGAAAATGAGCTCATAACAGTACCCCTCATCCCTATTCTTGTATGCATGGTCCCCTCACCTCCCCCCAATCCTGGTATGCATGGCACTCCATTCCTCATCCTGGTATACATGGTCCTCTCACCCCCCTATTCTGGTATACATGGAGCCGCTGATCCAGCAGTCATGTAATGTTAGCCCCCTCTACCTCACATCTGGGGGCAGCGCTGCCCGGGAACCATACAATGCAGGCAGCACAGCGGTGGGCCCTGCCACGTTTCCTGTCTCGCAGTCTGGCCAGACAGTCCCAGGTCTGCTGCTCACAATGAGTAAGGAGGAGGATGTGGAGCAGCTCCCCTCCCCCTCCCCTGTGTGCAGTGGTGACACAGGCCCTGCGCACATTCTACCAGACAGGCCGCGAGCACTCGTGCTCCGGAGCCTGGCACTGCGCCACCCCCAGACCCCCGGCAACTGACAGAAACCATGACAGGTCAGTGTAGACACTTGTGCATGTCTCCGATGCCAGTGGGGTCGGAGCATCGCTTCCGGCGCCGGTTAGTGAGATGTGCGGTCACTGACGTCATTTGGAGAGTTCCCCGTGACCCACACCACCATGATGGCGCCAGAGGTGATTCTATAATATAATGCTTGGAGCGTCACTCTGTACTGCGCAGGCGAGTTGCGCTTGCGCAGTCTATAAAGGCTTCAGACAGAGTGACGCTTAGCCCGTTATATTATAGATATATACACTGCTCAAAAAAATAAAGGGAACATTTAAACAGCAGAATATAACTCCAAGTAAATCAAACTTCTGTGAAATCAAACTGTCCACTTAGGAAGCAACACTGATTGACAATCAATTTCACATGCTGTTGCGCAAATAGAATAGATAACAGATAGAAATTATTAGCAATTATCAAGACGCCCTCAATAAAGGAGTGGTTCTGCAGGTGGGGACCACAGACCACATCTCAGTACCAATGCTTTCTGGCTGATGTTTTGGTCACTTTTGAATGTTGGTTGTGTTTTCACACTCGTGGTAGCATGAGACAGACCCTACAACCCACACAAGTGGCTCATGTAGTGCAGCTCATCCAGGATGGCACATCAATGTGAGCTGTGGCAAGAAGGTTTGCTGTGTCTGTCAGTATACACTAGTCCAGAGGCTGGAGGCGCTACCAGGAGATAGGCCAGTACACCAGGAGACGTGGAGGGGGCCGTAGGAGGGCAACAACCCAGAAGCAGGACCGCTACCTCCGCTTTTGTGCAAGGAGGAACAAGAGGAGCACTGCCAGAACCCTGCAAAATGACCTCCAGCAGGCCACAAATGTACATGTGTCTGCAAAAATTGTTAGAAACCGACTCCCTGAGGATAGTCTTTGGGCCCGACATCAACAGATGGGAGTTGTGCTCACGGCCCATCACCGTGCAGAACGCTTAGCATTAGCCACAGAACACCAAGATTGGCAAATTCGCCACTGGCGCCCTGTGCTCTTCACAGATGAAAGCAGGTTCACACTGAGCACATGCGACAGACGTGACAGAGTCTGGAGATGCCGTGGAGAGCGATCTGCTGCCTGCAACATCCTTCAGCATGACCGGTTTGGCAGTGGGTCAATAATGGTGTGGGGTGGCATTTCTTTGGAGGGCCGCACGGTGTTGGACTGTAAGCACAACCTCCATCTGTGGACATCGGGCCCGCAGACCATCCTCATGGAGTCGGTTTCTAACCGTTTGTGCAGACACATGCATATTTGTGGCCTGCTGGAGGGCACTGGCAGTGCTCCTCCTGTTCCTCCTTGTCCAAGGCGGAGGTAGGGGTCCTGCTGCTGGGTTGTTGCCCTCCTACCTCCTACGGCCCCCTTCATGTCTCCTGGTGTACTGGCCTATCTCCTGGTAGCACCTCCAGCCTCTGGACACAACGCTGACTGACACAGCAAACCTTGCCACAGCTCGCATTAATATGCCATCCTGGAGGAGCTGCACTACCTGAGCCACTTGTGTGGGTTGTAGAGTCCGTCTCATGCTACCACGAGTGTGAAAGCACAACCAACATTCAAAAGTGACCAAAAAATCAGCCAGAAAGCATTGGTACTGAGATGTGGTCTGTGGTCCCACCTGCAGAACCACTCCTTTATTGAGGGTGTCTTGATAATTGCTAATAATTTCCATCTGTGGTCTCTTCCATTTGCACAACAGCATGTGACCTGTTGAAGCGTATTGAGCACGAAACGGCTGTTGTCCGTCTTCCAGCACATTGGTCCCGTGCCTATGCCGATGCCTTGTGTATGTGAAATAAAGTGATTTGATTCACATGAACGGTGAGTGCCATCCTATTTTTTCTTTCTCTTCACAATGAAATGTTCTGTTTTTTAAACATGGGATTGAGCACCCGTTCCAAGTGGGATTAAGGTGTTTTTTTAATAATGTGAAAAATATATGTGTAGACATCCAGGGTATTTTTCCACACAACGGTGCCGGATATCTATTTTCTCAATTTGTGGACAGATAAATATATATATATCTTGTGGTAGTTCAACTCACGTGGCGGTATACGGAGGTAGAAAATGGGAACACGGTCTCTTTAAATCCTTGGTTTATTTTAAGGCAGCATAAACCAACACATGGGGAAAATAAACTCAGCCTTTCTGGCTAAAACAGGAAAAACAACAAAGAAAACAAAACACTGCAACACAGTCCATACGCTGCGGGTGGCACCCCGCTCTGGAGCAATACAGGTTCAGTCTGTGCTCGACAAGCCTCAAAGACACTGGAGACTCCGCTCTCCAGGCTAGCTAATTGCAGACTGCCAGTAGAGCCCATTTACTTAAACCATAGACCATGTGATTTTTCCCATCTTGTGATTGATCACATGACCATGACATCACACAGGTCCTGACTGCTCTGCCAGTGGAGATAAAGTGGACCTTCTCCCTCCCACTCTATGAAGGTGGGTCGCCCTCCCAGGGCTGTGGGGTACTCGGTACCGGGCCGGTGTCAGGGGGATGTGTCACAGCAGTGGTGACCCGGACCGTGGCCCTTGGCGCCCAAGTAATGGGGGAGTTTGGAATGTAGTTAAGTGGAATGGAGTAGTTCGTGACGCCACCTGTGGTGCTCGGCAAGGGAGATGTTAAGCCGACGCTGCAGACAGATCCGCTGGGACTGATGGTATGGTGCAGCAAAGATGTAGTAGCTCCCCACAGGTGAAGCTATAGTCCCAGGGCAGTGTAGATGTGGTTGGCACGGGGATGTAGCAGTGCCGGAAAGGTAGGAAGCAGACAAGACACACCGGGGTGCAATTTCTGTACCTTTACTTGATAACTGCAGTCCAGGGTCCTAATTACAGATGGTAATGGAGCAGGCTAGCCTGGAAGCAACTCAGGGATTCTCTCTCAGCAGACGGGCTGTGCAGTCTCCTTCCTAGCGCTTGTTTGAATGAAGTACTCCAGTACTAAGTTACTCTGAAGTTCCTCCTGTCAGATGTTCCCAAGAACCTTACTTGCACGGCAGACAGCTGTAGCCTCTCTCGGGGACTCCTCTCTATCTGAATCCTGGCTCTCTATCCAAGCTGCTGTTGTGCCTCAAGTCTTAGATGGGAGTAGGGCATTTACAGCCTCCTACTCCTCTGGTATCTGCTGTAGGACCTTTAGTATCCGTACAGCCGTGGAGCCCAGACTCCAGTTCGTGCGCTCTCAAGCTGAGAGAGCTCTCCTTCCTAGCTCAACCTCCTACTTCTCTCCACACCTGCACACTTCACCCTCCGCAGACTAACTGACCACTCCTTCCTCTTTGCCCTCAGAGGGCACCCCTCCCCTTAATCCTGGTTCAGAGTTCCCCCTGCTGGTCTGGAGTGGAACTGTGTTGCATGTATGGATTGACTGCGAGAGAGACCCATCATTGCCTCCAAGTCTGGCATTACCCTCCCCTGGAGGAAGGCTAAGCCACTGTGGCGACCATACTCCTGGGGGCGCCACAAAGGTCCACATAAAACCAGCCCTTTATGCAACTTTAACTTAACCCTCGCAACACGTAGTGTGCTGGAGGAAAATACTCTGGTTTCATATCACTGATGCCATTAAGCACAGTGACACCCTATTACCTTGCCAGTGACTTTGTTACAATATACTGTATATTGCAACGAGTAGTGCTAGAGTTATCAAGGAGTTTGCAGTGACTGTATCGATTGTATATACAGTACATATATTTAAAGTGTTGGAATTAGAGGTATATATACCATATGCTCACTGTTAGTTTCCCGATAACTGGTCTATTAGTGGAAACAGCCTTCAGCCTCCTCTGTTAATCGTCGATCAATCGTATAATTGTCTGGATGATAGGGGGTAGCAGAGAGCTGTTTGACATAAAGATCACAGCTGGTGGATTTGTGTGATCTTCTCGGCATCTTTTACACCCCCAATAAATATGATTGGCCCCCACCAGCCACCTTTTAGTATAATTTGCCTCCACCAGCCGCCACTCAGTATAATTGCCCCCAGCAGAACCCCACCCAGTATGATTGGTCCCCAGAAGTCCCACAATTAATATAATAGCTCCTGCAGATCCCTGCTCAGTGCAATGACCCACTCAGTATTATTGGCCTCCACCAGCCTCCTATTCATTATGATAGACCCCTACCTGCTCCAATAGTATGATTGGCCCCGACCAACCCTACATTCAGTACGGCTGGCCTCCACCAGCCCCCCATTTATTATGATTGTCCCCCACCAGGCTCCTATTCAGTATGATTGGCCCCCACCAGCCTCTAGTCACTAAGATTTACTCCCACGAGTACCCATTCATAGTGATTGGTCCACAACAGCCACCCATTCAGTATGATGGCGCCTACAATTAATGACATTTAAAAAAGAAAAAAATACTCACCTCTCCCTGTTCCTTGGGTGTGCTGCTACAGTATATGGAATGTGAGTGCTGAGGCCTCCACACAGCAGATGCGATCTACTGACGTCATGGTGCCTGCAGTGCATGGAGTCTCGGACTCAAGAGCAGGCTTCGGCTCCCTGATCGAGTTTTCAATTCAATGTTGACTCACTCGGCTGCTTGCAAAGGTAGACACCAGAATCACTTCTTGTGTAAATCACCTGCTAGATTATTATAGCACAGAACAAACCATGGCAGGGTTTAACAAAATAAACATGGCCTTTCTGGCAATACAAAAGAAAGTATCAAAGACCTTATGTCGGTGGTGAAACAACCATATATATATACAGTATATATACATATATATATATATATATATACAACAATAAGCATCACTGAAAAGGAATAAAAAGTGCAGTTTACTAGTGTGAAGTGCTACTTAGTGGAAGAGGTTCATCAGTAGAAGATATATTAAATAAGTAGTGTTTTAACATAGGAGAGCTCTATATCAGTAGGCTTGAGAAGATACAGGGGTTAAGTTATGTAAGTGCGCAATATTCTAGGCTTAGATAACAATATTATACCCACAAGATACAAACACTACTGACATAGGTCCTGTAATGTGATCATATCCTTATAGCTGTATCCCAGTGTTTATTAATACACACCCTGGAGGGAGGCACAGCCTGCTATAGGGACCGCAGCACCATCCCTTACCCAGCAGAATTAGCTGCATGGATCAAAACATCACTGTTTACCCAGGTAATGAAATCATGTGTATTAGCATTGTATTAATAAACACTGGGCTACAGCAGTAAGGATATGGTCACATTACAGGACCTATGTCAGTAGTGTTTGTATCTCGTGTGTATAATATTGTTATCTAAGCCTAAAATGTTGTGTACTTACATAACTTAACCCCTGTATCTTCTCAAGCCTACTGATATAGAGCTCTCCTATGTTAAAACACTACTTATTTAATATACAGCATGGGCCATGTATCTCTCTACAACTAAATAAAATGGGATTGGTTGGTGATATCAACTTCCTGTTTGTGGCACATTAGTATATAGGAAGGGAAAAACTTTTCAAGATGGTTGGTGACCATGGTGGCCATTTTGAAGTCGGACATTTTGGATCCAACTTTATAAATGGCCTACCCAGGTCTATCCATATAAATGGCCCACCCTGTACTGTATTTTCTACTGATGAACTTCTTCCAATAAGTAGCACTTCACACTAGTAAACTGCACTTTTTATTACTTGTCAGTGATATTTATTGTTGCGCATTCATATATATATTTTTAGTGGTTGTTTAACCAGTTTACATATACTTCTGGTCCCCTCATTTCTTTATTGCTATTATACTGTGCATCTCCCTCCCTTTTTTGAGGTTTAAAGCCCTGTCTTTTTTTAAATGATCTTATCATTGTCTTTTAATTACTATAAATAAATATTTAATTTTAAATTTAATATTTGTGAGTTGGTATCACTTTATCAAAGCTTGCTAAAAAAAAAAAATTGTGCAATTTTCCAAGACCCGTAGCGTCTCCATTTTTCGTAATCTGGGGTCGGGTGGGGCTTATTTCTTGCGTGCTGGGCTGATGTTTTTAATGATACCATTTTGGTGCAGATACGTTCTTTTGATCGCCCGCTATTACATTTTAATGCAATGTCTTGGCGACCAAGAAAACGTAATTCTGACGTTTTGAATTTTTTTCTTGCTACGTCGTTTAGCGATCGGGTGATTCTGAAGGCAGCGATACCTAATATGTGTTTGTGGGATTTTTTTTACTGTTTTATTTTGATTGGGGCGAAAGGGGGGTGATTTGAACTTTTAGGTTTTTCTTATTTTTTTTATTTTTAAACATTTTATTTTTTACTTTTGGCATGCTTCAATAGCCTCCATAGCAGGCTTGAAGCATGCACAACCCAATTGGCTCAGCTACATATGGGCGATGAGCCCAGTGGTCAGCGCCCAAAGCCATCTGCCTGGAACAATGATAGAGGTCTCTATGAGACCTGTGGTTGTCCAGGCAACGTGACGCCGACCCCCAATCACGTGACGGGGTCGGTGATGAGCTCACTGGCGGCCGGAAGTGCTATTTAAATGCCCGCTGTCAGCTTTGACAGCAGGATTTAACTAGACTGCGATTCCGCTCGCGCCTATTGCGGGCACATGTCAGCTGTTCATAACTGCTGACATGTCGCAGCTTTGAGGTGGGCTCACCGCCGGAGCCCACCTCAAAGCGGGGGACCTTACCAATGACGTACTATTACTTCATTGGTAAGGAAGGGGTTAACCCTTCTATATTAATTTCTCCCTTTTGTAAATGGTATAATCTTTCGCCACAGGGTCAGTTGGGGTCCACAAAGGAGCTACTGTCTCATGGGTCTAGTACCCATAAGGGGGCTTCCTGCCTGCTTCGCCCATCCATCCTCAGTGTGGACACCCACTTCTCCCGTCAGCAGTGGTTATCTGGGGTCTATGATACACTATGGAAGGTTCAGCTTTAGATTCTTTTTTTATATATACATTATTCAATAGCTTAGGTAATACATATACAGTATCAGCGCTTTTACGGCTACATAGAGCAATAAACAAAACAATAAAATCGGCATGAAAATCTGTACAATACCAGAAATCCATCAGTTTTTCCTTCCGGTGGCTGCTGGTGTAATTACATTGCTGCTGTATTTGCTGATGCAAGTGGTAACCACTCCCACCTTCCTTTGATGCATCAGCTGACTGTCAGTGTTAGAGTTCATGCTACAGCGACCGAACTGGAGGAAGGAGCTTGCTGGGAGCGGTGGTGCCTCAGCTGTTTATGGTGTATCTGGTGTCGTGATCCTGCTTTGCGGTGCTTTAGAGCAGAAAGCTAAGTGTTGTATTTTTGTTACTCAGTTCCATTTGCTGTCTGTCTATCCTTACCTTTTGTTATCTCAGTACAGCGCTAGAACCACTGTCCGCACTTGCCAATTCCCTACTTAGGGATAGGTGCAGGGCAAGCGAGGGCTAAGGTATCCTGCTCAGCGACCTTTGAAAGAAGCCGTATTGGGCCGTCAGGATAGACTAGGGCACAGCCTTAGGAGAGTGCAGCAGGTGTCCATTCCCTGTTCTTTATCGCAGGGCCCACCGTTGTAAATGTGTCCATGGTGTTCCCTTGTTTGTTTTTGTTGTTTGGTGACCGACCAATCATTGGGTCGTGTTGCACTGGTCAGTCACTTCGTGACATTAACACCGACCTTCCATTTTTTCTGGTGAGCCGTGGCCCAGATGCAGGCTGTTGCTCAACTGCTCCAGACCCTCACCGATGAGCTTAAGGTGTTGCCTGGTGAGGTGATGCAGCAACTGCAGCATTTGACGGAGATATGGGCGTCAGCTCAGTTGCAGGCTCTGCCAGAACCCAAAATCTCTCTCCCTGACCAGTTCTCTGGAGGGAGAGATGCATTTTTAGTTTTTAAGGAGGCCTGCAAGCTATACTTCCCTCTGCCCTCGTTTATCAGGGAGTGAGGAACAACGGGTAGGAATCATCATATCCCTTCTTAAGGGTGATTCCCAATCCTGGGCCTTCTCCCTGCCGGCCGATTCACCATCTCTACGGTCAGTGAACGAGTTTTTCGCGGCTTTGGCACTGGTGTATGGGGATCCAGATGGCGTCTCTCTGGTGGAATCCCGGCTCCGTAAAATCAAGCAGGGGGGCTGGCCAGCTGAGGAGTACTGCTCAGAGTTCAGGAGGTAAGCCACTGACATGCAGTGGAATGACCCTGCCCTTAGGAGCCACTTTAATCAGGGTCTGTCCACTTGGTTGCAGGATACTCTGGTGCAGTACGCCTCCCCCAGGTCATTTGAGGCCGCCATGTCCCTTGCCATCCGGGTTGATAGATGCTTGAGGGAGAGGCATGCACCAAATGTGCCCCCTGTAGTCCTTGCTAGGGAGGAGGACACACCGGTGCTGACAGATGAACTGATGCAGGTGGGAGGAGTTAGTTCCCAAACGGTGTCGCCTGCGGTTCGTCGTGGTGTGGGGGCATGTTTTTACTGTGGGCAGATTGGTCATTTCATCAGTGTCTACCCAGCTCATGCCAAAATATCTGTACCATCTAAGAAGCTGCGTCCCCCTGGTCGTGTGGAGGGAGGTGACCAGGGACTGTATATTTCCTCCACTTTTTCTCCTCAGTGTACCTTACCTGCTGAAGTGGTGGTTGGCGGGGTAACTGAGAGTATACCGGTGCTTGTGGGCAGGAGAGCAGGTGTCAATCTGGTGGATGCTCACTTTGTCCAGACTCATGGCCTGAGGTGTGGGATGCTTACCAAACCCCGAAGCATCCAGGCCATTGACTCTGTTCCACTTAGTCAGAGGAGGTTGACCCATTTCGTGGATAATATATCTCTGTGTATAAGGGCTCATCATAAAGAGTCCCTGTCATGCTGCATCTTGGGGGAATGCCATCACCTATCGTTTTAGGCCTCCCTTGGTTAAAAAGACACAACCCGGTCATAGATTGGTGGTCCAGGGAAGTTGTCAGTTGGGATCAGTTGTGAGAGGGCTGCTGCCCAGGGGCTACTGTCTCTGCCGTCATTCTACAACCGTCCCCTTCTTCTCCAGTGGGGGCAGCAGAGGTGCTGCCAGGGAGTAGGGGCAAGTCTCAACCCTCACGACAAGCTAACCCTGAGTTTCAGATTCCTCTTAGGAGGATGGGTCAGAGGAGGGTGGTGGTTCCTTCTGTGCACTGTGGGAGTGTGAGTGTGATGACACAGGGGGACGCCTCTGGTGTCGGTTCTGTAGAGAGTTCACCATCTTGTGGCAAACGTGTGCATGGCAATAAACGTTCAGGTCCGGACCTGTGTGTAAATGAGTATGTATGGGTGTTCACCAAAAACATCCGGTGGAAGTGTGCTGCTGGGACCTGGAGTTCTCAGGTGATCGGGCCGTATCGGGTGTCGGCGCCTCCGGAGCATACATTGTCACTTCCATCAGTCCGCATTTGCCATACACCTGAGAGTCAGGTGACTGCCGAGGTGAACTCTGGTGGATCGAGGCATCCTCACCATAGGTTGCTTTCAGGTGAGGTCCAGTGTTGATGGTGCAGAGGCCCCTCATTGAGGGAGAGGTACTGTCACGATCCATTATTGGATCCATGGCAGATCTGGATTCTCACATTAAAACTTTTTTCCTTTCAGGCCATCGGGGGTTAGTATCTGTTTTCCACCCTGGTGGCCGCTGGTGTAATTGGGCTGCCCCTCACACCCAGGGCAGCGGGGTACTCGGTACCGGGCCGGTGTCAGGGGGAAAATATCACGGCAGCTGCGACCCGGACCATAGCCCTGGGCGCCCAATATCAATGGCGGTGATGTTTGTAATATAGTTTATATGGAAAGTTCGTGACGCCACCTGTGGTGCTCGGCAAGTGTGATGTTAGGCCGACGCTGTGGGCAGATCCTCTGGGACTGATGGTGTGGTGCAGTAAAGATGGTAAAGCTCCCCACAGGCAGAGCTGTAGTCCCAGGGCAGTGTAGATGAAGTAATGGCGGGGAGGCGTAGATGATGTAGGTGCAGGTACTCAGGTGTAACGGTGCGGAATAACTGGAGGACACCAGTGTGTGTGGTTCCAAGACTTTACTCACTGTTTGAAGTTCACACACACGCCCGCCTCCATACTGTGTTCTCCAGGTCAGGGCTCCAGCCAACCTCCAGGCCAGATAGGATTCTCCCTTCCACACTCCGCCAATATGTACCTTTACTGAACGACTCCTCCAATGCGCCTTTAGGTGCGAAGCACTCCAGTACTTAGTTACCCTGGAATTCCTCTCTCTAGGTGTTCCTAGTCTCTACGTGTATGACAGACAGCTGTAGCCTGCTTCGGGGACTCCTCTCTGTGTCCCGGCTCTCTATTCAATTGCTGTTGTGTCTCAAGTCTATGATGGGAGCAAGGCGTTAGCGGCTCACTACTCCACCGGTGTCTGTTGCTGGACATAAAGATCCGATCAACCTCGGGGACCGGGCCCCGGCCTTTGCGCTCTGGACTGGAAGGGTTCTCTATCTTTCTTCAACCAGCTTCCCACTGTCCTTCTATTCTCCTTTGTTCCAATCTGTACTATCTTTCTCTTATGGAAGGTTAGGTTATCAATCTTATCAGTCTCTTTCTCTGTCTTTCTCGTGCCAGCAGCCCAGATCACTGGGACCTGCTGCAGCACATCCCTCAGACACCCATCTTCTCTCTTCTCTCTCACTAACCAACTAACCACTAACTCTCACTCTTCCCACTCTTTTGTATCATCTCACTCCACCCGCCTCCCAGCACATTTCATGTTATGAAGCAGGGTTCCACGAGGGGTGCTCTGCTAACCCCCAGCCTGAAGCTGTTAGGTGGCCCCCACTGAACTATCCTGTGTGTGGAATGCAGGTGTGGAGTGTGGTCAGGAGTTCCCATCTTACCTGGATGGTGAGGCACCACACCTTAGGAGAAGGTGCAGTACCTCTGTGGCGACTGAAGCCTCAGTGGCGCCACATAATTATGGGTCGCCCTCCCATGCTGTGGGGTACTCGGTACTGGGCCGGTGTCAGCGGGATGTGTCACAGCAGCGGTGATCCGAACCGTGGTCCCGGGCGCCCAAGCAATGGGGGAATGTAAATGGTGGAATGTAGTTAATGGAATAGTTTGAGGACACTGGGGCTTGTAGTTCCAAAGCTTTACTCACAGTCCATTGTACACACACAGGTGCCTGCCTCCAGGCCGTGTCCTCCGGGTCAGAGACTCAATCAACCTCCAGGCAAGTTAGGATTCTCCCCTCCAACACTCCGCCAACATGTACCTTTCTGAACGACTCCTCTATAGCGCCATAAAGTGTGAAGATCTCCAAGTACTGAGTTACACTGGAGTTCCTCCTGACTGATGTTCCCAAGAACTCTACTTGTACGGCAGACAGCTGTAGCCTGCTTCGGGGGACTCCCTTCTCCTGAGTCCCGGCTCTCTATCCAATTGCTGTTGTGCACCAAGTCTTAGATGGGAGTAGTGCATTTACAGCCAACTACTCCACCGGTGTCTGCTGCACAACCATAAGTGTCCATACAAACTCGGGGACCGGGCCCCGGCCTTGCGCTGAGAACCTATAGGCAGGGTTCCTCTTCTAACCCACGTCCTCTCTGTTCTCTCTACTCCTTCGTTCCATACTTGTCTTTCTTTCTTATGGAACCTTAGGTTTCAGTTCTACGTCTTTCTCCTTCTTTTCCTTTCCCGTGCCAGCTGGCTCAGATCACTGAGGCAGCTGCAGCACTCCATCCTCCATCCCTTCTTCCAGGGATCCTCACTCCTCTCTGAGTGACTTCCTACCCGACTGACCTTCTGTCAGACTGACCCTGTCATCCTACACTTTCCCACTCTTTTATGTATCTTAACTCCACCCACCTCCCAGCATGTCCAATGTTCCGAGCAGGGAACCACCAAAGGTGCTCTGCTACCCTCTGAGCAAGGAGTCGCAATGTGGTCGTGCAGAACTACCCTGTTGCGTGGGGTGCGAGTGTTGGAGTGTGGAAAGGAGTTCCCACCTTACCCGGATGGTGGGGCACTACACCTTAGGAGAAGGTGCAGTATCTCTGTGGCGACTGAGCCTCAGGGGCGCCACAATTACATTGCTGCTGAATTTGCTGATCCACTCACACCATCCTTTAAAAGGTCACCTGATGCATCAGCTGACCGTCGGTGTTAGAGTTCATGCTACAGTGACCGAACTGGAGGAAGGAGCTTGCTGGGAGCGGTGGTGCCTCAGTTGTTTATTGTGTATCTGGTGTCGTGATCCTGCTGTGTGGTGCTTTAGAGCAGAAAGCTAAGTGTTGTATTTTTGTTACCCTGTTCCTTTTACTGTCTGTCTATCCTTACCTTCTGTTGTCTCAGTGCAGCAGTAGGACCGCTGTCCGCACTTGCCAATTCCCTACTTAGGGATAGGTGCAGGGCAAGCGAGGGCTAAGGTATCCTGCTTAGCGGCAATTTGAAAAAAGCCGTATTGGGACATCAGGATAGACCAGGGCACAGCCTTAGGAGAGTGCAGGAGGTGTCCATTCCCTGTTCTTTATCGCAGGGCCCACCGTTGTAATTGTGTCTCCGGTGTTCCCTTGTTTGTTTTTGCTGTTTGGTGACCGACCAATCGTTGGGTCATGTAGAACTGGTCTGTCACTCCGTAACAAACAGTCATTCTGCTGTTGAAGTGACCTTTTTGCAGTGACTGATGTGAATCCAGACTTAACCTCAAGTTTCACTGAGGAGGATTTGGTCAGCTGGACTTGGAACGGACCATCAAACCGTGGATCTAGGCGCCTTGTCACATGTCTGCATATGACCACCAATCACCTGGATTCAGCTGATTCACGTCTGCACTGGCATTAGGATCTGGAATGGATGAGAACACATATTTATGCACCACATTAAGTCTTTTCTGCAAGGCCTGGACATTGGCTGTCATAGAACCGTGCTGCATTTGTAGCTCCTGTGGGAAATACAGACTAGTCTTTGGGGCACTACCAAACAGGACTTCAAAAGGAGACAAGCCTGTCTTTCTATTTGGAGTGTGTTTGACTGAAGAGAGTGCAAGAGACAAGCACTCTACCCAGTTCTTTCCTGTCTTTGTCATGATCTTTAGAATTTTTAAGTTTAAGTGTCGTTTTAGCATTAACACATTTTACCGGATAAGATTGCGGCCAACCAGATAAGAGATCTACACATACTAGTACATATTCATACACTCCTACCTTGGGTAGTTGTATGTAGTCAATCTGCAGTCTTTGAAACAGGTAAGGCCGGTTTCAAATTTGCGCTTCAGGGCGCAGCGACGGCCTGCGTACGGCTGCCGCTAAGCCCTGCCCCCTGACGTGCCTCCGCCGGTAGCTCCACCTCCGGGCGCATGACGCTGCATGCGTCATGCGTCCCCTAGCTTTATCACTGAGGACGAAGGCCGTGCACAGTATGCGTTTGGCGGCGCCTACGTCCCTTTGACAGTACGCCGAGCGCAACCAAATTGCAACAGGTTGCGTTTGGCGTTGGTCGGCGCACCGTCAAAAGGACGCAGGCGCCGCAAAAACGCATACTGCGCACAGCCTGCGTCCTCAGTGATAAAGCTAGGGGACGCATGACGCATTCAGCATCATGCGCCCGGAGGCGGAGCTACCAGCGGAGGCATGACAGGGGGTGGGGCTTAGCGGCGGCCGTGCGCAGGCTGTCGCTGCGCCCTGAAGCGCAAATGTGAAACCGGCCTAAAGAGGCCTGGGTGTCGCTTTCTTAGGGACTTTTACTGTTTTACCTGGGTTGTGCTGTGCACAGATGAGGCAGGACTGCATGAGTTTCACAGCTGCGTAACTGAAACCAGGAGAGATCCAGAAGGCATTTAACATGGTACACATGTGACTTTTTGAGGCGTGAGTGGGGCCATGTGTTACTTGCGCCATCTCTTGGAACAGGGACCTTGGTAAACACAATTTATACTTATTCTCCCATGCTCCATTTGAGTTCAGCTCAGCTCCCATTTTCCCCCAGTGTTCCTTCTCTGAGGGGGAAACCTGTTGCTGGAGGGATTTCAGGACATCTATGGTCACCGTGGCTGGAATTCGCTGACTCCCCGTCACCATCCACTGCTCCAAAGGCTACCTTGCTGCTACTTTAGCAGCCTCATCCGCCTTTCTGTTGCCCTCTACCTCCAGGGAGCCACCTTTTGTGTGTGCTTTTGTGGCGCCCCCAGAAGTACGGTCACCACAGTGGCCTTACCTCCCTCTTAGGGAGAGTGATGTCATGCCTGGAAGTAGAGAAAGGATCTCTTTATCAGGTAGTTCCAGCACACAGCACAGTTTCTACTCCAGGCCAGCAGAGGGAGCTCTGAACCTAATTGCATAGGCGCTGCTCTCTGGCCATTAATAGGATGTTAGTAAGTTGAAGTATGGACAGGGAAGAGTGAGGACTTGGGAGATGAGCTAGAGATTGGAGCTCATCTGGGGTCCAAGGTTGTGTGGATACTAAAGGTTCCACAGCAGAAACTGGAGGAATAAAGTCTGTAAATGCTCTGTTCCCAAATGAGACTCGACGACACAGCAGCAACGTTTGTGAGCCAGAGAAAAGGAGGCTACAGCTGCCTGTCATGCGAGTGGAGTTCTAAGTAGCAGACAGAAAGAGGAACTTGAGTGGAGTTCAGAACCACAAGTACTCATAATAGAACTAGAAAAGGAGACCTCACAACCCACCTGCATAGAGAGATTCCCAAATTGCTTCCAGGCTGATCAACTCCTGTACCATCTGTAATCTGAATCTTGGACTGTACCAACAAAGCACAGTAAAAGGTAAAGGAAACTGCATTCTGCTGTGTCCTTTGAATTCTTCCTGGATCACCTTCTCAGCACTGCTACATCTCTTGCTACCTACTATATCCCCATCTATTCCTCAACATCTTTCACCTGCCATGGGATTCAGCTCTACCTGTGGAGAGCTTTCCCAACTTAGCTGCATCACCATCAGTCCCAGCAGACCAGCACTGCAGCGCTGGTCACTATTGATCAGATACCACAGGTGGCGTCACAAACTCATTACAAAAACTCTTTTTTTCTCATTCCTCTGTAAATACACTCCTTTTATTGGACACCCAGGGCCACAGACCGGGTCATCGCCGCTGTGACACTGTCCCTTTAAGAAAGCGGCCAGGTACAGAGTACCCCACTGCCCTGGCGGGCGCTCCACTTTCATCTTGATTATGCCAACCTGGACTGGAAACATCAATGCCTCTATTAATTGCTTCACCAGCTCTGCATTTTTAATGGGCTTACCAGCTGGTGCAAGAATAGCTCTACTTCTCCAGATAGGGCCATAATTATGGGATATTCCCCATCCATAATTTGATTCTGTGTAAATGTTGGCGACTTTACCTGCAGCAGCTCTACATGCCTCAGTGAGTGCCTACACCTCTGCCTTCTGTGTTGACATGTGAGGAGGGGTGGTTCAGCTCGGATTACCTCATGTGAGGATACTACTGCATATCCAGTGTAGAATCGCCCATCCTGGTGGTATCTGGATATGTTTGGTGCAACAACTCCATTCCTGTCTATGAGTGTTTAGTTGCTAGATTTGTGTGCTGTTTATAACGTTGGAACAAAAAAAACTCCCAGAGGCTCACACAGGGAGAACATGTGACTGTATTTCCTGTCTCTGCGTATGAGAGAGACAGCCTGCTATAGATGCTGCACAGATAGAGACACACAAATGATTTATTCCTGATCTATTAAGCATATTTGTCATGGTTTGTTTGGAATTTTGGCTGGTACCTCAGGGGATAAGTCTTTTTGGCCTCTCTCTGGCTATGAGAGGGCTTTAAATAGCCTCAGGTGGGCTCTGGTCTTTGTCAATTATACTTCTGCCTTCGGCTGAGTAGTTTGACCCTTGTGTGCTTGTGCCTTGTGCCTGCTCTTTGTATGTTTTCCTGTTACTGACCCGGTTCATCTCCCCATTTGGCTTTTGTCTATTGATTTGGCACTGCTCGTTCGTTTGCCTGGTTTCTGACTTCTGCTCCATCCTGACTGCTTGTTTTGCCAGTCCCCCTGGTACTTCTGCTGCCCTCTACAGTTTCTGACACTTGGCTTGTATTTGACTCCTCTTTTGTACCTCGCTTTTGTACCTCGTTGTCCTCTCGGTATTGACCTTGGCTCTCCTGACCTACTCCTGTTCTGTTGGCGTCCACCGTTCTCTGCTATCTTGCAGCTGGCCCCACCCTGGTTCCACCCCCTGCGGTCACGTGCCGCAGGTCCTGCACATCAGCGGTCGCGCCCTGTTCCGGTAAGCTTTCTGTGTTCTGCCCAGCCCTGATCGTCTGGGACATAGCGGGACACGTGTACTGATTGAGCTTTATCAGTCAAGGTGTTCCTGATATTATAACTGACCAACACAGTCTCCTGGCGCTGGGGGTAATATGGACCCCATGTGCACCCTTTCTGAGCAGGTGAAGCACCTGACTCAGATGATGCAGAAATTGACTATGGAGCAACAAGCTCTTGCTCAGTCTCAGCAGCAGGTATCTGTTGTGGTGCAAGGAGCTTTGTCATTGAGAGTTCAGGGGGCAGGGGCTAGAGATGTTACTCTAACTCCTCCTTAACCTCCGGTTAAAATGCCTGATACCTTTTCTGGGGACAAAGTGAAGTTCAGAGCCTTTAAGGAGGGCTGTAAGCTTTTTATTTTTTATTAAGACCCTGCTCTTCTGGGAATGAAAGTCAGAAGGTGGGGGTCATAATATTTCTATTAAGGGGAGCCCCGCAGGCTTGGGCTTTTTCTCTCCCTTCCACAGCCCCTGAGAGAATGTCAGTGGATGCATTTTTTGAGGCCCTTGGGAATATCTACGATGAACCCGATCGTGTGCGTCTGACCGAGGACATGGTGATGAGTATTTGTCAGGGGAAGCAGTCGGCTCAGTGGTTCTGTACAGAGTTTAGACACGGGGCCACTGAGGTTTCCTGGGTCGATGCCGCCTTTCAGGGCTTGTTCCACAGAGGCCTGTCTGGACGCCTGAAAGATGCCTTGGCCCCTCACCTGATTCTCTGGAGGAGCCGTGACCCAGGCTGGCCGTATGGACCGTAGGTTGCGGGTGAGAGGGGCAATGCAATTAAAAACCCCATAATTCCCCAGTGGGAGTGAAGCTGCATCCACATCTGAGGCCATGGAGGTGGGCGCTGTCACCCTCAAGGAGAAAGAGAGGAGACACCATTGCGAGAAACAGCTGTGCTTTTATTGTGGGGAGTCTGGACAGTGGAAGAAGGACTGTCCCTCCTGCCCTTCATCGACCAAGGAGTTGGTAAATGACTAGGTCTGGGTAGTTGTCGCGGAGACTACCCAGACCCTCAGGTTCACTTTTCCTCATTCTCTAAAGTTTTGCTGCAAATGGAACGTCTGGTGGGCGGCTGTCCTTTTTCTACAGCTTTTCTTGACTGCGGTTCATCCATCAACTTGGTCAACTCCCATTTGCTTTCTCAATGCAAGATAAGGACAGCCAGGCTTAAGACTCCGATTAAAGTGATGACTTTTGACTCTTCTCCCCTCATCAAAGTAGGGATTCTCTGTGTGTCAGAGGTTTTTTCACTCAAGGTGGGCTCTGTTCACATTGAAAAATAAGTTTCTTTATCTTGGAAAATGTGCCTACTGGGTTGGTGTTGGGGATGTCTTGGTTGCAACGTCACAACCCCGACATTAATTGGGAGACCAGGGAAATTGTTCAATGGGGGCCTAACTGTGTCAATCAATGTTATAAATCTGCATTTTTGTCTGAACCTGTCGGATCTGTCTCTGTGTCGTCTGTCGGTCTGGAGGGTATTCCGGAGTACCTGAAGGACTTCGATGACGTGTTCTCTCAAATTGAGGCTGAGGTTTTACCGCCACATAGACCCTTTGATTGTACCATTGAGTTGGTTCCTGGGGCTAAGTTGCCTAAAGCCTGTCTGTTCAATTTGTCCAGTCCTTAGTGTTTAGCCATGAAGGAGTATATTGCAGAAAGCCTCTGCAAGGGGCATATATGTCCTTCTGTCTGTCCAGTGGCTGCTGGATTTTTTTTCGGTAAAAGAAAAGATGGCGGTCGACGTACCTGCCTCGACTTTCAAGAACTTAACAAAATAACAGTGAAAAACACGTACCCTCTTCCCCTTATCCCAGATCTATGTAACCAGTTGTCTGGGGCTAAATGGTTCTCCAAACTTGATCTTCGGGGAGCCTATAATCTGATGAGGGTTCGGGAGGGGGATGAGTGGAAAACGGCGGTCCTCACATCTGTGGGACTCTGTGAAAACCTGGTTATGCCATTTGGTCTTACTAATGCTTCTGCCATATTTCAGAATTTCATTAATGTAGTGTTTGCTGATCTTATTGGGTATTTTGTTGATATCCAACTTGATGATATTTTGGTGTATTCCCCAGACAGTCATGCTCATTTGCAACATTTACGAACTGTTCTCCAAAGACTCAGGGAAAATCAGATGTTCGCTAAAATGGATAAATGTTTGTTTTTCATACAGGAACTGTCTTTTTTGGGCTTGATTGTGTCTTGTGAGGAGTTTCATACAGATTCTAAGAAGGTACAGGCTATTGCTGACTGTGTCCAACCCCAGGGTCTTAAGGGACTCCAGTGCTTCTTAGGGTTCGCCAATTGTTATCGTATATTTATTAAGGGGTTTTCACAAGTGGTCAAACCGCTTACTGATCTTACACGTAAGGGTGCGGATGTAAAAAATTGGACTGTATCTGTCAAAAATTCCTTTTTGACTCTGAAAAAATGTTTTATGTCCGCTCCGATTTTGGTGCAGCCAGACCCGTCTAAACCTTTCATTGTGGAAATGGATGCCTCTGAGGTGGGGGTGGGAGCAATGCTGTCCCAGGGACCAGCCACTTTGACCAATCTTAAGCCATGTGCCTTCTTTTCCAGGAAGTTCTCTTCAGCTGAAAGAAATCACGATGTGGGCAAAAGAGAACTTCCTGCGGTCAAATTGGCATATGAAGAATGGAGGCACTTTTTGGAAGGGGCGACTCATCCGATCACTGTTATTACTGATCATAAAAATTTAGCCTATATTGAGTCTTCTAAAAGATTGACTCCCAGACTGCTTTTTTTTTCTCGGTTTCAGTTTTCTATTACTCTCCGTCCTGGGTCCAAGAATGTTAAAGCTGATGCTTTGTCCCGAAGTTTTGATTCTGTGTCTCCCCCCCGAGCTGCTGTCCTCCATTCTTCATCCTGGGATGGTGGTGGCTGGGGTCTTGTTGGAGCAAGAGATTGTGGGGGCTGAGTCTCTTGCCCCTGCCTCCAAACCGGGGGTAAATTGTTTGTCTTGGAGAGATTTCGGCTTAGGCTCCTTCAGGAGTTCCATAAGTCTAAGCTGAGTGCTCATCCAGGCATTTCAGCCACACGGGAGGTGGTGGAAAGGGTTTACCCTCACTGGGTACAGAAATCAAAAAATTTGTATCTGCATGTGGGGTTTGTGCCCATTCTAAGAGCTCTCATTGCCGGCTGGGGAACTGGTGCCTTTGCCAGTTCCTGATAAACTATAGACTCACATGCCCATGGACTTCATCACCAATCTCCCTCCTTCCAGTGGTAATACTGTGATATAGGTGGTGGTGGACCGATTTTCTAAAGAAGCCCTTACCTGCACTGCCCTCAGCTGAAACCTTGTCTAAGTTGTTTGTGTTACATGTGGTTCGCTTGCATGAGGTACCCTTGAATGTGGTGTCTGACAGAGGTATGCAGTTCATGGCCAAGTTTTGGAGGGCATTCTGTAAGAAACTGGGTATTTCTTTGTCTTTCTCTTCTGCATACCATCCGGAGAGTAATGGTCAGACGGAGCGCACCAACAGATTCTAGAACAGATTCTTAGGTGCGTGGCCTCAGTTAGGCAGGATGACTGGTCTGATGCATTGCCTTAGGTCCACCAGTATGTCCCCATTTCTGGTCAGCTATGGGTTTAGCCCACATTTTTGGGAGTTTTCCCGCCTGGATTCTGGTTGCCCTTGGGCGGAGGGGTCTGTACAGCGTTTAAAAAATCTATGGGCTGAGGTACATTGTAATATCTCCAGGGCTCAGGGGAGGTATAAGTTGTTCGCTGACAAGAAAAGAGTTTCGGGTCATGTGTTTCGGGTTGGGGAGAAGGTTTAGCTTTCTACATGGAATATAACCCTTAAGCTTCCGTCGTCCAAGTTGGGTCCTAAGTTTATTAGGCCATATGAAATTGTGGAGGAGGTTAATCCTGTAGCATATAGGTTACGTCTCCCAGCCTCTTTTAAGATTGCTAATGTATTTCATAAATCTCTTCTGAAACCCTTGGGGGTGGTTGAGGAGGACTCTGGGTCAGCTCTCCCTCCAGTGTTGGATGAGGGTCATATGGAGTATGAGGTTGGGCACATTGTGGATTCTCATCTGGTACAACGCTCCTTGCAGTATTTGGTTCATTGGAAGGGGTATGGTCCAGAGGATCGGTCATGGGTTCCTGCCCACTCTGTACACACTGACCATCTGGTTCTGGCCTTTCATGCCAGACACCCTGAGAAGCCTGGGGGTCCAGTGCCCCCCCGTTGAGAGGGGAGTACTGTCATGGTATCACCTTAAGGCTTTTTGGCCTCTCTCTGGCTATGAGAGGGCTTTAAATAGCCTCAGCTGTGCTCTGGTCTTTGTCATTTATACTTCTGCCCTCGACTGAGTAGTTTGACCCTTGTGTGCTTGTGCCTTGTGCCTGCGCTTTGTATGTTATCCTGTTACTGACCTGGTTTGTCTGCCCGTTTGGCTTTTGACTATTGATTTGGTACTGCTCATTCGTTTGCCTAGTTTCTGACCTCTGTTCCATCCTGACTGCCCATTTTGTCTGTCCCCCTGATACTTCTGCTGCCCTCTACAGTTTCTGACACTTGGTTTGGATTTGACTCCTCTTTTGTACCTCGCTCTTGTACCTCACTGTCCTCTTGGTATTGACCTCGGCTCTCCTGACCTACTGCTGTTCTGTCGCATCTGCCATTCTCTGCTATCTTACCTGGGAGCATTGTGGCTGGCTCCACCTGGTTCCACCCCCTGCGGTCACGTGCCACAGGTCCTGCTTGTCAGCGGTCGCGCCCCTTCCCGCTAAACTTTCTGTGTTCTGCCCAGCCTCGCTTTAGCTTTATCAATCATGGTGTTACTGATAATATTGTTCCTGAATAAAGAAGCTCTGTTGTCACATGCATGGAGAGTATCCTGAATAATCCGCTGCCAAAAGGTTATGGGCCCAGAGTGACACAAAACCCCAGAGTAACACAGCAACAGAAGCCCAAAGTAAAAGCAGCACAGAGCAATGGAGAAGATGTCCAGTAGCAGCAATCCTGTCAAGTTCTCAGTGCCAAGCCTCACTAACCAGAACTACCAGTCCTGGAAATTCAAGGTGAAGATGCTGCTCATAAGAGAAGGTACATGGAAATATACTCAGGAACAAGTGCCTTATCCATTACCAGATGATTGGCTAGGGAAGGATCAGAAAGCACAAAGCACAATCTCCCTCAGTGCAGATGATAATCAGAATGTGCGTATATGCAAGTGTGCAACTGCAAAGGAGATGTGGGATGAGTTACAGAAAGTGCATGAAAGATCAAATCTCAGCAATAAGCTTTATCTCATGAGAAAGCTGTATCAGTCTAGGCTAAGTGATGGACAGAATATGCAGGACTATATAAGAAACACCCTAGAGATTGTGGAGCGTCTCAGGGGTATTGGAGAAGAAATTAAAGATTTTCATGTTGCTGCAGTTTTATTAAGTGTTTTTCCACAGAGTTATGACACACTCGTGACTGCACTAGATGCATGAGCAAATGATGAGCTGACACTAGAGTATATTAAAGGCAAACTTGTGGATGTATGATCTCCTATATGTAGACGATATAATCATGTGTCATCAAGATGAAAAGGAAATTGCAAAGCTAGGCGAAATTCTCAACCAACACTTTGAGACTAAGGACCTTGGATATGTGACATATTATTTGGGAATCCAAATCCAGAGAGATGAAGATGGGAGTTTTCTTCTCAAAATTTCTAAAATTCTAAATTCTTCTCAAAAGTTCTAAAATTTCCGCAATCCTAAACCAGTTTGGAATGTCAGAAGCCAAAGGTGTGTCAACACCAATGGATCCATCCTACTTAAAGTTGGAAGGGGAAGATCTCCTACCCAGCAATGAGAGTTACAGACAAGCAGTGGGGGCGCTTCTGTACATAGTAACCACAACTCGTCTGAATATCACAGCCAAAGTTGGAATTCTCTGCTGATGTTTAAGCAAGCCACGCCAAAGAGACTGGAATGCAGAATTCTTCAATATCTTAAAGAAGCTCAAAGGCTAAATCTTAAGATATCTGCATCAGGAGATCTCGCTCTCAGAGGTTATGTGGTTGCAGACTGGGCTGGAGATTCAAGTGATCGGAAATCAACAAGTAGTAGAAAATCCAATTTTTTAGTCCAGCAGAAAACAAGTGTCAGTCACATTATCTTCTACAGAAGCAGAATATATGTCTGCTGCTTATGCAATTCAAGAAGTAATTTGGTTGAAACAACTTTTGGAAGATTTCGGCAAGCCATTAGCTCAACCAACAGTTATCTATGAGGACAACCAAGGATGCATTAAACTTACCATCAGTGAGAAGATTAGTGCAAGGACTACGCACACTGATGTAAAACATTACCACTTACGCAACTTAGTGGAGTGTGGTGTACTCGAGTTTGTTTATTGCAAGTCTGACAAGATAATAGCTGATAGTATGACAAAGCCATTATCAAGAGCCAAGTTTGTGGACTTCAGAACTGCAATGGGATTAACAGGATAAGTAGTTGTTGAGTGGGGGGTGTTGGAATATGTTTGGTGCAACAACTCCATTCCTGTCTATGAGTGTTTAATTGCTAGATTTGTATGCTGTTTATAAAGTTAGAACAAAAAAACTCCCAGAGGCTCACACAAGGAGAGCATTTGACTGTATTTCCTGTTTTTCCTGTATCTGTCTATGAGATAAGCAACCTGCTGTAGATGCTGCACAGATAGACACACAAACTATTTATTCCTGATCTATTAAGCATATTGTTCCTGAATAAAGAAGCTCTGTTGTCACATGCTTGGAGAGTATCCTGAATAATCCGCTGCCAACATGGAGCCATCTACAAAAAGCTCAAAATCTGCTTCAGGAACAGGTTTTTCATGAACATGTGCAAAACCCACTGTCTCCTGACTCATCAGTTCTATGCAGTCATGTTCGTTCATCATGTCAGAGTACTCTTCCACACTTGTTAATACTGTCACCAATTCCCCCTTTCCTGAATCAAGTGGCACAAGGGTGACTGTATTCAGAACATTACATCTTTTGAGGGTGACATATTCAGGAATTAGTAGAGCACATTCAAGTCTGACCTGTCTGGCCATAGACAGATGGTCATTTCTCCTTGTGGGAGGACCGTCCAATAGTACTGGTTCCCTTCATGAGTGAATTAAAAAACATACTGACATACTGGAGGGGGACAGAGAAAAGTAAGACATTTGGAGGTGGCTGGGATGTGACAGTAAGGTGTGTGGGTTAGGAAAAATTGAGGTCACACTCTCTGTAACATCATTAACAGTAGAGATGAGCGACTTTGCCTTTTTTAGCGTCGAGTCGGGTTTCATGAAACCAGACTTTCTCAAAAGTCGAGCTGAATGAAATCGGCCGACAATCGGGAAAAGTCGGAGGTCCGACTGAAACACGAAACCCAATGCAAGTCAATGGGGAAGCAAAGTCATCAGGGAGTGGAGGACAGTAAACACACCTACAGTGCACATTTCAATGCCAACGACGTCAATTCTTATTACTTAAGCTTGCCAACCTTAATTTACTTTATAATAATAGTTACGCATTGAAAACTGGGGGTTATTTGGCTAAAGTTGTGGGGGGGGGGTAGGGATGGTTCCAGGTTTTCGTTTGCCTGGGGTGAAAGAGTGTCAGTGGGCCCCTTTAACACATACCACAATTCATGTTGATCCAATACGGCAGAGAAATATTGGTATAGTGCAATGACAAATACATCACTTCTTACATTACATGACTGATATCTATTTTAAATTCTACAATAGCTCAAAAACTGGACAGTATATTCCTCCATACAGTATTATGGCCACCACATAGTGCGCCATACAGAATAATGAGCCCCTTATATTGTTCCATACAGAATAATTGGTCCCATATAATGTTCCATACAGTATATGATGAGCTCCACATAATGCTACAGTATATGATGGTCCCCATATAATGTGCCATACAGTATAGGACGGTCCCCATAGAGTAAAATGAGCCCCACATATTGCTCCATACAGTATATGATGGGCCCCATATATTGCTCCATACAGAATGGGCTCCATATAATGCTCCATACAGAATAGGCCCCATATGTGCTCCATATAATGCTCCGTACCCTATATGATGCTCCATAAATAATGAACCCCTTATGATGCTCCAGTATATGATTGGCCCCATGGATGATGCTCCATTGTATGATGGGCCTATATAATGCTCCATATATAATGGGCCCCATATGATGCTTCAGTATATGATGGGCCCCATGGATGATGCTCCAGTGTATGATGGGCCTATACACTCTGTGCAGAATTGTAAGGCAAATGAGTATTTTGATCACATCATCTTTTTTTATACATGTTGTCCTACTCCAAGCTGTATAGGCTTGAAAACCAACTGCCAATTATCTAAATCAGGTGATTTGCATCTCTGTAATGAGAAGGGGTGTGGTCTAATGACATCAACACCCCATATAAGGTGTGTTTAATTATTAGGTAACTTCCTTTCCTTTGGCAAAATGGGTCAAAAGAGAGATTTGACGGACTCTGAAAAGTCAAAAATTGTGAGATGTCTTGCAGAGGGATGCAGCAGTATTGAAATTGCCAAAGTTTTGAAGCATGATCACTGAACAATCAAGCGTTTCATGGCAAATAGCCAACAGGGTCGCATGAAGCGTGTTGATAAAAAAAGGCTCAAAATAACTGCCCATGAATTGAGGAATATCAAGCGTGAAGCTGCCAAGATGCCATTTGACACCAGTTTTGCCATATTTCAGAGCTGCAAAGTTACTGGAGTATCAAAAAGCACAAGGTGTGCCATACTCAGGGACATGGCCAAAGTAAGGAAGGCTGGAAAACGACCACCTTTGAACAAGAAACATAAGATAAAACGTCAAGACAGGGCCAAGAAATATGTTAAGACTAGTGTTGAGCGATACCGTCCGATACTTAAAAGTATCGGATCGGAATGGATCGGCCGATCTAAAAAAAATATCGGGTATCGCCAATTCCGATACCGGAAGTCCCATTCAAGTCTATGGGACTTCCGGTATCGGAATAAGAAAAACCCTATTTTTGCCTTGTACAGCCTCTCTGGGGTCTGTACGGGCCTTTCGGGGGGGCTGTGCGGCGTGCCGGGTGGCTGTGCCAGCCTGTCGGTGGTCTGTGCAGGCTCCGGGGGTCTGTGCCGACTGCCCGGGGGTCTGTGCGGCCTGCCGGGGGGCTGTGCCAGCCTGCCGGTGGTCTGTGCAGGCTCCGGGGGTCTGTGCGGCCTGCCGAGGGGTCTGTGCCGACTGCCCGGGGGGCTGTGCTGGCCTGCCGGTGGTCTGTGCAGGCTCCGGGGGTCTGTGCAGGATCGTCCGATGGGACTACAAGTCCCATCGGGCGATGCCTGCTACCATGACGGTGATTGACACATTAGCCAATGATGGGACAGTAGTAGTCCCATCATCCGGCCTATGTGTTGAATGTAAAAAAAAATAAAAATACATACTACATACATACTACATGCTACATACATACTACATGCATGCAACATACATACATACTACATGCAACATGCATACTACATGCATGCAACATACATATATACTACATATATACTACATGCATGCAACATGCATACTACATATATACCACATATATACTACATGCATGCAACATACATACAACATATATACTACATGCATGCAACATGCATACTACATATATACCACATATATACTACATGCATGCAACATACATATATACTACATGCAACATGCATACTACATGCATGCAACATACATACTACATATATACTACATGCATGCAACATGCATACTATATATATACACCACATATATACTACATGCATGCAACATACATATATACTACATATATACCACATATATACAACATGCATGCAACATATATATAATACATATATACTACATGCAACATACATACTACATACATACTACATATATACCACATGCATGCAACATGCATACTACATATATACTACATATATACTACATGCATGCAACATATATATAATACATATATACTACATGCAACATACATACTACATACATACTACATATATGCTACATGCAACATACATACATACATACTACATATATACCACATGCATGCAACATACATACATACTACAAGCAACATGCATACCACATGCATGCAACATGCATGCTACATATATACCACATATATACTACATGCATGCAACATACATATATACTACATGCAACATGCATACTACATATATACTACATGCATGCAACATACATATATATACTACATGCATGCAACATGCATACTACATATATACCACATATATGCTTCATGCATGCAACATACATATATACTACATGCAACATGCATACTACATGCATGCAACATACATACTACATATATACCACATGCATGCAACATGCATACTATATATCACATATATGCTTCATGCATGCAACATACATATATACTACATGCAACATGCATACTACATGCATGCAACATACATACTACATATATACCACATGCATGCAACATGCATACTATATATCACATATATACTACATGCATGCAACATACATATATACTACATATATACCACATGCATGCAACATGCATACTATATATATACCACATATATACTACATGCAACATACATACTACATACATACTACATATATACTACATGCAACATACATACATACTACATATATACCACATGCATGCAACATACATACATACTGCAAGCAACATGCATACCACATGCATGCAACATGCATGCTACATATATACCACATATACACTACATGCATGCAACATGCATACTACATATATACTACATATATACTACATGCATGCAACATACATACATTCTACATATATACCACATGCATGCAACATGCATACTACATATATACTACATATATACTACATGCATGCAACATACATATATACTACATACAATACATTCATACAATACATACATATAGACATACAGTACATATAACATAGAGTACATACTCACCATCACTTGTCACTTTGATCCCCGAAGCCATTGTCGTCTATGGAATAAAGATTAAAATAACAAAGCACAAATATACTCACCCCTGATCCGCAGAAGTCCACGGGTGTCCCACAACGATCTTGCGTGGAGAACAGCAGCATCAGCTGATGCTACCGTTCTCTACGGGGCCCAGGAAACCAGTGTCGGGAGGTAGGTATCCTTCCGCCCTGTATTCCTCCGCCACTGTAAAGAAAAAAAAAAAGTTCCTAGTCTCA
The DNA here is from genome assembly GCF_039654945.1 of Dendrobates tinctorius. Lineage (NCBI taxonomy): Eukaryota > Metazoa > Chordata > Amphibia > Anura > Dendrobatidae > Dendrobates > Dendrobates tinctorius. Next base: position 2,200,817 of record NW_027361762.1, read on the forward strand.
TTTCATGGCATTGCTGTGTGAAAAATTTCCCATGCAGCTTTTGCCATAAAGTGAGACTAGGGACTTTTTTTTTTTTTTTTTTTACCCGGGCAGTCGGTACAGAGCTCCGGCAGTCCGCACAGACCCCCGGGTAGTCGGCACAGACCTCCGGAAGGTCCGTACACCCCCCCGAGAGGCTGTACAAGGAGAGAAAAGGGTTTTTCTTATTCCGATACCGGAAGTCCCATAGACTTGAATGGGACTTCCGGTATCTGAATCGGCGATACCCGATGCTTTTTTCGTATCGGGCCGATACCATCCGATCCGATATTTTAGGGTATCGGATGGTATCGCTCAACACTAATTGTATGTAGTATATATGTATGTTGCATGCATGTAGTATATATGCAGTATATATGTAGTATGCATGTTGCATGCATGTGGTATATATGTAGTATGTATGTAGTATGTATGTAGCGTATGTATGTAGTATGTATGTAGTATGCATGTAGTATGTAGCATGTATGTAGTATGCAGCATGTATGTAGTATGTTTGTTGCATGTATGTAGCATGTAGTATATATGTAGTATGTATGTTACATGTAGTATATATAGTGTATATGTAGTATGCATGTTACATGCATGTAGTATATATGTTGTATGTATGTTGCATGCATGTAGTATATATGTATTATATATGTAGTATGTATGTAGTATGTATCATGTAGTATGTATGTAGTATGTAGCATGTATGTTGCATGTAGTATATATAGTATATATGTAGTATGCATGTTGCATGCATGTAGTATATATGTTGTATGTATGTTGCATGCATGTAGTATATATGTAGTATGTATGTAGTATGTATGTAGCATGTATGTAGTATACATATAGTATGTAGCATGTATGTAGTATGTATGTTGCATGTAGTATATATGTAGTATGTATGTTGCATGTAGTATATATGTAGTATGTATGTAGTATGTATCATGTAGTATGTATGTAGTATGTATGTAGTATGTAGCATGTATGTTACATGTAGTATATATAGTATATATGTAGTATGCATGTTGCATGCATGTAGTATATATGTAGTATGTATGTAGTATGTACAGTGGGGCAAAAAAGTATTTAGTCAGTCAGCAATAGTGCAAGTTCCACCACTTAAAAAGATGAGAGGCGTCTGTAATTTACATCATAGGTAGACCTCAACTATGGGAGACAAACTGAGAAAAAAAAATCCAGAAAATCACATTGTCTGTTTTTTTTTCATTTTATTTGCATATTAAGGTGGAAAATAAGTATTTGGTCAGAAACAAGCAATCAAGATTTCTGGCTCTCACAGACCTGTATCTTCTTCTTTAAGAGTCTCCTCTTTCCTCCACTCATTACCTGTAGTAATGGAACCTGTTTAAACTTGTTATCAGTATAAAAAGACACCTGTGCACACCCTCAAACAGTCTGACTCCAAACTCCACTATGGTGAAGACCAAAGAGCTGTCAAAGGACACCAGAAACAAAATTGTAGCCCTGCACCAGGCTGGGAAGACTGAATCTGCAATAGCCAACCAGCTTGGAGTGAAGAAATCAACTGTGGGAGCAATAATTAGAAAATGGAAGACATACAAGACCACTGATAATCTCCCTCGATCTGGTGCTCCACGCAAAATCCCACCCCGTGGGGTCAGAATGATCACAAGAACGGTGAGCAAAAATCCCAGAACCACGCGGGGGGACCTAGTGAATGAACTGCAGAGAGCTGGGACCAATGTAACAAGGCCTACCATAAGTAACACACTACGCCACCATGGACTCAGATCCTGCAGTGCCAGACGTGTCCCACTGCTTAAGCCTGTACATGTCCGGGCCCGTCTGAAGTTTGCTAGAGAGCATTTGGATGATCCAGAGGAGTTTTGGGAGAATGTCCTATGGTCTGATGAAACCAAACTGGAACTGTTTGGTAGAAACACAACTTGTCGTGTTTGGAGGAAAAAGAATACTGAGTTGCATCCATCAAACACCATACCTACTGTAAAGCATGGTGGTGGAAACATCATGCTTTGGGGCTGTTTCTCTGCAAAGGGGCCAGGACGACTGATCCGGGTACATGAAAGAATGAATGGGGCCATGTATCGTGAGATTTTGAGTGCAAACCTCCTTCCATCAGCAAGGGCATTGAAGATGAAACGTGGCTGGGTCTTTCAACATGACAATGATCTAAAGCACACCGCCAGGGCAACGAAGGAGTGGCTTCGTAAGAAGCATTTCAAGGTCCTGGAGTGGCCTAGCCAGTCTCCAGATCTCAACCCTATAGAAAACCTTTGGAGGGAGTTGAAAGTCCGTGTTGCCAAGCGAAAAGCCAAAAACATCACTGCTCTAGAGGAGATCTGCATGGAGGAATGGGCCAACATACCAACAACAGTGTGTGGCAACCTTGTGAAGACTTACAGAAAACGTTTGACCTCTGTCATTGCCAACAAAGGATATATCACAAAGTATTGAGATGAAATTTTGTTTCTGACCAAATACTTATTTTCCACCATAATATGCAAATAAAATGAAAAAAAAACAGAAAATGTGATTTTCTGGATTTTTTTTTCTCAGTTTGTCTCCCATAGTTGAGGTCTACCTATGATGTAAATTACAGACGCCTCTCATCTTTTTAAGTGGTGGAACTTGCACTATTGCTTACTGACTAAATACTTTTTTGCCCCACTGTATGTAGCATGTAGTATGTATGTAGCATGTATGTAGTATGCATGTAGTATGTAGCATGTATGTAGTATGTATGTTGCATGTAGTATATATGTAGTATATATGTAGTATGTATGTAGTATGTATGTAGTATGTATCATGTAGTATGTATGTAGTATGTATGTAGTATGTAGCATGTATGTTACATGTAGTATATATAGTATATATGTAGTATGCATGTTGCATGCATGTAGTATATATGTTGTATGTATGTTGCATGCATGTAGTATATATGTAGTATGTATGTAGCATGTAGTATGTATGTAGCATGTATGTAGTATGCATGTAGTATGTAGCATGTATGTAGTATGTATGTTGCATGTAGTATATATGTAGTATGTATGTTGCATGTAGTATATATGTAGTATGTATGTAGCATGTATGTAGCATGTAAATTTTTTTTTTTTTTTTTACATTCAACACATTAGCCAGATGATGGGACTACTACTGTCCCATCATTGGCTAATGTGTCAATCACTGTCATGGTAGCAGGCATCGCCCGATGGGACTTGTAGTCCCATCGGACGATGCCTGCACAGACCCCCGGAGCCTGCACAGACCACCGGCAGGTCGGCACAGCCCCCCGGCAGGCCGGTACAGACCCCCGGGCAGTCGGCATAGACCCCCGGAGCCTGCACAGACCACCGGCAGGCCGGTAGACCCCCGGGCAGTCGGCACAGACCCCCGGAGCCTGCACAGACCACCGGCAGGCTGGTACAGACCCCCAGACAGTCGGCACAGCCCCCCGGCAGGCCGGTACAGAGCCCCGGACAGTCGGCACAGACACCCCGAAGGCCCGAACTGACGGCGCATCATGATGCGCACAGACAGCGCATCATGATGACGTCATTTCGGCAGCCAATCAGAGCCACAAAAGTGGCTCATTGCATTTTGGACTTCCGATTCTGGTATCCGATACGAAAAAAGTATCGGTACTCAGTATCGGAATTCCGATACGGCAAATATCGGCCGATACTTGCGGTATCGGAAAGCTCAACACTAGTTAAGACACATTTTTGTGAGGTTTTATGGACTGATGAAATGAGAGTGACTCTTGATGGGCCAGATGGATGAGCCCGAGGCTGGATCAGTAAAGGCCAGAGAGCTCCACTCTGACTCAGACGCCAGCAAGGTGGAGGTGGGGTACTGGTATAGGCTGGTATCATTAAAGATGAACTTGTGGAACCTTTTTGGGTTGAGGATGGAGAGAAGCTCAACTCCCAGACCTACTGCCAGTTTTTGGAAGACACCTTCTTCAAGCTGTGGTACAGGAAGAAGTCGGTATCGTTCAAGAAAAACATGATTTTCATGCAGGACAATGCTCCATCACATGCATCCAAATACTCCACAGCGTAGATGCCCAGTAAAGGTCTAAAAGAAGAAAAAATAATCACATGGCCCCCTTGTTCACCTGATCTGAACCCCATAGAGAACCTGTGGTCCCTCATAAAATGTAAGATCTACAGGGAGTCAAAACATTACACCTCTGGGAACCGTGTCAGGTAGGCTGTGGTGGCTGCTGCATGCAATGTTGATCATAAACAGATCAAGCAACTGACAGAATGTATGGATGGAAGGCTTTTGAGTGTCATCGTAAAGAAAGGTGGCTATGTTTGTCCCTTTTTTTTTGCTTTTGAATGTCAGAAAAGTTTATTTCTACATTTTGTGTTATTATATTGGTTTACCTGGTGAAAATAAACAAGTGAGATGGGTATATATTTGGTTTTTATTAAGTTGCTTAATAATTCTGCACAGTAATAGTTACCTACACAGATATCCTCCTAAGATAGCCAAATCTAAAAAATCCCCACTTCAACTTCCAAAAATATTAAGATTTGATATTTATGAGTCTTTTCGGTTGATTGAGAACATAGTTGTTGTGCAATAATAAAAAGAATCCTCTCAAATACAACTTGCCTAATAATAATTATGCAAACAGTGTATAATGCTCCATATATAATGGGCCCCATTTATAATGCTCCAGTGTATAATGGGCACCGTATATGATGCTCCAGTGTATGATGGGCCACATTTATAATGCTCCATATATAATGGGCCCCATATGATGCTCTAGTGTATAATGGGCCCTATCTATGATGCTCAAGTGTATGATGGGCCCCATATATAATTCTCCAGTGTATAATGCTCCCCATATATTGCTCCAAACATGAACACCTCTGCCAAGCTGCCCCCGGCCCGTACGGCTCGTGTGAGAACCATCACCGCTGCTGTGTGCTGGGAATGCCTCAAGCAACCGATTTACCAGAGTTGCCTGTTTATTAGCTAATATTAGGTCGAGGTTCTCCTGTGGCATGATGTTTTGTAATTTGCCTTTATAGCGTGGATCCAGGATGCTGGCCAACCAGTAGTCGTCATCGTTCATCATTTTGGCGATGCGGGGGTCCCTTTTTAGGATCTGCAAGGCATAATCTGACATGTGGGCCAATGTTCCCGGTGTCAATGATGCACTGCGAGTGCTGGTTGGAGGAGCACTTTCTGGCAAATCCACATCCCTCCAGTCACGCACAAATCCTGTACCAGACCTTGCCACGCCAACATTTTCACTTGCCCCACGAGATGCATCCTCCTCCCCTAAGTAATCATCCCCATCATCATCCTCCTCCTCTTCTTCCTCCACCTCGTCCAGGAGAGGTCCCTGAGCAGACAATGGCTGAATGTCATCAAGGATTCCCTCCTCCTCTTCCTCCTCATCAACATTGGCTGCAGACGCCTGCTACTTAAGGTGCGTCAAAGTTTGCATGAGCAGACGCATAAGTGGGATGCTCATGCTTAGGATGGCGTCGTCTGCACTTACCAGCCGTGTGCATTCCTCAAAACACTGAAGGACTTTACAGAGGTCTTTCAGCTTCGACCACTGCACACCTGTCAAATCCATGTCTGCTCTCAAAGTGCCTGGCCGTGTATCCTCCCACAAATGCATTATGGCCTGCCTCTGCTCGCACAGCCGCACCACCATGTGCAGGGTGGAGTTCCACCTTGTTGCAATGTCGATAATGAGGCGGTGGTTGGGAAGGTGGAGCAATCGCTGCAGCTTCTGCATACGAACGGAGTGTACAGGCGACCGGCGGATGTGCGCGCACAGTCTTGGCACCTTCTGGAGCAGGGCTGTTAACTCCGGATAATTTTTGAGGAAGCACTGCACCACCAGGTTCAAGGTGTGAGCCAAGCAAGCTATGTGGCTGAGTTTTGAAAGGGCTATGGCTGCCACAAAATTACGTCCGTTATCACTAACTACCTTGCCTGCCTCAAGATGTACACTGCCCAGCCATGACTCAGTTTGTCGCTTCAAGTACTCGGCCAGCACCTCGGCGGTGTGTCTGTCGCCCAAACACATCATCTGCAACACAGCCTGCTGACGCTTTCCACTAGCTGCTCGATAGGGGGACACCTCGTGTGCAACAGTGGCAGCTGTAGATGGAGTGCTCGTACGACTGCGCTCTGTGGACGAGCTTTCGCTTCTGGAGGAGGAGGAGGAGGGTCGAACGCCTACAGCCAACTGTTTCCTATACCATGGGCTAGGCAGCACTGTCCCACCACCGCTGTACCCTGTGGACCCTGCATCCACCACATTAACCCAGTGCGCAGTGATGGACACGTAACGGCCCTGGCCATGCCGACTGGACCATGCATCAGTTGTGAGGTGCACCTTTCCACTCACTGACTGCTTGAGTGCATGGACAATGCGGTCTTTTACATGATGGTGGAGGGCCGGGATGGCTTTGCGAGAGAAGAAGTGGCGACTGGGTAGGTCATAGCGTGGTACTGCATAGGCCATGAGTTCGCGGAAAGCTGCGCTTTCCACCAACCGATAGGGCATCATCTCAAATGAGATAAGTTTGGCAATGTGGGCGTTCAAACCCAGTGTACGCGGATGAGAGACTGAGTACTTTCTTGACCTACTCATAGTGTCTGGGAGGGTGAGCTGGACTTGAGAGCTGCATATGGTGGAAGTAGCGGTGGACAGGGCGGACTGAGAGAGGGTTGATGATGGTGATGGAGTTGATGTTCTTTCTGATGGCCTAGATTCAGTATTTCGTTGATATAACAGTGGGATTCCCTGACTGCTGTGACCTTGCAACGACACCTCAACATTTGCTGCTGTGCTAACCGGTGGGCTTACAGTGGGGGAAACAATGTAGCGTTGCTGACTACCTTCTTTGTGATCAGTTGCACATGTTGCACTTGAGGTTAGGTCTTGTGTCCATGCTTGCAAGTGCATGCTGGTTAAATGTCTAAGGCCTCTTTCACACATCAGGTTTTCGGCGTCAGGCGCGATCCGGCGTTTTTGACTAAAACCGGATCCGGCGAAATGCAATGCCGGATCCGGTTTCCCCCCCATTGACTTGCATTAGAGCCGGATCGAGCCGGATGGCCATGCGTTTCATCCGATTTTCGCCGGATCCGGCAATGTGACGCGATCCGGCGTCTGGAAAAAACGGCTACTGTAACGTTTTTTGTCTCCGGCGAAAAAGCCGGACACGCCGGATCCGGCGTGTCCGGCTTTTTCATACAATGAAAGCCTATGAGCGCCGCAATGCGCCTGATCCGGCGACAGCAGGATCCGGTGGCCGGATCCGGTTTCTTTGGTCTGAGCATGCTCAGTAGCTCTGCCCACAGGACATATATAAAAGCAAGACAATGGGACCCTCAGCCACACCCAACATGCCACCCAAGCCAAGAACCAGGAGCAGGAGAAGGCAGCAGACATCTGCAGCAGCAGCACCATCAGCACCACCCCAAATGGAGCAGCATGCTGAACAACGGGAGGGGAGTCCAGCAGCAGATGAGAGACGGTAATTATCAAATCCCCCATTCCTCCAAACTAGGGCTATGGAATATCAAGATATTCATTGGCCCTTTGTTTCTCTTTATTCAACAGCCGCCCAATAGATGCAGCAGCAGCAGCAGCAGCAGCAGCAGCAATGGCAGCAGCAGAAACACCACCCACAGCCATGGAGTCTGGCCATGAGGAAGACAGCACATCTTCTGGGAGCCCTCCCTCGCATCGTCAGCGTTTGATGGTAAGTTTTTATTTCCAAAATCCATCATCTCTGTAATATATGTGTATTCATTGCCTTTTATTTCAAAACAGGAATCACAAGATGAAGAGGAGCTCCCAGAAGAAGAAGGAAGGGGTGGACAGACACTTGGAGTGGGCTCACAATTGGTAAGTTTTTTGCATCAAACGCAGAAACACAACATCACACTACACACAACACATAGAAAACAATGTTCTGCAGACCACACACAGCAAACAAATGCCTACATCCAAAGACATAACATTTTTTGTTTTCTTCTCTAGTCTTCCCAATCTGGTGCTCGGCCAAGAGGTCCTCGCAGTGCCTCCCAGGGTCGTCGGCGACAGTAACGCGGCGGTCACCAGCGTGTAAGTATAAATATTTTTGCTTTGTTTTTTTTGCACTTTTTATTTCATTTCTTTTGTGGAGGCTAATTATGTTATTTTTGTCTTTTTCTTTAACAGCCTTCACAGCGTGCTCCCGACTCTGACGGTGAGGATGGAGGGATTGATGTGGACCGCCTCATCGATCTCATCAGAGAAAGAAAGCCGCTCTGGAATATGGCTGACCGCCGCCACGCTGACCTGATCGTTACCCGACGACTCTGGGAGAAAATCTGTTCGCTCCTTGTGGACCGCTGGGAGGACCTCGAAGCTCGGGCCCAGATTAAAGAGCGTAAGTATATACAGTACCGGTTGCTTGATTTAAACCAGTGTTTCCCGAACTCCAGTCCTCGTGGTCCCCACGGATCATGTGTTCAGGATTTCTATTTACTTTGGAAATCCTGAAAACATGACCCCTGGGGACCATGAGGACTGGAGTTTGGGAAACACTGATGTTGTATACTAACCACTTTGTCCTTTCTCGTTTCAGGGGAGAGAATTGTGAAGCGGTGGCGGTCTGTGAGGGATCGTTTCAAGAAGGAGTTCAATAAAGAGATGCGGGCCCCGAGTGGATCTGGAGGACGCAGGAGCAAGTACAAGTACGCACGAGCCCTGTCGTTCCTCCGGGAGACAATGCTCACCAGAAGGTAAATATTACACACCACATGTGACAAAAAAATGTTTAGATGTAACTTTTTTTTTTCAGCCAGGGCCATACCATGTCACTATTTTAATTGTTTTTTTTTCTCTTTATTCCACAGCACGGTGAGCAGCACTCGGGAGCCTGCACGATTGGACCCTTCTGAGGCGATCCCTGAGGAGACCGGCACCGAGGGACACTTCGACCGCCCCGGTACATCTGCACCTTCCCAGCCTTCCCACACATTCGACCCATCTGTCCCATCCACCAGCACAGGAGCATCGTGGCCGCCTACATTACATGAAGCTGCTGGTGAGGAGATCGCTTTCCCTTTATCCCACCCTTCTGCCCCTGCCACCTCTAGTACACCTGCGGGTACTGGGCGGCAGCGGCAGAGGGGTCAGGAAAAGAGTTATGCGCCAGAGTTCTTGCATCTGAATGCATCTTTCCAGAACTGTCTAAAAGTCTTGTCAGAGCAAATCTCCGCAGGCTTTCAGCAGATCAACTCCAGCATTCTGGAGGTGAAGACACTTCTGCAAACCATGCATTCAGAAGCAAGTTCTTCGCCAAACCACACCTTTTTCAGGTCTGTTGTGGAGCGCATGGCAACACTATCTCCTACCCAGCAGATGCATGTAATGCATTCGTGCCACGGTGCTTTACAGCAGGTTACCTCCCAACTTCCACCTCCCACCACTGTAGTTCCTCCACCTGCACCCCCTCCAGCCACTTTCCATCCTCCCCCTCCTATTACATCTGCACCCCCTCCAGCCACTTTCCATCCTCCCCCTCCTATTACATCTGCACCCCCTCCAGCCACTTTCCATCCTCCCCCTCCTATTACATACCAGCAACCTCCCCAGTACCAGCAACCTCCCCAGTACCAGCAACCTCCCCAGTACCAGTCATCTCCCCACTTCCAGCAACCTGCCCCGTATCAAACTCCTTCCCCGTACCAAACTCCTTCCCCGTACCAAACTCCTTCCCCATACAACTTTCCATCAACATCATCTGCTCCTACAGTCCCTGCCCAACCCTCCACTCCACCGCCCACCACCTCTTCTGCCTCCCACATGTCCACCCATTCTGTAGCTTTTTCCACACCATCACCTCTAACTGTTCCTTCCCCACCACGATCCCAATCCTCTCTCCACACTCCCAGTGTCGAAGTGTCCCGCAGCCCCTCCAGCAGTATTTCCACCCCACACTACACAGATTTATGATGTGTTTTGTAATAAAAATGCCCATGTTTTTTTCAAACCTTTATTAAAAAAGTTTTTTTTAACTTTAAAAACAGTTTACAAACAAAAAAATATTTTAAATAAAAAGTTAAATTATTGTTTACACTGGTTGTCTGTCATTTCTTTCTGCGGCGAAATATGTTTAAAAAAAAGGTTAAATAAAGGGTATTTAAAAGGTAAAAAGGTATTCAAAACCAGGTATATAACTGTGGGTAAATTTTAGCTTTTTGCCACAGTTGTGTTCCTGGTTGTGTTTGAAGCAAAGTATTTCACCTAAAAAGTTGTGTTTATTGTTGGTGATTTCATAACAATGTACACAACTTTTGTTAAAAGGTGAAATACTTTGCATAAAACACAACCAGGTACACACCTGTGGCCTAAAGCTAAAAATAGAGACCATGACAAGATAGCCAACTTTGGTTGGCAAAGGTATATACTGTTGGTACAGAAGGTACACAAGTTTGGTTAGGGCACAAATCTTTCACACTCTGTCATCCTGCCAGTGTACTCTGCCTTGAGGTGACATAAAGTATAGTGCAAAATTGTCCCTCATTACTGAAACCGTCACAGAACTTCTAGTGGTAATGTCATGGTAATCTTGCAAGGTGGTTTCTTCAGAGGTGTCCTCAATGGAAATGGGTTCCTTGCAGATAACAAAATTGTGGAGTACCACGCAAGCTTTGATCACCTCGTCAACAGTTTCTGTCTTGAGGTTGATCGCAGTCAATAGGACCCGCCATTTGGCTGTCAGAATACCAAAGGTACATTCAACCATTCTTCTTGCTCTTGTGAGGCGGTAATTAAAAATGCGTTTTGGTCTTGTCAATCCTCTGCTAGAGTATGGTTTCAAAAGGTGTTCTGACAGCTGGAAGGCTTCATTCCCTACACAGACAAATGGCATAGGTGGACCAGATGTTTGCGGCAGCGGTCTAGGGGGTGGGAACTGGAAGGTGTTTCCATACAGTTTACGCCCCATGGCAGACAGTTTGAAAACTTGAGAGTCATTGGAGCGGCCATAGGCCCCAATATCCACAGCAATAAATTTGTATTCCGCATCAGCGATGGCCATGAGGACAATTGAAAAATATTTCTTGTAATTGAAATATTCCGATCCCGATCCGGCTGGCTTTACAATGCGGATATGTTTCCCGTCCACAGCGCCCAAGCAGTTGGGAAACTGACATATCTGTTGAAACTTGTCAGCAATTTCAATCCACCTCTCTGTTGTGGACTCTGGTAAAAACTCTTCAGCTAAGGAGTCCCACAGTGCACGGCAAGTGTACTTCACTATTCCTGATATGGTGGAAATCCCGAGTCTGTACTGGAAATGCAGTGACGAAAGGGATTCTCCAGTTGCAAGAAATCTGTGGGGAATTAAAAAACAATCAATTAGTTTAAAATCACAGCATTACATACCAAAACTCAGCTATAACACTTGGAGATACAAACTACCACCAACAAGATTGCAGTGATAGTGTGCTCTGATGCGAGCATATCCAATAAATGTGGCTTACCTTAAAGTCACCATCAGACGCTCTGCGGGTGAAACAGAGAAGCGGCAATAGGTGTCTGCTTTTCTTATGAGGTGTGCAATGCGCTCCACCAAGTAATCAAAATTCTCCATTTTCATCCGAACATATCCAAAAAATTTATCCGGGTTTCGTCGAAGGTCCATGCAGAGTGTAGAATAGACCCCACGCGTCATTCTCTTGGCTGTGATGGGGTGGATCCACAAACGTCGTCTACGATGCCTGATGCACTGCTGTCTCGCTCTCTCCTTCTCCAGAACAATCACCCTCAAACGATTCGCCTCCGCTATAAAATCCGCCAAATTCTTCAAAATATTTCCAATGACAACATCCATCTTCGCCAGTAACTTGCTCTTCTCTCCAACCTGCACTTTTTCCTCCTCCACAACCTGTCAAAGAAGGGCTGTAGGAACACTCTATATATAGTTTTCCAGTAGCCAATCCCGTTCGGAAGGCCACAAGGGTCAATTTTAAAAACCGGATCCGGCGTAATCCGTCGAAAAACGGATAGAAAAACGGATGAACCGGATGAGACGGATCCGGTTTTGTCTGTCAAGAAAAAGACGGATCCGGCAGAAAACCAGATCCGTCACATCCGGTTTTACTAAACATTTGCCGGATCCGGCGTTCCAGCACGACGCCGGATCGCGCCTGACGCCGAAAACCTGATGTGTGAAAGTAGCCTAAGCATGCAACTGGTATTCAAATTTTTCAGATTTTTCCCTCAGCTAAAGGTCTTTGCGCACTTCTTACAGATAACCTTGGCCTGATCATGAGGATTTTGTTCAAAAAAGTGCCACACTGCACTCTTCCTACTTTGGCAGACATTTTGCGGCCTAGCACGCTGTGATATTTTGACCCTCTGGACAAGCTGTCCAGCAACTCTTTTGATTTTTGGAACCTGTCTATGGAGTGCTCCGGGCCTGCCAGATAACAGCTGTTGCGTTGTCGATGTCTGCTGTGGATGCTCCTCATCTGAGCTATTGGAAGCAGCACCCTCTTCCCCCAATGGATGCCAATCTGGGTCAACAACTGGGTCATCCATCATCTCCTCTTCAATGTCATGTGCACCTTCCTCTGTGTCACCGTGTATGGTGGTATAGTGTGCGGGAAGGGGCACCTGAGTCTCATCAGGGTCAGAATCTGGCTCTGTACACTGTGAGGACAATGTAGTGCTCTGAGTGAATGTACCAGCAGAATCATCTATCAGCGGCTGTGCATCAGTGCACTCCATGTCAGATTCATCTTGGCCTGGGTAATTCACCATTTCACTTGATAATCCAGGCATGGTATGTGAAAACAGCTCCATGGAGTAATCAGTAGTATGGCCTGCGTCATCCTTCAATCTTGGTTGGGGTGAAGGACACAAGGAAAGGTGTGGTTCATGAACATGAGCCTCCAATGACGACTCAGTGCTTTTATTTTTTACAACTTCAGAAGAGGAGGCGATAGAGCTGGAGGCTGAGTCAGCAATGTAAGACAAAACTTTTTCCTGAAGCTCTGGCTTTAAAAGCGGTTTGCCAACTCCTAGAAAACTAAGCCTTCGAGGCCTTGTGGAGCCAGACGATGATGCAGGCTCAACACCTCCTGCATTCGGTCCTATTTTGCTTTTGCCACTACCATCAGATCCACCACCAACACCATCATTACCAGCTGCCAACCCCTGCCCAATTCCACGGCCTCTTCCACCAGCCTTCCTCATTTTTGGTAGAAATGTAGACAAAATCCAACAAACTATATAGTAATGTAAAACAAGGTACAAGGTGTCTATAGGACAGGGGAGATTTTGAATTTCTGCAGACACTTGTGGACACTGGACACTTTTGGATTGTGTGAGGCCCACTGAATATCAGAGCGCTATGTCACAGGCTCGATGGCACAGGTGTGAAAAAAGTGACTACAGGATCACAGAGATTTTGAATTTCTGCACACACTAGTGGACACTGGACATTTTTGGATTGTGTGAGGCCCGCTGAATATCAGAGCGCTATGTCACAGGCTCGATGGCACAGGTGTGAAAAAAGTGACTACAGGATCACAGAGAGTTTGAATTTCTGCACACACTAGTGGACACTGGACACTTTTGGATTGTGTGAGGCCCACTGAATATCAGAGCGCTATGTCACAGGCTCGATGGCACAGGTGTGAAAAAAGTGACTACAGGATAAGGGAGATTTTGAATTTCTGCACACACTAGTGGACACTGGACACTTTTGGATTGCGTGAGGCCCACTGAATATCAGAGCGCTATGTCACAGGCTCGATGGCACAGGTGTGAAAAAAGTGACTACAGGATAAGGGAGATTTTGAATTTCTGCACACACTAGTGGACACTGGACACTTTTGGATTGTGTGAGGCCCACTGAATATCAGAGCGCTATGTCACAGGCTCGATGGCACAGGTGTGAAAAAAGTGACTACAGGATAAGGGAGATTTTGAATTTCTGCACACACTAGTGGACACTGGACACTTTTGGATTGTGTGAGGCCCACTGAATATCAGAGCGCTATGTCACAGGCTCGATGGCACAGGTGTGAAAAAAGTGACTACAGGATCACAGAGAGTTTGAATTTCTGCACACACTAGTGGACACTGGACACTTTTGGATTGTGTGAGGCCCACTGAATATCAGAGCGCTATGTCACAGGCTCGATGGCACAGGTGTGAAAAAAGTGACTACAGGATAAGGGAGATTTTGAATTTCTGCACACACTAGTGGACACTGGACACTTTTGGATTGTGTGAGGCCCACTGAATATCAGAGCGCTATGTCACAGGCTCGATGGCACAGGTGTGAAAAAAGTGACTACAGGATAAGGGAGATTTTGAATTTCTGCACACACTAGTGGACACTGGACACTTTTGGATTGTGTGAGGCCCACTGAATATCAGAGCGCTATGTCACAGGCTCGATGGCACAGGTGTGAAAAAAGTGACTACAGGATCACAGAGATTTTGAATTTCTGCACACACTAGTGGACACTGGACACTTTTGGATTGTGTGAGGCCCACTGAATATCAGAGCGCTATGGCACAGGCTCGATGGCACAGGTGTGAAAAAAGGGACTACAGGATTACAGAGATTTTGAATTTCTGCACACACTAGTGGACACTGGAGACTTTTGGATTGTGCGAGGCCCACTGAATATCAGAGCGCTATGTCACAGGCTCGATGGCACAGGTGTGAAAAAAGTGACTACAGGATCACAGAGAATTTGAATTTCTGCACACACTAGTGGACACTGGACACTTTTGGATTGTGTGAGGCCCACTGAATATCAGAGCGCTATGTCACAGGCTTGATGGCACAGGTGTGAAAAAAGTGACTACAGGATCACAGAGATTTTGAATTTCTGCACACACTAGTGGACACTGGACATTTTTGGATTGTGTGAGGCCCGCTGAATATCAGAGCGCTATGTCACAGGCTCGATGGCACAGGTGTGAAAAAAGTGACAACAGGATCACAGAGATTTTGAATTTCTGCACACACTAGTGGACACTGGACACTTTTGGATTGTGTGAGGCCCACTGAATATCAGAGCGCTATGTCACAGGCTCGATGGCACAGGTGTGAAAAAAGTGACTACAGGATAAGGGAGATTTTGAATTTCTGCACACACTAGTGGACACTGGACACTTTTGGATTGCGTGAGGCCCACTGAATATCAGAGCGCTATGTCACAGGCTCGATGGCACAGGTGTGAAAAAAGTGACTACAGGATAAGGGAGATTTTGAATTTCTGCACACACTAGTGGACACTGGACACTTTTGGATTGTGTGAGGCCCACTGAATATCAGAGCGCTATGTCACAGGCTCGATGGCACAGGTGTGAATAAAGTGACTACAGGATAAGGGAGATTTTGAATTTCTGCACACACTAGTGGACACTGGACACTTTTGGATTGTGTGAGGCCCACTGAATATCAGAGCGCTATGTCACAGGCTCGATGGCACAGGTGTGAAAAAAGTGACTACAGGATAAGGGAAATTTTGAATTTCTGCACACACTAGTGGACACTGGACACTTTTGGATTGTGTGAGGCCCACTGAATATCAGAGCGCTATGTCACAGGCTCGATGGCACAGGTGTGAAAAAAGTGACTACAGGATAAGGGAGATTTTGAATTTCTGCACACACTAGTGGACACTGGACACTTTTGGATTGTGTGAGGCCCACTGAATATCAGAGCGCTATGTCACAGGCTCGATGGCACAGGTGTGAAAAAAGTGACTACAGGATCACAGAGATTTTGAATTTCTGCACACACTAGTGGACACTGGACACTTTTGGATTGTGTGAGGCCCACTGAATATCAGAGCGCTATGGCACAGGCTCGATGGCACAGGTGTGAAAAAAGGGACTACAGGATTACAGAGATTTTGAATTTCTGCACACACTAGTGGACACTGGAGACTTTTGGATTGTGCGAGGCCCACTGAATATCAGAGCGCTATGTCACAGGCTCGATGGCACAGGTGTGAAAAAAGTGACTACAGGATCACAGAGAATTTGAATTTCTGCACACACTAGTGGACACTGGACACTTTTGGATTGTGTGAGGCCCACTGAATATCAGAGCGCTATGTCACAGGCTTGATGGCACAGGTGTGAAAAAAGTGACTACAGGATCACAGAGATTTTGAATTTCTGCACACACTAGTGGACACTGGACACTTTTGGATTATGTGAGGCCCACTGAATATCAGAGCGCTATGTCACAGGCTCGATGGCACAGGTGTGAAAAAAGTGACTACAGGATCACAGAGATTTTGAATTTCTGCACACACTAGTGGACACTGGACACCTTTGGATTGTGTGAGGCCCACTGAATATCAGAGCGCTATGTCACAGGCTCGATGGCACAGGTGTGAAAAAAGTGACTACAGGATCACAGAGATTTTGAATTTCTGCACACACTAGTGGACACTGGACACTTTTGGATTGTGTGAGGCCCACTGAATATCAGAGCGCTATGTCACAGGCTCGATGGCACAGGTGTGAAAAAAGTGACTACAGGATAAGGGAGATTTTGAATTTCTGCACACACTAGTGGACACTGGACACTTTTGGATTGTGTGAGGCCCACTGAATATCAGAGTGCTGTGTCACAGGCTCGATGGCACAGGTGTGAAAAAAGTGACTACAGGATCACAGAGATTTTGAATTTCTGCACACACTAGTGGACACTGGACACTTTTGGATTGTGTGAGGCCCACTGAATATCAGAGCGCTATGTCACAGGCAGACATTGGCTAGTGTATCACAAACTACAAGGTGTATGTAGAATTGGGCAGAATAGGAATCTCCCTAGAGTGTAGGTCTGTAAGAATAGAACAAGTCCTCCACTTATCCTTCCACAGTGACACACAGATAGCTTCACTGTGGCCGTGATAACAGCCGTTACACGGTACTGAGAGGAGCGTGCACGCACACGGCTGTCCGGTGTACGTAAAATTGTCAAGCTCCGTGTTTTTTAAGTATACGGACTGACACACGCAGTCTCTCTATAGTTTTGAATGTGATCAAACAGCAAATATATTTAACTGTTTGAAAGCCAGACAAAACTAGTAGGTGCAGGTCTGTAAGAACGGAACATGTCCTCGACTTATTCTCACAGAGTGACACACAGATAGCTTCACTGTGGCTGTGATAACAGCCGTTACACGGTACTGTGTGAGGAGCGTACACCGCTGTATGGTGTGAAAAAATGCACGCTCAGTACCTCAGCAGGACAAAAAAAAAAATTGGGATTGCTTTTAAAAAAGCAGTTTGCAGAGCAGTGGGTAAACAGCAATGCTGCTGTCAGGAAGCCTTAGAAGGCAGCCTAATAACCAACACCGCTGATCCACCACAATATAGCCTCCCCTTGCACTGCACACACAGTGACTGGTGTGTTGTACAAGCAAAATCGCTAGCAGCAGAAGCAGTTTTTTTTTCTTCTTCCCTGCCTAACGCTCTCCCTAAAGAATCAGCAGCAGCAACCTCTCCCTATGCTAAGATCGGCAAAAGTAAGATGGCGGTCGGCGTGCACGCCCTTTTATAACCCCTGTGACGCCCACCAAAGCCAGCCAATCACTTGCATGCCCTTCTGAAAGATGGTGGTGACCCCTGCCTATGTCATCACGTTGCCCACAGTGTCCGTGGATCCTGATTGGCTGAAAAAGAGCGCAAAACAAACTTTTGAAACGCGACTTTGGCGCGTAAGTCGCCGACCTCGTGGCCGACCTCATCCTAGGGTCGGCGACTTTTGAAATTTTTCGACCCATTTCGCTCAACTCTAATAGTTACGCATTGAAAACTGGGGGTTATTTGGCTAAAGTTGTGGGGGGGTTGGGCTGGCTCCAGGTTTTCGTGGGCCCCGGGCCAAAGAGTGTCAGTGCTCCCCTTTAACACATGCCACAACTCATGATGCTCCGATACGCCACAGAAATATAGGTATAGTACAATGACACATATTTCACTGCTTGCATGACATGACTGATCTATTTTAAATTGTACAATAGCTCAAAAACAGGACAGTATATTACTCCATAAAGTGTATGGCCAACACATTGTGCGCCATACAGAATAATGAGCCCCATATATTTCTCCATATTTCTCCGCATAATGCTCCATATATAATGGGCCCCATTTGTAATGCTCCAGTGTATAATGGGCCCCTTAGATGCTGCTCCAGTGTCTGATCTGCCCCATTTACAATGCTCCAGTACATGATGGGCCTCATGAATGATGCTCCAGTGTATCATGGGCCCTAATAATGCTCCATATATAATGGGCCCCATTTGTAATGCTCCAGTGTATAATGGGCCCCTTAGATGCTGCTCCAATGTCTGATCTGCCCCATTTACATTGCTCCAGTACATGATGAGCCCTATTTTTAATTAACCCAGGCATGGTATGTGAAAAGAGCTCCATGGAATAATCTGAGGTGTGTGCTTACACAGTCTTCACTTTTGGTGTGGGTGAAGGACACAAGGAAAGTGGGTTGCTCCTGACCAGAAGCCTTCAGTTACGACTCAGTGCATGCATTTTTTACAACTTCAGAAGAGGAGGCGATAGAGCTGGAGGCTGTTTCAGCAATGTAAGCCACAAACAGTTCCTGATACTCCGGCTTTAAAAGCAGTCTACCTACTCCCAGAAAAGGGAGCCTTACAGTCCTTCCAGAGCTACACAATGACGCTGGCTCAACACCTCCTGCCTTAGCTGCTATTGTGTTTTTGGCACTACCAGCAGATGCACCACCACCACCACCATCAGTACCAGGTGACCCTCCACGCCCACGTCCGCATCCTCTTCCACCATACTTCCTCATGTTTTGGAAAATGGACCTAAAATACCAGCAGATATATGGTAGTGTTTCAGAAGCGTACAACTCTATACAGTCTATGGATAACAGTAAATCTCCGTATATATTTCATGAGGCATACACAGATGCTCACAGGCTCAGTATGGATTACCCAATAAAATAACAAGTTGAAAAAGGGTACAGTATCACCAGATACAAGGTATATATAGTATAGTGTAAACATTCTGATCCTCCGTATACATTTCAGGAGGCAGACACAAACGCTCTCAGGTCCAGTATGGATTACACAAGCATATAAAAAGCTGTAAAAGGGTTATGTAACAAGCGTACAGCTGTATACAGTGTTGGGGTAATCTTAAAGTTCCAAATATATTGCCGGAGTAACAGACAGACATTTACAGACTCATTATGGATTACACCAGAATCTAAATAGCTAAAAAGGTTACTGTATCAGAAGCATTCTGCTGTATACAGTGTTGGCCAAATTGAAAATATCTGTATATATTTCCGTAGTCACCCTCAGACGCTCACTCAGTTTGGTTTTGACCATAATAAAAAATGTTGTAAAAAAGGTACTGGATAACAAGATAGCAAGTATATATTTTTTAGGGTACAATTGAAATCTCGGCATAAATAGTCCCGTAGTCACTCTCAGACGCTTACACAATATGGATTTGACCGTAATGCTAAATGTCGAACAAAGGTACTGTATAACAAGTGTGGTGTAGTGACCACTGTGTCCGCTAGGGGGGCTGTGTGGATGTTCCAAGAGAGAGGATGAGTGGCAGAATCCTGAAGAACCATTATGTATCTCAAGGTGGGTGGCCTTGAGATGGAGACTTATGTGTGTGTGTTGATCAGCAATGATATTGCTGAGGTGTTGTTTCAATATGTCAGGGAGAAGTCTCCAGGTAACTGGGGAGACGGGCTGGCCCAGTTACCTACAAACCCAACCAGGGGGTTAAAGACGCCATTGCAAAGAGTGTGTGAATGGGTCAAGGACCTGTGATGAGGTCATAGCCGTGTGACCTGGTGGGCGTGGCTACGGACCATATATGGTGGCCAGGGTAGGTCACATGTGGTGAATGCTGGGACCCGGTTAGTCCAATGTGGAAGGTCCCGCTGAGATGGGGCTTCCTGGCTAACAGCCTGTGAAGTGGCTGTGAGTAATGGCGACGTGTGTCTGTTAGTTCCCTGTACGGAATGAACGTGTGCAGCATGGTGAAGCAGCATGAGGAAACCCTGACAGGGTGAGATAACTTGGTGGCTAGAAAGCCTGCGCATTAAACAGTGCATAACTTGTATGTCTACAGGATAACAGAGCTGAACTCTGTAATGGACGCTATGCTGACTATATGCTGTTTTCTGTTGCTTTGATGGTTTAAGATGCTGAATAAATCGCATGGACTGTTATGATTTTGTGGAAAAAACCCGTGCCGGATCTGATTTTGTGGCTGCTGAGCGAGTATCCCCTGCTTGAATGATAGCGCTACCCCACACAAGATACAAGCTGTATCGAGTATAGTGTAAAAATTTGTTTCTCCGATTCACCGTATATATAGAAGGCATAACTCACACACGCTCACTCACTATGGATGATGTAGGGAAGGTGGACTGACAGACAAACCAGCCTGTAGTGAGAAGCAGAGGTGTAGCGCAGTGTAGGTGTGAAAAGATAAAGAGAAAGGGTGCAGTGCTTTAGCTTGCCCATTGGAGGGCAGTGGAGAGTGTAGGAGTGGGACTGAATAACTGCCATTGATGAGAGAAACTGTTAGGTGATGGTGGGCGGAGTTACCAGAACTGGAAGTATAAAAGGCTGAGGGAAGGTTCTGGAAGAGTCAGTCAGCGAAGGGAGCACAGTAAAGAGGAAGTTCTGCTGAGGAAATAGAGACAGTGGAAAGGCTCCAGAGAGGACTGACAGTTGAGCCGGTCACGGGGGGGTGGCCCAGAGGACAGTAGCCGCAGACGAAGATGGCCTGGGGCTATCATACGGACGGTGTGCTCAGACTGGTGCAGCGCTGTGGTGGTTGGGCCCATGCCAGCCTCAGTGGAAAAGAAGTGAAGGTACCAGGGCCTGTGTACAGAGAAATGTGAAACGGCTGTGGTGAATTGCTGTTGTCAACAGAAGGATGGGCACTAAAAACGGACCTGTTCAATACAAACTCTGTCTCAGTCTCGTGTTTGTCTGCGGCTAGAAGAGGGTCCCCCCCACAGTTGGTTATCCTACAGATGATACCTTAGTACAAATTTTTGAAACAAGGTACTGTATTAGCACATACCAGGAGTGTCCAGTCTTGGCTTAAATTTCCATCTATACTTCTGGAGTCAGACACAGACACTCACAGGCTCACTATGTATTACACCAGAATTAAAAAAGTAGAAAAAGGGAAAGGTATTCATAGTGTACACCAGTATACTGTGTTGTGGTACTTTTAAATCTTCGTATATATTTAAATTTCAGTAAGCCAGTCCAGAATCTCCGCTACTGGAAACTACATGGATACAAGTATAGACGCAAAGTCGAGTGTTAGCAGAAATTTTGGAATTACACATCACGGGAAAACCTCCCGGTAGATGTTGCACAGGTGATGCAGACCCTCAATTACTGTGTCTGTGGAGAAAGCGAAAAAGGTTCTTTGTGAAGAAAGGATTGCTTTATCGCAGTAGCGTGGATCACATCACCGTTACTCGTCTCCATCAAATTGTGATCACAGGGAGAGATGTACCCATGGTCCTCACTGCCTATCATGATGTGTCTGGTCATTTTGGAGTACAAAAGACAGAAACCACAGGCCGTAGGCCATTCTATTGGATTGGTATGAGAGGAGACATTGAAAAATGGTGGCAGGAATGTCACACGTCTGTGACTATCACAACTGTGAAAGGTGATCATAAACCACCACTGCATCCGCTTGTAAGTTGACGTTCATTTCAAATGGTAGCCATTGATCATCTGTAGGTAGAGGCCAGCAGGACAGGCCATAGCTACATCTTAACCATCATAGATCAATACACCAAATTTCTAGTGGCTGTCCCTGTGAAGGATTTAACTGCCCAGACTACACAGCGGTGGAGCAGGGAGAGGTAAGTATTGCAACTTGCAAGTGCTGTGGCCATGACCAAGCAGGGGGGGCACAATCGTAGTCGATGGTACTGGCACAGGGCCCCTCATAGTACGCTGGTGTGTCTGACGGCGAGTGGGCCCCCTACCGTCTGAGATACTGTATTGTACTATGAGGGGCCCTGTGCCATTGCCGTCGGCCATCAGTGGGCCCATCCACCTGTTCAGAGCAACGGCACTTGACCGGGTGCGCCAGGTCTTGACCCCAGCCGTTGGGGGAGGGGTGGGCAGCCCAGTTAGGGAGGTTTAAATATTGGCATATGTTGATGTGTTGGCTGGACATTCAGCTGCTGCAAAGGGCGTAATTGGGCAAGTCCGAGGAAGAGGAGGAAAAAACAGAGGTACTTTTCTGGTAACCTATGTGTCATCAGGGGAAGGTGGGACAAAATCCTTTGAAACCCATGCATGGTTCATTTTAATGAAGGTTAGATCATCAACATTTTGGGTCGACAGACGGGTCCTTTTTTCTGTCAGGATTGATCCAGCAGCACTGAAGACTGTAGTGTCGTGATGTCGGCGATAAAGAATTCAGAGACGTACACTGATGTGCTGGTGCTTGGCTGCCAGGCCGTGCTTTTCTTTATTCCTTACTTCCTCCTTCCTCTCCACGTCCCTCCCCCGACTCCTCCTCTCCCCTACATCACTGTTACTAGGCAAAGAATGCAAACAAGGGCAACAGCCCACAAACAACAGGAGATGTGACAACATCACACCTCTTCTTTTCTCACAACAAAAAAAAAAAAACTGAAACATTTAAAGAATATTGTCGTTCAAACATTAAGTCTCACTGCAGAACATAGTCTGCAAGGTGGGCAGGTGGTCTTCGATAGGTCCTAGTCGGATAGCGGTGAGACAGCCCATCACCAGATGAGCCCTGAGTATCCCCGGAGACATCCCCTGTTAGGCTTACGGCATCTCCAGTCTCTGGCAGGAAGTCGTCGCTCTCCACTTCCTCAATAGGCGTGGTTTTTGGGATGTGGCCCTGGAGTTTTTTAAAGTGGGACACATTTCGTGTGACCTGACGACTTTGATTCCGGGCAGTAACCATGGTGCCCTTAACGTCTATAACTTGAAAGGGTTCCGGATAGTACGGTGACGCAAACTTGCTAGTCGCTTTTAACCTTTGTGCCAGGACCCAATCGCCCACCTGTATTGCCGGCTGTCTGCCTCGATTGTTGCGCTTATCTGCATACCGTTTCATCTTTTCCTTTGATATGGAGTCATTAATAGAAATCGGGGTCTGGACGGAGATTGCTGGAATGCTTGGAAGTTTGACCCGTAAGGGCCTGTTGAACAGTGCCGTTGCAGGTGGTATTCCCGTTGTAGAGTGGGGTGTAGCCCTGTACTGTCTGAGGAATGCGTTCAACTCTTGCTGTAAGTCCTTGTGCTCCATGGTAGCAATCCTTAGGGTCTTGTTGAGCGATTGCATGAATCGTTCGACTTCACCGTTGGCCTGAGGCCAGCAAGGAGTTATTTTCCGGTGTGTGAAACCCAGGTAGGTTGCGAAGGACTGAAAGTCTGTGCTATTAAAAGGCGGTCCATTGTCAGATTTCACGATCTCAGGTATGCCATATGCCGAGAAGATCTTGTCTAATTTTGGTAAAACAGCCTTGGCCGAGGTTGTAGAAACATGTTCGATGACTGGAAACCTTGAAAAGTCATCCATGATCACCAGCAGATAGGAGCTATCTGGTAGACTGCAGAAATCGATGCTAACAGCTATCCATGGGCTGGCTGGCAGGGGTGTCATTTGTAATGGTGCACGTCTATGGGCAACTGTAGTGGCTTGGCACGGTATGCATGTTTCAACGAGTGCCTCTACCTTTTTGTTAAGTCCAGGAAACCACACTTTCTCCCGAAGTAGCTGTTTTGTTTTCACGACCCCTTGATGAGCTTCATGCGCCAGATCCAGTCCCCTGCTCTGAAATTTCTGAGGTATCACCAGGCGATTATCTCTTAAGAGCATATTTGAGTCTGATACTGATAGTGAATGTCTCGCGTTAAAGAAAACCTCCAGGTACCCAGCCTGATCAGGAGGGTGAAGGCGGGCCTCAGCGAGAAAACTGCTCCAGTTCTTGGACCGAACCGTCTCTATCACAAATTGAAGTTGGTGATCGGCATCCAGCGCTTGCTTAATTTCCTGTATGGTCATAGCTTTCGGTACCGAATGGGCGATGACAAAGTTGACATGCTCCTCCGCCAGAATCGTCGCGGGGATGTCGTCTGTGGTGGGCTGTGGTGCTGGGTGTCTCGAGAAATAGTCTGCGGGATTTCCAGCTCCCGCCTCGTATCTCAACTGGAGATGATAGTTCTGTAAGCGGAGCAACCAGCGTTCAAGACGCGGGGGAGGCTTTGACGAGGGCTTATTGAAAATTGGAACGAGTGGCTTGTGGTCAGTTATCACTGTGAATTGATGTCCAAAAAGGTATAAATGGAAATGAAGGCACCCCCCACACAACTGCCAGGGCTTCTCTCTCA
The DNA here is from genome assembly GCF_039654945.1 of Dendrobates tinctorius. Classification (NCBI taxonomy): domain Eukaryota; kingdom Metazoa; phylum Chordata; class Amphibia; order Anura; family Dendrobatidae; genus Dendrobates; species Dendrobates tinctorius. The sequence continues at coordinate 2,225,294 of NW_027361762.1, forward strand.
GTTTGTGAATATCGCTGCTCTGTATCCGTTAGTGTCTTGCTGGCATATGAGATTGTGGATATGTCGCCTGCGCTAGACACTTGTGTGAGAATTGCCCCTAGGCCTACTGGACTAGCATCCACCAGTAGCTGTGTGGATTTTGACAGGTCAAAATAGGCCATGACAGTGTCGCTGGTTAGGTTGGTTTTCAATGCGTCAAAAGCTGCTTGCTGCTCAGTACCCCATGTCCACGGAGAGTCTTTCTTTGTGAGCTTTCGCAGAGGCTCAGAAACAGTGGCTAGGTCAGGTATAAATCGCCCACAGTATGTGACCAGTCCTAGGAAGCTGCGAACATCTGACACATTTTGCGGTGGGCTAGCCGATTTTATGGCAGCCACTTTCTGTGGGTCAGCTGAAACTCCTTGTTCAGAAAAGATGTATCCAAAAAAAGTTAATGATTTTTGGTTAAATTCACATTTTGACGGATTGACAGTGAGATTGCAGGCTTGGAGACTTTGAAACACTTGTTCTAGGCGATTGTCATGTTCCTCTTGGGTTGTGCCATAAATGAGAATGTCATCACTGACGTTGAGGACTCCTGCAATGCCAGACAGAACCTGGCTGACGATATTCTGAAAAATTTCTGCGACCGATGAGATACCAAAGTTCAATCTCTTAAATCTGCGCAGGCCCACATGCGTGCTAAAAGTTGTAATGTACCTGGAGTCTGGATGCAATTCAAGTTGATGATAGCCTGAGTTTAGGTCAATTTTTGAAAATACCTTCGCACCATTCAGGTCTGCGAGAATGTCATCAATAGTGGGCGTGATGTGCCTTTCTCTTTGGATCGCCCGATTGGCGTGGCGCATATCCACACATAGTCGGATTTTACCTGGCTGCTTCGGTTTAGGTGCAACAACGATTGGTGAAACCCAGGGGGTCGGGCCTTCAACGCGTTCGACGACATCGGACGCCTCCAGGTCTTGCAGTTCTTGCTCCACAAGCTTGCGGACATGGAATGGAATGCGCCTGTGGGGCTGAATAGAGGGCTGTACTGACGGATCTATATGCAATTTTATTTGAACATCCTTTAGCTTACCTAGGCCTTTAAAGAGATTTGGGTACTTCTGCATAATGTGGTGGGCCGAAGGACCTGTAATGCTGTTGACAAGGTTCACAAGGCCCAGAGATATTGCACTGGTGCAGTTGAGAAGTGTGTCCGCAGAGCATTCTACCACATAAAAGGTGTCAGTGATGGACTTTCCTTCAGCTGCAACTTCTGACTGAAATTTTCCGCACAGGGGCAGTGCAGCTGCTGAGCCATAAGGAAATATCTTTATATTAGTACTTTGTAGAGTAGGTTTGTTTAGGAGCTGGTTGTAGACTGTATGACTGATGACGTTGACTGATGCCCCCATGTCCACCAGGGCTTCTATTGGATTGCCATTCACTAGGATCACTCGTTTTGGATTAGTAACTGCGTGCATAGTATTAGATCCCTCTTCCATCACGGAGAATAAATAGGTGCTGTGGGACTCGTCATTAATCTGCAGTGTTTGGATCTTCGGTGGCCTAGGTTGTGCGGTGGTATGAGGAGATTGTGGCTTGGATCTACACACCTTTGCAAAATGATTTTGCTTTCCGCAATTATGACAAGTTCCTCCCTTTGCTGGGCAGACATTCTGGTGAGGATACGATCCACCGCAGTTGTAACATGTGGCTGCCTGCGTGCGAGGCACATTTGGTTTCTGTGTAAGCTTTGCTATAGAAGATGTCGCATCTGGCTCATGCTCGATGTTCTCTATCAGTTTAGCTTGTTTGTCTGCAGCATCATTTATACGCGCTGTATCTAGCAACTTCGCTAACGTCATGGTGGGGTCTCTGAGTGCTTGTCTCCTTAACTTGGAGGAAATACATCCTTGTACGATCTGCATTTGGATTTCTTTGTCTACTTCCGCAAATTCACAGTGCGCTGCAAGGTGTCGTAGCCGGACATGATACTCAGCCATGCTTTCTGTTGGCGACTGCTTTGATTGCCTGAACTTAAAAATTTCAAATGCCGGATTTCTGTGAGGGGAGAAGTGCTTGCTTAACGCAGCTTTGCTGAGCTCATAGTCCTTGTCCTCCCCTGTATTCGGCAGAGTAGTGAATATATCGTAAACCTGCTCCCCTGCGTAGTGTAACAGCATGGCTTTTTTCCGGGTATCATCAGAGAAATTCATGGCTTGCAGAAATATCTCGAATCGCTTTAGCCATTTATCCCAAGATACTGCCAGGTTTGCTTGGGACTGATGCACATCAAAAGCAGGAAATGCGGGTAGACAAGCCATAGTGAGTGCTGATAGCCTTGTAGACTGTTCGTGGGACTGAAATACCTGTGGCTGATGAATGAACGCTTCCTCGTCGCCAGCTGTAGTGTCGTGATGTCGGCGATAAAGAATTCAGAGACGTACACTGATGTGCTGGTGCTTGGCTGCCAGGCCGTGCTTTTCTTTATTCCTTACTTCCTCCTTCCTCTCCACGTCCCTCCCCCGACTCCTCCTCTCCCCTACATCACTGTTACTAGGCAAAGAATGCAAACAAGGGCAACAGCCTGCAAACAACAGGAGATGTGACAACATCACAAAGACTCTTTCAGATAACACACTAGCAGCAGGGCAAGCAAGCTCCTGTAAGGCATATTGTGCCAATTCAGGCCAGGCGTCCAGTTTAAAGGCCCAATAGTCAAAGGGGAATGACCTGTGAGGGAGAACATCGATATGGGAGGAAAAGTAGTTTGTAACCATATTTGACAACTGCTGCCTCCTGTCACTTTTAATCGATGCAGGATTAGCAGTCGTGTGAGCGGTACTTGAGAAATCATTCCACAACATGGTCATTAAACCCCTGTCTCCAATGCCACTTCTGCTGTGTGCACCACGAGCACCTCTTCCATTGTGCCCACTATGGCTCGTGGGAGAACCAGCACCGCTGCTGTGTACTGGGAAAGCCTCAAACAAACAGTATACCAGAGTTGCTTGTTTGTTTGCCAATATTATTTCTAGGTTCTCTTGTGGCATGATGTTGTGTAATTTGCCTTTGTAGTGTGGATCGAGGATGCTGGCCAGCCAGTAGTTTTCATCCCTCATCATTCTAGCAATGCGTGGGTCCCTTTTTAGGATCCGCAAGGCATAATCGCACATGTGGGCCAATGTTCTAGGTGTTAGGAACGGCGGAATGCACTAAATAAAAATAATAATAAAGTGCGTTCGCCGCTCGGGGTCCACCGTGCAGTAGGTGATATAACCGCTGCTAAGTGGTGGCAGGAGCAATATGGCGGAAATGCACCCAAGGTTAAATGTCACCCAGGTGCGCAGAGCAATCTCAGTTAATTCACAGAGATGCTAAATAAGTACAAACACAAAAGACTGAGCCTCTTGAGGTCACAGTACTCAGTAAAAACGCACACACGGTATCAGGTCACAGGAGTAGCCCCAGACGGAGGCACTATGTCCGTCTAGACCTACCGTGTGCGGAGTGTCGCAACTGAGGACGCAAAGGGGCTGCTACTGCAGCGCAGCGTGGACACTGCCACTAAACAACAAGGCTAAGGTGCAAGCGCAATGTCGGACGCTAGCAGCTGTGGATGTTGCAGCAGAGGAGCACTGGCGCTGATTCTAACTCAGTCCCTAACCACATACATAATATCAGAGGGAAGGGGTTTTATAATGAGTCATTCACCAGAATCATACATTCATCCTCATGCACACAGTAGCAAGTAAGTTTATACTAGCGCATGGCGGAACAGCCATGCGCGCCTTTTATAGCAGCCGGGACCTTCCGCAAGCCTCCAGATCTCTGAGATGGACCAATGAGATCTGGAGCGGGACCTGAGCACATGACTCCTGATCTCCAATGGGAGATCGTCCCATGAGCATGCTCAGTAGGAGGACAAAAGGACTTAGCCTCAGGAGAGATTTGCTGCAAGGCAATCTCCTCTGCAATCTCCTCTGCAGTAGATAAAAAGCAGGAGACTGCAGAATGTGAGGGTCTGGATCCCTGCAGAGTAAACACAGAAATCCGACGCCAAACACCAGGTGTCAATGATGCACTTCCCGTAGTGGGTGGAGCAGCAGTTTCTGGCAAATCCACATCCCTACAGTCACGCACAAACACTGTACCTGAACTTGGAATGCCAACATTTTCTCTTGCCTCCTGAGAAACATCCTCCCGCCCAAAATAATCATCCCTGTTGTGAGTTCATTTTCTGGTCCACCAGTTGTGAGTTCTCCTTCCAGGCTCCCTCTGGTGGTAACTGGAGGTAGTGAGGCTGATTTAATCAGTAGAGGTCTGCCACCTGATAATGAGGATGACGATTGGACCTCAGGAATCTCAGACTGGATTTAAGACAGCCGACGCCCTAGTCTGGTGCTGGTGATTCCTTCTGGCTTTTCAGGTCCTGGTTTTCAGCTCTGTTCCAGTCATTTCAAGCTAAGTTTTTCTGCTAATGTTTACGCTTGATTTTGTTGGTCTATTCAGTTTTTTGTGTGGTCAGCCAGCCCCGTCTGGGGCTGTGCTGAATTTCCACTCTTATTTATCTGTATTTGCCAATTTGCTTTTTTGTCCCTTATTAGATTGGCCTCTTTTTGCTCTGTCTCAGAATATTTCAGAGTGCTGATATAACGGGAGAAGTCTAGTGACTTCAGGGTTAATTTTGCTATCAGAAGTGTTGGACATTATTTTTGTAGGGTTTTTGGCAGATTGCAGACAGTGTCTTTCCTTACCTATCCTTTCTAGTTAGTTTGGGCCCCATCATTTGCTCAGCCTATTTTCCTGCCTATGTTTGTGCTTTCATCTTGTTTCACCGTCAATACATGTGAGGGGGCTGTCTTTCCTTTGGGGTCTGCTCTGGGGCAGTTAGTTTTCCCCTTTTCTTGCTTTAGGCTTATTTAGTCCTCTGACTGTGACGAAGCGTCTAGGACCATCGCAGGTACGCTCCACGGCTGCTGCTAGTTGTTGTGGTTAGGATCAGGGATCTGCAATCTGCATAGTTACCAACCTCTCTGGTTTTCTGTGACTTAGCTTGTTTAGTCTTTTCCTCCTCGGTGACCCATCCATAACACATCCCCCTCATCCTCATCCTCCTCCTCTTCCTCTTCTTCCTCCACCTCGTCCAGGACAGTTCCCTGACCAGACAATGGCTGACTGTCATCAAGGCTTCCCTCCTCCTCCTCCTCTGATGCAGATGCCTGATCCTTAATGTGTGTCAAACTTTGCATGAGCAGACGCATAAGTGTGATGCTCATGCTTATGATGGCGTCGTCTGCGCTTACCAGCCGTGTGCATTCCTCAAAACACTGAAGGACTTTACAGAGGTCTTCCAGCTTTGACCACAGCACACCTGACAATTCCATGTCTTCCCTCAAACTGCCTGCCAGTGTATCCTCCCACAAATGCATTACAGCCTGCCTCTGTACGCACAGCCTCTCAACCATGTACAGGGTGGAGTTCCACCATGTTGCAACATCTATGATTAGGCGGTGCTTGGGGAGGTGGAGCAATCGCTGCAGCTTCTGCATATGACTGGAGTGTACAGCCGAGCGACGGATGTGCGAGCACAGTCTTCGCACCTTACGGAGCAGGGATGTTAACTCTGGATAATTATTAAGGAAGCACTGCACCACCAGGTTCAAAGTGTGAGCCAGGCAAGGTATGTGTGTGAGTTTTGCACGGGCTATGGCTGCCACAAAATTATGGCCGTTATCACTGACTACCTTGCCTGCCTCAAGATGTAGACTGCCCAGCCATGACTCTGTTTGTCGCTGCAAGTAGTCGGCTACTACCTCCGCGGTGTGTCTGTTGTCGCCCAAAGACATCATCTTTAACACAGCCTGCTGAAGCTTGCGACTAGGACTAGCTGTTCTATAGTGGGACACCTCGTGTGCAACACTGGCAGCTGCGGATGTAGTGCTCGTGCAACTGCGCTCTGGGGACGAGCTTTCGCTGATAGACGAGGAGGAGGAGGAGCGAAAGCCTATAGCCAACTGTTTCCTATACCGTGGGCTAGGCAGCACTGTTCCACCGCCACTGTCCCCAGTGGAGCCTGCATCCACCACATTAACCCAGTGTGCAGTGATGGACACGTAATGGCCCTGGCCATGCCTACTGGTCCATGCATCTGTTGTGAGGTGCACCTTTCCACTCACTGACTGTTTTAGTGCATGGACAATGCGGTCTTTCACATGCCGGTGGAGGGCAGGGATGGCTTTTCGAGAAAAGAAGTGCCGGCTGGGTAGGTCATAGTGTGGGACAGCATAGGCCATGAGGTCGCGGAAAGCTTCGCTTTCAACCAAACGGTAGGGCATCATCTCTAATGAGATTAGTTTGGCAATGTAGGCGTTCTAACACAGTGTACACGGATCAGAGGATGAGTACTTTCTTGTCCTACTCAGAGTGTCTGGTAGGGTGAGCTGGACTGGAGAGCTGCATATGGGGGAAGTAGCGGTGGACCAGATGGAGTGAGAGGGGGTTGGTGATGGTATTGGTGGTGATGGCCTAAATTCAGTGTGGTGTTGCAAAACCATCCCTGAGTGCTTTGGCCTTGCGACGACACCTCCACATTTAGTGCTGGTGGTGTGCTTAATGGTGGCGGTGGTCTTACAGCGGGGGTAGCGATGGAGCGTTGTTGGCTACCTTCAGTCGGAGCAGGTGCACATGTGCTACCTGAGGTTTTGTAGTCCGTCCACGCTGGCAAGTGCATGTTGATTAAATGACTAAGCATGCAACTGGTATTCAAATTTCTGAGTTGTTTACCTTGGCTAAAGTTCCTTCCACACTTCTTACAGGTAACCTTTGCCTCATCAATAGGATTTTGGACAAAGAAGTGCCACACTGCGCTCTTCCTACTGTGGTAAACATTTTCTGGCCTTGCACGCTGTGCTAAGTTGACCGTATGGTCAAGCTGATCTGCAACTCTTTTAGTTTTTGTTCCATGTTTTAGGACAGCTACGGGCCTGCTAGATAACCGCTGCTGCGATGTCAATGCCTGCTGCGGATCCTTCTCCTTATCTGAACTATTGCCAGCGCCACCCTCCTCCCCCAATGGATGCCAATCCGGGTCCAGAACTGGGTCATTCATCACCTCCTCTTCAAAGTCATCTGCACCTTCCTCTTTACCTTCCTCAGTGTCATCGTGTAAGGTGGTATAGCACGCGGGAAGGGTCACCTAGGTTACATTCTGGTCAGATTCTGGCTCAATAGACTGCGAAGGCAATGTAGTGCTGTGGGTCAATGTACCAGCAGAATCATCTAGCAGTGGCTGTGCATCATTGCACTCCATGTAAGATTCATCTTGGACTGGGGAATTCAGGATTTGACTGGATAACCCAGGCATGGTATGTGAAAAGAGCTCCATAGAGTAATCTGAAGTGTGGGCTGCCGCATCCTGAACTTTTGGTGGGGGTGAAGGACACAAGGAAAGTGTTTTTTTATGACCAGAACCCTGCACTGATGACTCCGTGCTTGCAGGTTTCGACCGTTCAGAAGAGGAGGCAATAGAGCTGGTGGCTGTTTCGGCAATGTACGCCAAAACCTGTTCCTGTTGCTCCGGCTTTAAAAGCGGTTTTCCTACTCCAAGAAAAGGCAACCTTACAGGCCTTCTTGGGCGAGAGGATGACGCAGGCTCAACACTTCCCGCCTTAGCTGCTATTGTGCTTTTGCCAGAACCAGCCGATGCGCCACCACCATCAGTACCAGCTGCGCCCCCCTGCCCACGTCCGCGGCCTCTTCCACCATATTTCCACATGTTTGGGAAAATGTACCAAAAATACCAGCAGAGAGATGGTACTGTATAAGGAGCGTCCAGCTGTGTAAGGTGTATTAAACAAAATCAACGTATATATTATGTTAGTCACAGACGCTCTCACAGTATGTATTGGACCGTAATCCAACAAGCAGATATACGGAACTGTATCAGAAGTGTACAGCTGTATACGATTTTTGTGCAACTAACAATCTCTGTATAGGTATTTACGGAGTGTCACACACACACGCTGACTAGGTATAAAAGTGACTGTAATGCGAATGGCAGATTTACAATACTGTTTGAGAATCGGACAGCTCTATACGATGTGTGTATATAGAATTGTCAAGCTCAGTGTATTTGTATTCGGACTGACACACGCTGTCTCTGTCTAGTTTTGACCGTTTCAAACAGCAGATATACAAAACAGTTTGAAAAATGGACAAGACTCTAAGGTTTAGGTCTGGAAAAACGGAAAATCTCCTCGGCTTTTTTTCCAGAGTCACACACAGGTAGCTTCTATTTGTCCATGTTAGAAGGTGGTACACGGTAGTGTGTGAGGAGCGTACAACGCTGTATGGTGTGTGTATGTAAAATTGTCAAGCTCCGTGTATTTGTATACGGACTGACACACGCTGTCTCTGTCTAGTTTTGACCATTATCAAACAGCACATATACGAAACAGTTTGAAAAACGGACACGACTCTAAGGTGTAGGTCTGGAAAAATGGACAAACTCCTCGGCTTTTTCTTCCAGAGTCACACCCAGATAGATTCTATTTGTCCGTGATACCAGCTGGTACACGGTAGTGTGTGAGGAGCGTACAAGGCTAGACGGTGTGTGAAAAAATGAACGCTCAGTAACTCACCAGGACAAAATAATAAAATTTGGAGTGCTTTGAAAAAAGCAGTTTGAACAGCAGTGTGCACACAGCAATGCAGCTAGCAAATAGCCTTAAAAGGCAGCCTTATCACCACCAGAGCTGCTGCACACAACAAAAATCCTCCCCTTTCACTGCACACTAACTGTACAGTGAAAAGCGCTATCAGCAGAAGCAATTTTGTTTTTCTTCTTCCCTACCTAACGCTCTCCCTATTCAGAATCAGCAGCACCTCTCCCTATTGTAAGATCGGCAGAAGTAAGATGGCGGTCGGTGGTCACGGCCATTTATACCCACTGTGACGCCACACAAAGCCAGCTAATCACTTCAATGCCCTTCTCTAAGATGGTACTGGCTGCTGCGCATATCATCGCGTTGCCCACAGTGTGCGTCCTCCATCATTGAGTGAGAAAAGGCGCTGAAAGCATCATTTGAAACGTGACTTTGATGCGCTGATCAGCGACCTCATGGCCGACCTCACGCTAGGGTCGGGTTTCGATCGTCGAAACCCGACTTTTGCGAAAGTCGGCGATTTTTGAATCTGACCGACCTGTTTCGCTCAACTCTATCTACCATGTCATGGTGACGGCTTAAAAATTCTTCTGGCCAGAATAAAAGCTGCTGGCTATGTATCTGATCTGGTGTTTGATGGGAACTTTTAATATCTGATTGATGAGGATGGGGTAGAGAAGTTGAGTTTTTCCAAGAGTGGGCGGTGGGATTGTGGAAGGTTCGAAGGGTGGAGGCGAAGCTGGGGTGGAGTCTCAAGGGGGCCCAAAAATGTTGCCAGTATGGGGCCTTGAAATTTCTAGTGGCAACCCTGTGGTAATGTACAGTGTATAAGTAATATAAAGTGTTAATGTACAATGTGAATAATTACATGAGTGATATCAATAGCTCACAAACCGGACAGTATAGTCCTCTATACAGTATTATGAGCATCACATAGAGCTCCATACAGAATGAGTCCCATATATTGCTCCATACAGTATTATGAGCACCACATAGTGCTCCATACAAAATAATGAGCTCCATGTATTGGTCCATACAGTATTATGGGCACTCCACAGTGTTCCATACAGAATAAAGAGCCCCATATGTTGCTCCATACAGTGTAATGGACCCCATAAATTGCTCCATACAGAATAGTGATCCCCATATATTGCTCCATACAGTATAATGAGCCCCATATGTTGCTCCATACAGAATAATGGGCCACATACTGTATAATGCTCCATACAGAATAGACGCCACATAATCCTGCATACAGTATATGATGGGCACCATATAATTCTCTAGTATATGATGGGCCCATGTATTGCTCCAAACAGAATGGGCCCCATATAATGCTCCTTATATAATTGACCCCATAAGATGCTCCATATATAATGGTCACAATAAACTGCTTCATATATAATTGGCCGCATAAGAGGCTCCATATGTAATTTGCCCCATATACTGTTCCATATGTAATTTACCCCATAAGATGCTCCATATATAATGGGCCCCATATAATGCTCCAGATGTAATTGGCCACATAAGATGCTCCATATGTAACTGGCCCTATATCCTGCTCCATATCTAATTGGCCGCATAAGATGCTCCATATATAATCAGCTCCATATACCGCTCCAAGATGCTCCATATATAATGAGCTCCATATACCGCTCCATATGTAATTGGCCACAAAAGATGCTCCATATGTAACCGGCCCCATTTACTGCTCCATGTGTAATTGGCCCCATAAGATGCTGCAAACATTAAAAAATAAACAAAACAAAAAATTAAATACCTCTCCTCGCTGGCCGCTGTTCTACTCCAGACTCCTCAGCATTGCCATCTTCCAGCACTCTGCACTGTGACTGTTCAGGCAGAGGGAACACAGACATGATGTCATTGTGCTCTCTGTCCTGAAACATCACAATCAGGAGATGCAGAAGACATCACAACGATGGAACAAGGAGAGATGAGTATCGCAAGTGTCGGGGCCTGAAGCAGGTGGGGGGGCCCACTCACATGCACCAGCACTGGCACAAGTACCGGGCCCCCATAGTGTCTCAGTGTCCCCAACAGTGAGTGGACAGCCTGCCTGCTTAGGTCCCAGGCACTTGCCCGGGTGTGCTGGGTGCTAACGCCAGTCCTTCTCTGGCATATAAGGGAAGATGGACAGGGACCTGTGTAGATGGAAGGTACTGGATCTCATGTGCACTGCTGAGGTGAACAGGAAATTCCTGAGGCTGATGGAGTCAATGGGTTTAGGGATAGTCCAAAATGAATTAATGGTAGGGCATGAGATGCATTGTACTAAGGAAGTAAGGAATATGAAGTGTGCCCTATTCCACATGTTACAGCCTGATGAACTTGAACTGACCATTAAATGTTTGCTTGTTGCAATGAAATTGGTGTCCCCTGTATTGTGTGCGGTGACCCCTAAGTATGGAGGCCTAGAGGTAGCGGAGGCCTGTGACCTACAAGTGACCGTGATGCACCCCACACCTGACAGCACTCTGAGACTGGGACACAGTATTGCTGTAAAACCAGAGCCAGAGTGTAACTAGACAGCATCTCGTTCATGACTACTGCTTTTGGCAACTTTACACACACATCTGGCAAAGCAGTATGCACCCTCAAATGGTTGTTCAAATGTTGCAAGGGTAAGCCCTCATACGGCTTTATCAATGGGAAAATGTTTTTTTCTCATAAAAAGTCAATATAAATTAGTTAATAAGTTATATGTACCCAAGAAAGCTAAAAACAAGCTTTTGTTCAGCTTTGACTATGAAAAAAAAGGATCCTGAATTGTGATGATAAAAAATGTTTTGTCCTAAAATCACAGAATGGGCCCCTGTGGGGTTAATAGATTCGCTGCATGTATCACATTTTGTCAGGGATTACAATTTGCAATGCTAGAGGCACTGAGCATACATTTTATAGGTACTATTAATTTAACCCCTTTCTGACATCGGGCATAATAGTACACCGATGTCAGACTCCCTCCCTTTGATGTGGGCTCTGGTGGTGTACCCACATCTTTCCCGGCACATATCAGCTGTTTTGAACATCTGACATGTGCCCAGAATAGTCGTGGGTGGAATCGCAATCCACCCATGGCCATTAACCTTTTAAATGCCGCTGTCAAACACTGACAACAGCATTTTATAACCACTTCTGGAAATCGCGCCAGAAATCTGCCCACCGGTGACCCACGTCACATGATCGCGGGTACCGATTCATTGTCATGACAGCCAGAGGTCTCCTTCTTTCATACAACATTAGAGAACTCAACTCCCCTTCAAAAAGAGCCCAGATATTGAAATATTTAAAGAAAAATAAAGCAGATTTTTGCTTGTTACAAGAAACACACTTTAAATTAGGTCATATCTCATCTATCTCTAACACATCCTTTTCTAAATAGTTACATTGCCCCTCACAGGCTTGGAAATCGAGAGGAGTCAGCATAGGCAAAAGTAGCCAAGTAGCCAAGGCAAAGTAGCCAAGTAGCCAAGTAGCCAAGGCAAAGTAGGCTCTACACTAGTGTTGAGCGATACCTTCCGATATCAGGAAATATCGGATCGGATCGGACCGATACCCAAAAAGTATCGGATATCGCCGATTCCGATACCGGAAACCAATGCAAGTCAATGGGACAGAAATATCGGAATTAAAATAAACCCTTTCTTTCCTTGTAGGTTAATTCTACATGAAGGAAAACAACTAAGAATAATGTAGAATGTATTGGGGGAGGTGGAGGAGACATTAAAGGCACAGAGGTTTGGCCCAATCAAATGGAATAGCAGGAATTAATTTTTTTTTTAAGACGTTCGGAATTACAAAGATATTGACTATGTTAACCTTTTTTATATTTTGTTAGATATGTATGTTTCACTACTTCCATGCTCTGTCTTCACCTTCTTTTTTACTTCTCCCACACTTTCTCCTTCATGATCCTCAGCAGCAGCAGCAGCATCTTTTTCATCAACTTCTTCTTCACCTTCTTCCTATTATTCTTTTTTTTACATTCTTCATATTCTTCTTATTGAACTATTATTCTTCTTCATATTCTACTTCTTCATCTTCTTCCTATTCTTCTTCTTCATCATATTCTCATTTGTGACAGGCATTCCTGTAGTTGATATCTATAAAAGTTTGAAGATTACACCTTCCGTTCTGCCTGTCACAAAAGATTTACAACAGGATTTGTCCTCGTTCAGTTTGGCCTACAGCAGCAGGCATTTTCCGGGGGGCACCACGAGGAGGAACGGACTCACCCCCATACACTGCTTAGTCTTCTTCTGCTTATAATTTAGATAATATCTTTTGCTCTGATTTTTAGTCTTATGCTTAATGTTCTTCTGCTTTTTGTTCTTCTGCTTTTTGTTCTTCTGCTTCTTCGTCTTCTGTCTCTTGTTGTTCTGTATCTTGGTGGTTGTCTTCATGTTCTTTGTCCTCTTGGTCATCTTCTTCAGGGTCATCTTTTTGGTCTTCTTTGGGGTGGTCTTCAGGGTCGTCGTTTTTGGGGTCGTCGTCGTCTTCTTCGGGGTGGTCTTCAGGGTCGTCGTCTTCAGGGTCATCGTCTTCGGGGTCGTCGTCTTCTTCGGGGTGGTCTTCAGGGTCGTCGTCTTCAGGGTCGTCGTCAGGGAGATCCAGAGTGATTACCAAAAACTATTTCAAAAAGCTTGAACTTGGAAATGTAGCAGAAGATACAAGAAGGCTGAGGAACTGCCGAGAACCAGCTGACGGTACTGGAACCCGGATGGGTAGCAGAAGGAACAAGAGCCAATGGCACTACCGAGGACCAGCTGATGGTACTGGAACCCGGTTACTAAGCAGGAGGTACCTGTGCCAGAAAGCACTACCAAGGAACAGCAGACATTGCTGGAACTTGGATACCGAAAAGGAGGCACCTAAGCCAAAGGCACTGCCGAGAACCAGCTGACGGTACTGGAACCCAGATGGGTAGCAGAAGCTACAAGAGCCAATGGAACTACCAAGGACCAGCTGACGGTGCTGGAACCTGGAGGGGCAGCAGAAGGAACAAGAGCCAATGGCACTACCGAGGACCAGCTGATGGTACTGGAACCCGGTTACTAAGCAGGAGGTACCTGTGCCAGAAAGCACAACCAAGGGCCAGCAGACGTTGCTGGAACTTGGATACTGAGAAGGAGGCACCTAAGCCAAAGGCACTGCTGAGAATCAGCTCATGGTACTGGAACCCGGATGGGTAGCAGAAGGTACCCATGAAAAACAAAGTTGCATGGCCGCGAGCCGGCCGCAGTTACCGAAACCCACAGTCCTACAGGGGGTGCTTGTCTTATTGGCACTACGGAACCAGCCTTTATTGCCAGATCCCGCAGCCCACATAGGAAGCACCTAAACTGCAGGCACCATAGAGTCGGCTAACCCGACCGCAACACGACTGGACAACGTATTGGTGGCAAAGTGACGTTGACACTACCCGGAAACAGCCGGCTTGCTGGAACCAGGCTGGGCAGGAGGGAGTACCCGTGCCAAAGACACTGCCGAGAACCAGCTGACGGTGCTGGAACCCGGATGGGTAGCAGAAGCTACAAGAGCCAATGGAGCTACCGAGGACCAGCTGACGATGCTGGAACCTGGAGGGGCAGCAGAAGGAACAAGAGTCAATGGCACTACCGAGGACCAGCTGATGGTACTGGAACCCAGTTACTAAGCAGGAGGTACCTGTGCCAGAAAGCACTACCAAGGACCAGCAGACGTTGCTGGAACTCGGATACCGAGAAGGAGGCACCTAAGCCAAAGGCACTGTCGAGAAGCAGCTGACGGTACTGGAACCCGGATGGGTAGCAGAAGGTACACATGAAAAACAAAGTTGCAAGGCCGCGAGCCGGCCGCAGTTACCAAAACCCACAATCCTACAGGGGGTGCTTGTCCTATTGGCACTACGGAACCAGCCTTTATTTCCAGATCCCTCAGCCCACATAGGAAGCATATAAACTGCTGGCACCATAGAGTCAGCTAACCCGACCGCAACACGACAGGACAAAGTTTTGGAGGCAAAGTGACGTTGACACTACCCGGAAACAGCTGGCGTGCTGGAACCAGGCTGGGCAGGAGGGACTACCCGTGCCAAAGTTACTGCCGGGAACCAGCTGGCGGTGCTGGAACCCAGGGTAAATACTACAAACAGAGTGGAGGCAGAGGCCTAATTGGAGCAAGTTTAAAATCTGTAGTTGTGTGAGTGTGGACAGAGCAGGAGAAATTGCCGGGCACACAGCTGGGAATCAGCTGACATTACTGAACCACAATAACACTGGAGCATATGTTGACTGTGCAGATGGCACTTCTGAGCAGCAACTGATGGTGTTGGAGGCCAGGGTTAATCCTACAAACATAGTGGAGCCAGAGGCATAATTGGATCAAGATTAATATCTGTTGTAGACTACTATTGATTTTAAACTTGCTCCAATTAGGCCTCTGGCTCCACTCTGTTTCTAGTATTTACCCTAGGCTCCAACACCGCCAGTTGCTGCTCAGAAGTACCGTTTGCACAGTCAACACTTGCTCCTGTGTTATTGGGGTTCAGTAACGTCAGCTGATCCCCTGCTGTTTGTCCGCCAATTTCTCCTGCTCTGTCCACATAGTAGTGGGAATGTGGACAGAGCAGGAGAAATTGCCGGACACACAGCCGGGGATGAGCTGACTTTACTGAACCCCAAAAACACAGGAGCAAATGTTGATTGTGCAGATGGCACTTATGAGCAGCAACTGGCGTTGTTGGAGCCTTGGGTAAATACTAGAGACAGAGTGGAGCCAGAGGCCTAATTGGAGCAAGTTTAAAATCAGTAGTAGTGTGAATGTGGACAGAGCAGGAGACATTGCCAGACACACAGCAGGGGAGCAACTGGCGTTACTGAACCCCACTAACACAGGAGCTAGTGTTTTTCTCTGTGCAGACGGCACTTCTGAGCAGCAACTGGCGGTGTTGGAGCCCAGGGTCAATCAGGGTGTAGGCTGAGGCCTAATTGTAGCAAGTTTAATATCTGATGTTGTGCAAATGTGGACGGAGCAGGAGATATTGTTGGACACACAGCAGGGGATCAGCTGACATTACTGAACCCCACTAACACAGGTGCTAGTGTTTTTGTCTGTGCAGACGGCACTTCTGAGCAGCAACTGGCAGTGTTGGAGCCCAGGGTCAATCAGGGTGTAGGCTGAGGCCTAATTGGAGCAAGTTTAATATCTGATGTGTGAATATGGAGGGAGCAGAAGATATTGCCGGACAAACAGCAGGGGAGCAGCTGACATTACTGAACCCCACTAACACAGGAGCTATTGTTTTTCTCTGTGCAGACGGCACTTCTGAGCATCAACTGGCAGTGTTGGAGCCCAGGGTCAATCAGCGTGTAGGCTAAGGCCTATTTGGAGCAAGTTTAATATCTGATGTTTTTGTGAATGTGGAGAGAGCAGGAGACATTGCCGGACACACAGCAGGGGAGCAGCTGACATTACTGAACCCCACTAACACAGGAGCTATTGTTTTTCTCTGTGCAGATGGCACTTCTGAGCAGCAACTGGCAGTGTTGGAGCCCAGGGTCAATCAGGGTGTAGGCTGAGGCCTAATTGGAGCAAGTTTAATATCTGAGGTTGAGTGAATGTGGAGGGAGCACAAGACATTGCCAGTCACACAGCAGGGGAGCAGCTGGCGTTACTGAACCCCACTAACACAGGAGCTAGTGTTTTTCTGTGTGCAGATGGCACTTCTGAGCAGCAACTGGCGGTGTTGGAGCCCAGGGTCAATCAGGGTGTAGGCTGAGGTCTAATTGGAGCAAGTTTAATATCTGATGTTGTGTGAATGTGGAGGGAGCAGGAGACATTGTCGGACACACAGCAGGGGAGCAGCTGGCGTTACTGAACCCCACTAACACAGGAGCTAGTGTTTTTCTCTGTGCAGACGGCACTTCTGAGCAGCAACTGGCGGTATAGGAGCCCAGGGATTACAGTTCAGGTGGTAGAAACATGAACACAACAGGAGACCTGGATGCTGTGGCCAACCAATTATTTAATCTGGAAGAGGACTGGCAAATTCCTGCAAGATCCAGGCCTTGTTAATTTTCAGAAAAGTAAGCCGGTCAACGTTATCGGAGGATAGTCGCATGCGACGGTCTGTTAGTACAACACCTGCTGCACTAAAGGCGCGTTCCGATAATACACTAGCAGCAGGGCAAGCCAGCACCTCCAATGCATACTGGCTAAGGTCTGGCCATGTATCCAGCTTAGAGACCCAAAACTTGAAGGGGGAAGAGCCGTCTGGGAGTACACTGAGAGGGCAAGACATGTAGTCTGTCACCTTCTGACAGAAACGTTGCCTCCTGCTGACTGGAGCCGTCTGTGATGGTGTAGACATTTGTGGTGGGGACACAAAACTTTGCCACATTTAGGCCTTACTGGTCTTGCCTTGTGCTGAGGTGCTGCTTCTGCTCCCTCTTTGTGCAGAGCTTCCTCCACTGCCTCCACGCACAGAGCTGCTTTGTAAAGCACTAGCAGCACTGCTCTTGGGTGGAATGGAGAACAAGATGGAATGCACCAGTG